>NC_134402.1:305808156-306442323 GCF_038048845.1 Mixophyes fleayi | reverse complement strand
ATTCGGACTTGAGCAGGCATCCTTGAGAATGATAATCATTCTTGGGAGGGTAAGGTTTTAGACCAAACAAAGTGCTGGGCGTGCTCACGCGTGCCTCAGTGATTATATCAAGTAGGATTAGTTCTCGTTCCACTAAATATTCTTGAGGTACCCGAACTATGGGTGGGAGGTCACTAGGGGAAAAAGTAGGACACCTAGGTCCCTTAGTCTGAAGTCTCCCAATGCTTTACAAGCCGATTACTGTTAAATCTGAGTATTGGGAGACTGGGAAGAACGAACAGACAATAGCCCGCCCACAAGTGTTGATGAAAAGAACTGGTGACATTATGAGATGTGTGTATATTAACGCAAGCTGAAAGAGATTGCATATGACATTATTGATAGACATAGGATGATGCTATTGATGAACATGAAGTGTTTAAATGTATTCTGAGCTTAAAGACATGCGTTGGACAGAAGAACCTGTTAAACTTGAAGAACTATAGTAGAGAATTCTGTATAGCTGATACACGTTCTACTGTACCATGTACCTTTCCAAATAATGTATTAAGTGTTTTATTGCACCCTTGAAGGGCATACAAAAAGTTATCTCCAAGCTCCAGAAGTGTACGGTTTATAGTAAAAGAAGAAGTCGTTTAGAGGATTAAGACTCTCTCTTATGATAACTTGTTTAGATCTACAAACAGTGTGGACATACACCAAAGGGGATTTGTATTACATAACAATGAAACGTGGTACTGAGATCCTGCTTATAACATCTTTAAGGTGATAGTTTATTGTACTATCAAAGGGTGGACTGTTGAAGTCGTATAATTGGATGAACGAAAGTATATTGGTTTAATATTGGTTTGCCGTGCGTATTGCGAAGCGTACGCCACGTGTTACGTGACGTGGTGCGTTCGCACGGTAAAATACGCACGCACACACTCGCATTACAACAGTTAGTTATTTATATAATTTCATATTGGTTCTGTTACACCGTAATTCAGGAGCAGATAGTATTCAGTTTATTATTAGTCTATATATATACATATATATATATATATATATATGTTGATTATATGTACATTGTAGTGTTATTAAAGGTTTAGGTAATAGGAAAGGTGTCATGCCTGATATCATATTGAAGCCCTAATCATCAGCAGCTGTCCGGTGCAGTCGGCGAAGAGATCGCACATTGCATACTTTAGTTATTGATATTAGAGAGTAAAACCTTTGTATGATACTGGCTATGAAAAGGAGCAGACCCCCTGGAGAGAAGACCCCCACCTTTGGATTCCTTAGATTGAATCAACCTATTACCTGTCTGGCCTGGACCCACCCAACGTCTGGACCTATAGAAACAATCTACGTCATCTCTATTGTTCACAATGAAACACTGACTGTATATATATTAGCTGCATCTCACTGGGGCCTCAGTCAACTCTGACACAATATTCTATACAGAATATTGTCCATCGGGTCCGGTGATTGCGCAGCGTGCGCAAGCGATTGCATTTGGTATGTACTTATCTTTTGGTATTGGCTGTGCTGTACTGTACTTTATCATGATATAATAATGTATTGAATTGTTGACTATTTACATCTGTTAAAAATAAATCACTTTGTGCTTTGGACACACATTCAATTGATTGGGCAATGCTTATTTTAAAACGATAGAATTACTTTAATATAGTTTTGGTGGAATCCTGAGAGAGAAAGGGACGGATGCGGGCGATGTTGCGTAGTTGGAAGCGACAGGCTTGGGCAAGGGAATGAATGTGGGGGGCAAAAGAGACAGAAGAGTCGAGGGTGACACCAAGGCAGCAGAGTTGAGTGACAGAGGAGATGGTGGTGTTGTTGACGACAATAGAGAGGTCATGGTGGGATGGGAGTCTGGGCTGAGGAAAGACAATGAGAGAAAGCGTGCAGACATCCAGGAGGAGATGGCGGAGAGGCAGTCAGATACCCGAGTGAGGAGGGTGGAAGAAAGATCAGGAGAATAGATGTAGAGTTGAATGTCATCAGCATAAATGTGATACTGAAGACCAAAGGAGGAGATGAGAGCACCAAGGGAGGACGTATAGACCGAAAAGAGTAGAGGGCCGAGAACAGAGCCCTGCGGGACTCCTACAGGGAGAGTGTAGGGGGAGGAGGAAGAACCAGACGTGGATACAGAGAAGGAGCAGTTAGCGAGGTATGAGGTGAACCAGGCGTGGACAGATCCAGAGAGGCAGAGAGAGAGAAGAGTTTGCAGCAGGAGGGGGTGGTCCACGGTGTCAAAGGCTGCAGAGAGGTCAAGGAGGATGAGTAGGGAGAAGTGACCCTTGGATTTGGCTGATAGGAGATCATTAGTAACCTTGGGCAGGGCAATTTCGGTGGAATGGAGAGGGCGGTAGCCGGATTGGAGAGGGTAAAGGAGGGAATTGTCCGAGAGGTGTCTGGTTAGGTGGCTGCAGACAATCCACTCAAATAATTTGGAGGCATAGGGGAGAAGTGAGATAGGGCGATAATTAGCAAGAGAGGTAGGGTCGAGATTGTTTTTTGGAGGATATGAGAGATAAGAGCGTGTTTAAAAGAGGAGGGGACTACACCAGAGAAGAGTGATAGGTTGAAGAGGTGTGCGAGGTAAGAGCAGGCAGTGAGAGAGAGAGAGCGAAGGAGGTGGGAGGGGATGGGATTGAGAGGAAAGGTAGAAGGTGGAGAGGAAAGTATAAGGGAGCACCAGAGTTGGTTGTTTTTAGGGAGGTGAAGCGATGAGGGTGGTGGGAGAAGGGGAGGAGGAGATGTTCAGTCTAAAGGCCTCAATTTTGGAAGAGAAAAAGCAGATAGGGAAGGCGGGACAGAAAGGGGGGGAGAGGAGGGAGTTGAAGGTGGCAAAGAGGCGGCGGGGATTGGAGGACTGAGAAGAAATGAGGGACTTCAAGAAGCATTGTTTAGCGAGGGAGAGGGCAGAGCAGAAAGAGGAGAGGATGAATTTAAAGTGAAGGAAGTCAGCCAGGGAACGAGATTTCCTCTAGAGGCGTTCAGCAGTGCGAGAGCACTTTTGGAGGAAGCGGGTGAGTTTGGAGGGAGTTTTGCAGTAGAGCTTGCAGTCTCTACCATAACACACACACACACACATTTTGGACTGTGGGAGGAACCAGAGCATCTGAAGAAAACCTATGTAACCACGTGGAGAACTTATAAACACTACACAGATAGTGCTTCAGTTAATAAAGAGCTCCTGGCAATGTAAGCTACTGCACTATCCATTTGCACCTTAAACAAATTTTTAGATTCAAATGATAGAATAATCCACAGCTCATAATGCACAGTATAAAAATATAAGAGAAAAAAACACCTAAACTAAACATGTAATACTATAGCAGTTTGGATGCTATTATAAATGTAGCCCCTGCATCACTGGGTACCCCAGTGCACTTGGTGCAGAGAGGAGTGGTAAATCTTATGTTTATGGTCATTTTACCTCTTTCTCACTCTCTCAAACACAGTCCCTCCACACAAATTATGTTCTCTCTTCAGGATTATAGATCTTGTCAAGGTCCATCAGGGGCTGACTCGAGAAATCCCCCTGTCCAACTCTCTACAAAGGAATTGTGACAACCAACTGACACACACACACCAAGAAAAGGTGATAAGTAACTTGGCATGATTATTAAAAAACTATGTAACGTAAAGGCCTGTAACCTGAAAAGTAGTGGACAAGTTTAATCTCTAATAAGCATTGGGCCAGCATACGGTGGTATGCCATACCACCACTTTTCCTACTGCCATCATCATAAAACTATAAAATTCTATTCACTTACATTTTCCATACCACCACCATGTCTAAATTTCCACTTTGACTACTGCTGATAAGGATATAGAGGTTCATCTCAATATAACCATGAAACGAAAAGTCATATAATAACAATGATACTATGTTGTTATAGAAAAAGATTAACTATAGAATGGCATTGGATAATGACATTTAAAATAAACAATTACTGATGACAATATGTGATAGCAGCATTCAAGAAAAGAACAGTATTAATAGTTGTGAATTTGTAGGTTCACAATGGCAATGTCTTTAGATGATACTCTGCTATGAACAGGAATGGTTTCTAGGGTTCTGGAATGATTGTGTGTTTGACATATCTTATAGTAAGTAAACTCAAAATACATGTTAGGCGATAATTAATAAATATGTGTGTGTGTGTGTGTATGTATGTGTAAATATATATATATATATATATATATATATATATATGTATATAATTTGTGATATAGAGGGTTTCTATTGTGTGGCGCGACCGATGGCAGTGAGTTGGTCAGTGACTATGCAGGAGGACTGTGTCTAGCCAGAGTTTGGGTTGCCTGGTGTCATCCTGACATAAGAAAGCAGTGTTATTTGTGATGAAAAGAATAAAAACATTTGCCCAATTGTGCCCATTCCTTAAAAATATGTTTCTTTACTTCCTGATTTGCATTTCTGTGGAAGCCTGCTCCTGATCTAGTCCCATTGATTTGTTAATATGCTCTAGCAAGCTTTCCACATTATCCAGATTAAACATCCTAAGTGACTCTTTAAGTTCCATGGATCCACAACTAGAGGAATCATACACATTCACTGAGGACTCACATTCTGATTGCACACATACTTCCTCCAAATCTATGCTTGTCTGGGACCTTGCTCTTTTTACCCTTGTATGGTGCACAAACCTTCTTTTGCCGCTTTCATCCAAGCTATAAGTTCTTTATACTGCTCTGGTGGGTTATGAACGGCTCCTTTCACTACATTCATTAAAGACTTGTCACAGGCTTTATGCATCTTATTGTCCTTTCTCTCTCCAGCCTTTTGAAGAGACTTAGAGTTACTATCTAATCTAAAATACCATATAGATAGGGGTTCTACATGATCTTAGGAGCTTATCTAATGTGGATGCCCTTTGGCTGCTTGGGGTCTGACTCAGACTCCATCTCCGTTCCGAGTACAGCAGACTCACTGCAGGAACGCTTAGAGCAGATCATTACCTGCTATCAGAATGGCATCAAATTAAAAATGACCACAACAGATCTGTTTCTGGAGGTAGCAGACTGGTTTTCCCAGATAGCCAGCTCTATCATCAGCTTGAAGCAGATACTGGTGCATCATCCAGAACTTTAGAGAAGGTAAGCCCCCTACCTATAGAACAAAAACTAATAAACCGCTACCTGTCCTACCCATATTAGACAGGAGGAACATAGTGTGTTTTTGTAATCTGTCTCTACCTAAACTGGAAAGGGAATCTACTCATAATTATGGCTGCTATGGAGGACTGAAGAGTAATAATAACTGGCTGTCTCAATCATAGTGGGTATGGCAGTCTTAAAAACCCAGTGTAAATTGGATCAAATAGCTGATACTTTTAGATCCATGGTATTGTGAAACTATTAAACTGGTCATACACTGGCCTATCTAGTTTGAAAATCAGGTGGCTGGATTTTGTCAGATTTAATCATACACATACAAAGGGCTGCTATCAGAAATTGTGGGGCCCAGTACAAATTAAAAGGCTGGGCCCACACTACACTCATTCTTGATCTGTACTACAAACATTCCCTGGCAGAGGCTGGTGGAAGCAGGGGTTAACTGTGGAGAAATAGTGCCCAGAACAACTACATGCCCCTCAAACCTCCCCACAAGCCCTTTACATGCCCATCAGATCTCCCAACATGACCCTTACATGCCCTACAGACCTCCCCGTGTGCCATCGGACTTCTCCACATGCCCCCTTAAATTAACAAATTTAGACTCCTTGAGACTTCACACTGTCACTGGTGGAAATAAGAGAGCAGATGCAATGCGGACTGAGAATGCTTGTAGCATCTACCATCCATTTGTTTCACATCTGATATCTCTCGATCAGATGTAGATTGGGAACTATGTTCCTTTTGTATCTATGCACATGGAACAATTTGCGGGCAATTAGCTCTAAAGCAAAAGTCTTAGCCAGGGGTTGGCTGTCAGATTTTAGCCTGTGAGGGGCGAGACTCGGCTCAGCAGCCTATTAGCATACCTCCCAAGAGTCCCGATTACAGCGGGACAGTCCCCATTTCAGTGGACAGTCCCGCTGTCTCACCCGACTCACAATTTGTCCCGGTATCGGAGAGCACGCTCTGATACCGGGACATAGCAGCCAGTTTCCCCAGTGGTCTAGGAAGAAGTGGGCCAAGAAGTGCCTGAAAAATGCTACTGCGCGAACTGTTCAACAGCTTCTGCGCAAATTGGAAATTGTGGACGGTGATGAGGGCGTGGCTTCTTTGTACCGGTATTGGACCTCCAAATGTTGGGAGGTATGTATTAGGAACATTGTAAAGGAAAGAAAATTCAGATAGCCCAGTGGCCCAGCCCAAGGTAACCCACTATGTGACTGGTCCTTAAGCCCCCCTGCCCAGCCAGCCCCTGGTCACAGTGTGAATGGGCAGAATCCCTTTTGATTTACACAGGTCCATTAGTTAAATAGTAAAGTTTATCTCTGCTCTGGAGTAACATTGAGATGGCTGGGGACTAGTAAACTAAACATATAAGTATTCCTCTACTGATTCAGTTTGGGAGTTAATTTCTGCACTAATTATCTTAACAGTGAGCAGAACCTCGGAAGTATATATTCTCAATATTTTGGGAATATATATATGGGAGTTAAAATAAAACTATTTAGTCAAAGCAGAAGAGAGAGAGAATGACGTAAAACCTAGCAGTCTGCTGCTGCTGCTGCTGCTGCCTGTTGTGTCAGACTTGCGAGTTGCATTTGGCTGTGTGCAGGTCACGTGATTTCTGGGAAAAGGAGGAAACACCAACAGGAGGTAAACGAGAGACAGAGAATCTGGGGGCGGAGAGGAGACGAAGAGGGGAAAAGAAACACAAAAACAAGTGATTCCGAAAGTGGAAATACCACAAGACATAAAGGTGTAAGGTAGGTAGATATTGCAGTTTCCGATGTATAGTTATATACTTCATGTGAATGCAAGAGATGGCTTGTTCTGCACTGTTTACTCAGAAGGGATGAGAGACTATGTCATATTCAGTGTTTTAATTCCTGCAAGAGGACACTTCAAGAGGAAACAAGAAATTTAATAATTAACCTATTTATTTTAAAGTTAGAAGAATAATATATAGCAGCAGGCTATTAACCATTGTATGTGCAGAAATGTTTATTCAGGAATAAGCTTGAGTATTTACATCTGTATAGATAGTTGTAAAAAAAAAATTTTGTATGAAGCTATGCTCCACAGTTACTTAAACTAAAATACCAGTCGTGGGAAAACAGTCATAGTCTGTAGCAGTCCATTTTATGTAAATCAGCAAAGCATTTTACAGAAATGTTATTTTTTTGCAATTTCCTGTATTGTGATGTCTTTGAGCTCTTAGGCCTGGGATTGCCTTACATGTAGAAGTTTCTCAACTCTGTCCTCAGGGTTGTAAATATAGTATAGGCCAACTTGGCACAGCACTATTCAAAGGCAGTTCATATTTGTATACTACACTATATATGTCCGGTCTTGTGTGGCAGGAGTGACATGGCTGATTTAATATTGGTGGCTGATCATGCTTCTGCACTACAGTAAGCACACACACTTTCCCCAATAATTGGTAATGAATGATAATTTTACTTACTAGTTGAATTGGAGCTATGTGGCTGTATCGGATGTGGTAGCACTCCAAAAGCTACCTAGAAGGGCAAACAATTGTAAATTTGACCCAGTTTATATATCTAAGCAATGTTGTGCAAAATCTGGATGTAAAGTAGTATATTGTGATGATTTGCAGATGGCTAGTCGTCGTGTACGCCCAACACGGAAGCTGAAGCCATGGCTAGTGGAACAGATTGAAAGTGCAAAGTTTACTGGACTCATGTGGGATGATGAGCAGAAAACTAGTTTCCGAATCCCATGGAAACATGCAGGCAAACAAGATTTCCGCCATGATGAAGATGCTGCCATTTTTAAGGTGCTTGAGCTACTATGGCTATTTTGACCTTTTAATTGTGACACTATGTGTGACCCATTATACTTTGTGTATCTTTATATTATGGTGATTGTCAGAAAATGTTTTTTTTTTGCACTAGCATCTACTAAGTAAATCTTACTAAGCTTCTACCTACCTTAGCCTGACCCTCAGGGACCGTTCCATGTAGCCATTCTTGTACCGCAGAACTGGCAAATTAATTCCGTTCACAACCTAATAGTGGAGGGGAATGTTATGGTATGACTTTTTGATGTATAGTTTGTTTGTCTTTTGCAACCAGGCTTGGGCTGTGTACAAGAACAAATACCAAACTGGAGAAAAGAAGGATGCAGCTACATGGAAGACAAGACTTCGTTGTGCCCTGAACAAGAGCCCAGAATTCCAGGAGGTCCCAGAGAGGTCCCAGCTGGATATATTTGAACCTTATAAGGTTTATAGGATTGTTCCGCCTGAAGAACAAGGTGAGCGCTTGCATAAGAACTAGAAATCTAATAAAGCCTGAGGCTCAAACACATACCCTGGCACACAGGGAACATTGGTAGACTTGACAGAGTAACACACCATAAGTTGCCATTATTATTATTATTATTTAGTGTTCTCTCAAGAGAGTTTTCCAGCCAGGAGGTTATGTTGGAGGTTACTGCCCACACCTGCCAGGACTGGTCAGACTGGTGGTAAGTGGTCTAACACACACTGCTGGCTGCAGTGCTCACATAGTGCTTAGTGATTTGTAAAGGGCCGCAGTGCTCTGTGGCACTGCATACTTAAAATTAGTGAAGTCCAAAGACCCAGATGTCCAAGAGCATAGCACCATTTTAAAAAAGCATCCAGTGACATAAGAGATGATGATTTTATTTGTTCTATTCTTACCTCAGCAATCGCACCTTCTGAGAGAGCAGGCCGGAAGAGAAAGAGCACTGCAGATTCACGGAGCAGCTCATCTGATGAAGTAGATCAAGTAAAAAAGGAGCCTCAAATTTTCACATTGGTAGGATTAAATTAATCTCTTCCGCTTGCTTCATAATTTTTTTTTCTCTTGTGTTTTGAATTTTATTCTGTCTATTTCAGGAACTGTCTCGAGTTGAAACTTCAGAGGTCAGCTCTAATTCTCCAGAGGACTCTGGGGTTGGAAGTGACACAAGCAACACAGATATACCTAACTTCCAGCCTAAAACGGAATATGAGTCATGCAGTCCTAACACACACATCGCTACTCTGAGTAAGTCATAACATAACCTTCAATGTACCTGATTTTTGTGTCCTGTTAAGGCTATGGTTATATACGCAATTTTTAGTCCTGATCATTAAATGTCATTGGATTACTCTGTTAACAAATGAAGTGAGATTTAATGCAATTTTATGTGGATGATTTAATGAGCTCAACACTCAAAAGAAACAAAAAAACCTTCCTGAGTACTCTTGCATTTGCTGACAAAAATTGTCTGATATCTCTTGCAATGAGCCATTAATTAATTGCCCTTTTTATATCTATGTGGAGAGTGATCACATGAAGTTTATGGAAGGGGTTTAAATTGCATTAATGCCTATCTGATGTTGCATTACATATTTACTAAAATTGCTTGTGTAAAAGAGCACATGGGAAACAATGCGTTATAAAACTAGCGCTTTTTGATATATGCCGACATCACGTGACCAAAGCCGCCTGCGCAGTCTAGCCCTGAGTATTGATGTGATAACACCTTGCGGTACATTTAATAAATGCCACACAGAAATCAATGGCTGTTGCCTATAGCTACTGTGTGCGCAATTGGAAGTCCATGAACTCTATAGAGCACCATTCTCTCAATTACACATGCACAAGAACACAAGCCACCTTGAAGTTGGTTGAGTTTCCCCACCCATGTCTGCACATTGTGTAGCTAAAGATGCTTCTGAAGTGTAGCATCTTTAATTCAGTATAGCAGGGATGTAATAGGAGTTTTGTATTTATTCCTGTAAATTCAGATTACTCAGATTTAAAAACAAAAACAAAAAAACTACCCACATTGTCAAGTTGTCTTTAAATTTATGTTTTTTGTTGTTTTGCTTTTGAGTTCTGTGAATGTATGTAGTATGGTACTTATTGTTGTTTTCCAGGGTGACAATGTGTTTATAACTGATCTGGGAAACATGTCTACTAGTACATTGAGGCTACCACCATTTTCTTTGATCTGGAACCAAACTGCAACTAATAAGCAAATAAACACTGCTGTAGCTGTAACTAGTGATGGATGAATTGATTCTACTGATTTGTGTGGTGGGTGTCTATTTCCCCACCGACGTGCACGGTTTGCGGCGAAACATGGCTGATGGGATCAGTTGGGTAGGGTGCTCCTAGTTTTCCAGACCTTTGCAAAAACGAGATTATTAAAATTAAATAAAGGGATAGGGCATTTGTGTTTTTCCCTCCTTTTATGGTAGGATGCACAGCCATTTCCACTCCACAAAAAATGTGCATTTTAAAAATGTGGGTGAGGCACAAACATTGATTCGCAAAATTTGGTGGATTTTTCCACATTTTGCATTCAGATTCAGGCAAATTAGTGCAGATAGTATTTCTGGGGTGTTATACATCTCTGTACCAAATGTAAAGGTTCATAAATCCAGAAACCTTTCCAAAGCATTCAGACGTCATGTCTTCTCTAGAGAGCTCTCTTCTTCTTCCTTCCAGAAGTTTACACAATTGTTACAGAATAATTAATCCACATGGGACAACTTTACAGGAAAGGCCCAGGTAACAGTAATCAACAAGGTAAACAACCGAGTTTAGACAGACATCAGGCGCACAAGAGGTGGGTTTTTTTTTTGGGGGGGGGAGGGGGGGGGGTTTAAATCTCATCTACATATTCTTCGTTCACCACATTGAACAGAGTGTTAACTAACATATGTTAGGTGTATTAGCTGTATACTGACTAGATCATGGCATAAGCAAATGAGCTATAGTAACATGACATAAAAGGTAAAGATGGCCTGGTCCAAATGAGCTTAAGAGGTTTGGCTGACACCTGTTACCTAAAGAAGCAAAATAACAATAGAGGCAGCCGGACGGGAAAGTGTGTGTTGTCATTACAAGGCAGTAGCAGTGTCTGCTGCCAATAATAAAGCAGTCTTTGATAAATGGCATTTCTCTGTAGCTGCCTATGGTGCGTCATGGGTGAAGCAAAGAGATACAATGGAAGGTGGAGACACAGTTCAAAAACCAGTCGCTGAAGAAACCTTAAAATAGTCAGCTGCTGTCAGGCATAACTGTCCTTTACCAGTTATAATAACTGTACCACCATCCTCCTATGGATGAGGAGAAGGCATACAAATAGGAATCATTTTAATTGTTATAACAATAAAAGTAATTTTAACATGTAGATTTACAGATTATATGAGAGTATTTATACTGGTATTAATAATAATAATAGAGCCTCTATATCAGAACTTCTTTTTCTCTTGTTTCTGCCTATTATGGTTGCTATAGGCAACATTTACAATTTTCAAACCCGCTGAAATCTCGTAGCTTGATACATTTACCCCTAGGAGTCATCTAAAGCAGTTATACTAACATGATGTGAAAAATTATTGTGTACATGGTTTCTCTCTATGGTCATGGTTTCTGCAGTGTATCCCTATATAATATATATTTTCTGTAGTGTAGTGTGGTATAATATATATTTTCTGTAGTGTAGTGTGTCTCCCTAGTATAGTGTAGTGTAGGACAGTGCTCCTTGTCCAGGGGCAGGCAGAGAGAGAGCGAGGGGGAGTCCCGGGTCTGGCTTTTATAGTCCAGACCCGGAAACTACCAGCCTCCCCAGCAGCAAAGTGTGTGTGGTGATTCACCACACATGTGGATGTTGTGTGTGTCCAGAGGTGTTGATGTCATCACCCCTGGCGGTTCTCCCCACTGTGTACGTGCCGACTTGAGTTGCCACACACATTGGGGTTCTGCTATGTAACTCACACACCGACAGCGCATGCGTAATTTACAAAATACCTGCATTTTGTACCTCATGAAACTAGCCTAATACATTCCCATTTTCAGATGTGGAATATTTGTTATATATATATATATGTTTAGGTGTACACTGCTAGTATCCTGACATCTAATACCTGGATAGTATAATCATTGGAAAGTTCTGTATAATGTGCTCTTTCTGTCAATATCTTAGAAAACAGGCCAAATGTAGCGCATCAGTGAATGAACTTGAATGAAATTCATACTTTTAATGCATATTTGTTAAGGTGATATACCAGGTGGTGTTTTAAAGAGAGGGTGAGTGGGTGTAGGGAAAGTACTGGGCAGCACGGTGGCTAAGTTGTTAGCGCTTCTTCCTTACAGCACTGGGCTCATTAGTATCAATTCCCATCCATGGCCTTATCTGTGAGGAGTTTGTATGTTCTCCCCGTGTTTGAATGGGTTTCCTCCAGGTGCTCCGGTTTCCTCCCACACTCCCAAAAACTTACTGATAGGTTAATTTGCTGCTATCAAATTGACCCTAGTCTGTGTGTGTGTGTGTGTGTCTGTGTGTTTTAGGGAATTTAGACAGTAAGCCCCAATGGGGCAGGGACTGATGCGAGTGAGTTCTCTGTACAGAGCTGCAGAATTAGTGGCACTATATAAATAAATGGTAATAATAATAAAAAATAATACTGTATATAGAATCTGTGTTCTTCATGCTTAACATCCTGGTGAATTAGAAATGTGTGCAGCACTCAAGCAGGATATTGAAGGTAATTGATTGGACAGCTACTGCAGCTTGTCCAACCAACTGCTCTATTTAAACAACGTGTTTATATAACAAAAGGTGTTTGTATTAGCTAAGAATATATTGGGAAAACTTTGAAAACCAACTCTGTGAGTAATTTAGTATGGAATCCAAGGGCAGATAGAAACCAATTTGCTCTTATCGTCATTAACTTTTTATGTTATCTTTCCCTCTACAGCTCCTCCAACAGTACCTTCACACATCACACATACAGGTAACTTTTTTACAGTTTGCTGCATGTAAGCAAATGTCTCTCACCTTTTACATTAACAATATTGCTCACTGTAGATATGGATACATAAGAACTACCAAGAATACTTTAGCACTCCCTCTACTACTCGCTCCAGTACTCTAGAATAAAATGTTCTAGAATACTGGATCTAATCGG
The DNA here is from genome assembly GCF_038048845.1 of Mixophyes fleayi. Lineage (NCBI taxonomy): Eukaryota > Metazoa > Chordata > Amphibia > Anura > Limnodynastidae > Mixophyes > Mixophyes fleayi. Next base: position 306,429,215 of record NC_134402.1, on the reverse strand, counting down.
ACAAGCTAGAATCCAAAAGGTTTTAGGGCTCATCCACACTAGATAAAACACTTGCATTATACCTGCAGTGCGGCCAGCGTTGTTCACAGTGTGTTTGTTATTAGAGCTTTCTATGCACTCAGTTACATTGTACTTAACTGGATGCACTAAATATAGTAACTACTGCATGCTAGGTATGTCTTACATTTCAGTGGATAAGGTACAGTTTTGAGATGATAAAACTAAGCTTCAAGAATATAGGGCCTGATTCATTAAGGTACTTAAATTAAGAAGTTTCTTATTTAAGTCTCCTGGACAAAACCATGTTACAATGCAAGGGGTGAAAATTAGTTTTCTGTTTTGCACATAAGTTAAATACTGACTGTTTTTTCATGTAGCACACAAATATCAACTTTAAATTTCAGTGTACATAGAAGCTATCAAGTATTTGTGTGCTACATGAAAAAACAGTCAGTATTTAACTTATGTGCAAAACAGAAAACTAATTTTTTTCACTTGCATTGTAACATAATTTTGTCCAGGAGACTGAAATAAGAAACTTCTTAATTTAAGTACCTTAATGAATCAGGCCCATAGTCTACATTTTCATATGCCAGAATTCCTATCTGATAGGTTTAAAAAAAAAAAAAAAAAAGCCACATGAATTCAGAAGCCATCTGATATCTAATATATAAATGCTTAGTGGCCTCTGTGTGTGGGAAAAAAAAACCAAGTTGCAGCACCACCTGCTGGGCAGAGTTATACACTGACCTACTAAATTCTTAGTGTGTGTGGGAAAAAAAATTCAAAAAGGGCTGAAATTTGGTAGGGCTCAAACTCATTTTCGTGAGGTAATTTTACCTCATGAACACACATGTGTAGAGGCGTGCATTAGTGTGTGTGTGTGTGTGTGTGTGTGTGTAAAAAACTATTTTCTCAGAAAGGGCTCATCCAATTGACCTGAAATTTGGTATACTGACATTATTTGACAAAAAAATTAGAATAGGGAAGTCAGTTAACTTCCATCATCCCCCCTTCCCCCCATGGGAGGGGTAGTAAAGGCTAAATTTACGAGTTGAGGGGTCAAACTCATTTTCGTGAGGTAATTTTACCTCATGAACACACATTAAAAAGGCCGCTTGCGTCGGGAACTAATGCTCTTCCCCTAAGGAGGCCTGGGGTAGGTCCAAATGCATGACAAGAACCTTTTTAAGTAGCTTGATTTGACTAGAATGCATGAGTATCATGCACGGGTTAACTTGTATAAAATATACATGATTTTCAGTTTTGGAGAATATCAGTGTAATGTGTTTGTGTTGAGTGACCATTTTTAGAGATGCTCCCTCTGACTTTTGTGGTTGAAGGACAAACTAACACGCCTGGGGCTCTTTTGTACCTATGTATGAGCTTTCTCACCATATGCTTTTTCTATATGTAAATATTCTCTGTCTCCCATTTCAGACTTGCAAGTTACAGTGATATATAGTGGCATTGAGGTATCACAGTGCTTGGTCCGTAGTGGGGAATGCAAATTGTCAGCTAGGGTTCCTCCTGCACACTTGGTTAGTGGAATGGAACACGTGCTTCTTCCCATCCCGGATGATAGGCTTGCTGAAGACACACGCACGAAAACATCGGACCTTCTGAAATTCCTTCAAGCTGGGGTCATGTTGGCCAGTACCTCGAATGGAATCTTTGCTCAGCGCCAGAAATCATGTTCAGGACGCATTTTCTGGACTGGGCCATGTGTGGATAATGAAGGAGAGATTAACAAACTAGAAAGAGATGCATATGTACAATTATTTGATGCCAAGAAGTTCCTGAGAGGTAAGTGCATTTAGTATCATAAAGGTTAGGGCTCTTTGGGCTTTTGTCATTCCTGAGAAACTCTGTAGACTTAATTTTATGATATTGTGATATGTGTTATAATGATATTTGGCCCACCAAATGAGAACCCAGGAAAAACTTGGATGCTGATAAATTTGAGAGAAACCAGGAGAGAAAGAACCTGTGCTACAAGGCACTGTAAGGACTCATGAAATTATTTAAAATTATATTTTTATTAAAAGGAAACTTTATTGTATCATTGTAATATGCCCTTAGTCGAGCTATATCTCATTAGCGAAATATTAAAATAAATAACTAAATAAAGTGAAAAAATAATAAATAATATAACTCAAATCAAAAGGTGCAATAAAATAGCAGATAACTGCTAATCTGTGCTACTGTCTCAAAAATCCTTATGTAATCTGTATATGCTTGCACATGGAAGTCATACAATGAATAGGGTGTACATATGAGGATCAGATTCAAATATGGACTCAATTTATATAATAGCCAGAATCTGGCATGTAGGTTGCTATATGAGACCAAATGTCTATTAATGACCAATGTCTCATATACTAGACTTTGAAATTAAGAGCAGTACAGAAAACCTTCGGTACTTGTTTAACTGGGTAACTGTTAGTTATAGTGAAGTTACAAATCATCTATACCAAGTAGTGTTAAGGCAATCTGAGTGGGTTCTTAAGTCTGAAACTAGGCTATCTTATATGCACTGTTTCGAATATTCAGTAGTATAAAGTTTAAATATAGAGCCCTGAAAAGCGATCAATATCAATTCTGATCCCTAGAATGGCTCATTACTCTCATAATAAGGAGTTTGTAATTCCCTACCTAACTAATTCCTCTTCTATAAATAGTAAACTTCCCTAATGGCGATCAGTCATAAGAGACAGTAGCGCAGAAACGCCGATGCGCGTTTCGCTACTGAGCTTAGTCAAAGGTAAGCCGAGGCATCCAATAGAACTGCTATTTATGTTATTTAAGGTCCCGCCTCTTACAACATCAGCCTTAGCGATGTTGTAGCAACAGTATTCACATGGGCATTGATTGACAGAAAGAAAGACCAATCATAGGAGGCGGACTCCGCCTCTCATGACGTATACCTTCATTGTGTAAGTGGTAACTATAGTTACCTTGTAAGACGTGGATTGTTGTTAAATCATCTTTAAAAGAATATGGCAACAGGTAAAGTATGGCGAAGTTTGTTTAAAACAAACAATTCATAATATTATCAGATGTTAAGGGGGAAACAAGTGTATCTTACATTTTCACATATGCGGAAAACCTGTGATTAATTTACAAAGTGGCCAATTGTATGTATTGATTAATTTCATGACTATTAAATTAAATAGTGGATAAAGAGTATACCAATAGTCATGTTTTAAAAATAAATAAAATACAAACACAGCAAAATGTATTAATAGCAGAAATCATCCCCACCTCTCATGACATATATCTTTATTGCGTGTGTGGTAACTATGGTTACCTGGAGAAAAGTGGATTATGTTGATATTAAGTCATTGGACATATATAGCAACAGGTAAAGTATTACAAAATTTATTTGAACACTCAATCCGTAATATAATCGGATATTTGAAGAATTTTTTTTATCTTTGTATCATTTATATGTGCAAAGAGAGGCTGTTTAATATACAGTCTGGCCATATATATCCACTTATATATCTCATGACTATCTGTCAATAGGTGGATAAGGAATGAGATATATAAGTGAATGAGACAAATTTCTACTATCTTTCAAAAACATCTGAACATACTGCAGTCGGATGAGGACCTAAAGAAGATCGTGGGGGACAAAATTTCCATAACCTGGCGGAGATCAAAAAACCTGAAGGATCGTCTTGTTCATAGTGTACTTACCTCAGACAAACCAGACCACAGTAAACCAAGGGTTTTTTTTCAAATGTGGCTTATGTAGTGCATGTCCATACATGAAGCAAGTCAATGAATATATTGATCGGTATTCAAAAGCGTGGAAAATCAAACAATTTTTGAATTGTATATCACCGAACGTCATCTATTGCTTAATATGTCCTTGTAATCTTTACTATATAGGCATGACTAGCAGGCCATTTAAAGTTAGGGTTTTAGAACATACGGGACATATAAAAAGAGCAAAGAGAGATTAAGAGAATTACAAACCACTTACAACAGCCGCAAGACATTTTTTGAAATACCACAACTCTGATCCAAAATTACTTCAAGCCTTTGCCATTGAACAGGTCACACTGGGCCTTAGGGGAGGTGATCTTCAAAACAAATGACTTAAAAGGGAAACTAAAAAGATTTTCCTTATGAATAGTTTAACCCCTAATGGTCTCAATGATCACAACAACTGTATGGTATATTTGTAATCAGTATACACTATGAAATTAATAGGGACACCAGTAGTGAATTGCTGCACTTTATTTAATCATGTACCAAAATACCTGGAGCAATTATGATGTTGAGTACACAGTAGAATCACTACTATATTGATAATTTAACTTCAATTATTTCCACACATTTTGTTTGTTACAGCTGGTCACAAATTTGTTTTGCATTTTATCCAGCTCTTACATTGTTTATAACCAACACAACTTTTTGCACATCCTTAGTTTGTTCACTTCACTTACTCACTACAATTTAATATTATCATTTAATAAAAAATAACATGTTATATTAGAATGTAACAATTAGTTGTTCTTTGGACTCAATAATAAACTGTTAATAACATTTTAAGAATAAGTGTTAAATATTAATAAACTGAATCACATAAATACAAGGTATTATTTAACTGAGTTAAACACTAATAATTTTATTTTTATTTTTTCACCATATAATTTTCACCTCTCACGTTTTTGACAAGATTTTTTTTAAATTGATCAAATTAATCTTCACTTATTAACTTATGACGATTAAAATTATACACAAGTATGTCAAAGCAATCATCAAAGCATTGTGTCATTTATTAACATTATTTTATATGTACCCTACATCTGACAACTACATATAATTATATATAAATTATCTGATTTGTCTTCCGTACATAAGGTGCACTAATTATAATGCACCATTATAGGTATATACTTTTACTAGTTGTATCTATATATACCTCTCTGTTTGTGCCCTACTACTTGTAACATACATCTATGTAATGTGTATATGCTTTCCTGTGTGTGCTTTATTTTATACAGTGTGACTACTGACACATTCCTTATCCACCTATTGACAGATAGTCATGAGATATATATGTCCAATGACTTAATATCAACATAATCCACTTATCTCCAGGTAACCATAGTTACCACACACGCAATAAAGATATATGTCATGAGAGGTGGGGCTTGATTTCTGCTATTAATACATTTTGTTGTGTTTGTATTTTATTTATTTTTAAAACATGACTATTGGTATACTCTTTATCCACTATTTAATTTAATAGTCATGAAATTAATCAATAGATACAATCGGCCACTTTGTAAATTAATCACAGGTTTTCCGCATATGGGAAAATGTAAGATACACTTGTTTCCCCCTTAACATCTGATAATATTATGGATTGTTTGTTTTAAACAAACTTCGCCATACTTTACATGTTGCCATATTCTTTTAAAGATGATTTAACAACAATCCACGTCTTACAAGGTAACTATAGTTACCACTTACACAATGAAGGTATACGTCATGAGAGGCTGAGTCCGCCTCCTATGATTGGTCTTTCTTTCTGTCAATCAATGCCCATGTGAATACTGTTGCTACAACGTCGCTAAGGCTGACGTTGTAAGAGGTGGGACCTTAAATAACATAAATAGCAGTTCTATTGGATGCCTCGGCTTGCCTTTGACTAAGCTCAGTAGCGAAACGCGCGTCGATGTTTCTGCGCTACTGTCTCTTATGACTGATCGCGATTAGGGAAGTTTACTATTTATAGAGGGGGAATTACAAACTCCTTAATATGAGAGTAATGAGCCATTCTAGGGATCAGAATTGATATTGATCGCTTTTCAGAGCTCTATATTTAAACTTTATACTATTGAATATTCGAAACAGTGCATATAAGATAGCCTAGTTTCAGACTTAAGAACCCACTCAGATTGCCTTAACACTACTTGGTATAGATGATTTGTAACTTCACTATAACTAACAGTTACCCAGTTAAACAAGTACCGAAGGTTTTCTGTACTGCTCTTAATTTCAAAGTCTAGTATATGAGACATTGGTCATTAATAGACATTTGGTCTCATATAGCAACCTACATGCCAGATTCTGGCTATTATATAAATTGAGTCCATATTTGAATCTCATCCTCATATGTACACCCTATTCATTGTATGACTTCCATGTGCAAGCATATACAGATTACATAAGGATTTTTGAGACAGTAGCACAGATTAGCAGTTATCTGCTATTTTATTGCACCTTTTGATTTGAGTTATATTATTTATTATTTTTTCACTTTATTTAGTTATTTATTTTAATATTTCGCTAATGAGATATAGCCCGACTAAGGGCATATTACAATGATACAATAAAGTTTCCTTTTAATAAATATTTAATAAAAATATAATTTTAAATAATTTCATGAGTCCTTAGAGTGCCTTGTAGCACAGGTTCTTTCTCTCCTGTTTTCTATATATACTGATTACCCTGTGTGAGTGCACCAATTTTGAGTGACAATGAATAAGTTTCTCTGAAATACTTATATATAATTATTACTATACCACAATGTGTCACCAAGATCTTAGGACCTGCCCTGTGCGATTCATACCTGTTTAAATTTGAGAGAAAGGAAGAATAGTCTCTAGGAGAGACATTAGAAGTAAAGGTAACATGCAATGAAGATATGTATAGTTAGTGAATACTTTATGCAACCTAGCATGCAAGAGACTCTTCTATCTTTTGTGGTTAAAGGCCTACATGAACATTCAGACAATATGTTCTGATCATAGAGGGAGTATTTTATTTTTAAATGTTTTCTTATATAACTACTTAATTCTGTATTTTCATCAGAGCTGGAAATATACAGAACAGAAGGAGGAATGCCTCCTAATTACCACGTTACCTTGTGTTTTGGGGAAGAGATCTCAGATTGTGACTCTGCTACAGACAAACTGATCACAGCAAGGGTGAGACTAGTGTTTAACTTTTTTACAAGCGTAACTTGTCTGTAAAATAAATAATTGAAAGATAATGCCACTCATTTACTTACCTCTATCTAGTTTGTCTTTTCTATGTGTCATACTTGAACAATGATAATTTCCTTTTTCTTCCTGCAGATAGAGCAAGTTGTAGCGTCTGAGTCGGTGCGACAAGCAACTGAGAATCACCTTGCTGCTCAGTCTAAAAGTCAGCTCCTACAGGATCCCCCTGCTCCATTTCTGATACCTCTGCTGCCTGTGGATATGTCGGCTAGCAGTGCTGATCTGTGTTCATATATCACTCATTAGCAATTTATTCCCATATGCAAGGCTAACACCACTTTGCTTCTGTTTCTTTAGGGGTGGAAAATGTGCTGTCAAGCTCAGTTTTCACCATTAATCACTTGAAACTTAAGTCAGGCTAAATAGTAATTTTAGATATTTTAATGAGTATCTGAAGAAATTATAAATACTTTAATATTTACTTTATCTAGATAAATTTAGAAAATGTGCCCTTTACTTTCTGTTGTGTTGAGTATAGTCCTTGGTTAACTGTGTGCTACCTCTGCTACCTATATGATGTTTGCATCTACTCCCTGTATATTTGAATGATTCCAAAATTGTGCAATTTTTCAATAATGGATGTCTAATGTTTTTCTTACTACAGTTATCACCTACAATTTTTTCTTTTTTCAACTTTCAAGGCTCTGTGTACCTTACTTTTCTTTTGTATTGAGTATACTTAGATGTCATGGCAACCAACAGACCAATCTTCTTTTATACAGTTTGTAGCTTACTTTTTTAAGGTCAATATATTATTGCTATGTTAATCTTGAACTTTTTTTTTACTAGTTTATCATCCACTACTATTACCAAGGTAATGTTTAATAATTAGAAGTGCTTATCAAAGTTTTTAGAAACGTTTACAACTACTTATGTAAAAGTTTAATATATTTATTCTTAGGGTTAATATACTTTGTAGTATGTTTTTTTTTTTGTTTTTTTTATTGCTTGAGGAATTTTGCTTTGAAATCCTAACTTCAGCGACCACTAAACCTAAAAATATAATTGGCTTATATAAAAGAGCTACCACTAACATTCTCACACAACTGAGACAACCATTTATGCATACTTGCCAACATTTTTTTTTTTTCTTCCGGGAGATGCCGGCTGGGACGTGGGCGTGCAGGGGGCGGGGCTGCGAAATCGCGTCATTTTGGCCCCGCCCCCGTGACGGAATGACGCAAATCGCGTCATTTTACAGTGGGGGCGGGGCTAAACGCCGCGATTCCGGGTGAATCGCGGCGTTTAAACTAAATTTTTCCCCCTTCCCATCAGGGAGATTGCCACACTCGTCCGGGAGACTCTCGCAAAATGCGGGAGTCTCCCGGACAATGCGGGAGAGTTGGCAAGTATGCATTTATGTTGTTGGGTCATTTTAGACTTAATTGGCCACAAATTCCAACGTGTATGGGGACATGCTACTGCCAATCACAACCAACATCTGCTTGGGACCATACATGTTTGCATTTGGACAGTGACTGCAATATGACAATATTAGACGTGGCATTGGATATAGCTCTGCATGTTAGACTTGGCATCTGATTTGGGTCTATGCTTTGTGTATTTTCTACCAGGCAAGACTCCGCACATTTATACTAACTATCATATATGGTTTAGCTTTTTATACTCTACTCCAGATATAGTTCTGCAAAACATTTTGGACATATTTGTCAACAGCTGCTCATACTGTAAGCATTTCAAAAGCCTGCTCTGCTAGCTGAACTTGAGCTGAACCAGAAAACTGCTGCGTATAGATAATACACAGTTTTGTTTTAGTGAACATATATTCAATGCAAGCTCTGTAAGGCACTAAAGGGAATGTGTAGATATGATCTATAGCAGCAGGTGCTGATAACTTTGTTTTCATGCAGCCATGTGTTTCCTCTCACAACTACAGTAGAGAAGGGGACTTATGTTGAAAACAAATATAGTAGAAAAACAATCAAGTTAATGAAATGATTATTATTTGAATTGGGATCTATGTAATATCATCATCATTTATTTATATAGCGCCACTAATTACGCAGCGCTGTACATAGAACTCATTCACATCAGTCCCTGCCCCATTGGGGCTTACAGTCTAAATTCCCTAATATATGCACACACTCACATACAGAAAGACAAAGAGGGAGACAGACAGAGACTAGGGTAAATTTTTTGATAACAGCCAATTAACCTACCAGTATGTTTTTGGAGTGTGGGAGGAAACCGGAGCACCCGGAGGAAACCCACGCAAACACAGGGAGAACATACAAACTCCACACAGATAAGGCCATGGTCAGGAATTGAACTCATGACCCCAGTGCTGTGAGGCAGAAGTGCTAACATAACTGGTATTTGTGCTGTCCAAAATATGTCTGTCAGTGAAACGTGAAATTGCACTTTGCACAATTGTTCTAGCAGTCACAATGTAGGTATCCCTCACCATGATTTTTTTTTTTGCCAATGGCCCCCTTACCACAGGCTGTGGCCTCGCTACACTTGTCACTGTGGTGCAAGTTGCTGGTGTAATATGAATGGAGAAATTGCATTGTGCTGGTTGTTATTGCTGGGAATGTTACTAATTTTTTTTCTGGGCATTATTGCTGGAGATGTTTCTAGATGGTAATTACTACTGGGCATATTCCTTACTGAGCATATTTCCACCATGAACCATATAAATCTGCCTAGCAGCATCGTGTCTGTTGAAATTATGGAAACTGGAGTTACTTGTTGCTATTTATACCATCTTACTAGGCAACAAATTGTATAATCTGAACATATGTTTCTGTCTTTATATAAAATACTACAGCTATTATCCCAGCATCAACTGAGGGATGCAGTTACACAAGATTCTATCAATGCAACTGAAATGATTGGAAAATGGGCCACTTACTTGTACTTGTCCCCCCTTACAGAAATCTACCACCACTGAGCTCAGGATTCCCAAATCCTAAATTTTTCAGGGCATCATCTGGGCATGTAATTCATTTCCAGAATTGTCAGCACATTATCAGTTTCTCCCACCGTCTTACATTAGGAAAACTAGGAGGAGATGGGAGTCTTCCGCTCCAGTTTTTAGCATCCGAACTTGAGATAAGTTACATTATATTTACATTTGCTATGTGACTGAGACCAAATTATTGTTCTTAGTTATCGATAATTCTAGACAAAAAGTGGCTGATTGTTGCGTTCTGGAATTAATAATGAGAAGTCTGCTATGTTTAGGAAGAAATGTGCCCTATCATAAAAACTTTACCTTAAATATTTTCAACTCTGATTTAAAGCTAACATGTATTTAGGTTTACTGGTCATTTTAATCATCTCTCAATTTTTTTAATGGCAGAATATTTTCCGATTTTTAAAACATTTGGTATAAAATCAAAGTTTATCTCTCAAGCACAGATGATACATCACAGAGGTTGTGTTAAAAATGAAATTGCATATGTACAGATTATTACGTATGGAGAGGTCATGTCACCAGATAGAAATACTAACAAATAAAAAACACTCATCATTGCAACAAATCATTATTTATTCAAAAGTTTTAAAATATGCCTACATAAGGGTAGCACAAACCACATTTATCATGACACTGTGAACATATATGACACTCGCCTATCAGACTACAGAAGGGGAACAGCATTATCTGCATTACAGAATTCACTATGATTCCCCCAAGGCTTTAGACTAATTGGATCCAGCATTTTAGAACCACTGAGATTTTTTTTTTACTGCACTACTGGTAAATACTTTGGCTACATGAATATATAACCTTTAAACTATAACCACAAGATATTACTTCGCCATTGCTATGGATTTTAGCAATAAATGTTTCCGTTAGACCATTGTTTGTATTTGTGTTTTTTTATCTTGAACTTGGAAGTTTCATCATTCATAAGTGTCTGATACTGTTTAAAACTGAAGTATGGAAACCAACAATATATCCCTCTACAGCTGTATAGTCTTCCATATATTTCTGCTGGTACAGGTTTCATCAAACATATCAGCAGGAATTGGCATTCATTTTAGGTTAGTTCCTCACTGGCGTTAAAAAGGATGCTTTTACTAATGTTTTGTAACATCAGCAAAAGCATGCAAACAGGAATGGGGATGAAAGCGATTGGTTCTTCCAGCTGCGTTCATGAAGGACAACAATGTCTTTAGGATGCTGCCTGTTTCTTTACTCACATTCACTGCTAGTGAACATAAGAGGATCAATGGACTGTCCTCTATTACCCTCACACCCTGACTGCAGATTTAAGTACTGATCTGCAATCACATTTACCTGATCATTTCTTTCCTTGAAGAATTTCAAGACAGCCCCACAAATGTGTTAATCCTTAGCCAGCTGAGTTAGAGACCAGAAAAAATTGACACCCACAGAAGGTATATAACATGGGAGTGTCCTCTGAAGTCATAACGTCCAGAAAATAGTGCCTAGAAAATGTTTTTATTGATGACCATACTGCTGCTTTGCACAGATCTTCAGCTGAAGCCTGTGCCCCGTGAGCCTAAGAAGTTATTGCTGCTCTTGTGGAATTCGCTCTCAATTTATTTGGCACCTTACATCCTTTCCTTTTTTAAGCCTATGAAATAACATCTGTAATCCATATTGCGACTGTGTTTTTGGAATGAGCTTGACTTTGCCTTGGACCTTCATCAAGAGATGATTTGCCTTTCTGACATCCTTTATCCTAGAGATACACACTGATATTGCTCTGACCAAACCCAGTGTTTTCTCTTTTTCATTGGCTGTCTCTTGACACAAAGCTGAAAGTTCAATTTCTTGTTTAAAATGAAACTTGGAATCTACAAAAGGTAAAATTTCAAGATTTGTCTATAACACCACTTTATCTGATTGTAGGTTCAGAAATGGTTCTTTGTACCACAAAACCTGAAGTTCTCCATCTCTTCTAGCAGATGTGACGGGTTTCAGAAATATTACTTTGAGTATGAGCCATTTAAGTTCAAAGGGTTCTGATGTTAGAGCCTCTAAAACAAGATTAAGATCCCAAGCTGCCACAAAGGATATCATGCATGAATGAACTATCTATGCTGCTCGAAAGAATCTCTTAATTAAATCATCTGATAATTAATATTATGTCCAGGAATACACTTAATGCTGATGCCTGAACCTTCAGTGTGATAAGAGCAAGTAGTTTTGGCAAATCAGAAGAAAATCCAATATCGGGTATCCTGTGCACTGATTGATTTGAACCTGCATAATCTATAAATCAGGGATCCCTCAATTCTTTGTGCATGCGCAACAGCTCAGTTTTGGCCATCATCGGCTGCTTTAGTAAAGCAGCTCCCAGGTTTCTGGAACGGAAGACGTGTCTCTAAAGGTAATTATGAGGAACACTATAAATTGAGGAGCACATCTATGTGGCATATTATGAATTGGGGGCACATTAATTTGTGTAACATGAATAGTGGGCACAATTATAAGGCATAATTTGAATTGGGGGCATAATTAGGCATGATATGAATTTTGGGGCTCAACCCTGATATATATAGATATATATATATATATATATCAGGGTTGAGCCTGATATATTTCTTCTATAAAGAAATATATCAAGCTCAACCCTGAGCCTGATATATTTCTTCTATAGCACACTCTAGTGTGTGAACATCTCTCCATCATGCACCTACTCAAATTAAACTCTCTTCTATTCACTGTCACCACATTTCTCCATCATCCTATTTCACCCTCCCCTATTATAATTTCCTCTTCACTACTCCCATCCTCACTAGTCTGTACACATGAAGTGTTTTGTCTTCTGCACCCAACACACTGACCAGCCTACATAAACAGAAATAAACCTCACACCCACAAGTCCTTCTCGCATGTCCTCTTTCTCACCCTGCTCCTTCTTATGGCTGCTGGTGACATCTCACCTAACCCTGGGCCCCGTACAATCCCCACTCTCTTCTCACGCTCCTCGCTCCACCCCAAATCTTTCCATCCACCCCGTTCTTGCAATCCCAACCTTATCCACATATTTCCACTACACTCTATTCCCTTCTCCTGTCCACTATGGAATGCCAGATCTGTTGGTAACAAACTTACATCTGTTCATGATTTATTAATTTCTAAATTTCTCAACCTCCTTGCCATTACAGAAACTTGACTCAACTCCTCTGACACTACATCCCCTACAGCTCTCTCCTAAGCAGGAACCTCCCTAAGCCTCACTTCCAGACCCGGAAACAGACAAGGTGGTGGAGTAGGCATTCTACTTTCTCCAAGTTGCATCTTTCAAGTCATACCCTCTGAACATTCACTTTCATTCTTTTCCTTTGCAGTCCACACCATCCATCTATTTTATCCTTTCCACCTTCGTGTTGCTGTCTTTAATCATCCCCCAGGTCGAGTTTCCCATTTCCTTGACAACTTTATTACCGTGCTCACTTATTTCCTATCATTTGATCTGCCTACTATCATACTAGGCAATTTCAACATTCCCATTGATCCCACTATCTCTTCTAGCACTAAACTTTTACTTACTTCCTCCTTTGGTCTCCCGGTGTACCTCATCTCCCACCCACTGTGATGGGCACTCCCTTGAACTTGTCTCCTCCTGCTCCATCTCTAGTTTCATCAACTTAGCATTCCCACTCTCCAACCACAACCTCCTTTCCTTCAGCCTCAACTTACCTCATGCCTCCCCTCTGCACCCAAATCCACACGTTTTAATTTTTTGTTGAATCTAGTGTTTTGAGGCTCTCTCTATCAAGTGAAGGAAAGTTTAACTCTTTAAAGAATGCATAACTAGATAATCTGATGGTTGTGGAGTTTCTAAAGTTGTGCATAATAATTGTCAAAGAAATTGGCAACATCAGATGGGATGTATGTTTTTGCACCTTGGGTATCAATAGGATGTGGTATCTTACTTCTAGCTTGCTGGCCCCTGAGTTTGCATGTAATTAACCAGCTAGCCGTTTCCTGCTACTCAGAATTTTTGTCGAATGCTGATTCCATCTGTGTCATATAAAGATTTGTACTTGGTTTCTAATTGAATTTAACTCTTTTTGAAAGGATTTTTTAAAGCTTTCTCTGATTTCGGGTTTCTAGTTTGGTAACTTTCACTCCTTAATCAGACTGGGTTTTGGCATACATTATTTTTAATTCTAGAATCGGTTTGCATTGCTACAGGGCCATAAGAGAGGAGTGACCTCCCAGGGCGCAACGATGATGGGGGTCGCAGATTATCAGTTCATGAATATTTTAGGTTTATTTGGTTAAAATTGAGGTCTAGGGAGGCAGCAGTTTTGCTTCTTGCACCAAGCGCTAAAAGTTTAAGTTACGGCTCTGCATTGCTATATCCCTAAGCATGGTTTTTAAGAAGCACCAATAAGTAAATATGAAGGTTTTTCTCCAGCTGGTTAGTCTGCATGAATAATGCTAGTGACTCTGAGAAGGCCAACTTGAATTCTAAAGCGGACACAAGGAATTTGATAGTCTCCATGTTCTTGAGGGGATCTTGCCTTGCTTAAAGTCCAATGTCCATGCTAAAAGTGATTGGGAGGATTTTATTGGTTTTACTGTGATGTAATATTCATTTATCTGATAAAATAAGGTCAGTTTGTGAGAAAGAATTGTGGACATTAGAAAAAAATGTATAATTTCTCACATCGGCGACGTCAACCCGCCAAATGTCGTAGAGATCATATTCAGCTATTAGTTTTCTAATCGCTGTTGACAGCCCTGAAGTACTAAACTGGGGTGTATGTGTCTTTATCTATTTTATGGTCAAGGGTTAGGTTGAAATCTCCCAACATTTTAAGGGTACGAATTCTTAATTTTTGGATCTCCTCACAAGCTTCTCTTACAAAAAAAGGGGCATAAAGTGAACAAATTGTTACTTCTTTATCTTCCAATAACCCTTTTATGATTACATATCTCCCATATTTATATTCCATGTTGTTGTTTTTTTAAAAAAAACAAAGGACATTTTTGCACTGATCAAGATAGCGGCACCATTTCTTTTAAATGGGAAGTTGGAAGTAAAACTTTTTGTTTCTTCAGACGTGGAAATTGTGAGGAAAACTTCACAATGACAGTAATAGATCAATATAGTGTATGTAGTGGTTAATAGGATATTGAAATTTGATCTGAAAATTGCACTGTTTAATACTGTGTGACCAAGATGTGTCTTGTGAGGGAAGAGTGGTAGAAATGAGAGAAGGGGTGGGATAATAACGAGGTAAGGGAAGCTAGCCAGAGAAATTGGGATACAGTATTTGCCGTAGGCTGGAGGAATGTTTAATATGAGGGTGACTAACGTTATCATAACCATGCAACACAATCAAAATCAGGAAAGCATTGCTCCACAGGTGGTACTATGTACCTGCTAGGCTTCACGTGATATATCCACAAACGCCACATGTTGGAGAAATTGTGGCCAAGTTGGCTCGTACAGGACAGCGGTCCTCACAATGGCTACAGCGGTCCTCACAATGGCTACAGCGGTCCTTGACACTTCCATACCCTCCGACCCTAAGCATGTATTATTGCTCTTGCCTCTACCGGACCTTCC
Organism: Mixophyes fleayi; assembly: GCF_038048845.1. Lineage (NCBI taxonomy): Eukaryota > Metazoa > Chordata > Amphibia > Anura > Limnodynastidae > Mixophyes > Mixophyes fleayi. The sequence goes on along the minus strand of NC_134402.1, from coordinate 306,413,665 downwards.
TACACATGCACATAAGCTCCTCCGGCATATAATCGGCGCGGCCACTTGTCAGCTGCTTCCTGGAAAAATCCCACACCCCCCACTCTCCAAATGGTCTGTGGTCGGGTTTGGCATACCTACCAAATGGAGCACATCACTAGTGTGCTGAGGGGCTCCTCCGTGTCTTTCCACAAGGTCTGGTCTCCATGGGCTTCATACCATAATCAACCCCTGCTTCAATTCTAGTAGAGACCGATCCTTCATTGCAATTAATGGATTTGACTACTTCTTGTTAAAGACGTGAACTCCTTCCCCCAATCCCTTTAATTCTTTGTCGTCGTCCCCCCTTCCTGCCCTACATCTTTACTTATTCCCCCCTTCTTTCCTCCTCTTTTTATTATTTCTCTCTGTTTTGTTCAAAATAAAAACAAAATCTGCATGGTACGAGATTAACACACAGCCAAATTTACATTGTAAAAGCATGGTGAGAAAATGTTGTACATCATGTTTATTTTTATATGTACAAGTACTTGTTATTGTACCTTCTGAGAATTTGTAACATTGTTAAAGATAAGATGTTATTAATAAAACGTACTTTTAAAAAAAAATAAATCAGGAAAGCATTATCAACCTACAAATACAATCCAAACAAACTAGTATTATAAAAACATAACAATATTTCCATAGATCAAGGTAGTGGAAGTATAAACTAACAATAATGAGTTGACAGTATCTTACATATTAATCAAACAGGACGGGTATTGCTTCTTATCTCTAATGCTAGGGAAGGTCCCTTCACCACTTGCAGCTCTAGGCTAAAAGTGTACTGGTGGCACGATCGTGCTAAGTTTATATTTTGTCTGAGGCATAATGAAAGAATATGTATGAAATAAAATAAAAATGTGAACGAATAGAGGATCTAGCTCCAAAAAGAATTGCGGGTGTACAGGTTGAACGTGACATTACAAAGAGTGCTTCATGGGTGGTTGAACCAACTTTTTTATTTCAGATCATATTGGGACAATAGTAGCATAGTACAATTCGTAGAAGGTGAAGTGCTAGGAATGTATCCAATAGCATAGCCCTGATGTATTTGTTGTAACAAAAGAGTGCACAGGAAGTGCCCAGGACAGTTAGAGAATTTTCCTTTGATAGTTTTTTTTTACTAGAAGTGAGAGCTTAACATTTCTTAATGAATTTTGTAGCAAAGGCTTGAAGCTGTAGGTTTGCTGACAAGTTAGTAGAACTCAGTAGAACACACAGTGGCATCCAGTCTCATCCAAAAAGCAGTTAGTAAATTAGTAGGAGAGTAAGATATGATCTCTTCATAGAGTTGCTGCAGCAAATGTAGAAAAATCAAATCAAACACTAGTTTGCAGGAATCTATGACCTGCAAACCGGATTTGTTCTAGTGAACAGGATTGCCACCTAGCAACAGCAAGTGGGTTAGGCAGCAAGCCTCCAAATACGCTGTTATGTGCGTATTGTCGTTAACCAATAACGATTGTCGAACCTCGATTTGTGTTTCCAAAGCACAAATATTTATTCGCAATAAGTGGAATAATATGCTCAAGCGAAGTAATAGTAAATACAGGCCTTACTTATCGCAGGCGCTCTGGATCCAGTGCAGTCATTCAATCCTGAAGTCTGGGGACAAGATGTCTGCACTCTGGATCACAAGCTGCTGCTTATATACACAATCAAATACAGTAATACAATGAAGATGGTATAGCTTGCATCTATTGGTCCGGGTCTCCGGAATGTCCAAGGGGTCGTCAATCATTGGCTGGTTCATCCTAAGGAATCCAAAGGAGGGGGTCATCTCTGCAGGGGGTATGCTCTGCTCTTCCCGCCAGGATTCCTTAGTCTTAAGTAGTTCATAATTCCCTATCATTCATAACTTGCGTATACATTCTGCGATTCCCTTGCAGAGTGAACCAAACAGTAGGATATGTAATAAGGTTCATTATGATACCACTCATGATGTTATTCCTTTAACCCGTTCCGTGTATTTCACTAATATGCATGTAACTCTGATATAACATATAAATACTACTATGTTTCGACATAACTGACTATGTGTTGCAACTACCATTAATGTGTACTATTTTATAAGTATGCGTGTTTGTGCGAATGTATGGTAAAAGACCAATTACTGTTGCTGCCACGTGTAGTGGATGCGTACGCCCTTTCACGCCGTAGCGTGCCATTGTACGTCAATGCGTACCGTACGCATCTTTTCAGACAAAGACAACCAAGTTTGCTAGACTTTAATTGAAATGACTTTATCCAATTTGCTGACTTCGACAGCTCCACCCTTTGATAGTGTAATAAACTATCACCCAATCACCGTTTCAAGTTCAGGATTATACAATACTTCTTCACAGACCATGATCTCAGTATCTGGTACCACCCTATCAGTCTCTTTCTCAGTGTTACTCCCATGAGACCGTTTTCTACACTTCAACACAGTAGGAACACATTTGACAACTAAACCAATTGCTAAGATGACACCCAGTATAAGGAGGAGCTTACCTACACTAGCAACCATTTCCTGTACCCACTCCCCCAGACCGGAGAACCATTTTGCTGGGTTCAACCATGATAACCAACCCGCCACCTTTTCCCCGACCTCATATAACGAAGAATTATGGCTCTTTCGAAATTCCCATTTCAGCTGCAAAATTTCATCCATCTTCCGGTCTATAACCTCTTTAGGGTCATCCGTATTATTAGTAATGTACGTGCAACATTTGACACAGAACTGGGTGGCCAGTGTCACACAGTACCCACCAGTAATAGAGGTGAGATAATTTAGTACCAATCTATGTTGCACCAACTCCTTCTTGTACGCTTGTAGCTCCCTTCCAGTATACCTGAAAGTGTCATCATACATCTCGGTGATATTATCTATTAATTTGGCTAGGTCTTGGATATATTTAAAGTTTAATGTTCCCCGAGCGGTCCTGGTGACATCTAGAGCAACCATAACTTGGAAACCAGTAGTTTCACTAATCAATTTTGTAGCTATGGGTTCCTCACCAGGAATCCTATTTCTCTTGCCACAGTGTTCATACTGTGTGTGTATGTATGGTGGTGATGTAGTCTTGTGAATATCAACCATTTCTTCATGAGTAATAGTCATGATTTCAGGAACCAGTTTAGCTAAGAAACACAAGCCCTTGGAACTCGGAGTCACCCAGGAAGAAGCTTTTCTTCCACAAACAAAATACACATCCTCAGGGAGAACATAAGAGACGGTATGCCCATGAATTATGTCACACAGAGTTTTGATAAAACTACCCATGCCTAGTGTCTCCATCTGCTCTAGACATGTGTCGGCATTAATGACATTTTCACATTTATCTGTTGAGACTTTTCCAATGGATACCTTCTTATGTTTGGTTATACGCCCTAACTTGTGACTTCCATCAACATTCCTGCCTAGTAGTGACCTTGTGAGTCTCTCACTAAAATGAGTGTGGCGAGCCATTGTCTGATCTGATAGGTCAGCCTCCCAATTCTCCAGGCGCTTTGCATGAGATATGTTTAGGCACAGCAAAGATCTGCCTATGGAGTATTGTTGAAGCGTCAGACTAGGGGACCTAGTGTTATTGTACCTCCCTTCAATGGGCCTCCCACCCCTTAATTCGAGTACTTCGGATATGTTTAGCGGGAATGGCACTAGTCCTATGTTATGCTGCCCTTGAGGCACGTGAGAGCACACCCAACACTTGGTTTGGCTTAGCACCTTACCCACCAGGGAGTGATAATCCTCCAAAGGATGCCCGCCTATATTCAGAGTACTGGGGGACTGGCATCGTTGGATGCATCTCTCTTCAACTAGGGAGTTGCAGAACTTGCAGATACAATACTCATCAGACAATAGCCCCTCACACTGCCTCCGAGTTCCTGAGCTAGCAGACCTTTTCATAACCCCTGGACCAAGTTTGATAATGGGCTGCTCAGGATATTCTATTAACTTTTCTTCGGCCTCCATTTCATCCGTATCACTCCCAGAACTCTCCTCCGTCCTCCATCCTCCTTCACAAAAATAGAATGTCCTAGAAAAAGTAAAAACAAGGAAAATCCTGGAACAAAAGAAAAACAAAAACCGCCACTCCATCGCTGGAAAGATAGTTCTGAGGCAACGTCTCTGGTTCGGGTGTCTCAACTGCAGGCTTTAGGTCTCCCGGAACAGGCTCACAAGTGACAGCTCTATGTCGTCGGTCTGAGTCTTGTCTTGCACTTTCTCCGGATTATGGACTCTCCTGCAGTGGGTGGAATGGACCCAAGTGTCTCTCTCTGCAACCTGCAGTGATGTAGTACTGGTCAGCAGCACTTGGTACGGGCCTTCCCAACGGTCTGTTAAACAACCTGAACGTAAGAAATTGCGGATCATAACATAGTCTCCAGGTTCAACATCATGACAGTTCGTCTCTGCCATACCAGGTGACAGCATTTTTAGTTTTTGTTGTTGTTGTTTCAGCTGTCTACTCATTCTTATAAGATATTGTACAGTCACTTCATTATTACACTTTAAGTCGTCTTGTGGACTCACGATCAAATGAGGTTGTCGTCCGAACAGTATCTCAATGGGGGACAGATTAAGAGGAGGTCTAGGAGTGGTTCGAATGCTGTGGAGGACCAACGGCAAAGCCTCAGGCCATACCAACCCAGTTTCAGCCATTATCTTACCTAGTTTGTTCTTGATAGTACCGTTTACTCTCTCCACCTTACCACTGGCTTGTGGTCGGTAAGGGGTGTGAAGTCTGCTACTGATTCCCATGAGTTTACACATATTTTGGAAGATATCACCAGTAAAATGGGTACCCCTATCACTTTCAATGATTCTAGGGATACCGAACCTACACACAAAGTCTTGTACAATTCTCTTTGCAGTGAACACAGCAGTATTAGTGGCTGCCGGATATGCTTCTACCCAACCGGAAAACACATCAATACACACTAACACATACTTTAGATTCCTGCACGGTGGTAATTGGATATAGTCAATTTGTATTACCTGAAAAGGTCCGTCTGTAGGAGGGATGTGGGATGGCTCAGTTGGAATAGTTTTCCCAACATTTTTCCTCAAACAAGTAAGACATGACATTGCTTTCTTACCAGCTTGAGAGGAAAATCTGGGAGCACACCAGTATGCTCTCACCAGTGTGCACATACCTTCTTTACCCAGGTGAGTCACGCCGTGTGCTGCTTCAGCCAGGCTTGGATAGTATGTTCGGGGAGCTACAGGCTTACCTTGTCCATCCCTCCAGAGTCCTGAGGACTCTTGACCACATCCCTTCGCCTTCCAGACCGCCTTCTCCTGCAGGGAACACAAATCTTGCATTTCAATTAATTTCTGCGTGTCTAATGTCTAAAAAACCATCATAGTGTCGGTCGATACAGTCATAGGTTGCCCTGCTGCCCATTTAGCCGCTTCGTCTGCCCTGTTGTTGCCTAATGACACTGGGTCTTCTTCAAAGGTATGGGCTTTGCACTTTATGACGGCTACTGTTCTGGGTAACTGTATCGCTGTCAGAAGTCCTTTTATGTGTTGTGAGTGTGCCACTGGTGTACCTGCTGCTGTCGTAAAGTTTCTAAGACGCCAAAGGGCCCCAAAATCGTGCACTACCCCGAAGGCATACCTAGAGTCAGTATATATATTGGCTGATTTACCCTCTGCCAGTTCACACGCTCTCCTTAGTGCTACTAGTTCCGCCACCTGGGCTGAGTGAGGTGGACCAAGGGGTTCAGCTTCTACCACATCCTGATCGTCTACAACAGCGTAACCAGTACATAGCTCTCCTGTCTCTGTCTGTCTATGGCAACTTCCGTCTGTATAAAACGTAAAATCTACATTTTCTAAGGGGGTGTCACGTATGTCGGGCCCTGCAGTAAAGGTCTGATTCAGGTGTTCCATACAGTCATGCGTGTCAGTATTCTTGCCTAACTCATCATCAACCAGGGTCTCCTCACCTCCCACCCTTTGTGTCTCTTGAGACACATACGGAAGGTATGTAGCTGGATTTAAGGTGTTACATCGTTTGATGGTGATGTTTGAGGGTGCCATCAGGGCTAGTTCCCATTTTGTGAATCTAGCTGAAGAAACATGTCTGGTTTGGGCTGAATTTAACAGAGCTGATACAGCATGGGGTGTATAGATGGTTGAATTATGACCTAATACTACATCCTCGCTCTTACTTACTAAAAGGGCCGTTGCTGCTACACTTCTGAGACATGTTGGGAGTGACCTTGCCACATTGTCTAATTGTGCACTGTAGTATGCTACCGGTCTGCTAGCGTCACCATGTTTCTGTGCGAGGACACCTGCTGCACAGCCATCAGCTTCTGTACAAAATAGCTCAAAAGGCTTTTCATAATCAGGTATTCCCAATGCAGGTGCTCTTGTCAGACTATCTTTAAGGTTAAAGAACGCTTGCTCTGACTCTTCTGTGTGTACAACACGTTCTGGTTTTGAGGAAGAGACTAGCTCCTGCAATGGTAATGCCAGAATAGAAAAACCTGGGATCCAGGACCTACAGTATCCACACATCCCCAAGAAAGTACGAATCTGCTTCTGGCTCTGCGGCAGGGTCATGTGTTGTATGGCCTCAATTCTGTCGGTTGTCAGGTGTCTTAGCCCCTTAGTGAGGCAGTGTCCTAAGTATTTGACCTTAGTCTGACATGGCTGTAATTTATCCTTTGCCACCTTGTGCCCTGTTTGTGAAAGATGAAGCAACAACAATTTAGTATCATGCAAACATGACATAAAAGAATCAGAGCACAACAACAAATCGTCCCCATATTGAATTAGAACAGACCCATTGTGGGGTTGAAAGGATTGCAAACAGTCATGTAAGGCTTGGGAGAAAATACTGGGGCTGTCAATGAACCCCTGGGGTAGTCTGGTCCATGTGTATTGCACTCCCCTGTAGGAGAATGCAAAAAGGTATTGGCAGTCAGGGTGAAGAGGGACTGAGAAGAAAGCAGAACATAGATCAATGACAGTAAAATGACTGGCAGACGGTGGAATCTGCATGAGGATGACAGCTGGATTCGGCACTACGGGGAATTGGCTCTCAACAACTTTGTTAATTCCCCTTAAGTCCTGGACTAATCTATAGCCCCTCCCCCCACTCTTCTTCACAGGGAAAATGGGACTATTTGCTGTACTGGCTGTACGAATTAAAATCCCTTGTTGTAACAGCCTTTCAATAACAGGATATACCCCTAGTTCCACCTCCGGTTTTAATGGATACTGTGGGATTTTTGGAGCTATCCTACCACTTTTTAGATTGACCATGACAGGGGCTACGTTTGCCATCAGTCCAGTGTCCTGTCCATCTCTGGTCCATAGGGAACCTGGTATTCCCAGCAACATCCCCTTTACTTGAGATGGACTTTGTTCTATAACAGGAGAGTGTAACATTAACCTTTGAGGGGTGTCCAATATATCCTGTACCTCATGTGCGATCTTCTCCGGTATATCTAAGAACACACCATCAGAAGTACAGTATATGACACATCCCATTTTACATAACAAGTCTCTCCCTAGCAAGTTAGTAGGAGCTGCTGCAGCCAAGAGAAACAAATGCTTAGTATGCAGAGGCCCGATAGTAACTTCGGCGGGTTTAGTTAGAGGATAATGTAGCACTTTTCCCGTTACCCCCATAGCTGGAATAGTTTTACTGGTCACCTGTAGGTTGAAAGGAGAGGTTATCACAGATCGGGCCGCCCCTGTATTTACAAGAAAAGTTTGTTTCCTACCAGCTATGTCAACTATCATTGTTGGTTCTTCACTCTGACTCTCAGTTAACCTCACTGGCTGTAGACTACAGGTATGACCTGACCCCTACCGCTGACTATTGATTTCCCGCGCAGCATTTGCTGCCGTAATATGCGCGGGTAGATGTGAGTCTTCTAGTCTATGTGAATCCCTCCTTGGAGGATATCTATGTGACCCACCTTTCTGTGTATTGAGTCTTTCCTTTTTACACTCTCTAGCGTAATGTCCTTCCTCGTTACAGTTGAAACACCTGATCACTTTAGTTTTTCTGTTATATGGGTTGTATGCTGGTGGTCGTGTATGCACCCTTTCTAGAGCCTGTATACTTACCATCATTAACCTATCACTTTTCTCCTCCCTTTTTCTAAAAAGGTTTTTGTCATGCTCCACAGCAGACTCCCTAAGAGAGTCTACTGTGACGCCTCTCCAATTAGGTAATGTGGTTTGTACTCTCGTCTTTAAATTTTCTCTAAGGCCATCCATCAGTACCCCTACAGCTACCTCTCTGTGATGTGGGTCCTCACTTATGTTGGATATCCCAGTAAATCGTGCGATCGCTGTTATAGCTCTAGCAAAGTAATCTGAGGCAGTTTCACTATCCTTTTGTATAATGGTGAAAATCTTACTCCAATTTACTACTACTGGAAAACAGATGGCTAAGTGTTTGACAATTTGTTCTATATTCCGTTGGTTAATCTCATCAGTCAAGGTGTCACCTTCCTCCAACAAACAATCTTCAATAAATTTTTGTATGTTAGTATTGGGAGGAAGACACGCCCTCAACACTACCCGCCAATCCTTACTGGTTTTTAACAAATTTCTGACATTTAGCTAACTCCTTTCTAGGGTCCGGGAATTCAGTCATAATGGAACGTAATTCTGATCTAGTCCAGGGACAATGCATTGTAACATTTCTTAAAGGAACTACACCATCCTTATCCGGTTTCCCATTGGGAACTGATATTGTGCGGACCGGGAACGCACCCTCTGGTACACTGACTTCAGGAGACACTACAGGATTTACTGGTCCTAGATTTAGAACGCTTTCACTCCTAGTGATCACGTTACTCTCACCTATCTCAGCCATTTTCTCATACTTGCGCTGAGCCTCTAGTACACTAACAGCATGGGCAATGGCCGAAATCACAGTGGGTTCATCTTCACTTTCAGATACACTTGATTTAAACTGGTTTAAAACAGGATACAACTTAGCAATTTTTCTATTTTCAGTTTTAACAACGGCTGTACTTACCCCTCCCGCCACATAAGGTGGCAGGGGCGCGCTTGCGCTGAGTTCGCCACGCTTTGCAACGGTTACATCCGCCTTGCGCGCGCTTTTTGTCACGCCTACTTCCGGTTTGCATTCGCTGCTCTGCCACGTGTTACTTTCCATTTGCCACAATTTTAAACAATCATTATGTTTATTCCTCACTTTCGTTGAGGTAATCAACCATACTTTATCTTTTACGGTATTTAGTACCTCTGCATTAAAACTTCCTATTGTTGGGAAAGGCCTATCACAAGTTTTGGTCATCTTGACCCACGTGTCACAATACACAGTTGCATATGCACCATATTTCTTACACATGAGAAACTTTGCTGAACCAATAGGGCCTTCCGTAGGCAGTACACTGACCATCTCTAGCGTATGCCTAGCACCCATGTTGAACAATATACCTTCTACCCGGAACACAGACACACCGCAATGCTCTGTTCCTTCCGGCCAAATGTGAAATACAGACACACCGCAATGCTCTGTTCTTTCCACCTAATAATTTCAACTCTGTTGCTACAATCACACCTAGAGATCTATAATGCTCGGTGAACGTATTTCCTTTAGCCGCGTTCACTCGCTTTTCTCGCCCCTGGCGAGGATCCCTAATACAGAAATATCACTGTGGGCCCCAAGGGCTATCAGCTCCTCGATACCCTGGCTCAACCACAAAAATCTGCTGAGTTTATTATCGCTGGGAGCGCAAGTTAATACAATCAACCTGCCTTTCCAGTATAATTCCTCCTAGCTGCTTCACCAATTCGCACTAACGGTGCGATCGGATCGCACTGCCTACCAATACTAATTATTAGCAAACCTTGCGATCTATTGGTAGCGCTTTGCGAAAACCCGGTTTTCGCATTCGGTATACCTGCCCTGTATACCGTCCTTCAGTTGGGCAATCCGCCTCGTCAGACAGCAACTGAGCACAATGAATAATGAACAGTGTATCTACGTTACAACATCACACACTATACACCTTTTCTGCGCAGAAAATCAAAAGTTCCCAACAACAGTAATAATATCTCAGAGGCTTTCACAAGTAATTATACTATACATGTACAATAACTATCAAAACGATTGTTTAACCACGTGGCAAGTCTACCGGAAGTTCGCGTACGCACAGCAGGAAATACACATACGCTAAGCAATGCAATACAGTTGAAACGCACAATGACAGAAAAAAGAAACAGTTTTCTCTTTTGTCCCTAGGTTCTAGTTAGCGTGCCCTAGATAATGCAAAACAGACATTCGGTTTCACAACACAGAGTAAAATTCAGGTTTTGAACACCATGCGTTCTTACCCGTTTATGACGCGTCTCCACCCTTTGTTGAGGAACCGAAATCCGTTGGTCTTGCGTATCATCGGCAACGAAACCTCCAAAGCTCACGAGCCCCCAAATTGTTATGTGCGTATTGTCGCTAACCAATAACGATTGTCGAACATCGATTTGTGTTTCCAAAGCACAAATATTTATTTGCAATAAGTGGAATAATATGCTAAAGCGAAGTAATAGTAAATACAGCCGTTACTTATCGCAGGCGCTCTGGATCCAGTGCAGTCATTCAATCCTGAAGTCTGGGGACAAGATGTCTGCACTCTGGATCACAAGCTGCTGCTTATATACACAATCAAATACAGTAATACAATGAAGATGGTATAGCTTGCATCTATTGGTCCGGGTCTCCGGAATGTCCAAGGGGTCGTCAATCATTGGCTGGTTCATCCTAAGGAATCCAAAGGAGGGGGTCATCTCTGCAGGGGGTATGCTCTGCTCTTCCCGCCAGGATTCCTTAGTCTTAAGTAGTTCATAATTCCCTATCATTCATAACTTGCGTATACATTCTGCGATTCCCTTGCAGAGTGAACCAAACAGTAGGATATGTAATAAGGTTCATTATGATACCACTCATGATGTTATTCCTTTAACCCGTTCCGTGTATTTCACTAATATGCATGTAACTCTGATATAACATATAAATACTACTATGTTTCGATATAACTGACTATGTGTTGCAACTACCATTAATGTGTACTATTTTATAAGTATGCGTGTTTGTGTGAATGTATGGTAAAAGACCAATTACTGTTGCTGCCACGTGTAGTGGATGCGTACGCCCTTTCATGCCGTAGCGTGCCCTTGTACGTCGATGCGTACCGTACGCATCTTTTCAGACAAAGACAACAAAGTTTGCTAGACTTTAATTGAAATGACTTTATCCAATTTGCTGACTTCGACAACGCTGAGGCAGAGGAGAGTGAAAAGAAATTAACTTCCCCTGCCAGAAACAAAGTGGTGTGCACGCGCACTCCCGAGGACCTCGTACGAGTTAGGTGCTCGTTAGAGCACCGCTGGTCAGATTTTTAGGAAGCTCGCTGATGGAGAAAAAAAGGTAACCTTTGAGCCTGACAGTTCTAGCACCTTTAAATTGTGTAGGAAGATTGAAGACACCTATGTTCTGTAACCAAAAACAATTATTTATTGAACTATAACTGACAACTTAGGATAACAGTTTATATGCTGCTGTTAGAACTAGGAGAGAGGGATGCTGGAAAACCAACTTTGGCTCTAAATTTTAGGAAATAATTCTAATGCTGGGTAGTAGATTACTTATGCTCCTTATTGATGGGTGCCTAAAGCATCTTTTGGTCTCTTGCTAAGCATAGATGGATGACAAAAGGTAAGATTATTAATATCCATGGTCTCCAGAGGAAGCAACAGTCCCTGCAAAATGAGAAAGTAAGATGGGAGCTGTTGCTTGTTGACAATCCTGTTCCCTAAAACAAATCCAGTTTTCAGGTGATAGATTCCTGCTAGTATTTTGTTTGTTGGGAAGCTTGCCACCTAACAACAGCAGGTGGGCAGACTACTATATACCTGGTGGTTGCTCTGAGAAACTTGATCTTTTGTAGATCGCTTGGTCTCCAATAATGCTTAGCAAAGGTATGAGCTGAGAACCATTTTGCTGCTAGCATAATTGTCTGCAATGACAAGACTTTAGCTGCTGCTTTTGTGCCTGCTGACCCCCGTAGGGAGTGGCCTCTAAACTGGTTTGTATCTATCCCTGTATCATTCATGGTCACCACAATCCTTCTTCTAATAGTAGAGGATCTTGCCATATGAAAAGGTTTTCTCCAAGTAAGGAAAAGCTGGGAGCATGTGAGCTATCAAAGCTAAGCAGCAGGATAGGCAAGAAGCCAAACAAAGGTTAGGCTCCAAAGAGTCATATATAACATTGAATTCAACTATGGGATTAGTGAATGAGGAAGTCTTAGTATGACCTTTTAGAGTGATGTGGTAACCCATAGGAGTCTGTGATAACCATTGGTCTGAGGTGTGTATGAGTGTGAGTTCAGCTTCTCTTGCTGCTTTGGCTTAAGCGAACAAAGATGCCAACTTACAGGATAAATAGCCAATGTTGGAGTCCGTCTCTCATGAAGCTAGGAAGGAGAGGAAAAGCTTGATATCCCAAGTGTGGGTGTATTTTGGTAAGATTGGTCTTGAAAGGTACATACCTCGTAAAAAATGGAGATATAGTTTGTTGTCCATTAAGTTTGGGATCATGGTAGCTAAAGCAGTACTGTATGATTTGATAGTAACTGTGTCACGTAATTGCAGAGTTGGCCGCTAACTGGTATTGGCGCAACTGAACAGGGAGGCGCAGAGTCTAACATACTCCCGGTATTCACCAGGGACCCCCGCAAGCGAGTTTGGGCTTAGCTGCAGAGGGTATGCAGGTCGCGGTTCTCCAAGACAGTCACTGGTGTAGCAACAGTAGTAGACAGGCGTAGTCAGGCAATCCAGGTCAGAACCAACCGAGCGGTGCAGTACACAGGGAGGATCCAGAGAGAAGTCAGGTCAAGCCAAATAGTCAAACCAGCCGGGCAGTGAGGTACCAAATCGAAACACAGGAGAATAGTAACAGGAAGCCGAGTCAGAGCCGAAGAACACTGGAACAGAAGTTCAGGAAGCTCTGGAGCAGGAGTGAACAAATACTCAGGCACTAGACATGTGTCAGAGGGTGCTTATATACCATAAGGTGCATCCTGATTGGGTTAGGGAGATTTTGGCAGTCAGACATGCTGACTGCCACAGGTGAGGGGAGATAGTGTCCCGCTGCTAGGAACGGGATGCGGCTGCCGAGAAGGTGCAGGCGTCTGACTGCTGCACCAAGTGTCAGTGTGGAGACAGCACCTGACAAACTGACACCAGGCCTGACTCGTATTTAGAAGTCCAGTGCTAAATAGAGTAATGATGCCTGGTGAGAGGGTTCCCCTTGAGATCACCAGAGGTTGAATTCCTTAATAATTGCTCAGTATCTAGTTTTTGTTTGAGGCCTTAAGGAGGCATGAGGCCTTGACCTCTTCTATAAACTGAGGCCCAAAACAGTCTGCATCTGTCAGATTTGGGAACTCAAGAAATTTGGGAGCAAGGTCTGCTAAACCTCCTCTGGTCAGCCACATAGACCTGTGGGTATTTGTGATGTAATTAAATGACTGACCTATTATAATAGTTGCTCTGCTAATGGCTTTAACTAGGGCTAGCTTGGACGCCATTAAAGGATCCAGGGAACAACCAGACTCCCCTTCTCTGTCTGCCTTGATGAATAGCAGGGGCCCAGCTAGATCTGCTATTTTGTTTTTGGTCTTCCTTAATGTGTGGTCTGTAGGGTCATTGTGTCTGTTTCCCCCACAATAGAGGTTAAAGCTGGATCAATATCAGGGGCAAATAATGCAGGTATATCTGGTAACCCCATATAGGTACCAACTGTTCTTTACTGATGAATGTTGCTCTAAAGGCCAGTTGCGCACATTTTTGGACCTCTGAATTGCGTTTTAGGGCCAAGTGTGTGGCGTATAATTGTTTTGGATCAGTTTTTTCTGCTAATGCCAACCTGGTCATTTGGATCTCACTAAATCACTGACACTGAGATAAGGCAGAGGTTCTTGTAATCATCTCTTGTTCCCAATCTACAGAAAGAGACTTATCAATTTCCTTTGGAGAAAAATGTAGTGGCTAGATAACCCCATATACTGACTACAGGGCCTCTTGCTGCCAGCTGCGGAAAGAGACAACATGTCAGCTCCAAGCACTAGAATTTTGCCTCCTATGGGCAATTCCAGGGAATGGGGGAATATCATCTGAGCAGATTTGCCTGGGGATAATTTTGTTTTTATTTTTCTTCTTTAAAATTTTTCTTTGGTGCCTGTGGACTCCCTGAACAGGACTCTCATGAGGATTACTTAACAGATCAGAATCTGAAGAATGAATGATTCTGAATTCCCTAGCAGAAATATTTTCTTTTCTGTTATAAAAGATTTCCTCAGGTGAAGAAGAGGAAGATACTGGCTTTTTCCCCTTTTTACTGCCAACAATGGAGGACATCATTAAAGAGTCTGTCACTGAGACAGAAACTGTGTTTTCCATCTCAGCGCTGACAGAAAAATCTGACCAACAGTGCTCTGGTGCCTGCCCACATGACTGAGGGCGGGAGTGCATGCACACAGCTCTTCTTTCACTTTCCTCTGCATCACTGTATTCAGGAGGCTTGCAGACTAACCCACATACTGTTGCTAGGAGGCAAGCCTCCCGACGAGCAAATGTATTGGGTTGAAGTAATGGTCAGGTGCAAAATCTAATGGAGGCTCTCTGCCTTCAATTACAATGCAATAACAATGTTAGTGAAATAGAATATACTGTCAGAGGGTGCCATGTCTCAGTATTGTAGGTCACGGTATTGGGAAGATTTCAACACTGGATAACCTGATGGACTTGCCTCTAGAGTACTATGAACTCAATTTGTGTATTATATCCATTCGGGGGATAGAGAACTCACCACTTTCCCGACGGTTGGCAGCAAATAGTAGCTGTCAGTAGGCCTTAGACAATCCCAACAGCGTGGATTAGAGATCTGTGCTGTCAACAGCGTTGGGAGCCCGCAAGCACCAACAGGTTCTCACTGCACTCCGTTTCCCATTTGAGGATCCCAAGCGTTGCCCGCAAACACTTGATGGCAGGATACTCCTTTGCTGGTCTCTGCCTGATTGTGCAGAATATTCAAAACAGGATGCTTCTGGGCCAGATGAGGTATAGCGACATAAGCTCTCTGGGGTGTAGCAACTCCTTGGTCCTCTGTGGCCTCCAAGTGAGTATCAATAATTTCAGCTGGACCGCAGATGGTATAATTCCCTGTCACAAGTCCAAGGCAAGTAGCCGTGTTATGCAGCCACATGGAATTTCATCTTTACAATTGTCCCAGGCAATGAGAAGCGGAAATGCAGAGTGGGACTTTAATTTTCAATAGGTAATGAAACAGGGCTCCCCTGTGTGGTGATCTGAGGACAGAAAGATAAATGCTAGCCTGACAGAAGGAGTTCTGGTGCAGGGATGGTAGGCACCCACCAGCTTGGGACCCATGGAGGAGAACAAGCCAGCTTCGTTTCCAAGAATTACTGTATATCCATTTTTCAAATCCAGTTATAGTTTTCCCTGTGAGAGGGTATATTTGCCTGTTTCAGGCAGTTAGCTACCAGCAGAAAGTGGAAGGCTTACAATAAAGCGGGTAAGACCAGAGCTCTCACAAACTAAGTTTGGCCATCTTGGCTGTCAAGCCACACCCCCCCATAATTGCAATATTTCTTAGCAGGTATTGACTACTCACTTTTTCTTGCATATAATTAATTATATAGATTGCCCATTCAGATTCTGATTGCCCTGGAGACAGAAGACTGTTCCCCTTTCATCACACTGTGCCCCCTTATCACACTAGACTCCTTTAGCACACTGTGTACTCATATCACACTGGGACCCTTTAGCACACTGTGCCCTCTTTTCACACTGTTCTCCCTTCATCACACTGCCCCCCTACATCACACTGGACACCCAGTCTCATCACACTGGAGTTGGCAGCGTGCTAGAAGGGGCCCCTTGGAATTGGACTGTCCTGGCCACCAGATAACTAATAATGTCTCATTCAACTGCCTAATGGTGCCGCAAGCCCTGCCAACACCCCTCACTAAGGTTTACCTTGAACGGGTGTCCTTTAGTTTTTTACAGGCCATGTGGCAGGCTGTGGCCTAGACTTAGCGATGAAGCAGTGCGTTGCTTCCTTTTTGAGCGCTGACTTAAATATGACGTCAGCTGCTTAGGTCATCATGCTTTTCAAATCCAAATGCCGTCTTCCCAAATCCACAAACTGGAGAATTGTCCCAGGCGAGCCACCCCTTGTCCAGTTTGGCTGATCCCTGAGAATGCGACACCAGGACCTTCCAGATTCTTTACAGGAACAGATAAGCCTTATCCGGATAATACAAGAAAAATCCTAGTTACATTGCCACTGCCAGTAAGGGAGCAGTTGCATTATATAGCTCCCAGGAGTGTCAACTTTCGTCCTGTCTCTTCTCCGCCAGTTAACAATTAACCCCTTTTTGGGGCTGCCATGGATTTTGAAAAGGAAAAAGTATTTACATGTTAATGCTGAAACAAGTGATCTGTGCCATGTTTGTGTAGTCCTTGAAAATGTGAAATGCATAAATTGATTTGCTTTACAACTGGAAGCCAGATGTATCATCCCAAGAGCTTACTAGTAAGTAATTGCCATTGCTGAATTAATCTAATTTGTCATAATTTACAATCTTCAGTACTGATGTTTTTATGAAAAAGCATTTAAAAATCATGCCAGAAAGGAGTTCATGTTAACCTGTTTGTTTTGGGATGACACACACTGGCTATATATCACTAGCCATAGCTGGCAAGATATTTCAAACAGCATGTTTGAGCCAACTAGGCTATCAGAAGCACGTATAAGAAACCTGTATATTTCTGGAGGTTTTGAATAAATTGCCGGTTGTTTAGGTGTTTTGAAACCGCCACACATCACTGGAGACTTTCCATTCAAGTCTCAAACTGCCCTATAGTAATACGGCGGTTTGGAGCACTAGTATGCCACAAAATTTGGAGGGACGTGTGGCACTTTCATACCACTGACAAACACGATTTTAAGTAAATCTACCACTAAGTATTTGAAACCTCAGTTATGTCAGAAAAATTAGATAGTAGGAAAGGCAGTTGTTACACAGCCATTTAAAGGATTTTTCCAATTAAATCATTGTACATTGAGATGGAGGGGGAGCTGCAATATATGCCCTAATAGAGAGTCTAACAGCGTTCCCCATTCATTTTCATGATGCACTGTTGTTTCCTAGTCTGATAATCACAGCACTCCAGAGAGCCTTTCGAGCACTCTTTTTTTTTTATGATGGTCTCCTTACTGCTATTTAATGTTGTTTTTTTAAAAAGTGCATATTTTCATAATACACCAAAAACTAATTTAAATATTCATTTATATATACAAATTAATTAAAATAATAAGTTATTGTGGTTAAAATGAAACTGAATTTGGGGATGTTGTTATTAAATTTCTCAGGATTAGCTTAATAGTTCCCTGCAAACTGGTTGTATGAAGTTTTTGACACACTCAAGTAAGAAATAGCAAGAAATAGTGATAAAAAAACAAACATTTTCCAGCAAAATAATCAGTGTCGTAAAAGACAAACTTTTGTATTACTATTTTTCATTAACATGAGTTAAATAGTGTGGAAACTTGTAGGTGTATAGTACATATTGATAGCCATCATAACATTAATTAGGGTAATTACATACTGGTGTTTAAAAGCTATGCCTGACCTTTTTTTAATGCAAGTACAATGCATGTTAAAATAAAACCCATTCTATGTAAGGGGCAGAGTCAATTGTCTGGGGCATATTCAATTAGCTTTTGGATTCGCGGTAACGCGCCGGAACAGCCGCGAAACGTAATACACGGTACCGCAATAACGTGGATTTTCGTTCGCAGCCCATAGGGTTGTGAATGAAAATCCGCGTTAATGCGGTACCGTAATACCCGCAAGAATGCGCACTTTTCGCGGCAACGCGCGTTACCGCGAATGCAAAGGCTAATTGAATTTGCCCCTCTGTGTTACTCTCGTGAATAACGCGGTGTGCGCACTATTACCGTTAATACAGTAATTTCAGCTCATGGCTCTGAGCCGCAAGCACAAATTAGCGTTGATATTACCGTAATAATGGTAATAATGTGCACTAGTACCGTCCGTACTATTGGCAATAGTACCAGGACCGCGTTACTTTTGGCAGTAGTGCACTCAATTGAATCTGCCTCTCTCTCAAACCTGTGACTACATAGATTGTGTTGCAGCAAAGTATTTTTGGACAGAGCTCAATTCATGTCAGTGCTTTCAAACCCTGTCGCTTTAATTTACTAGAGAAGCTTACACATAGCATAATGCATCAGTAAAACTGCAAGTACATTTTAAATAGTGTCAGCAAAACTATTTATTAGGTTGAAAGCCCTGATACAATACAGTCGAACTAAGCTGTACAAAGAAACAATCCGACCTATTCTACATGCCTGGACAATGTGTGACTTACACATGAACTACGCGGGAAAACACGAAGCCCTGACTGAAGCCCTCAGTAACTGTGTTCCTATTGGCTGACTGGAAAGGCATCCACAGCTGTCCTTGTTGCGAAGCTTTGGTGGTTGAGTCATAGTGACTTGTCTCCTATTGGCTTCCAGGAGCCAATGGCTTCCAATAGCCATTAAGGGGCGTCAACTATATTGTTGTCTTGTGTTCAGTGATTGGCGGAAAGCTGATGAGTAGCAATGAAGCATTTGTTTACCTTGCGCTGAGAGACTGATGTGTTCTCAGACTGATGTGATCTGACATGACTGGAGGAGATCAGAGATCAGAGATCGCGATCCTGGTCCACTGAGAGCCGGGGATATAAATCACAGAGACCAATCTAATTAAAGTATTGACATTCTTTATTTAAACCCTCCAACAATTCTAGTATAGTTACAGACGTACAGCTGGTATTCTTATATCGCAGTCTGATTATCCGTAGCCTCCCATATTTCAGCAATCGGCGTTACCTAGTTGCATTGTATGTTATCAGTGGGGGCATTTTATTCAAACTAAGGATTTCTGTAGCCAGTTTCATATTTATTGGGGGTCTAACAGTAATTTTATCGTATATTTATTGTACATTAGGTAAGTTCACTTTCCTGTGTCTTTTTTAATTACTGTTTCTCTGCAGTAAGTTTTAATATAATATATTTAATATACAATAGTTTATCAATTTATATAAACAGTGTAGACCTGGCAGGTAATCCTGCCGATGCAAAACAAGTGAACTCACAAGAAGGAGATAAAGGAAAAGGAATTCTATAGCGCAAGTGATTGACGGCTTCAGCAAGTTTTATCTTCTTGCCATGTTTTACTATCCCAATGTACTGCAACGACACACAGGCTGCTTTTCAACCATATGGTATGTAATGGTAACAGCATATGTACAATTTATAGTATTAGAATATGGTGCTATAGAAGTGTTTAGATGAAAATTTGTAATGTAAGAACCTTACTTTTTTCTTGTTGTATAAGAAAGATTCAGCTGTACAAACACTGGGGACATTTCTAATAGAAATTGCATAGCGCAAAATTAATCTGCAAATTCCCATGATATAGGTATGTCACTGTACAGGTTTTCTTTGTCAACACTTTTTTTTTTTTTTTTATAAATGTCCCATACTGTGTGAAGCATTTTTAGAGCTGAAGCTTTTTTATGTGATAGGGAAACAGCATTTCATATAGAATTTGTATCACAACTCAAGTACTAACAGATTTAGAAGTGCTGCGCATATATCAGACTAAAAGCAGATTAACCCAAACATGTCTGGTCACTTTGATAAACTGTCATCATCATCATCTAATTAATTGATGTCCAGATTACTAGGGGTCTATTTACCAAAGATATTTTTCATTGAAATCCCCAGAAAACAGCATATTAAAGTATCTTCTTAAGGGGAGAGCATTGCGGTAGAATGATCTTTATGTCCCTCACCTTAGCTTACCTGCTCTCCCATCCGCTCAGTATCGTAAAGGTGACCACTTTGCGATAATCACCGCAGAAGACATAGGAGACAGATCTTCTTCACAGGAGCAGCAGTTTTTTATGACTACTGTTCCTAGTGAAGAATTTTTATAGATAATCATGATATTTAAATCCTTATCTTTGTGATAAAGAATGAACTGAATCGTGTTGAAAATGCCTCCTAGGGAGATGCAAAAAAAATGGTAAGGTGCTTTCCATCTTTCTTTCTATCTATTCTATCTATCTATCTATCTATCTATCTATCTATTTATCTAGTCTATTGTGCTAGAACATTTTTTGAAGGCTTTAAAAAGTTTTATAATTTCTGCATAAATGTGAACTTGAATGTGTTCAGATCTTCATCAAGTCTTAAACATAGATAACATGAACCCAATAACTCAAACAACACACAAAATTACATACTTTTTTATTCATTGATCAAAATGTTTCAACATTAAATTTCTTTGTTGGAAAAGGTATGTGGGTGGACCTCTAGGATTATGAATTCAGTTTAGGGGATAATTAGTCAGGAGTGTCAATCAATGGGATAACAATTAGTTGTGAGATTGGGTGGCCCTGTCCTATTTAAGAAACTTAAACCAGAGTATTCACTACCAAAGACTGGTCTTCACCACACATTGATGCAGAAATGCAGAATATTCTAAAGAGTTCATAAGTTTCTAGTTCCACTATATACACTTAAAGTGGCGGAACTACCATTGGTACGGCAGGTGCCATGCACAGGGGCCCATGGAGATAATGGGGCAGATTCAGAGGGTCGGGGCCCCGGTTCCCTCCTCCCTGCACCGGGGCCCACAGCTCACTAGTTTGGCCTCTGTACACTTTTATATGTACGTGACCAATTTTAGTTACAATGGATAATGGCCCATGGTTTGGTATGGGTCTTTGCATCAAAACTAACTTAATCACTTTATACATTCCTAGTAATGTATACATCAATGATTAGATTAGTGATTAAAATGGAGGAAGGCACATAGTCAGCTCTTATGACAATTTATTCATTAACACCAGCCAGCCAATGGGACACGCCTACTGTAATGTGGGATTGTGGCATTCCCTTTATCTTTTCTATGACATTTAAAGGGACTCTAGCCCTAGGTTTTTCCTTTTTATTTGTCTAATATAAATATTATGGGATGCCTATATAAAATACTATTGTTATGAACCATTACATCATTTATATGACAGTTTTAGTAAATTCCATTATTTGTCTTATTTTCCCCATATTCCCTTCATCACCTCTCGGCGTTTCCCTGTCAGCCTAGTAGAGGTGTGATAATCCTCTCACCATACAGTAGCTTGGGAGCATAGTCTAATTGAAGAACTAAAGTGTAAAACCATTGGGGGTGAGGTATGGTGGACATGACCAGGTCTGGAGAGGTCCAAAAATATGACAGAAATCAGGGAAATAGCTAGCAGACACTGTTCCTTAAATATGCTCATAGTCTGTACAAATGGAAAACATAAAAATATGTCTAACCAATGCTTTCTCCTGTTTGAGGCACAATTAAGCACAGAACTGTTTTGAGTTCACCATTTATTTAATAGTTTTAGGGATAGTGAGATTTTCTGACAAATTTCAATAAAAAAGTAAAAAATAATAATAAGGACTCTTATCCCTATGTTTTTCCTTTTCTCCCTGTAAAAGGACAGGGTGAATGTAAGTACTACCTTTTTGTGAAGAGTCTTGATTGGGCCTTGATTACGCAGCCCTCTGCCTGCTCCAAGTCCCCACCGTCATATATCTGATAGCTACAGGTTTGAATAGCTTTTCTCGCTCATCACTTAAACCGCTGATGTTTGAAAAATCTACTATATAGCCCTGCCCACTGATGATCAAGATTTTTCGCGAAAAGGTACCAGCTAGATACGTAATGCTAGGGTATAATCAATGATTGGAGATAAGATAGGGGTTACATGTGCAAAACATATACTTTGGGTGTATTTTGCACGTTTAATCCCCAAAAAAGTCCACAAACATGTGCTTCTATATTTGTATCTCTGGGTAATTGGACTTATGATTGTCAGACTTAATGTAGTATTCTGTGGCTATGTGATTAGCAGGATTCATAAAAATATCAAATAAAGCACAGCAGTGTACACAAATTAATTATAATTATTGTTCATGTGTGACAATTTATGTATCATTTAGGTTGGCTGCTACAAAAGGCAGTAGGATTGTAAAACGGGAATACCTGAAAGTAAACGTCATCAACACCTGGTATGTCTATTAAGTTATTAGGTTTGCAAACATAACAGGCCTGATTCATTAAGGAAAGTAAAGCAAAAACAATGAGTAACTTTTCACCTTGGCAAAACCATGTTGTATTGGAGGAGGAAGTAAATGTAAAATGTGGAAACAGATTTATAATTGGAGTAGTACATGTCCTAGATCAACTTTAAATGTCAGTGTAAAAATAAAGCTATCAAGTATTAGTGTGCTACATGAAAAAACAGCCAGTTATTAACTAATACGCAAAATAATAATCTATTTTGCACCCTTTGCATTTTAACATGGTTTGTCCGGGGGATAAAATTTACTTATTTTTTTGCCTTACTTTCCTTAATGACTGAGGCCCAACATGTTAAACGTGTGTAAGGTAGCTACTAATGCCTGTAAAGGTCATTGTAAATATACTGAACCAGAGCTGGATTACTATCCCCCATACAGCAGTACCATTGCATGGGACCATATGGTTAAAAAGTATATACACTGAAATAACAGGTATCTAGAACACCCTGTCTGAAAGTGACATTTCTGTTCCCGGAACCTTGCAACCGGATTACTAATTAAAGTGACAAAAAGTAATATACTGTAAATGATACTGATTAATTGTCTGCACCAGAACTAAAATCAGAATAAGTGGAAAGAGCCCCGGTTCTGATGGGTTTACCATCTCTTATTATAAAGCTTTTAAAGAAAGATGAATTCCCCTGATGCTGCAGGCTTTTAATTCGGTCTCAGATCATGATAGTTTTACAACACAAGCCATGGAAGCCCACATGACAGTCATATCTAAAGAAGGAAAAGATCCATCTTGATGCACAAGTTATAGACCCATTTCTCGCCTTAATGTGGATGTCAAACTTTATGCTAAACTTATTGCCAATAGATTGAAATCCATATTACCGAAAATCATACATTCGGATCAAGTAGGCTTTGTCCCTGGCTGTGAAGCGAGGGACAACACTACTAAAGTGTCACTCACCAGACTGTGAGTGCTTCTTCCCGTGTGTTTGGGAACCGTGGCCGTCCACCATCCTGAGGGTCTGCGCATGCGCAGCCCTTTCAAACCCTTCAGTACATGTTCCTTTAACTTAATTGGCAGATCAGGCAACACTCCCTATATTAAGCACCTGTGGTCAATACCACGTTGCCTGATCTTGGAGTCTCATTCCCCATGAGCCTCTGAAGGTGTTCCTGTGTTTCCTCGTGTATTCAGCGCTGCTGATTCCTGTGGTTTCCAGACTACTTCTACTCCTGTGGTTTCCAGACCACTTCAACTCTCCTGAGTTTCATCGTGACTGTTAGCTGATTCCTATCCGCTGCCTCCGTGCACTACAGTCTTCAAACCACTTCAACTCTCCTGAGTTTCATCGTGACTGTTAGCTGATTCCTATCCGCTGCCTCCGTGCACTACAGTCTTCAAACCACTTCAACTCTGCTGTGTTTCATCGTGACTGTTAGCTGATTCCTATCCGCTGCCTCCGTGCACTACAGTCTTCAAACCACTTCAACTCTGCTGTGTTTCATCATGACTGTTAGCTGATTCCTATCCGCTGCCTCCGTGCACTACAGTCTTCAAACCACTTCAACTCTGCTGTGTTTCATCGTGACTGTTAGCTGATTCCTATCCGCTGCCTCCGTGCACTACAGTCCTCTGACCACTTCAACCCTCCTGTGTTTCATCGTGACTGTTTGGCTGATTCCTATCTGCTGCCTCCGTGCGCTTCAGTCTTCAGCTCATCTCATCTCTCCAGTGTTCCTCGAGACTGCTACAGCTGATTCCTATCCGCTGCTCTCCGTGCTCAACTGTTCCAGCTCAGCTCTGCTCTCCCGTGTTTCATCGTGTCTGCACCTGCTGGTTGCTATCCGCTACCTCCGTGTACCTGCAGAGTCCTGCTGGCTGCTACTCCTCAGTTCTACTCGTGTCTACAACAGCTGATCCGCTCTCCGTGCTTCTCAAGTGTTCCTGCTGGTCTCTACTCCCAGTCTGCATCGGATCTGCGCCTCATTGCTTTCATCTCGTCTAGACCATCGCTACTCTTCAGGGTCCTCCAGGAGTCCAGTTCTACATACTACTGCTTCCTGAGTATTTGTTCCCCTGCTGGTCTACCTACCTGTGCGCTGCACCTACTTGATTACCGCTTCACCCTCCAGGGACTTCGCATCCTGCCGGCCTTCAGCCGTTCAGGTATCTCTGCACTCCTGTCTGACAGCCTGCTCCTGAACCACGGTATGCATACTTCTCATTGACTGTGCTGGTGTATTGCATATCTTACTGGACTGAGTTGTTCTCCTCTGGAGTTTACTATCCGCTGAGACTATTGCCATCATTGACTGTGTTATCTTTTGCCCGGATAGTTCCTGTGACTTTCTATTATTGCAGTGCTGTTCAGTCATTACTATATTGTGCATGTCATTGTGTATCAAGTTCAAGGTGCCCGTGTATCCTCTGTATTGCAGTCTCTCCCCGTGCTCCTCCTCACATATATATTCAGTGGTACAACTTGCTAGAGGCAGACCACTGATCCCTGTTTCCTGTGTCACCTGTTCCAGTATCCTCTCACATAGCAGTGGTACAACTTGCTAACGCAGACCACTGACTTCCCGGATACCTCCACTTGGATTCCATTCCTTCACCCAGACAGCGGTACAACTTGCTAACCGCAGACCGCTGACTCTCATCACCTCCTCGTTTCTGTTGGACATTCCTCCTCACTATAGCAGTGGTACAACTTGCTACCGCAGACCACTGACTACCCTCACGTGTCCTTTGTCCATACAGTTCCTCGTGTATTACTACATATATATTACCAGTGCTGCTAGTCATAGACTTTCCTGAGCATCTCTATCATCTGCTGTCTCCTGTTCCGTGATCACCCTGCTACCAGAGTACCATATTACCACCTATACTGCTCTGGTAAGCTTATCACCTGGTGATCCCTGGGTAAAGACTCCTAGTGCCCGTGACAGTAAGATCAGGCCATGACAGACCCAGATACGGAACCTACAGCCAAAGAGATGCTGCGGCATCTGGTTACCCGTATTGAGCAACAGGAAGTTCGCCAACGGCATTTACTGCGGTGTTACCAGGCGTTAGCCTCCCAAAGAACGTCTGTGCAAGATGCCACAACTACTGTTGATGCTCCGGTGCCTTCCTCCGTTTCCCCAGTGCCATCCCAGGTGTTTACGGCTTCCACGCATCACCTGCCTACTCCGTCAAAACACGATGGAGACCCCAAAACTTGTAGGGGTTTTCTTACTCAATGCTCAGTTCATTTTGAGCTCCAACCTCAAAATTTTTCTACCCATCGTTCCAGAGTGGCCTATCTTATTTCATTGTTTTCTGGACAAGCTCTCGCATGGGCTTCCCCTCTGTGGGAAAGAAACGATCCATTGTTACAGGATAGTGCCGAATTTATTTCCACGTTTCCGAAGTGTATTCGATGAACCAGGTCGTGTTATTTCCGCTGCATCCAGCATTCTCCGTCTTCGCCAAGGATCTCGCACTGTGGCTCAGTACGTCATTCGATTTCGGATATTAGCCTCTGAACTTCAGTGGAACGCTGAGGCACTGATCGCCGCCTTCTGGCAGGGGCTTTCCGATAAAATTAAAAACGCACTGACCTCACAAGAAGTACCCTCCTCTTTGGATGATTTGATTTCCCTTTGCCTTTGTGTAGACATGAGGTTTCGTGAGAATGATTCCGAAAAAGTAACTTCGGTTAAAACACCTCTTCTCTCAAATCCTCAATTTCACCCAGCTTCATCTCCGGTGATACCCATGGAGATAGGTCGCTCCAAATTAACTTTAGAGGAGAGGGACCGAAGAATAAAGAATAGACTTTGTATCTATTGTGCTGATTCTACGCATATGCTCAATTCTTGTCCCAGGAAATGCCGGGCTCTAACCAATACTGGGGAGATAAGGTTAGGGTTCCTGGAGTCCTCTCCATCTTCTACGAAATTAAAAGTCTGCGCTTTTGATGTTACGATTTCCTTTGCTACCAAATCCTTTGAGTCTCAAGCACTGATTGATTCTGGAGCAGCAGGAAATTTCATTTCTAAATCCCTAGTGAATCAATGGTCCCTACCAGTGATTACTTTGAAAACACCGATTACTGTGACTGCTATAGATGGATCACGTCTCATCAATGGTCTCATCACCCAGAGTACGTCGCCAGTAACGCTTCAGATTGGTGTGCTACACCATGAAGAGATTTCGTTTTTAATTCTTCCTGTTACGACGAGTCCGATTGTCTTAGGCCTTCCATGGCTTCAATGTCATTCTCCCCAGATTGACTGGCGCACTTCTCAAGTTACGTCTTGGGGAGCTGAATGTCATCATCGTTGTCTCTCTCAAGTGGTTTCATTCAAAAGACAGCATTCGTCTATTCCACCAGGTCCTCCTCCACAGGATCCTTCATCTACGGATCTGTGCGATAAGGTTCAGTCTGAACGCCTTCCTCCTCATCGGGCGTTCGTGACGTCATCGGACGTTGAAGATGGATCTCAGGAGTCATCTTCAAAAAGTCAAGTGCTGGTGGTTCACGGTCACCATCCGTCTTTTCCGGAATTTCCTGCCCTCCCTCCCACCCAAGTTCCTGCTGTAGATACTGTTTGTCAGACCTTCAAAAATATCTGGTCTCAGGTCAAAACCTGTTTAAAGAAGACATCTGCCAAATATAAGTCTTTCGCAGATAAGAAGAGGCGGGCTATTCCACCACTAAAAATTGGAGATCGTGTCTGGTTATCTACCAAAAATATTCGTTTGAAGGTCCCATCTATGAAATTCGCTCCTCATTTTATTGGTCCATATAGGATCATTCAAGTGATAAATCCAGTTTGTTTCAAACTTCTACTTCCTAAGAGCCTTCGTATTTCCAATGCCTTCCATGTGTCCTTGCTCAAACCTCTCATCATCAACCGTTTCTCGGCTCCTCCTTCAGCACCTCAGCCAGTTCAAGTTCATCAGGAGGAAGATTTCGAGATTACTCATGTATTGGACGCAAAAATTTCGCGAGGAGTTCTCCGTTTCCTCGTTCATTGGAAGGGCTTTGGTCCTGAGGAGCGTTCATGGATCAAAGCTGAAGATCTCAACGCCCCAGCTCTTCTTAAGAAGTTTTATTCCAAAAATCCGGACAAGCCCGGTTCCAGGCGTTCTGTGCCCACCTTTAAAAGGGGGGGTACTGTCACTCACCAGACTGTGAGTGCTTCTTCCCGTGTGTTTGGGAACCGTGGCCGTCCACCATCCTGAGGGTCTGCGCATGCGCAGCCCTTTCAAACCCTTCAGTACCTGTTCCTTTAACTTAATTGGCAGATCAGGAAACACTCCCTATATTAAGCACCTGTGGTCAATACCACGTTGCCTGATCTTGGAGTCTCATTCCCCATGAGCCTCTGAAGGGGTTCCTGTGTTTCCTCGTGTATTCAGCGCTGCTGATTCCTGTGGTTTCCAGACCACTTCTACTCCTGTGGTTTCCAGACCACTTCAACTCTCCTGAGTTTCATCGTGACTGTTAGCTGATTCCTATCCGCTGCCTCCGTGCACTACAGTCTTCAAACCACTTCAACTCTCCTGAGTTTCATCGTGACTGTTAGCTGATTCCTATCCGCTGCCTCCGTGCACTACAGTCTTCAAACCACTTCAACTCTGCTGTGTTTCATCGTGACTGTTAGCTGATTCCTATCCGCTGCCTCCGTGCACTACAGTCTTCAAACCACTTCAACTCTGCTGTGTTTCATCATGACTGTTAGCTGATTCCTATCCGCTGCCTCCGTGCACTACAGTCTTCAAACCACTTCAACTCTGCTGTGTTTCATCGTGACTGTTAGCTGATTCCTATCCGCTGCCTCCGTGCACTACAGTCCTCTGACCACTTCAACCCTCCTGTGTTTCATCGTGACTGTTTGGCTGATTCCTATCTGCTGCCTCCGTGCGCTTCAGTCTTCAGCTCATCTCATCTCTCCCGTGTTCCTCGAGACTGCTACAGCTGATTCCTATCCGCTGCTCTCCGTGCTCAACTGTTCCAGCTCAGCTCTGCTCTCCCGTGTTTCATCGTGTCTGCACCTGCTGGTTGCTATCCGCTACCTCCGTGTACCTGCAGAGTCCTGCTGGCTGCTACTCCTCAGTTCTACTCGTGTCTACAACAGCTGATCCGCTCTCCGTGCTTCTCAAGTGTTCCTGCTGGTCTCTACTCCCAGTCTGCATCGGATCTGCGCCTCACTGCTTTCATCTCGTCTAGACCATCGCTACTCTTCAGGGTCCTCCAGGAGTCCAGTTCTACATACTACTGCTTCCTGAGTATTTGTTCCCCTGCTGGTCTACCTACCTGTGCGCTGCACCTACTTGATTACCGCTTCACCCTCCAGGGACTTCGCATCCTGCCGGCCTTCAGCCGTTCAGGTATCTCTGCACTCCTGTCTGACAGCCTGCTCCTGAACCACGGTATGCATACTTCTCATTGACTATGCTGGTGTATTGCATATCTTGCTGGACTGAGTTGTTCTCCTCTGGAGTTTACTAGTCGCTGAGACTATTGCCATCATTGACTGTGTTATCTTTTGCCCGGATAGTTCCTGTGACTTTCTATTATTGCAGTGCTGTTCAGTCATTACTATATTGTGCATGTCATTGTGTATCAAGTTCAAGGTGCCCGTGTATCCTCTGTATTGCAGTCTCTCCCCGTGCTCCTCCTCACATATATATTCAGTGGTACAACTTGCTAGAGGCAGACCACTGATCCCTGTTTCCTGTGTCAACTGTTCCAGTATCCTCTCACATAGCAGTGGTACAACTTGCTAACGCAGACCACTGACTTCCCGGATACCTCCACTTGGATTCCACTCCTTCACCCAGACAGCGGTACAACTTGCTAACCGCAGACTGCTGACTCTCATCACCTCCTCGTTTCTGTTGGACATTCCTCCTCACTATAGCAGTGGTACAACTTGCTACCGCAGACCACTGACTACCCTCACGTGTCCTTTGTCCATACAGTTCCTCGTGTATTACTACATATATATTACCAGTGCTGCTAGTCATAGACTTTCCTGAGCATCTCTATCATCTGCTGTCTCCTGTTCCGTGATCACCCTGCTACCAGAGTACCATATTACCACCTATACTGCTCTGGTAAGCTTATCACCTGGTGATCCCTGGGTAAAGACTCCTAGTGCCCGTGACATAAAGTTCTTGATCTTATACTCTTGGCTTCTTGTTCTTCCACTCAGTCTAATTTTTTTCATAGTTTTTAAAATAATAAATGTATTCTGCCTACATTTATTCTAAAACATTGTCTTAAATGAATTCAGTCGGTAGTATAGAACGTTGCAGTTCAGTTCTCGTCATAAAACTCTTTCCCCCCCCCCTGCCCAGTGCCAGATTAGGGTCCACATGGGCCTGGAGCTGAAATGTACAAAGTGCCTAAACCCCATACTGTATAAAGGATCATTGCACACACACAACTACAAGGTGAGCTGGCGAAGGTGGAACCAAATACAACAGATGCAACACAGTTTTGCCCTGTGCCAGCTCATTTTAACCCCTGCCTACCACCACATACACACACACACATTAGACACTACACACACACATACAGTACATATACCACTCATACAGTACAGTATACACACTAATTAATGCTACTCATCAAGTAGCCATCATAGTATAAATTACAGTACCAGGCTTCATGCGGCAGCAGCAGCTCCTCGTGTAGTCTGGGGGCGGAGCTTGTGAGTGGCAGGCTTAGGACCCTGGAGAAGGAGAGAGTTGAAGGGAGGGGCGGCCTCCACACTGCCTGTGCGGTTCTGCCACTGATCTCAGGTGAGAGTGCTGGAGCATTTTGTAACTAACGCACGTGTTTAATGCTCGAGTTTTCATCTGTGCCTTTCCAATAGTTGAAGATGGTGTCTAGACAATGTAAAAATAGTGCAGATGTCTTTTGTTATATTTGTGGACATATACTATAGAAAAACAAAGAAGAAACATTGGTGATTTCATAAAAAAGGCATATTTTGCTTATTTTGGAATAAAGATATTGCATCAAGATAAACAGTCGCCTCCGCACAAAGTTTGTTCGACTTGTATTGAAATACTATGGAAATGGATTTCTGGTAAGAAAGCTTTATCTTTTGGTGTTCCTACGATATGGAGGGAGCCAACTATTCACATTAATTGCTATTTTTGCACAATTGATGTTAAAGGGCGTAATTCTAAAACCAAGCACAAAATCACCTTCCCTGTTGTCGAATCAGTTCCGAAACCGATACCACATGGACCAGAATTACCAGTACCTAATCCACCTACAGATATTGACAATATATTGTCACAAACTTCATCTGATGATATTCCGAGTAGTGGTGAAATATTTCATGCAGAATGTTCTGGTAATACAACGCGACCGCTGAAACAGAATCAACTAAATGAGTTGGCGAGGGATCTTGGACTCCCCAAAGATGCAGCCGAGCTGCTGGGATCTCTGTTGAAGGAAAACAATTTATTAGATCCCAACACTACATATTTTTGGTATCGACGAAGAGAAGAGGAATTTACACTTTTTTTTTAATGAAAGAGAACTATATCGTTTATTGCAAAGACATCAAAGGCTTAATGCAAAAGTTTGTTATTGAATGCAACCCGGAAGAATGGAGGTTATTCATAGATTCTTCAAAAAGAAGTTTAAACGCTGTTTTATTGCACAATGGCAACACATACGCGTCAATACCATTAGCACATTTAGTCTATCTTAAAGAAACATATGAAAATTTGAAAACTGTTTTGGAACTGATTGGATATGCAAGACACAACTGGTTAATATGTGGAGGTCTTAAAATGTTATGCATGGTACTTGGCCAGCAACAAGGTTACATCAAATTCCCATGTTTTCTCTGTGAATGGGATAGCAGAGCTAAAAACTTCCATTGGCAAAAAAACAATTGGCCAGCTTGAAAAAGTTTAGAAATTGAAAAAAATAATGTCATCAAATCCAGTTTAGTAGATCCAAATAAAGTTTTACTTTCACCTCTACATATAAAATTAGGACTGATGAAACAATTTGTAAAAGCACTGCCTAAAGATGGAGAAACTTACATATAACTTTGAACCAAATTCCCTAACATATCCGATGCTAAACTGAAGGAAGGCATTTTTACAGGCCCTGACATTAGACAGTTAATAAAAGATGAACAATTCGGGCGCGTAATGAATATTATGGAACTTTCTGCGTGGACTTCGTTAAAACAAGTGATTTCAAAATTTTTAGGCAAGGATCCAAACTACAAAGAAATTGTCAGGGAAATGCTTAATAGTTACAGAAACCTTGGCTGCAATATGAGTTTACAGGTACATTTTTGGAATTCCTATATTGAGCATTTCCCGAATAATCTCGGAGACCACAGTGAAGAACAGGGTGAATGGTTCCACCAAGACGTAGAAAGAAGATACCAGGGTCGCTGGGACGTCAGCATGAAGGCTGACTACTGCTGGATGATACACAGACGACAAAGAAAAAACTTATAAGCGAAAAGCGACAAAACGAAGTTTGAAGACAAAAAAAAACAAGATAGTAACGATTTTTTCAATAATTATGGTTTTGTTTCTATTATTTTTTTATTTTATTGTTATTTTATTATGTAATTAAGACAAAAAAACACAGTGATATCATCTAAACTTCATCGTATTTCACAATAAACATGTCAAGAACAATTAAACTTCTTGTTTTTTCTTAAAAATGTATGTAACCCCCTTATAGGTAAATGTGATGTGGTATTTTTTTTTTATATACTATTAATTGATGTACACAGGAGTATAATTAAGAATATAAAAGTATTATTTTAAAAGGTTTCAATACCTTAAATTTCGCAGACCTATGTAATTTATATCCCAAATTTGGTCTCGGAATTTCACAACTTTTGAGTTCTAATTAATTCTTTTTAATTTCAAAATAAATTATTCAAAATCCATAGCACTTAATCTCATCACTCTTCCAAAGGTAATTGAGGGGCTGAAACATGCTTTTTCCTTTTAATGACACCCAAAACACATCAAATATTTGGGATTTTTTTTATCACTAAAGACCTTTCCAAGCTCTTTGCTGTTAATTTTCAATCCATCTTTAGCAAGATATGAAAGGAGCTGAGAGAATGGTGAAGCAAGAATTTCTCCTGGATAGGTAGGTCTAATATTATTAAAAAAAACATTCTCCCACATATTCTGTATCATCTGTAAACCTTACTGATCTATTTTCCTAGGAAGTGGTTCTTCAATCTGATTGGAGACTATGGGGTATATTTACTAAACTGCGGGCTTGAAAAAGTGGAGATGTTGCCTATAGCAACCAATCAGATTCTAGCTCTCATTTTGCAGAATGTACTAAATAAATGACATCTAGAATCTGATTGGTTGCTATAGGCAACATCTCCACATTTTCAAACCCGCAGTTTAGTAAATCTAGCCCTTTGTGTGGTTCGAAAGGAGACCTCACTTCAAGCATGACACTTTATTTGGACATAGACAACTGGGGGGGGGCTCCAATATAAAAAATCCCCGTTAAATCTTCTAAATTGCGCTGCAAAGGCAGTGATCCCTGTTCATTGGAGATCCCCCTCTCCTCCAGCCTTGAAAGAATGAATCGTCCATATTGAATTTTATAGATCTATGGATGATCTGATCTTCTCTTCTTCTGATAGGTTTGAAGATTATTGAGCTATATGGATTCAAAGGTTAGAGTTCCAAGATACTGATAAATATTTAAATATCTCTAGATAGTCTTCTCTTGTGCTGCCTTAAAGAGTAAACATTGTTATCTGACCTCACCAATTGACCTCTTATCTAGTCACCGTTGAAGACTTAAGCTAGGTACACACTACAGAAATTGCAACCAACTTTTTATGCCGAGCGATTTTACATGCGACCGATGGTCCGATCGCTCGGTCCATGGACTGCATACACACTAGCCTTGTTTAGGACGATAAAGGGAAGAGCGGACGTCCCTTTAGCAACTTTTTACAGCCATGTTGTCGTGAGCAATGACTGTAATTTCGTACTCACTGTTGTGGATTGGTCGGAAGTATATACACACTACACAACGGAAACGAGATTGGAACGAAAATATTAAACGGTACGACCAACCAAATGAGGCGATAATCGTCCATTTGGGCAGACTTTCGACCATCGTGTCACTGCACACACTGACCCGACTTTTGAACGAGGGGTCGTGTGTCGGCTGATTTAGCTGATTATTGGATGAAAACTGTGTAGTGTGCACCCAGCTTAAGATCCTGCTCTGTGTGACCCCCTTCCTTCCCCATCTCTCCCAACCTCACTTTTTCCCATGTGTTTCATTTGTGCTTGATTTAGCACTTTCACAATGACTAGTTAAATAGGGCTTATATTTTCATATAAATTCTACTTTGTAAAGCAGGGTGATCCAATGGTGAAATTGTATTTTGTTCTTTGTATGGCTTCATGAGAACTATATTTATTTATTTTATTCTTAATCCAATGCTGTATGACTGTTTGTTTGATCATCCTTTATTTTATTTTGTTTGTAGCTTTGGAATATTATTCTTTAATAAAAAGTTATTGCAACAAAAAAAAATCAGAATAAGTATTACAATGGAATAAACTAATACAGACCGTTTGAGAATGATTAATAAAATATAAGATAAATACACCCAGACCACAGTTTGTGTGCTCAGATTTACCTCACACACTAAGGATACACAAGTACAGAAGGAGAGCAAATAAAACAAAAACAGTTCAATCTTTTAAGCAGCATCTTTTAAACAGTGTACAAAGTCTGGTGAGGGGGCTAGCAGTCCAGCCATGCACATATGACAGTGTCAGCATTAATAACACACACACACAAGGTTCAGTGACAGGCCTGGAGCCAGAGCCTACAGTAAATGACCGCCCACACCCCCTGCCTCCACCCACCAAACCAGGCTTTGTCAATGGATGAACCCCCTTCCTCCCCATCTCAGGCATCAGGCACTGCAATTCCACTTCAACACCTGTTTAACTCTCAGCCATTCTATCGCCACTAGCCTTAACTAGGGGCCATGATGGCTGTGACACCCCTTCGATAGCCTTCTTTTTCCTAGGACAACTCTGTCCAGCAGGAGTGACTAATATTGCTTCTGCAGCCTCAACCTGGTAATCACATCATCACCTCCCTCCTCTGCAACATCCCAGCCTCACAATCCTGCCCATCATGCATTAACAAGCAGTAATCTGATCCTAGTTATGGGAGGCTATTGGGGTGATGAGTAGACAGTGGCCTTAAAGAGATGCACATGGTCAGCAACAATACTCCAGTAGGCTTTGCCATTGATGCTGAATTTGTATTAATGGTCCTAATGAATGTCAAGAAAACATTCCCCACATCATTATACCACCACAACTAGCCTGCACCATTTACCAGGCAACATTTTTCCAATCTTCAGCTGTAGAGAGTTGGTGAGTCTGTGCCCACTGTAGCCTCAGTTTCCTGTACTTAGCTGACAGGAGTGGATCTTGGAGTGGTCTACTGCTGCTGCTGCTACTGCTGCTGCTGCTGCTGCTGCCACCTATCTGCTTCAGAGTTTAAAGATGCTGTGCATTCAGAGATGCTCTTCTGCATAGCACTGATATAAAGCATGGTTATTTGAGTTACAGGGCAATACGTACATTAATGTCAGTAAATCATGTCTTCATTAAATATAGTGCTTTTCTATCTCTCCTCTTCTTCAGTCAGAAGATCGTGCAATATATTCTTCAGCAGGTACCACCTCCATACCATGGCTCTCCCATACCTCGGCTCTCACTGTATCTGTCTGCACAGCTCAGCTATGGAGTAGTTTGTGTGTATCACCGGCAATGTGATCTGCTTATAGGTAAATTAACCTGGTAATGGAAGCATTAAATGCGTATATAAAGTTAACATTCATAAATTACATATTTTGTGACGACTCTAGTTTTTAGTCTTGTTAATAGAATACCCACATTAATGTGATTTATTGGAGGTTTTTTTTTACAAAGAGCAAGACTTGAGGTCTTGTATACATGCCATTACAGCTTATACAGTTCAGTAAGTTCATGGTCCATCTGTACAATTGATGTGCAATATCAATGCTTTTTGAAGACTGGGGACCTGATTCATTAAGGATCTTAAATTAAGAAGTTTCTTATTTAAGTCTCCTGGACAAAACCATGTTACAATGCAAGGGGTGCAAATTAGTTTTCTGTTTTGCACATAAGTTAAATACTGACTGTTTTTTCATGTAGCGCACAAATATCAACTTCAAATTTCAGTGTACAAATAAGTTATCAAGTATTTGTGTGCTACATGAAAAAACAGTCAGTATTTAACTTATGTGATATTTTTTATTTATTTATTATTTAAATAAATTGGTTAAGATGCATTTTTACGTGGATTGTGTAGTATGTGCATTTACTTAAACTTTGTGTAAAACTGCTGATTTCTGCCACCACTGACCTTTCAGGCTAATTTACATGGTTAAAAGCCCTTTGGTGTCCTGCAAAATCATAAATGTCTTCACCTATATGCAAGTTCCATTACTTCCCACATTTAAATGTTTCATTCTGCAAAATTAAATCTTGTAATGTAGTCCAGCCCATCATTGTACATATACCACAACAGTGAAGAACACCCCCATCAGCCCTAGAAAGTACAACATTCCACCCAAGATTCACTATCTATTTTGCCATGCAATTAAATGCATGGTCCAGTAAAAATAGGCGCATTTTTAACAAATACACTTTTGTGGCCTTTGTGGGCCTGTTACTTTATTTTCATAGTTTGTAAATGTCCTCAATTCTCTCCATTTGTATAACACCGTGATTTTCAGTGAATTCATATACTGACCATACCGTTATATTGTTTAGTCTTTTGACCCTGGTAATCCATAAACCACTTGTTGGTATTCCAATCTTTTACTATTATCCTCAATGCTATAAAAACAACTCCCTCTTTTTAGAGGAAATGAAGAACACCCTGGAACGTTTGCATAAAGTGGAGAAGCAGATGAAAATTGATTTACTGCAATCTGATCAGTGAGTATTATACCATTTATAGACATCTTCTGCCTTTTTATTTCTTAGCACATTTATTTTTGATTTCCTATTCTTTCCTATTTATTGTCAAGATCACTGATGTATAGCAGACAATATACAGGTCTGGAATCATTTGTGTACAACTTAATATTAGAGAGAGATTCTAATTTCCCCTGTTACTTATAATTAGAGATGGAGGGCTTGGTTCCCCGAGATCCGAATCCTACCGAATTTAGGGTATCCGAGTACCGAGCCGAGCAGGCTCGGTACTCTCCCGCCCATTCGGTTTCGAAATCGAGGCAAAACGTCATTGTGACGTATTCGTTTTTCTGAGCTCGGATCTCGCGAGATTTAAAAAGCATAAATACCAGCCTCCACAGCAATCCATTGCCATTTGACAGAGGGAGAAAGCAGGGTTAGGTCACACTGGCTATATCAGCGCAGGGACAGTGATTGATTGTATTCAACAGCATTGAAAGCTTAATACCAGATTGTTACAGCAGTAAGAGAAGAGAGGAGGGTTTTTCTGTTCAGTTTCTGGCACTCCAAGTGCTATTGGGGTGTCCCCCATTTTTTTGCTGAAATTTATCTGGCTGTGAATCAAGTATTATTTTGCATCACTGTAAAAAAAATATATTTAGCACTTCCATTTGCTTTTGGGGTGTCCCCCATTCTTTTGCAGAAATTTATCTGGCTGTGAAAAAAGTACTATTTTGCAGCAGTGTCAAAAACAATTTGTAGCACTACAAGTGCTTTGGGCTCAGAATGGATTCAATGCAGTCCACATATGAGCAAAATGAGCAACCAGGTTCTGTCACCAGTCCTGATGGTAGTGTTCCCAGTACGTCATCTGGGAAAGGCGATGTCAAACTACACCGTCTTTTGAAATCAGTCAAAAAAACACACACCCCAAAAAAATTTACCCCGTTGAAGCAAAAACAAAGTGTAACTGAGGAAAAGTTAACTGCCGCTAAAAAAAAATTGCCAACATGCCATTCTACGCACGCAGTGGCAAAGAGAGAATGAGGTCTTCGCCTTTCTCTATTAGTGGCAGATCCAAAAATGTTACCAAGCCTACAAGTGGTGCACAACTACTGTTACGCGTCAAAGCCGAGCTGCAAGATAACAGTAAGGCATTAGAGGATAATGTTTGCTCTGAATCAGAAATGACACCAAACCCTGTGGAGAGTCCATCCAACAGTGGGATGTCTAATCGTGATTATTCTGTTAGTGTACCCATAAAGAAGGGCCCTTTCAGCAGTTCTGCTGATGTGTACCTGAACAGCTCGAGTGTAGCCGGTGATACACCAAGTGAGGATGACATTTTGTCTTTAGAAGAGGATGTGGGGGAGATTTGGGTATCCGACGATGAGGATGCGGTTGATTGTGTAAATCCTGCAGCAGTGTAGCACCAGTGGGAGCAGATCTAGCACGTGAGGTTCTGGCACCAATATGCACTTTCCAAACACAAGCAGGGATGACGCAGAAGGCAAAGCACAACAGATTAACATCTGGGCTGGTTTGAAAGATTGTTTTAAAAAATGTGTGACCTTGACCATAACTCCAACCAATCCTAATATTAAAATGCAAAGGATGGTGGAGGGTCTATCTGGGATTAAACTGTATTTTTACTAATTTACAGTCATAAGGTTTGGGTGTAACATACACCCAAAGACGAGTGCTCGATTGCTAAGAGTCATTGATGAAGAGGAAGACAAGCAGGCTTGTCTATAGAATTTGCAAGACCAAGTAATTTGAATTCCAAAAGTGGTGCACAACTACTGCTACGTGTGAAAGCCGGGCTGCAAGAAAACACTAAGGCCAATCCCTGTGGAGAGTCCATCCAACAGTGGTATGTCTAATCGTGAGCATTCTGATAATGTACCCATAAAGAAGGGCCCTTTCAGCAGTTCTGCTGATCTGTGCCTAAACAGCCCGAGTGTAGCCAGTGATACACAAATTGAGGATGCCACTTTGGAATTAGAAGAGGATGAGGGAGAGATTTGTGTAGGCAACGAGGGCGCTAATGATGATGTGGATGATTAGGATGCAGACAGAAACCAAACTGCTTTTGTCCATTTCTTTCTATATTCGAATTTCTAGTTCTACAGTCTATGCAGGCTGCTTTTGTTCTATTTTACTACAAGTGGAGGGGGGGGGGGGGGGGGCTGATGCAGACAGAAACCAAACTGCCTTTGTCCATTTCTTTAGATATTTAACTAGAAGTGTAGGGTGTAGGGTGTAATATACACCCAAAGTCGATGGCTGCATTGCCAATAGGCTAAGAAAGAGAGACAATCGGGTTTGTGTGCAGAATTAAGGACGGCCTACCAGGGATTAAACTGTTTTCTTCCTAATTTATTAGCTTCAGAATTACCTTTCTTATCCAAGAAACAGGTGGAGCACTAAATTTGGTTACTTTATGCCCAAAAACATTTATTTTCCAACAAAATAGCAAAACAAAACCAAACAAAACCGAAACACGCAATGGCGGTTTTGCAAAACCAAAACCAAAACACGACGGTAATCCAGATCCAAAACCAAAACCAAAACCAAAACACGGGTGTCAGTGACCATCTCTACTTATAATAACATGCAGTATTCTGCAGTGATCAAAGTGGGAATTTAGAAGTGGTGGTATGAAAGATGTAATGGGAATGTAAGTGAATGGAATTTGCTAGTTTTACAGTGAAGGCAGTAGGAGAAGTGGCGGTATAGCATACCACCGTATACCAGCCCACTTCCACCACTGATCAGGAGAATAAACAAACATACATTGATAAAATTACAGGAATACATAATGAAAAAAAAAGTAAGAGGCCTGATCTTTAGAGTTTATAAATTCATATAGTTAAATTATATGTACACTTTCACAGATGTTATATTAGCCCCTGCCCCCAACCAGTACACTTTGTTATGTACATGCATTACAACAACTAACCTGGTTGCTGTTTTTTGCATGAATATACAGCACATGCTCTTCCCATTTTATTGAAGGAGCCCTGTTGTTGCAGAAGGAGCGAGACCTTGGTGTTTGCTGAAAAGCGAATCATTTATTAATAAATGAAGTTTAGACTGGAGGACTAATATTAGAAAATAAATTAAGATATACATATACATAGAAGGGTATTTAGCAAATTGGTTTGGCAATTTTAACTAGATTTAATAAGACATGGCAGTCCAGGCACACTGGTTTTACGATTGTCATAAGAGACTGGTGTGTTTCATCTCATTGAAGAACATTTGAATTAATAGATCTGGCATATCTGCACTGAGAAAGGCTTTCTTTCTGTACGTGCGATCTTATCTACACTGGGGAGAGTTAAGCTACAGGTTTTTCATCTTATTATCGTGCCAATCACAGGATAAATGACTGTTAGGTCTGATATTGCATTAGTGTGTACTCTCCAATGATCATGTTTTATCATACCAATGCAAATCGTATCATTTGATTTGATTTAATAACCGGACTAAAAATCTCTATAAATGATGGGACAATGTTGTGCCAGTTCTGCAGTGTGTACATACTAATGGCCATCTGTCCGACAATTCTGCAGATAGTTCCTCCAACAGCGACGCCTTTCTCGGTGTGTATATTTAAATTTATGATGCTGCCTCTTACGCCTTCCACGTGCTGTGCTGTGCTGTCTAAACTTGAAACACATGGAAATAGTGATCTTTTCATAGCGAATCAATAATAAACGTTTTTACATGCTCTATATGTCATCTATGTGTTCCTATATGCAAGTGTATACAACATGAATTGTTAACACATGTGGAAATACATATTCTCAATAAAGTTTCATTTACTTATTCATGTGACGTGTCCATTTCTTCCATTCTGTATTATCTACCTGTAATTTTGCCTGCTTTGTCTGTACCACAGCACATGTGAAGTGGACAAAAGTGTATTTATTCATCATGAAATGTAAGAATGTATAAATA
Source organism: Mixophyes fleayi (assembly GCF_038048845.1). Classification (NCBI taxonomy): domain Eukaryota; kingdom Metazoa; phylum Chordata; class Amphibia; order Anura; family Limnodynastidae; genus Mixophyes; species Mixophyes fleayi. Next base: position 306,373,423 of record NC_134402.1, on the reverse strand, counting down.
ATATGTACAAAAGTCTAATTTATTTACTTGTGTGTTATGTGTACATTTATTTTATGTTGTTTCATATACCTCTATTTATGTGTACTTAATTTAAGAAACCAGAATGTTGTTTGCAAAATCCTTTATTTTCAATCATAATAAAGATTTCTAGTAAGTGGTTGTGAAATACGAATTCCTCACACTACAGAACAGGATAATATACTAAATATTATGATATAACTACATATTTTAACTTTTCTGCTGATTAGAGGCTTCAAGCAATACTTTTTCATACATGTGAAACAAATCAAGATAATGTTTCTCCAGTTTGAGGAATTTCTTCTTGACCTCATTTATGGTTGCTCTCAATTTGTTAAAATACTCGTTCAGCTTTGCAATCTTCTCGGCCACACCTGTTACATCACCGGAAGCCAGAGAGATGTTGGCCCCTCCTTCTCTCCTTCAGAACTTTTGTCTGAAATGAAGAACAGAAACTGTAATTTAGTTTTTTTAACCATGAAACAGGACACAACATAATTTTTAACACTAGCATTTGCTCAGCTTGGACACTGCTTGAAATCACTTTGTGCTGATGTCCCCCCTGGGTTTGTCCAGGCTTGCTGCCATGACTGTCCATACAACTGAAATATAGATGCAAATTTTTACTATATAGGCACAGGATACACCTTACGTTTTTTAACTTTTTAATGATTTTTAGTTACCTTCTTACGGTTCCTCTTATTTCCCCAGTTCCTTTGTTTGTGTTTTCCTCTTTTAAGTCCTCAGTGACTATGGCTCTGTCTCTTTTCTTTTTCTGTGTTTCTGTGCACACTTCATCACGCATTTTTCTTTCTGTAAATAGCTGTCACTGTTTTACTAATCATACTAATTGTTATTGTTAATTATTAACAAGGTTTACTTGCAAATTTTACAAAATTTTAATAACCACTTTTCATATTCATTTTTTTAATGTTCATTTGTATTCTCTTTCATTGCTCCTTGTTTTTCAAACCTGACATTCGTTTCTGTATCTGGAACTTGCTTCTTTTTTTTCGAAGTTTGTCGCATAGCATAATAATCAGCGTCTGCGTTATTATTTCCTTTCTTTAAATAAGTTTTCTCTATTTTTTTCTTGTGACAATCGTAGTCATGTTGGTCCAGCACTCTCACCATCATAATCATCTCCTTTGGACTCATTGGCATGGCTTTTTTCAACCTCATCCAATGGCATGTCTTCTACTCTTTCCCTCTCAACACTTCCCTCACTTTTGTCTATCCCTTGCTCATCTGCCACGTTGTCATATACCGCTGGTGCCAGCCTGGCTCCTCTGTTTACATAGACGCTTCTAGTGCATATGTGGGCACTGACAGTTGGTATGGAGCAATCACGGCAGCTCTAGCTTAGGAATGGAGCATTGTGGGTGAATGATGGTATTTGCAGCTCTGCATTGAAACTTTTTAGTAAGCTTTTGTACTTTATGAACGGATTCACCACTTTCTATACAAAATTTGATCTCTAATATAACAAGACACAAGACTTTATTTTGATTATTTTTTTCTGTGTATGGAAATATTGTAATACATGTTGTAAGACAAAAGAATTTTGCAACAGGCAGAAGAGGATATTGGCTACTGAAGACTCCTGAGAGTGAGCCTTTCCCATTTTCCAGAGGCTACTGCAGGGTCTGTTGGGTCAAGGGGAAAATCCAAAACATGAGGACTGTGTTGAAGAAGAAACTCAGTAAGTCCTCCAATAGATCTGGGGCAGTAGCTGAAGATGTGTGTACCTAGTGTGTGGTACTTTGACCTCCTGTGCATCAAGGCTGACCAAGAAATAGCCAGACCTCCAACAAGCAGTGTGCCACAGATGGAGTGTAGTTCCTCACCTGTCCCTCCGGAAACTGAAGACACACTGGCAAGTGGCATAGTAAGTAAACACACAAAACCATGAATATTTACATTTTGGTAAACATGAGTGCTTCGAACACAGAATTGCAATGTACATTGATTAAAACATCTAATTCTGCCAGGACATAATGCCATCACCATTAAAATATTCCAAATACTCCTCCCTGTTTACTTTTGCTGTTTTGCTGACATTTCTCCAGTGGTGTCAACGCCACTACTACTTCAGTATGCACCATAGTAGAAGCTGTGCTGCACACACTGGGGCTTTTCCACCTAAGAAAGTTGTGTAGGACACAAAGGGGAGGTATTCAATTAGCTCCAGAGATCGCAGTTACGCGGCGGCTGCGCATTACATAAGGTAACAGTACAGCAACCACGCAGATTTTCCTTCGCAACCCTATGGGGGACAAAGGGAAATCAGCGTTATTGTGGTATCTCAGATTATCTTCACAGGCCGTTCCGGAGAGTAACCGCGATCTTCGGAGTTAATTGAATATGCCCCAATGAGCCATCACCACCTTGTCTATTTTGTCAAGACCCAGATTTATGGGTGTATGGAAATTCCTAAATCTATTACTCAATATACAAAAAGCATTCTCACTACTTGACTTGCTCTTTGGTAATTAAAGATCCTCCTTTCAGGTGTGAGAGTGTTTTGGGGGTAAGGTTTTAAAATATTAGTTTACAGTGCAAAGGCTTCATCAGCTACAAATGTAAAATTGTGTTCTAAGTTTGTTTGGGTGCGTGGTGGCAAATTAAGTTCATTGTTTTTAAGTTTGTCATGGAAGGGCTCCAATGCCCCTCCATCTGACACTTTTCTATTTTTACCAATGTCCATGAAGATAAGTTCATTATTGGCATCCACTATGGCCATCAGGATAATGCTGAAGAATCCCTTGTAGTTATAGAAATAGGATCCACTTTTAGAAGGTGGCATAATTCTTCCATGTTTGCCATCTGTTGCCGTGCCACATTTTTGGAAATTGCACAATTTGTCAAAACCTTTAGCAATAATTTTCCATTCCTCGACTGTCGATGGGAACTGCAAAACAAAGATTGTTTTAATGTTAAAGCAATGCATGCATCTATTATACTATCTACATTTGTAGTTTTCATTACATGCCGTCTGATTTCACTGAGGCAGGATTGTGTGATGTGGCAGTGGAATCTGTGACGCCGCCACCTCTTACCGAGGAGACAGAATGCAGCCAGCCAAACCACACAGCAACCCATGCAGGACACTGAGCAAGCCACTCAGCAACAAGGGCAACAAACTGGCAGGAGAGGAAAGAAAAGGGGACGCGAACCCGAACACAGCAATATGCTGACTTGCCAGATAATAGAATCAGCAAACCATTTAATGCAAAAGGAGGCTGATCATTGTGAACTGTTGGGAGTGTTTGTAACATAAAATAGAAACGGCTGTTGAGAGCAGATTAGAGGTAGACCATTCAGTTACTGAGGTGCTCTATAGGGCGCTGAGGGGAGATATAACACCACACACTGGATTGACAGACTGCCCCCCCACACACACACACAGACACAGATCCATCAGTTCTGTGGAGGACCTTTTGGGCTGCGTGCAACAGTGCATTGGCAGATTAGCTCTGCCTGACGCCAGCCAGGTTCTCTGTCCACACTTTACCTGGTTTTACCGTTTTCATGTTTTTGTGTCTCCTGACGCAAGCTGAGGCCGCAAAGTTTTGCAGGCCGAATTGACAGAGCTTTCCCTCCCTCATAGGGCTACTTTAGAATGTCCATATGGTAGAGGTGTCCCCCAGATTGGATGAAAGAGAAAAGAGTATTTATGTACTTACGTTAAATCCTTTTCTCTGATTCTATCTGGGAGACACTGCGTTCCCGCCCTTTGCTCTTCTGTTGCTTTTCTTGGTTGCATGCTATTTTGTTCCCCTTCCTTGCTGCTTTTCAATTACACTGAGGAGCTACAAGGGATGCAGAGGGGAGGAGCTTCTGTCAACAGTTATATTAACAGTTTAACTATTTAAGTGCCAACTCCATGCGCCCTCATACAACCCCATGATAGCAGTGTCCCCCAGATGGAATCAGAGAAAAGGATTTAACATAAGTATAAAAATCTTCTTTTTGAGCTGATGGTTATGACAGACGAAAATCACAAATCTGACGGTAACTCACGTCAAACCTGTATAGTGTCTATGCGTGAATCGACATGCTGATTAGGATTATCAGTCATTGGTAAAATCGTTCATGATATATCTCATCGGGAGAATTTTTCTGTAGTGTGTACCTAGCTTTAGACATATGCTATCTCTCTTCATCCCGGGTGCTGCTCCAATGACGTAAATGTGTTTTTAGTTTTTACTATACTCTTCAGGCTTTGGAGCTTTTTCTTTCAGTGTTTGCTTTTTCGGTATGAGCTAAAAAGTGTAGAATGGCTATTGCTTTTATTGCCCCAGAAAGCTAGTATGTCTGTGCTTACTATGAAACTAAGTTACCTAATGGCTAAGTCCTGTTTCAACACATGCATCCCTCTATACTTTTCTTTCCCCTGAACCTGGGGAATTAAGTTATATGCAGTCTATTATCAGTTTGTCAAGGCAGTAACTAACTTGGATGCTGCTGTACAGTTTCGGATTACTTAATAATATTATCCTGTCTTTTTAGGTAGCAGAGCTACATATGTTGCATATTCAGAGGACAATTCAACTTAGGAGGATGATACTGACATGTAGTTCTAGTTTCTATGGTTCCCAGTGCCTTCTGATAAAACACAGGTCTCTGAGTATGATGACATCGATTCTTCTGCTTTTTTTCTACAAGCTTGTGGGCACCTTCATTAAAGCTAGTACCCAAGACCATTACTCTCATGAGGCGAGGTGAGAGCCAGCAGCATCTTGAGGGTGGCTGAGACCAGACTCTCCCTGCCTTGTCCCTCCTCTGACACTGGCCATGCACTGCACGCTCTATGCTTCGGCCCCTACTCCACTAACTTTGACATCCACCATTATCTTAATGCAATAATTAATAGAATGGTGACCAGAATTACCACTACCACTTTTTTTTTTGTGGCACAATGGGGCAACATGCCCACTTACAAAATTTGAGGAACCTTGTCCATTTGAATCAACACATCAACACATCCTCACTTTTCTTGAAGGTTTATCAGTCAATATAATTCACAGATTTGAACTCATTGTTAGGACAGTCAGAAGCTGTCATTGGCCATCGGTAAATTAACAAGTACAGTCTTGCTCTTGGAGAGAACACTTCTGGACAGGTCAGCATCACGCTGTCCTCTTTGCCCAACTCTCTGTAGTGTCTCATCTTACAATGGGTTCCAGAGTATCGCTTTCAGAACTCAAGCATGGTTGTTCCCAGCTGGTTTATTCAATCACAAAGGTAAAAACTCGAATACTAAGACTCAGTCAGGCATCCTCCTGAAAGCTCAAATCTAACTCTCGAAAGGTAAGCATAAAGTTAAACAGAAGCCTCTTCACAGGATTCCAGTTACTCTTTAAACGCTAGGATCCTATCCATTTTTGCATCTATGACCCCTGTGTGTAGTGCTCAAGGGGGCATTATATTATAAGTAATTCACAAAAGTGCAAAACATGCAGGTTCGCAGAACTTTACTATTTAGCAAATGTGCTATTTGTCTGCATAGAGCAATCATAAATGTACGGCCACATCCATTTTTTGGAAACTGACCATAGAAAATCAATCTGCAACTACTTTTGTTGTCTTATAGGTCTAACTGGAAATGTACGTAATGTAAAGAGTGAAGACACCATTTCAAAGTCCAACCTGCTACCAATTTAGGACCACATCCTTCTTTTTTTGCTAAACTTTTCTGTTTTTCTACTTGGTGTAGCCTCATTTATGTATTGAATTAATTTTGAAAATTAGTGGACATTGAAACTCGTCATTTTTGTTTGTTTAATTTTTTTTTTACATTGTTTGAAATGCGCTTAGATATTCACTTTTTCCATATAAAGTAGTGATGTCAAGCTCCTGTCACAGGAATAGTGTCACATGAAACACTCTATATACAACAGCAACTTGTTAAGTGAATGTCTTTATTGTATATATGAGTTCAATGTTACAATCTGTCTATTTCTCAGAGCGTTGTTGCTCCCAGACAGTCTAATGCTCATGCAGATGCTGGAGGATGCCCCAGATCCTTTTTTTGGGATGATGGAAATTCCACCAGAACTACCAGATCCACTGATGATTCCACAGGTAACAATCCCCCTCATAATTTCTATTGTATTACCTCTGTACAGTAGATGAATGCCTTTACCTTCTGCACACAAAGTCTTTTCTATGGGATATGAAATTTTATCCAACATTATGCTTAAATTTGGTCAATCTGTAATAATCCTGGTGGACCAAAATATACATGTACAATATCATTACACAACCTTCATGTGATTACAAGAGAATACAGTTTTCCTCTGGGACCAATATGGTTACTGGAAATGTATGTCACAAAACAAATACTATATTTGTCCTATGTTTAAAATAACATGAAGAATGATTGCAAACAAGCTGCATTGCTCGGGTTCATGTGAATCCACCTATACCAGTGGCGGGCAACCCAATGTACTTCAACCTTCAAAAGGACTGCACGTTACATTTAATTTCAAAACAACTTTGGCACCCCCACATCATTCAACCCAAAATACACCCACATACTCCAAAAATCCACCACAGTCAAGTCAGTAGCTCCAAAATATCACTTCATACCCTCAGACTCCCACTTGTCACAAAACACCCCTACACACATTCCGGAGCTCTCGCCAAGCCTTTCAGACCTCCCTACATGTCAGAGCCTGCAGAGAATGAGGGAGAGCATTTAGTCTGAGAAGGGAACTGCCCCCCCCCCCCTCCTCTGATTGGCTAGGCTGCGTGACCCCCCTGCAGTGTTCAGGGGAAGTCACTTGATGAGGAAGCCAGCTGCTCCCAGCCACTTTTTTCCTCTCCTCTAAATAAGTAATATCAGGAGCTGCAGGCTGGGGGCCGCCTCTTACCACAACTGACCTATACTGTTTAAGTGATGATCTGTTTCAATATTTATACAAGTCCAAACAAATATTTTTCTTACAGAAAAACTTTACATACATACATATGAAACAGTATATACACTTGTGGCAGTAAGTTCCCCTTGTACTATTGACACTATTGTCTCATAGTGGCTTCCTGCTGTTTTTTTATATCAGATCATTCAACAAAGGAATAGTCCAATTCCAAAAAAACAGCGAGTCCTGGAAATAGTTTCAAACATATTTAGCATGGTTACTAATTATACTGTCACTAGTTAAAAGCCCGTCAAAATGACAGAAAACAATAAGAGAAGATCATGTTGGAACCTTTTTTGGTAACCGTGAAATCCTGCGCATCATTTATCCCACGAACGTGGAAGCAACTACCAGCCTACTAGCTTATATATATATATATATATATATATATATATATATATATATATATACATATACATATACATACTGTAGAATTTCCTATTTTATTACCGGGTACTGCAACTTTAAAAGGAGCATTAATTGACTTAACTTATTTAATTGACATAAATTAAATGACAAAATGTTTACAGAATATAAATCCTTCAAGCAGTACCAGTAATTAATCCAAAAAGCAGAATATAGTGTCTCCAACTAGATATCCACCCTCACTAACTAGAAATATGTAATATTACATATGAAGATTTCATTGTATCGTCAATCCTGGATTGTTTTGTTTTATTGAACGGAAGAATAGAAATCAAATGCCGAATGGCAGAACAGAGGCTGTAGATGATGTCCTCCTTATTTTTTAAACAGATTTGCATGCTTCTGGAGACTTCTGGTCCTGAGATTGTCAGATTAGAGAAGAGTCCTCCAAGACGTGGGAGAGCAAGCAAGATAGATGGTGAGATGAAAAGACAGACTAAATGAAAAAAAATGAAAAAAAATGTGATAAATGCATGAAGCATCGACCGTGTGGCTTTCAGGCAATAGAAGTTGAGTCCCAATAATCCTTGACCATATATCAATTTTATTTTGATTTATCAAATTTGCTAGCAGTTAAATTGTAATAAAAAACAACAAATTTATTTTTCCTGTCATTGGGGGACACTGCAAAACATTGGGGGTATACTAGGCAGACTAGGAGTATGGCACTTTAAAAATAACCTCTTTGAACATACACCTTCCCTTCTATGCCCCTGCCATCTGGGATCAAACTTTAGCCAAGTGCTCAGGAGGTAGGGTTTTTTGGGCCCCTGTCCGTTTTTAAAGTTTTAGTAAGTTTCATAAATTTTTCATGATTCACAGGGCTGCCTTCACTCTGGGTCCCTGCAGGGGTGTGCAGCCTCTGGGCTTCCCTCACCCCCAATGCTGTGGCAGCCATCGGGTAATAGCTATGTGTTTCACACAGGCTGTGGCTCTATGAGTGTGAAGCTGTCAGCCACTACTCTCAGCCACACGGCTTGCTGAATCCCCCTAGCAGCGAGCCATTTCTTCACAGCAGGGGATCTCTGTGCAGGGGTAAGTCCGTGCGACATGACTCGTCTTTGGAGTAAACGGCCCAGGAGCAGGGCAGAGATCACCGGAGGTGGGCACTGCCACTTACTGTAAGTAGTAATGGCTGCCTCACGGAGGCAGAAATTACTGGGTAAGCATAGCTGAGGGAAGGGACATACTCCTCCTCAGTGTGTTTTAGTGGGATCTCTCTCACGGAAGCAACCATTTCCCCCAGTAGCAGTGCAGGAATACCTCTGACTGAATTTTTCTTCTACTGCGCTCTCCCTGTTGTTTTTTTAACAAATGGAAGCTCTGTTTCGTATGCCTTTACCACCTGCTACTGCAGTGTTGTAGGCATTTATTCTCAGTATAGTGGGTCTCAGAATGTGTCATACAAGTATATACATTTTTCTCTGTTTAAATTCTGTTTAACAAGAGGATTTATTAAGGTGGGATTTATTAGTCACTGAGCTATAAAACATCAGTGTCACGATCTGCCACTGGCTGCAACCCTGCATCTAGATGCTGCTGTGCCTTCCCCTAACCTTACCTGCAAGTGATATGTCTGGACTCTGTCATTTATGTATCCAGCCTGCAGTACCTCTTTTCCACCAAAGGGGCCAGTGTTGTACTTGGACTGTTCTACCTGCTAGAGTTAAGCTCCTTACTCCGGGATGCCTAGCACCTGTCTCTGGCCTTTATTAGACTGCCTCTCCCAGAAGTCTTTCCTAGTTCATATGTTGCCTTAACTACTAATGGATTTCCCGTGTATGATTCCTGATTGATTTCCTGCTATTGATCTCTGCTTGTCCCAATTTTTTGGCACCTGCTCCTATGACCTCTGACCCAGCATTGTAGTGACTTCGCTCCTGCTTTCACCCTGGTATCATAGTGGAATATCTGGCTTTGACCCCTGGCTTGTTTGACTCTCCTGCTTTACTGTGTATGCAGTTTATTGTTCCTCTAGAAATCCAGCACCTACAGTCTGTGGCATCTCCAGCTATCAAGCTATCTAGCTCCCATGTCTGCAATTGTTACACCTCTGTGTCTTATCCAGTCTCCTAGCTGTCTGCCTACCTGGTACTCCGCCTTGCAGACCACTACACTTTCTCTTCCTGTTGATCATCCGGTGCTTCGCGCCTTCTGACTAACCTGGAGTCCTGACACCAGTCATCATCCAGTGCCTCCTGAGTAATCTGGAGTACAGTCATCCATGGTTCATCCGGTACCTTGTGCCTGTTGCGTAATCCAGGTATCCTGACACCCGTGGTTTATCCTGCTTCTCCAGCCTCTGTACCAGACCTTGTTATCCAGCTTCTCAGCACTGCCTCTTTGATTGTATTGCTATTGACCATTCTCTGCATATGTGACTTCTCTGCCATACCCTTCTGAATTGTACTTGTTGCTTTACCATTTATTGCATCCTAAACCTGTGTTATAAATAAATCGCTTCATTTCACTTACGCTTTCTCAGTGGTCTTCATATTCAGAATCCTGACAATCGGTTTGTTGGAGAAAGGGACTTGCATGACCAAGGGGCCCACTGGAAAGTCTGTGCAACATTATACTTGTGCAAAATGTCAAATAATCTTGTGGAGAGTCCAACCCGGTGTTACGAGCCGCGGCGGTGTCCAGCCGCCGCGACTCACTCACCTGCTTCCCGGCCGTCGCTATGACGACCAGGACGTCACTTCCAAGGCAACAGTCGGACGCCTCCTATTCAGTGCTGCGTCCCGGCAATGAGAGAAAGCCAGGCGCGTGCGCACATCAGCCCCACTAGCCTGCGGGCTAATTAATGTATTAAATCAATTTTGCAGGGGGCTGTGTATTGTCAGAGCCAGGCTCTGATTGGCTGCTGGTAGTATTTAAGGCAGGGAGGGCTTAGCCTCCTTGCTGGTTATAGCTTCTGTTCCCAGTCTGCTGACCTGCTCTGTGCATTGTTCCTGCCTATTGAACTTTCTGCTGATTACCCGTGTATGACCCTTTGCCTGGATTTGGACTTTGCTTGTGTATCTCTTGACCCTGACCTCTGGTCTGTTTACCGATCTTCCTGTCTGCTCGTGACCCTTGACCTCGGCTTGTTAATTGGAATTGCTATCTGCTGCCGGCCCTTGACCTCTGCTTGGACTTCACTCCGTTTGCCTGGGTTCTCCCCAGCTGCTACACACTTCACGACCCTCTGTCAGTCTGCAGCCCAGTCTGTCCCCACCATCAGGGGCTCATCTACAGGCCTTGAAACAAGCTCGGCAGTCGGCAGAAGAATACTGCGCTGAATTCAGTAGATGGTCACCTGACAGTGGATGGAATGATCCTGCCTTCCGCAGTCAGTTTCGCCTAGGTCTGTCGGAACAGATTAAAGATTCTTTGGTGCAATACCCAACTCCTACCTCATTGGAGGATCTGATGCACCTCACCATTAAAATCGACAGGAGAATGAGGGAGCGAAAGTCTGAGAAGGAGGCATCTTCTCTTCCATCTGCCTTGATTCCTGTTACCATGGATGGTGAGGAGCCTATGCAACTAGGAGCGTGTCGTCTCTCCCCTGAGGAAAGAGACAGGAGACGGTCACAAGGCCTATGTCTCTACTATGGCACTAAAGGCCACTTCTCCCGTTCCTGCCCTAATAAGCCGGGAAAAGAGCATGGCTAGGAAATGAGGGGAAAGTTCACCTAGGTCTACAAATTGTTTCCCCAAAAAATGCTGTATTGATCCCTGCACAGCTCACGTTCAGTGCTGGTTCTGTGGACCTGTCGGCCTTCATTGACAGTGGAGCTGCGGGCAACTTCCTTGACATCAGGTTTGCCCGCTCTGTCGGATTTCCGATGGTAAAGCTCAAATCTGCCATTACTGTATGTGGCTTAGATGGGAGTCCTTTGCCTGGCGGCAAGATTACCTGGGAGACCCCGCTACTACAGTTGAACATTGGAGCTCTCCATTCAGAGTCCATAGTCTTTTTCCTTATCGAATGTCCGTCAGTTCCTTTGATCCTGGGCCACCCTTGGCTTTCCCGTCATAACCCTGTCATGGATTGGGTAAAAGGAGAAATTGTCCAGTGGAGCTCTTATTGTACACAGTCTTGCTTGACACTGCCTCTGCGTGTGATTCAGTCTATTCCGGAGCAGCTTCCCTCACAATATCATGACTTCTGGAATGTGTTCTCCAAAAAGGCTGCTGATACTTTACCACTGCACCGTGACTTCGACTGTGCCATCGAGCTTATTCCTGGTTCTAAGTTACCCAAGGGACACTTGTACTCCCTCTCTGGTCCAGAGACCAAATCCATGCAGGAATATATTGATGAAAGCCTGGAGAAAGGCTTCATCAGGCCATCCAAATCTCCAGTAGGAGCAGGATGCTTCTTTGTATCCAAAAAAGACGGAGGACTAAGACCCTGTATTGACTACCGAGGGCTGAATCTCATTACAGTCAAGAACACCTATCCCCTTCCTCTCATCTCCGTACTATTTGATCAACTAAGAGGTGCAACAATCTTCACAAAAATCGATCTTCGTGGTGCATATAACCTCATACGTATTAGAGCAGGTGATGAGTGGAAGACGGCATTCAATACGCTTTCTGGCCACTACGAATATCTGGTCATGCCGTTTGGTCTTAGTAACACGCCTGCAGTATTCCAGGACCTGATTAATGAGATGCTACGTGAGTTCCTTGGACATTTCGTTGTTGTCTACTTGGACGACATCCTCATATATTCGGAGTCATTATCAGTACATCAGGGTCATGTCAGACAAGTCCTACAAAAATTGCGAGAACACCATCTCTATGCTAAATTTGAAAAATATGAATTTGAGGTTCAGAAAGTGTCCTTTCTAGGTTATATAATCTCCTCTGAGGGATTCTCCATGGACCCAACCAAGGTCCAAGCTATCCTGGATTGGGTACAACCGAATAACCTCAAGGCGGTCCAGAGATTCCTGGGATTCGCCAATTATTATAGAAGATTTATTTGTGGCTTTGCTGATATTGTGGCTCCTGTTGTCAACTTGACGCGCAAAGGAAGCGATCCAGCTAACTGGTCACCCCAGGCAACAACTGCATTTGAAACCCTGAAGAAAGCCTTTGTGTCAGTTCCTTAGACATCCAGATCCTAAGGTACCATTTATTCTTGAAGTTGATGCCTCTGACATCAGTGCTGGTGCCATCTTGTCACAGAAAGATTTTCATACTCACCGCTTACATCCATGTGCCTACTTTTCCCGTCAGTTCTCTTCAGCGGAAGCCAACTATGATGTGGGAAACTGAGAGCTGTTGGCAATCAAGTGGGCCTTTGAGGAATGGCGACATTGGTTAGAAGGATGAGCGGACTCGGATTCCTGGAATCCGAGCCCCCCCGAACAGCGCGGATCCGAGTCAGATCCGAGCACTGTCCGGGTATTCCCGCCAATTCCGAAACTTAAAACGAGGCTCTGAGTCATAATCCCGCTGTACTCGGAACCTTTAAATTCCCCGCTTGCCGCCGCCATCTTCACTCGGGCATTGATCAGGGAAGAGGGAGGGTGTGTTAGGTGGTCCTCTGTCCTGCTATTTCTCGTGCTGTGCTGTGCTGTGCTCTGTCTTGCTGAGTCCAGTGGTGCTTTTGCCAGTGCTCTGTCCTGCTGAGTCCAGTGGTGCATCAGTCCAGTGCTCTGTCCTTGCTGAGTCCAGTGATGCATCAGTCCAGTGCTCTGTCCTTGCTGAGTCCAGTGGTGCATCAGTCCAGTGCTCTGTCCTTGCTGAGTCCAGCGGTGCGTTTTGTCCTGTGCTTTGTTCTGCTAAGTGCATATTTATTTCAAAAGTATTAAAAATTCTTCCATAAAAAGAAAAAAAAAAGAAAAATTCTACAAAAATCCTTTTAAAAAAATATTAAAAAATATTCTAAAAAGTCTAAAAAAAATTATATCAGTCCATTAACATTAATACTGCAATCTATTAAAAATTGTTCACTGTTCTTGCAGTATTTAAAAAATAGTACTGTAATACAACGTGTGCTGCATATAATGGAGTACCAAAATTTGGGGGATAAAGTAGGGAAAGACCAAGACCCACTTCCTCCTAATGCTGAAGCTGCTGCCACTAGTCATGACATAGACGATGAAATGCCATCAACGTCGTCTGCCAAGGCCGATGCCCAATCTCCTAGTAGAGGGCATGTAAAATCCAAAAAGCAAAAGTTCACTACAATTAGTATAAAAAGAAAATTCAAAACATCTGAGGAGAAACGTAAACTTGCCAATATGCCCTTTACGACACAGAGTGGCAAGGAGCGGCTTAGGCCCTGGCCCGTGTTCAGGACTAGTGGTTCAGCTTCACCCAAGGATCTAAGCCCTCCTCCCCCCCCCCCTCCAAAAAATTTAAGTTATGCTGTCAGCAACAACACAGCAAACAACTCTGCCTTCTAAACAGATGACATCACAAATCCCCAAGGCGAGTCCAAGGGTGTTGGTGGTTGCGAAGCCTGACTTTCCCATCACTGTACGGCAGTGCTGTAACTAGACATTTTAGTGCCCTGGGCGAGACAGGGCACCGGCGCCCCCCGTCTAAGTGGGAGTGGCATGTGACAAGTGGGTGTGGCCAACCTAATGTGTGGGTGTGGCTAGTACTTTACTGAAAGAATTCTTATATATATATATATATATATATATATACACACACACAGTGGTGGGATTCCAATAAATTAACAACCGGCTCTCTGGCCTAATGACCATTTAAAGTATGCAAAAAATATATAGCGATAGATAGGTATTATAATATTTAATGCACTTAATACAATTTAATGCCGCCGACAATTGAATACCCCCCCATGTGATTACTGCCTGTCACTATGTAATGTAACAATATATAGGAAACAGCATTCCAGGGACAGAATGCCCAACCTTCGGCAACAGACATGTCAGGTGCTGTGGGATCATTTGCAGCCCTATCTCACAGTCACAGAGTTCTGTTTTGGGGCTGTGGGAATACATTAACCCCTTATCTTCCTTTCATCACAGGAGTATACACAAACCAGATGTATGCAAACTGCTGCTCTCCAGCTGATATGGTACTACAAGACCTGCATCTCCAGACTGGCAGGGAATGCTGGCATTTGTAGTTCTCCAACAGCTGGAGAGACACAAGAACAAGTTCTGCAAATCGTCTCTAACCTGTTACTGATTTTAACTTAGGACTCCAGTGTTCACTTGTTTCATTAACAGTCCACGTTGCCGTTTCCTGCAGGTCAGTGTATTAGAGCTAAATAGATTCATATCCAGCCAGCACACTAGCCCCTCCCCCCAACTCGGGGGGGTTGTGCCGCGAGTCGGGGGAGGGGCCGCAATTTTTTTTAATTTTTTTTTTGAACATTTTTCTTTTACTAAGTGCCACAGAGGGGAAGGTAGCGGGCGGCTGCTGCGCCCCCTCAGGCTTGCGCCCGGGGCGACGGCACCGCCCGCACCACCCTAGTTACGGCTCTGCTGTACGGGAAGAGGTGACTCCATCCGCCATTTGCAGCTCACCCTCTGCATATGCTGGAAGGATGACCCACAGTGTAGATCCAGATTTGGATAATCAAGGTGTCAAGGAGGCTATTGATGTAGCTGGCATTGTGGAGGAACTTGATGAGGAGGATGCTGATGTGGTTATTTTAAATGAGGCACCAGGGGGGAAAAAAGTGGATGTTCATGGGATGAAAAAACCCATCGTCATGCCTGGTCAGAAGACCAAAAAATGCACCTCTTCTGTCTGGAGTTATTTTCACCCCAATCCGGATAACAAATGTATAGCCATATGTAGCTTATGTAAAGCTCAAATAAGCAGGGGTAAGGATCTTGGCCACCTAGGGACATCCTCCCTTATACTTCGCCTGAATAACCTTCATAGTTCAGGGAGAGATGAATAGCTTTTTTTGTGTCAGGGCCCAAACAAACCAATCACTTCAGCCACAGTTTTTAATACTTTAATTGTATATGTAGTTCCCAAAAAGAGGAACTGCCACTTCTATTGAATACTTTAATTGTATATGTAGTTCCCAAAAAGAGGAACTGCCACTTCTATTGAATACTTTAATTGTATATGTAGTTCCCAAAAAGAGGAACTGCCACTTCTATTGAATACTTTAATTGTATATGTAGTTCCCAAAAAGAGGAACTGCCACTTCTATTTAATACTTTAATTGTATATGTAGTTCCCAAAAAGAGGAACTGCCACTTCTATTTAATACTTTAATTGTATATGTAGTTCCCAAAAAGAGGAACTGCCACTTCTATTTAATACTTTAATTGTATATGTAGTTCCCAAAAAGAGGAACTGCCACTTCTATTTATATTTTCATTCTATATGTAGTTCCCAAAAAGAGGAACTGCCATTTCTATTACTACGTTCATTGTTTGTGTAGTTCAAAAAAGAGGAACTGCCATTTCTATTTATATTTTCATTCTATATGTAGTTCCCAAAAAGAGTAACTGCCATTTCTATTACTACTTTCTTTCTTTCTTTCTGTATTTCAAAAAAAGAGGAACTGCCATTTCTATTATTACTTTCTTTCTTTCTGTATTTCCAAAAAAGAGGAACTGCCATTTGTATTGCTACGTTGTTTTTTTTGTAGCTCCAAAAAAAAATAACTGCGGCCTTAACTGCTATGTTGGTGTTAGACGTGCATCCGGTGTCCGCCATCTGTGCAGTGGTATTCAGACCAGTTGAGGGTTTTATATTGTGGCCCCGGTACCAAATTGGCTACCGGGGCCACTCCACTACGCAGTCCAGATAGATGCGTATCAGATATTAAACTACATTCAATGTTGGGGCCAAATCCAAAATTAATTAAAATGACCTGTCATCATCAAAAACAAGAGGTTTTGACGCGTTAGAACTACACCCTGTATATGCTGCAGAGGATGTAGGATCAGCCATCTGTAGAGTGAAATTCTGACCAGTTAAGTTTTTTTTATTGTTAAGTTTTTACCAAATTGGGTATCGGGGCCACTACACTACGCAGTCCAGATAGCTGTGCAGTGGAATTGAGAACAGTTTATGTTTTTTTATTGTGGCCCCAGTACCAAATTGTGTACCGGGGCCACTACACTACGCAGTCCAGATAGCTGTGCAGTGGAATTGAGACCAGTTTATGTTTTTTTATTGTGGCCCCGGTACCAAATTGTCCAGAAAGCTACCTCGGTCCAACGATTAAAAACAATATTGTGAAGTGTGAGGTGTTCCAAATACACTGGAAATTAGTGGAAATGATTGTTATTGAATGTTATTGAGGTTAATAATAGCGTAGGAGTGAAAAACAAACAAAAAACTAGATTTTAGCACTTTTTATGCTTTTTTAAAAATAAATCAGAACCCAAAACCCTAAATCAGAACCAAAACCTTTCGTCAGGTGTTTTGGCAAAACAAATCAGAACCCAAAACCTCAAGCTAATCAGAACCCAAAACCCAAAACACTAAAAGTGCCCGGTGCACACCCTTAGTTAGAAGGCGCTGCACACCAGATCTCTGTTATAACGGATCATAAGAATCTGCAGTATATACAGTCGGCCAAACGACTGAACCCCCAACAGGCTCGTTGGTCGCTGTTTTTCTTACCCGTTTTAACTTTGTAATCACCTACCATCCAGGTTCTAAAAATGTCCGGGCAGACGCCCTGTCCAGAAGCTTCCTGGCACACAATGCTCCAGTTACTAGTCCGGAGCCTATTGTTCCCTTGTCTATGATCCATGCTGGGTTAACCCAAGACCTGAGTTGCTAGGCAACGGGACGCTTTTCTTCATTATAGGAACCTATCAGGGCCACTGCCCTTCTATTTAAGGCCACTCCTATCCCTCCTTCAGTGCCAGAGTATTGGTTTCACCTTTCTCCAGTAAGTATCCTGTTCCTGTTTCCACATTCCAGTTACCTTTGGTGTTTGACTTTCGGCTTGTCTCTGACCATTCTCTGTCTCACAATTTGGCTCCCCCGCTTATTGGATACTGACCCTTGGCTTTCCTCCTGACCATTCTTCCGATCACCCTTCTGTACCACGCTACTGTTTGGCTTTGACTCGGACCGCACGACTACTCCTGCAAACTCTCGCTGCACTGTTAACTAGCTTGAAGGACCGCGACCTGCGTGCCCCAGGTAGCCAAGCCCATACCGCCTTGCGGGGGTCCCTGGTGGTTACCGGGGGTACGTTAGACTCCGCGCCTTCCTGCCTAGTAGAGTCAATACCAGTCAGCGACATCTTCAAGTCCGATCGTTACACTTAGGTGCTGAGGACGCATCTTCCTCCCAGTGTGTAGATAATTTAATCTTGGGCGTTAGACACTCCTAAGGTTTTGCGAAGCCCGAGGTTCCAGAATCATCTGGCTTCTCCCTTTGTAAAAAACAAGAGAACCAGGTGATTTGTTTCCCACCTTTTCCTCAACTTTTGGAAATGGTGTCTGAGGCCTGGCAAAAACCTAACAAAAAGTTCCAGATGTCAGGTAAATTTAGATCCTTTTACACATTGCTGCCGGAGGAGTCTGTTAAATGGGGAAGTGCTCCCAAGGTGGATCCTCCTATTGCTTGCCTTACTACAGCCACCAGTATTCCTGTTCAGGGTGCGGTTTCCCTCCGAGATCCCTCAGATAAAATGTGTGACATTTTTTTTTTTGTTCATCATATCTGGCGGCGGGAAGTTTATTTTGACCAAATATGTCCACTGTCTGGGTCAACAGGACCATTCAGACTTGGGCGGAACAATTGGCTAAGGGCTTTCAAGACAATGTGCCTAAAGCTGATTTATTGGTTTTGTTGGAGCATATTCAGGATGACTCTGACTTTGTAGGTCAGGTTTCCTTAGACGCAGCCCATGATACATCCAGACTTTCTGCGCTTATGATTGCTGTCCATCATTTGTTATGGTTGGCTGATGCAGACTCAAAGCGTATCTTAGAATATTTGCCTTTTGATGGGGTTACTCTGTTTGGTTCCGAGCTGGAACAGATCATCCAGGTAGCCACTGGTGGAAAAAAATCTTTTCTGCCTGTCAGCACTGCTTGCTTAAATGTTCTGATATGGGAGGGCATCAATGTCTCCTTTATTTTGCACTCCGCAGCGAACACTATCAATTCAGGGCTTTACCCTTTGGACTCGCTTCCGCCGATCCCCATGATCATGCGGCTGCTCAAAAAACTCGAAATAGAATAAGTTCTCACCATTTTGGTAGCTCCAGATTGGCCGCGCAGAATGCAGTACTCAGACATTCTCGATATGGCGGTCAGTCCACCGTTCCAGTTGCCTCTTCGTCCAGATCTTCTGGTGCAGGGTCCTCTTCGCTGGCACTCTATACATAGTCTGGCATTGACAGCGTGGTTACCGAGATCCTAATTATTTGAGCCCAGGGTTTTTTTTCGCTCATGGTTGTGATGACAATCTTTAAGGCAGGGAAACTTTCTTCCTCTGCAAGTTTTTACTGGGTGTGTCAGGCTTACATACTTTTGTGTGAAAATCTAGGTTTTCACACTTCTCGTTTTTGTCTTCCCTAACTTCTTTAGCTTCTTGCAGGACAGTCTGGATAAAGGGCTACGTCTTTCTTATTTAAAATGGCAGGCTTCAGCACTTTTCATTTTCTTTCAGAGGAAACTAGCAGTTTTGAGGGATGTTCGGATTTTTCTGCAGGGTGTTCTTCACGTTCAGCCCCCTTTGTATATCTACTTGAACCGTGGGATCTAAATCTGGTGGTCACAGCTTTCACCAACTCTCCCTTTGAGCCTTTGGACCAGATTGATCTCAGTTATGTGACTTGGAAGACAGTATTTCTTCTTCTCATTTCATCTGCTTGTCGAGCGTCTGAGTTGGTGGCGCTGTGCTGTTCTCTCCCTTTTCTGGTCATTTCATTCTAATAGGGCACCAAACGATCCTTTGTGCCGAAGATGGTCTCCTGGTTTCATCTAAATAGTCTTCCATTCTGGCGTCCTGTTCTGCGTCCAGGTCTTCTGATGAACCACATCTTTTGGATGTGGTTCGTGCCCTTCAGTACTACGTGTACCAGATGGTCTCTGTTCGTAAGACCGCTGACCTTTTTATCCTGTATGATGCTCACAAACTGGGTTGGCCTGCTTAAAGCAATCAATTCTATTCACTTGTCCTATGTCCAGATGGCTAGGCCTGTGCCTGTTGGGTTTAAAGGTCATTCCACCAGGGCTGTTGGTGCCTCGTGGGCAGCATGTCACGGGGTTTCGGCCGAGCAGTTGTGTCGGGTTGCGACGTGGTCGTCTGTCCACACTTTAAGGTTTGTCAAGTTGTAAAGTATTGCACACAGTTGTTCCAAAGCAATCCCTCCCTTAGGGGCAGCTTTGGTATGTCCCCAATGTTTTGACAGGAAAGAGAAAAGGATTTTTTACTCACCGTAAGTCAGAGAAATGGATTTTATGATTAGTAAAAATCCTTTTATCATTAACTAATACCCAGCAGCAAAGTAATTAAATTGAAATACATAAATACTTCAGATCACGGCCATGGGAAATTCCCATGGCATTTAACTCTTGTGTGCCTGTCAGTGCATTAGCTTAATAAAGGGATATTTATATTCATGTTGAATCGTTTTCATCGAAGTCCAATTAGGGAACACTGGAACCATGGGGTATAGAGAAGCAAAAGAGTGAAAACAATTAAGAGGCCCTAGTCTTCCGAATCATAGATCACTAAAGTCAAACAAAGAACAAAACCAAGGTGTACCATAGGTGTTTATCCACTATCCCCCAATGGATTTTGAGCAAAGGTTTTAACATGAGTAAAAAAATCCCTTTTTCTCATAATACATCCATTGGGGGACACTGGAACCATGGGGAGTCCCCAAAGCTGCCCTTAAGGGAGATTACTCTCTGCAAATCTTTATGCGAATTTTGTGTATATATGAACAGAAAACCAGGGAGTCCCCTGGCACAACTGTTGAACCGAGGGCCCCAAGCCATCATTGACTTGGTAGAATGTGCTCTCCTATTTTCAGGAACAGGCAGACATGCTCCTATAAATGCCCGACGAATTACTGACTTAATACATCTGGCGATAGATTGTTTGGTTGCAGGCCAACCTTTCTTTTGATCATAGTAAAGGGCTA
The DNA here is from genome assembly GCF_038048845.1 of Mixophyes fleayi. Taxonomy (NCBI): domain Eukaryota; kingdom Metazoa; phylum Chordata; class Amphibia; order Anura; family Limnodynastidae; genus Mixophyes; species Mixophyes fleayi. Next base: position 306,352,984 of record NC_134402.1, on the reverse strand, counting down.
GGAGGTCCATTGACTTATGGAAGCTATTGGTCCTATCCAAATGATTTTTTAAGGGCTCTGGCTACATCCAGCATTAGAAAGGAATCTTCTACCTTTGAAAATTGCTCAGTCCTGACTCCAGTGATGACTATATCCTGATTTAAGTGAAATTTCGATAACACATTTGGTTGGAATGAGGGCTTAGTACTTAAACCTCCTTCTTATCATGAAAGACAATTAAAGGACATTTGCAAGAAAGAGCTTCTAACTTATACTCTTCTTGCAGTGGATATGGCTAGTAAAAACATAGTCTTTCAAGTGAAGAAATTTTAGTTTTACTGAATATAAAGGTTCAAAGTGGGATGTTGTAAGGTCTTGAGAAAAGTTCCCATGGTGCAACTGGAGGAATATATGATGATTGTACTTGTAGAGCTCCCTGCAGAAAAGTCTGAGGGGTATATTTACTAAACTGCGGGTTTGAAAGAGTGGTTATGTTTCCTATAGCAACCAAATTCTAACTATCATTTATTTAGTACATTCTACAAAATGATAGCTAGCATCTGATTGGTTGCTTTAGGCAACATCTCCACTTTTTCAAACCTGCAGTTTAGTAAATATACCCCTGAATCTCTAGTGCCAGTCTTCTCTGAAAAAAGACCGACAGAGCTGAAACCTGACATTTTAAAGAATTAAGGGGTAAGTGTAAAACATTAAGGGGGGAAAGAGAGGGAATTATATCATCACCATTTTCATTTTCCTTATTCTCTTGGGTTGAGAAATAAATTGAGGCAGTTTAGCAATTAATTTTGCTAAGGACTTGGCCAAGACAGGTTCCACCATGTTGGCGCAAGCAACCACTGGCAAACATGGCGCAATTGGGAGTGACATTTTGAACATTTAAAAAAGTTTACTTAAGATGCCCCACCAAAAGAGGCTCAGACACTACTGCTTTTGTCTGACATTACAAATAGAGATAGATAAAGAGAGAGTAAAGGAGCAGAACACGATGACAAGAGAAGAGTGAACTAATACTTAGCATAATATCATTATAGAAAAAAAACACAAAATAAAGACACTCTATCACTTCCATGCTATGAGCTATAGAGGAGTCGTCGATGTGTTTCTGCGAAAAACAGCATGCCCAGGAAGAGTTTGAATATTTGGGCCCTTAATCGGGTCCACTGCATCAGCTGAAACTGACAGGATTCAAATCCTGTCCTTGCGCCTAACAAGGGGCTAATAAATCAGCCCCTCATCTGAACAACACGCCCAAAGACTCTATAGAGTGCGTTAGTTCTGATAGAGAACACTTGGTAGAACTCCTCCCTGGTCCCACTGAAGGAGGAGAAGTTTCTGCAATCACACAGCCGCTGCATAGGGGTGTGTTCTGTGCAGAGAAGCTGCTGTCTGTGCCGACAGCAGCTGCAGGGGTCCTCGGTCATTGCCTGTGACAGTAGTTACCGGTCCCCCTCTCCAGAGCTCCTATTAGTGAATAGTGGGCGGTAGTATGATTTTTCCAATATCTCTTCCACTGAGTCATCGGCAGTTGTATAAACTAAAAAGAATGTGAAAATAAATAAAAATAAATCATTTAAACATTAACTATTTATCTGCCATGAGCCCTCCTTTTATGGGCACTTTGAAACAACAAACACCTTCCTGCTGGGGAATATAGAGGGGGAGGAGCTTACACTTCACGCACCTCTACATCCCATGGTTCCAGCGTCTCCCAATGGATATATGAGAAAGTATAATTTTCAGCTTTGTCTGGCATTCAACTTTTTGTTCAGCTGAAGACCCTTGGAAGTGCTTGTATGGTGTAAGATGATGGGACTCTGGGAAAAATAGCTTTATCAGCTGATCCTAAGGATTAGATTTGAGTCTGAGAGGTATATTTACTAAACTGCAGGTTTCAAAAAGTGAAGATGTTGCCTATAGCAACCAATCAAATTCTAGCTGTCATTTTGTAGAATGCACTAAATAAATGAAAGCTAGAATCTGATTGGTTGCTATAGACCTCACCTCCACTTTTTCAAACTCGCAGTTTAGTAAATATACCCCTGATTGTTACAAGTCTGTCACCTTTCCTTTGTATGTACCAATATTAGCTTTAAATTTGTAGAAAATTTGTAGAAAATAATAAACTCTATAAGTGACTGACACTTTATTACAATAAACATGAATAAAAAGTGACTCAATAGCAGCAGAGCTGAAAATTCACGTATTGCATGAAATAAATACAATGATTTAAGCTAATAGAAAGTTGCACAAAAGACCTGGCATTGCATAATGAAGGAAAGTTGTTATATAAAGGTATTTTTCTCACAAATATAAGGCTCAGTAATGAGAAGAATGACATTTAGAGTTATTTAAATAGGGTCCCCTCATCCCTTCCAGGATCTTGTTATTTTGACCACTGCCCATGCACACAAACTTTCATAAGTTCCTTGTTTTTTTGTGTAGCTTTTTCCAGAACAAAATATGTATTTATATTGTTTTCTATGCATAATGTACATAAAAATGTATAGAGCATGCTTTACAGTATATAGGAAGTTTTATTATTTTGATGAAAGCAAATGTGAAACTCTTGTACAATGTATTCAGTCACGTATTATCTATGCTGTTTTTTAAGGTTCTCTCTTGTAAGGGACATTTTTTATGGTCATGTGTGCTACTTAATTAATTATTTGATTAAATATTTATATTGCCATATTTAGTTCTGATATACATATGATAGTTATATTTTTTGTTCTCCTCGTTAGACACTGACCACCTGACATCTCCAGAAGTTATAACAATGCAAGAAGTGGAACCTGTTCTTCTGCAATCAGTAGAGGTGACTGGGGCCAGCTCCAAAACAAGTAGAGACATTTTCCACACATATTAATTATTTCATACACTTTTCACTAGAGACAGTTTGTAATTTATACAAATAAATAGAAAAGGAGGACCTAAAATTTTACTCCAAGACTCCCATTTTAGTTTATTAGAGGACATGTCTCCAAAAATAAGTGCAGTGCTGCCCCTGTCTTTCTAGAAATGCCTTGGAAAGTCCACTGGGAGTACTGTTATTCAGTACTAGCTTGATAGCTAGCTTGAGTTTGATTATCTTTAATTGGAACTAAAATAGTCCTTCATGTTTTCCTGGCAAAGCATTTGTCAAAGTGTTCTTGACAAAATCTTGAAATTGCTGGATGACCAACTTCACCGGTTTGTTTCTAAAACATGATGGAAATCCTTGGGTTTTCGGTTGGACACATGGCAACAAAAGGTCCCATTAAGCTACTCCTGTTTCCTTTCTGAATATGCTACAGACTTTCTCTTTGTCTTATTGTCGGCTCTGTAGGGAGATCCTTGAAAATATAAGTCTGCTCATTTTCTCCCCATAGCATTTTGCTATCAACCTTGAACTTACAGGTTTTCTGCAGGTTTTTTATGCCAATCATTCTTCCACCTATTTCCACCTCTTAAGCCATTTAAATGGCTTAAGAGTTAGAACTTTGTCTCAACCAATCTCGTCATTGTCCATTATCCATTAATTTGCTAATTATCTAACTGGAGAGAAGCACTGTGGGGAACATAGACTAGAAGGCAATACTCAGGGGAGCAGCAGTAGAGAGAAGACAAGGTACCGGAACAAAGAGAGCATGCTCAAGAGGGGAATATTAACTCATTTCTTGGAATATTGTAGGAAAAGGGTATATTATATCTTTAAATTCTCTACGTCAAGTAAACTAGTCACTTTGTATAACTAAATTATATTATATAGATTATAAAGAGTTTGGGAGTCATGCACAGCTGTCACAACATGTACCTCTGAACTTCTCTTCACGTTTAGGGTAAATACATACAGCTATAACAAGTGTTAGCGCAATACCTCATGCATCACGCTTTAAGAAAACTGCATCATCCCAAGTGTTTCCCAAAGTGTTAAGTCTCAATTAACTATTTTTCACATGCAGTAAATTTTTTCTACTACTAGATGTTAAATTTAAGTAGTCCATCGGCATATGCACTGGAATCTCCATTGAAATAAATAAGAAATACCTGTAATAAATAGATAGAAATTGGTGGTGTGACCCTACCCCCTCTAAAATTCTTAAACAGGCCCTGCCTTAGACAATCTAAGCTGGTTTGCACAAAAACAGACACAACAAGAGTTTTAAAATGTTTTAAAAAGCACATTATTAAATAATAAATATTTCTTTCACAACATAGTCCAAAGGGAAAAAAAATGTTGGTGCTCCAGAGGGAATAAAAAAAAATGCTATTACATAGCAAGAACTACCTCTGGAGCCTAAGTGCAGAATGGATGTGAATTAAATTGAGGTAGAGTCAATAGGTACTCAGCCAATCACAAGCATCCAGTGAGGTTAACCACTTGTGATCGGCTGAGCTGTAAACGCTTGTTTAGTGCTTAGGCTGCTTAAGGGTTTTAGGGGCAGCATGCTGGTACTACATTCCAGGCACTTTAAAGAATTAGTGAGCTAACAGCATAGTAAAGTGAGGGGAGATCCTAAAAGCAGCCTGACACTTGCTATATCTGTACAAAGTTTGCTTCTTCCATGTAATATTAGTTCACACACAAATTTCTAGAATGCGTGATAGACTGTGCCTTCTGCTTGTTACATACATAGGGGCACATTTATCATTATTCACATAAAGTGAAAAGTAGTTTTCAATCCTTATCGCAATGATAAGGATTGAACTACTTCTCACATTTATGTACAGCCGTGCAGAGAAACAGCAGTTCCGAAAAACTGCTGTTTCAGTGATAAAAAAAAAACATACTTACCCCCCTCTTCGGAAGCGCTGTCTTCAGGTCTTCTCCTCACTCTTCAAGTGCGCATATCCAGTTCCAAGAACTGGACATGCGCACACAGATCCCCTCTCTGTCGTTGCAGAGAGAGAGCTGTGAGTGACAGGGAGAGATCATGTGATCCCTCCACACATGCGCTGTCCAGCTCTGCTCTCTCTGGAGCAGAGCTGACAGCATTAGATTTCCTCATGTACGCCAGCTTCAGCTGACAAGTTCCCGAAAAAAATGTTTTTTCGGGACTTGTTAGATTGCGGCCAGGAGCAGTCACCATTCTGTTGAATGGTGACTGCTCCCAAAAACGAAGAGGAGTGCAAAGCAGCAGATATCCATGATATCTGCTGCGATGCCCCCTTAATAAATTTGCGGAGGGCACTGTGGGACCTTAATTATCCGTTAAAAAAACTATCGTGCTTTATTAAATATGCCCCATAGTCCGTCCAGTTTTTTGTAAAGTTTTCAGTGTGCACCGATATTGGGTTCACTAATAGATCAGTGATCTCTATTTTCGCATCCATTCAAACTGCAGTGGCCACAGATCTAGCGTAGCAAACCACCAATACAAGCCCTGGTATTATTTTCTTACCAGTGTTCCCTTACCTTGCAGTTTGGTCAAGACCTCCCAGAAGTAAGTGCACTTGATTTGGAATTACTTATGTCTGACCTTCCTCCATTACCCGAAGTTGAAACCTTACCTCAGCCACGGAAGACACGAGAGCGCCCAAAAGACACAACTCGAGAGCCAAAGAAGGATACTGGGGCAGAACTACTGAAAGTTAACGGAGAAAAGATTCAGGAGGTGCAGGGGGAAGAAATACCCCAGCCTGACGCAAGGCAAGAAATAGAAGCTGGTAAGGAAAAAGAGAGTATGGCTGAAATTGAGAGTAAAAGAAGAGAGCTACAGGAAAAGGTAAGAGAAAGAGAGCGTCTCAGAGAACAGGAAAGACAAACAAAGCTCCAACAGGAATCTGAAAGAGAGAGGGAGAGGAAAGAGGAAGCAAAAAGGGAAAAAGAGCGCAAACAGGAGGCCGATAGAGAAATTGAGCGCTTGAAAAAAGCTTCAGAAGAGCTGAAACATCTCAATAGAGCAGGGGCTAAAGAAGAGGTCTTGCTCAAAAAACAACGTGAAATTGAAAACCTTAAGGCATTACAAAAAGAAAGAGAGCGCAAGTGGGAGGCCGAAAAATTAAAGCAGCACCTAAGTGAAAAAGAAAAGGAGCGTGAGCGTCTACAAGAACGTGAGAGAGACCGACAACGGCTCAGAGAAGCTGAACAGGAGATCGAACGTGTAAAAAAGTCTTTGGAGGTGAAAGAGGCAGAGGAGAGAAGAATAGAACCAGAGAGAATGATCCCAGAAAAGGAGGGTAAGAAAAGCAAAGGTACAAGGACTGACCTATTCAGTAACATGCTTTTAGTTAAAATCTGATACAAAAGTGAATGGTCCTCTGTCCTTATTTGTTATAAGATTTTCTAACATGCTATATAAAAATGTATATATTTAGATATTCCTGCCATGTACTAATAATTTATTATGATTGTTTATGAATTACATTGTTCTATTACAAGTTCATATAATTGTTGTATTGAGTATTTGCTAATCTCAATAGGTTTGAAGAAAGTACACATGAGAACTAGTCAGACTATAAATTCTGGGTAGGATACCTACAAAAATTGTCATATTATACAGATACATTGTTGGATAAATAGGACCACAACTGTATGCATTTAACACTATGAACAACATATTTGTTAATTATTATAGATGCAGCACCAGGAAGTAGTGAAAAAGAGTATATAGAAAACGTTCCTGTACAATACAATGTAGACGAAATTCAGAAGTGAAAACAAAGAATAGGCCGTGACCTGTTCTTGAGAAAGCTTACAATCTAGTGGGCAAGGGGCAGAACTGACATAAGAGAGGAGATTGGGATATCATCGAGGGTGTACAAGTGGGAGTCAGAGAGAAGATTGGGATAACATCGAGGGTGTACAAATGTGAGTAGGGTAGGCTCAAGTAAACAGGTGGGTTTTCAGAGAATATTTAAAGATTTGAAGGCTTGGTGAGAGACATGGTATGAAATTCCACAGATTGTAGGGGCACAGGAGAAGTCTTTTAGATGGTAGCGAGAGGTGGTTTATCAGAGAGAAGGTGAGGCAGAGGTCCGAAGCAGATCTACAAAGGTGTGTGATGATATATGAGGGGTGGTTTTGTTGTGGACTTTTTAAGTGGGGCAAAATAATTTCAATTGGATTCTGGAGGGTATAGGGATCCAATCTAGGTATTTGCACAGTGGTGAGACGGATGTGGAGCAGTGAGAGAGGGAGATCAGTCTTGCATTTTAGACAGATGTGAGGGGAATGCCAGGAGGAGGTTGCAGTAGGCAGGTAATGAGGGTTTTGGTTGCATTTTGAATAAGAAAATAATATATTGCAGTAAAATGTTGAAGGTGACAGGACAGAGAAAGGGATTTAGTTTCCACATTGTATAGTAACATGTGGTCTTACACCTTCATGGGCAAGCAGGCACAAACTACAGAGTAGCACTGCAATATTTGGGTGCATACACACAAAATATTATGATTTGAAAAATAAAATCAAACATACATAAAAATACACAGATTATCCAATATTATTGCAGTACTGCTTGATTCATTTTTATTATTAACAAAGTAGTCTATTTAACATTTTGTCTTTTCACAGAGGATGTAGATAGCAAACGCAGAAGAGAACCAGAAACCCCAACAGTCAGACATTTGCCTAAGTCAGGGTAAAGTACCACTTGTATAAAAATATATAGGAGGTCCTTTACAAAGAACAAAGTGGTTGTGGCCTAGTGCAGAATTGGTCTCACCAGTGGGGCAGCACGGTGGCTTAGTGGTTAGCACTTCTGCCTTACAGCACTGGGCTCATGTGTTCAATTCCCAACCATGGCCTTAACTGTGAGGGGTTTGTATGTTCTCCCCGTGTTTGCATGGGTTTCCTCCAGGTACTCCGGTTTCCTCCCACACTCCAAAAACATACAAGTAGGTTAATTGGCCGCTATCAAATTGACCTTAGTCTCTGTCTGAGTGTGTGTGTTAGGAAATTTAGATTGTAAGCTCCAATGAGGCAGGGACTGATGTGAATGAGTTCTCTGTACAGTGCTGCGGAATTAGTGGCGCTATATAAATAAATGGTGATGATGATGATGACCAGTGCCACCAGCCCCGCCTAAGCAGATATGTTTACGAAGATGGTGGCATTTGTGGAGGAGCTGAAATTAGCTAAAGCCAGGGAGAGTAGCTGGGTGTAGTGAGGTCCTTCTTTTGCAAAGCAGTGCAAAACAATATGATACAAGGGCGGAGAGTGCACATGTTTAGCGGTGATTCTTGCTGTACAGGCAGGAGCATGGCCATTTTCACTCCACAAAATGTTTTGAAGTTTGCTTCAGCTCAGAGCTGGTCGCCTTCAACTCTGCTCCTATACGTTTAATGAGACCCATTTGTAATATAAAGCTTCAAATTCACAAAAGTGACAAATGTAAAAACAGCTCCCCATTTCCCTTCACTCTCATGATAAATACATGAGGCTAAACCAAACATAGTTTTAGGAGAAAAATAGAAAAGTCAAATGAAAGGCGTGGTTCTAAAGGAGTTGGAAATCACTGTCAGTTTGGTAATTACCTTCTTCCTTGTTTCTTTAGACTGCTGTTAATGATTTACAATTCTGCAGACTTTACTCAGTGTAATGTGACTACTATGGTAACCACAGTTACATGGCACACAATGTAGTGAGGGTTTGCAGCGTACATCTGAGCTCTGTTTTACTGTGAAATCCACCCCCTCTTTCCCCATCCTCTGCCATCACATGACAGGCTGAGAGTCTGTGTTTGGCAGCCACATTTGTGTTCCCTCTAGAGTGATTTTAAAAAGGAAATTTGTAGGATGGTAGCTATGACCAAAAACCTATGTGGAATTGTTGCTCTAGTACAGGGTGTTAGGGTCGCAGCTACTGACAAGCCTTTAGAACCGAGCTAGTAGAGGTCTTCACCTATAGCAGACGTCTTTCCCATAGAACTATACAAGTTCGCCTGTACTCGGATGCCCCCAGGACTTGTCTCTATGGTAGTAGAGGCTTATCAGGATAACCACTGTTATGCACGTTTTGTCGCTATCCAATAACGATTGTCGAATCTTGATTTGTGTTTCCAACGCACAAAGATTTATTATCCAAAAGTAGCAGAATAATTCAAGTGACATAAAATAAGTACAGCCGTTACTTATCGCAGGCGCCCTGGATCCAGTGAACAGTCATTCAGGTCTGAAGTCTGAGGTCAAAGAAGACTGGTCACTAGATAAAGAGCTCCTGCTTATATGCAGTCAGAAATATAGTAAAACAATGCAGATGATGTGGCTTGCTTCTATTGGTCCAGGTTTCAGGAAGGTCCAGGATGTTGCAGATCATAGGCCAGTTCAAACCAAAATATCCAAAGTTGGGGGGTCATCTCTCCAGGGGATGTGCTCCGACTTTCCCGCCAAGATTCCAGTTTCAACTAGTCTATTAGCATTTTATAGTCAGTATCATTTTAAACATTTATTCCCTAAGATCGCTAACTAGCAATGCAATGTGCGATCTCTTCGGCGAAAGAACCGGACAACTGCTGATGAATAGGGGATTAAAATGATACCAGACATGACACATGTCCTATAACATGAACCATATTTTTTACTAACATGCATATAACTATTAAACATAAATATTACTATATTTCGACATAAATAACTATGTGTTGCAACTACAATTAATGTGTACTAATTACAAATGTGTGTGTTTGTGCGAATGTGTGTAAAACTGTTATTGCCATGTGTTGCGGCTGGATACGCCCTTCCACGTCGTAGCGTGCTCTACGCATCTTTTCAGACAAAGACAACCAAGTTTGCTCGATATTAATTGAAATGACTTTATTCAATTAGCTGACTTCGACAGCTCCACCCTTTGATAGTGTAATAAACGAATACAATATCACAGTTTCAAGTTCAGGATTGTACAACACTTCTTCACAGACCATGATCTCGGTATCCCTCACCACCATTTCAGTCTCGTTTTCAGTGTTTCCCCCAGAAGACTGCTTCCCACATTTCAACACAGTAGGAACACATTTGACACACAAGCCAATTACTAGGATGACACCAAGTATAAGGAGAAGGAGCTTACCTACGCTAGCAACCAGAGAACCATTTTGCAGGGTTCAACCATGAGAACCAACCGGCCACCTTTTCCCCGACCTCATATAACGAAGAATTATGGTTCCTTCGAAATTCCCATTTGAGTTGCAGAATTTCATCCATCTTCTGGTTTATAACATCCTTGGGGTCATCTGTATTATTGGTGATGTACGTGCAACATTTGATACCAAACTGGGGGGCCAAAGTCACACAGTATCCACCAGTAATAGAGGTGAGATAATTCAGTACCAGCTAATAATTCAGTTTGTTACACCAACTCCTTCTTGTACGCTTGTAGCTCCCTTCCCGTATACCTGAAAGTGTCATCATACATCTCGGTGATATTATCTATCAATTTATCTAGGTCTTGAATATACTTAAAATTTAAAGTTCCCCGAGCGGTCCTGGTGAGATCTAGAGCAACCATAACTTGAAAACCAGAAGTTTCACTAATCAATTTTGTAGCTATGGGTTCCTCACCAGGAATCATATTTCTCTTGCCACGGTGTTCATACTGTGTGTGTATGTATGGTGGGGATGTAGTCTTGTGAATACCAACCATTTCTTCATGCGTAATAGTCATGATTTCAGGACCGAGTTTACCTAAGAAACACAAACCCTCAGAGTCACCCAGAAATAAGCTTTTCTCCCACAAACAAAGTACACGTCATCTGGGAGAACATAAGGAACAGTATGCCCATTAATTATATCACATAAGGTTTTGACAAAACTACCCATGCCTAGTGTCTTCATTTGTTCAAGACACTTGTCAGCATGGATACTTTCTTATATTTGGTTACACGTCCTCATTTATGGTGTTCATCAACATTCCTGCCTATTGGTGACCTTGTAAATCTCCCTCCAAAATAAGTGTGGCGAGCCATTGTCTGATCTGATAGGTCAGCTTCCCAATTCTCCAGACGTTTTGCATGTGAGATATTTAGGCACAGTAGAGATCTGTCTAAGGAGTATTGTCGAAGCTTCAGACTAGGGCTAGATTTACTAAACTGCGAGTTTGAAAAAGTGGAGATGTTTAGTGCATTCTACAAAATGATAGCTAGAATCTGATTGGTTGCCATAGGCAACATCTCCACTTTTTCAAACCCGCAGCTTAGTAAATATACCCCCTAGTGTTATTGTACTTCCCTTCTATGGACCTCCCTCCCCTTAATTCAAGGTCCTCAGAGACGTTTAGTGGGAACGGCACTAGTCCTATGTTATGCTGTCCCTGAGGCACATGAGAGCACACCCAGCTCTCAGTTTGGTTTAGAACCTTACCCACTAAGGAGTGATAATCCTCCAGAGGATGCCCGCCCACGTCCAGATTACCAGTGGACTGGCATCGCTGGATGCATTTCTCTTCAACTAGGGAGTCACAGAACTAACAGATACAATATTCATCAGACAATAGCCCCTCACATTGTCTCCGAGTTCCAAGGCTAGCAGACCTTCTCATAACCCTTGGACCAAGCTTGGTAATGGGCTGCTCTGGGTATTCTAATAACTTTCCCTCGACCTCCATCTCATCGGTATCACTACCAGATCCTGCCTCTGTCTTCCATCCGTCTTCACAAAAATAGAGTGTCCTATAAAAAAGTAAAAACAAGAAAAATCCCGGAACAAAAGAAAAACAAAAAAGCCACTCCATCGCTGGAAAAATAGTTTTGGAGCAACGTCTTTGGCTCAGATGTCTTGACTGCAGGCTTTAGGTCTCCCGGAACAGGTTTACGAGTGACAGAATGGTGTCGTCAGTCTCAGTATCTCGCACTTTCTCCGGGTTACTGACTTTCCTGCAGTGGGTGGAATGGACCCAAGTGTCTCTCTCTGCAACCTTCAGTGATGTGGTACTGGTCAACAGCACTTGGTACAGGCCTTCCCAACGGTCTGTTAAACAGCCTGAGCGTAAGAAATTGCGGATCATAACATATTCCCCAGGTTCAACATCATGACAGTTCGTTTCTGGCATACCAGGTGACAGCATTTTTAGTTTTTGTTGTTGTTGCTTTAGCTGTCTGCTCATTTTTTAAGATATTTCACAGTCACTTCATTATTACACTTCAAGTCGTCTTGTGGACTCACGATCAAATGAGGTTGTCGGCCGAACAGTATCTTAAAGGGGGACAGATTAAGAGGAGGACTGGGAGTGGTTCGGATGCTATGGAGGACTAGTGGCAAAGCTTCAGGCCACACCAACCCAGTTTCAGCCATTATCTTACCAAGCTTGTTCTTAATAGTACCAATTACTCTTTCCACCTTACCACTGGCTTTTGGTCGGTAAGGGGTGTGAAGTCTGCTACTGATTCCCATGAGCTTACACATGTTTTGGAAGATATCACCAGTGAAGTGGGTACCCCTATCACTTTCTATGATTCTAGGGATACCGTACCTACACACAAATTCCTTAACAATTTTCTTTGCAGTGAACACAGCAGTATTAGTGGCTGCTGGATATGCTTCTACCCAACCAGAAAACACATCAATATATACTAACACATACTTTAGATTCCTGCAAGGTGGTAACTGGATATAGTCAATTTGTATTACCTGAAAAGGTCCGTCTGTAGGAGGGATATGGGATGGCTCAGTTGGTATAATTTTTTCCGACATTTTTCCTCAAACAAGTAAGACATGACATTGCCTTCTTACCAGCCTGAGAGGAAAATCCATGGGCACACAGTGTCGGACTGAGGCATGAAGGGCCCATCGGGGGCTGCAACGCCAGGGGCCCACCAGAAGGGGTGTGGCCAGCCATCAAAGAGGCGGGACCAGAAACTAGAGGGGGAGTGATCAGCCCACAAAGGACAGCTAGCACCCTAGTGTAGTATAAAAAGAATGCAGTATGTACATAAAGAGTACACAGTCTTGACCTGCCCCATAGATTGGGCAGAACAGTCACCAAAAAAAAAAAAAAACAGGATTTTACCACTAGACTCATCAGCCTGTCACTTTTCTCTTGCTTCTTTCTAAAAATATTTTTGCCGTGTTCCACGACAATCTCTCTAAGAGGATCTACCGTGCTGCCCCTCCAACCAGGTGTTGAGGTTTGTATCCTTGTCTTTAGATTTTCCTTTAGACCATCCATTAGTACCGTTACAGCTTCCTCCCTATGATGTGGATTCTCCTTTATATCTGTTATCCCAGTAAAACTGTGTCATTGATGCAAAAGCTCTAGCAAAGTAGTCCACTGCAGTTTCACTATCTTTTTGTTTTATGGTGAAAATTTTACTCCAATTTACTACGACTGGAAAATAGATGGCTAATTGTGAAATAATTTTCTCAATATTCTCTTGATTACCTTCATCTGTCAAGGTGTCGTCTCCCTCCAACAAACAATCTTTAATAAATTTTTGGATGTTAGTATTGGGAGGAAGACAAGCCCTCAACACTACCCGCCAATCCTTATTGGTTGGTTTGTGTGCGTTTCCTAAGTCTTTGACAAATTTCAGACACTTAGCCAACTCTTTTCTAGGATCTGGGAATTCAGTCATAATGGAACGTAGTTCTGATCTAGTCCAAGGACAATGCAATGTAACATTTCTTACATGAACTATACCATCCTTATCCACCTTCCCATTGGGAACAGCTATTGTGCGGACAGGATAAGTACCCACCGGTTCACTACCTTCAGGATTATTTACAGGAGTTGCTGCTTCAGTACCTTGGATGTTTTCCCTCCTAGTGGTCACTCCACTACTCTCACCTATCTCAGCCACTGCCCCCTTTCCATAATTACGCTGAACTTTCTAGCATGTTAGCAGCATGGGCAATGGCTGAAATTACAGTGGATTCATCCTCCTCTTCAGAAACACTTGCTTTAAACTGACTTAAAACAGGATATAACTTAGCAAATTCCTTTTTTTCATTTTTAATAACGACTGTACTTACGCCCCCTGCCGCATAGGGCAGGGGGCTTGCGCTAAGTTCTCCACGCTTCTCAATGGCTACTTCCGCTGTGTGCGTGCTTTTTGTCACGCCTACTTCCTTTGTGCATGCGCTGCCTTGCCACGTGTTGCCTTCCATTAGCCACAGTTTAAACAGTCATCATGTTCAATTCTTAATTTTGTTGATTTAATCAACCGAACTTTATTTCTTACATCATTTAGTACCTCAGAATCAAATGTGCCAATCTTTGGGAAAGGTTTCACACAATCCTTGGTCATCTTGACCCATTTGTCGCAATACACCGTTGCGTATGCACCATACTTTTTAAACATAAGGAACCTTGCCGAACCAATCGGACCTTCCTTAGGCAGTACAACATCCACCATCTCTAGCATTTGCTTCGCACCCATTGTGAAAACAACCTATTTCTCAACACTGCGCAAAAAGGGCCATTTTAACTGTTCTCGTTTCAAACAGAGCCTTCTAGAGATTAACCGTGGACGATTTAATCAGGTTACGCCACCCACCTCCTAACACAGAAATATCACTATGGACAACAGAAATATCAGCTCCGCGATATCCTGGCTCTCCACAAAATCTGTCAAGTATATTACTTAACTGGTAGTATCAGAGTTTACCCCCCTTACCAGCGTAATTCCTCCCGCATCTCCACCCAATTCACAATCATGGTTGCACAATAAACCATGCGGTCCAAACGCACCGCTTAGCGATACTAGCTATCGGTAAACTTTGCAATTACTATTGGGGAGTACGTTTCAAAAGCCTTTTTAACTGTTCTCGTTTCAAACAGAGCTTTTGCTGCCAGTATACCTGCTGTGTATACCTAACCTCGGTTGTTCTGCCCGCCTCGTCAGACAGCAACCGATATCCCTGTATCTTTCAACAGTAAATCAACTATCACTTCAAAATCATACAATTCACAAACACATACACCTTTTCTGCACAGAAAATAAATTTCCCAAACAATAGCACAGAGGTTTTACCAAGTGATTACACTATGCATATATAACAGACTATAAACACGACTGTTTAAACACGTGGCAACAATACCGGAAGTTCACATACGCAATGCAGGAAGTACACATACGCTAAGCAATGCAATATATTTAAATCACAATATGACAATAAAAAGAAACAGTTTTCTCTTTTGTCCCTAGATTCAAGTTAGCGCTCCTTCAGATTATGCAAAAAACAGACATTCGGTTTCACAACACAGAATGATAAACAGGTTTGGAACACATTGCGTTCTTACCCGTATATGACGCGTCAATCCACCCTTTGTTGGGGAACCGAAATCCGTGGGTCTTGCGTATCGTCCGGTAGTGTAACTTCCGCCGCGAGCCCCCAAATTGTTATGCACGTTTTGTCGCTATCCAATAACGACTGTCGAATCTCCATTTGTATATTTGAAACAGATCTTATAGGGTGCTTCACTCAAGTATGCAGCCATGTACACACCCCAGAGTTTCCACCAAAAACTCAACAATCAATACACAGTAATACACAGAATGGTACGTACACTGGCGCTTCCGTCTTTGACTCACAGAGAACCTCTAAAACAGAGGAATGTATCTCCTCAATCCGCTCGTCATACGAGGTACATAATAAAGAAAGAGACAAAGAAAAAACATGGCATAGTAACGTACAACACCAAATAAAGTCCACCACCACTATGGGGTATATGGTAATCCTCAAAGGTAGGTGATGTCAATAAAAACTTCCAATAAGCACCCGTGATTCTTTCTTCAATTCTCTCCCCCTTAGGGTATATGCTTACATTAAAGGAGATCAATATGCGCCTGTAGGGTTATTCTCTGCTCCCTTAACAGTATTGCAGTATATATTCTCTCTTACTCCACTCCTGTTAGGTTGGTAATCATCACGGGTGCTTATTGGAAGTTTTTATTGACATCACCTACCTTTGAGGATTACCATATACCCCATAGTGGTGGTAGACTTTATTTGGTGTTGTACGTTACTATGCCATGTTTTTTCTTTGTCTCTTTCTTTATTATGTACCTCGTATGACGAGAGGATTGAGGAGATACATTCCTCTGTTTTAGAGGTTCTCTGTGAGTCAAAGACGGAAGCGCCAGTGTACGTACCATTCTGTGTATTACTGTGAATCTCGATTTGTGTTTCCAACGCACAAAGATTTATTATCCAAAAGTAGCAGAATAATTCAAGTGAAATAAAATAAGTACAATTGTTACTTATCGCAGGCGCCCTGGATCCAGTGAACAGTCATTCAGGTCTGAAGTGTGTGGTCAAAGAAGACTGGTCACTAGATAAAGAGCTCATGCTTATATGCAGTCAGAAATACAGTAAAACAATGCAGATGATGTGGCTTGCTTCTATTGGTCCAGGTTTCAGGAAGGTCTAGGATGTTGCAGATCATAGGCCAGTTCAAACCAAAATATCCAAAGGTGGGGGTTATCTCTCCAGGGGATGTGCTCCGACTTTCCCGCCAAGATTCCAGTTTCAACTAGTCTATTAGCATTTTATAGTCAGTATCACTTTAAACATTTATTCCCTAAGATAAGCTAACTAGAGTATCCAATGTGTGATCTCTTCGGCAAAAGAACCGGATAACTGCTGATGAATAGGGGATTAAAATGATACCAGACATGACACATTTCCTATAACATGAACCATATTTTTTACTAACATGCATATAACTTATAATATTAAACATAAATACTACTATATTTCGACATAAATAACTATGTGTTGCAACTACAATTAATGTGTACTAATTACAAATGTGTGTGTTTGTGCGAATGTGTATAAAAGTGTAAAACTGTTATTGCCACGTGCTGCGGCTGGATACTCCCTTCCACGCCGTAGCGTGCTCTATGCATCTTTTCAGACAAAGACAACCAAGTTTGCTCGATATTAATTGAAATTACTTTATCCAATTTGCTGACTTCGACACCACGGTGTAGGATAAGGTAACGGGAAGACTTGAGGCGGAGGCCGTGGCCAGAAGAAGGGTCAGAATACAGGCCGCAGTCTAGGATGTCATTTGCCCCATCCTTTGTTGAAAGTTTTCATTAAATGCATTACAAAGGACAGAACTGTATTACTTTGGACTGGTTATGGAGAATTAGCCATTACGCAGAAGTCTTAAGTAGACCACAAAAGTTAAGATCCGGATGTTCAGCCTTCATCCATGCTAAATGCACTCATATTTTTTTATTAGGCCTCCTTATCCCCAACTAGCTGCAAAATTAAATGAACAGAAATCACATTTAATAAACAGGCTTATGTGCACTAACCGTACCCTTACGTTATTAGACCCCACATATCATTAATAGTCGCTAAATGAGTGTCTCCACACCAGCCATCCATCACATGAATACCCCCAAACACAAACACTTGCGTACTCGCAAACATTTTGCGGACTCGCAAACATTGACACACAGTCACTGCACTTTCCTCATGGTCTGGCTGTCTCCTGGTCTGTCTGTCACTCCACTGTGCTCTCTTGCAGGTTCTTAGCAGGTTCAGCTGTGTAGAATCTTGTTTATATAATGAAGCTAGGTCAAACCATGCATTTTGATAAGTTGTCCCTATATCTCTGCAGTCATAATCTCTTAGTTATATTACCAAATGTCTTTGTAGAACCTGAAAGAGATGTAACTTACTCATGTAGGACACTGTTGAATACATTTCTATCTGTCTCCATCTATATTGCACATCGCAAAGTTTACAATTCGTTTTAGGCGCTCATTTTGTCAAGTTCTGAGAGACGTAATGCTTGGTAAGGAAACTTCCATATTATTAGATTGAAAGTGCAAATGCCCCCACTTTATCTGCTGACCAACAGATGAACATCAGTCTGGGCTGAATTCATCTCGGCTGTCTCTCTTTTTGTGCAGTGTGCCATCAGAAACAGTTTCAGAGCTCGATGCTGCAGTGCTTCTGGATGAAGTAACAGGAGAACCAATTACTTTATTTCCTGGTAAGATGCTTTACATACTGTGTCTGTTGATTAATTTGTGCCATTAAGGAACTTAAGTATTCACATAGGGAAGATGTGAATCACTGAAGTCATGGGCTAGTGTTCCTATGTGAGAAAATTACTGTGAGGGAAATGTCACTGAAAGCAGAACAGATTACCCTACTTAATCAACAGTTAGGAAATAAAAATGTAATCTGTCTGATGTAACAGCGCTCTGTACATTCAAGCTCCATACAGCCCAATCTACAAGCCTTCCCAGCTTAATCTATTATTTTAGCGGGCTGCATCAGAGGAGCCAGGAGGGTAATTTTGAACCAAAATTTGGCCAGAAAGTCTGGTAATTGGGACCCATCTTCCTTCCACATGGCGGGAGTGCAAAACTACATAAGACCCAGACCTCACACAGGCCTTCATTATGGCGGCCTCTACTACTGAGACACTCTCGCCGATAGGTTCTCGGATATTAATACTCAAAACTTGGGCCAGCGTCATACCTCTCCTGTGTCCCACCGAAGTAGAGGACAATTGAGAGGAAATCAGAGCCTCGAGCCTATAGGCTGAAACAGATACAATAACCCTGGTGAGGCTGATCAGTTGGCCAGCGAAAGTGGCGAGTCACAGCCACAGAACCTACAAATTACATTACTATGCAGTATGTGAAGAGATCTTGAGGAGGTCACAGAGGTTAGAAGAGATAGACCTCAATGGATACAATATCCAAATTCTCCATGATAACTCCTGGCACACCCTTCAGCAAAGGTCAATGCTCAGACTCAATATACACATTCCTTATACCCATTGCCAAAACCATCCAGCATAAAGCTTTGAATGTCTCAGTAGTCTCTTATGACTGCTACTAATGTTGCAATATTGCAGGCGATATCACCGGCCAATAGGCGCAATATTGCAGTCCGTATGGGTCGAAAACAAGTTGATGGCCAATAATAATTTCATCAAAATGGATCGAATCATTATCGGACATGTTAGTAAATGCAGTTGCAAGACGACTACTGTCTGTCTGTTTGTGCATTCATCTTTCGACCGCATTACCAAGCTGAAGTGATTCCTGAAGCAATCCAGCCATTCAACATCTTGGGTCTGTGTGTGCTGAGTAATAGCTATGTACAATGGCACAAACTAGATACCCCCTATGAACAAAATGTGAAAAAATGCAATCTGTAATGCCAACACTATGGTGTTTGTGGGGAAACTTTTCTATATCAGTGTGTGCATATAAAGTAGTTAGATGTCTGAAGTAATCGCATAATCCGTTTCAGTTTTGGTGTACCCTTTTTTGACATTTTGATACAAATTTCTGTCTCTCTAGAAGGCTCTCCAGAGATACCATCTATTCTGCATACATCTCCCCACCTTCCTTCTCCACATCCCACTAGTCCGCAGGTACTGTTTGTATCATAAATACAGTTGTCTTGTCTTTTTTGTTTCTTTTATATACTGTACACTTTTGCTGTTAATTTTAGGATTGTGGTCCATTTTGTGTGTAAAACAATGTGCCACTAAAGTGAACTATTTGTGAAAAAAATGCCACCCAAAAACCACTACAAGCACACAAAGACTGCAAAAAATCAGTGGGTAGCATGAGAATACCACTTTGGCAAGAAATTTGATATCCATTTATAATAGTAGAAAACCTATCTAATCGCAGTGTATTCCAAATGACAAGCAAAGAACCTGACCCTATTGCAGACAACCTCTGTTGGGGTGATTCTCCTAAATGAAGTAGAATCTCCCTGTTTGACAAGAAGGCTGGAACTGACTGTACAAATAACAGTTTATTTACCAAATTGGAAGAAAAGAGATACACACAATACACGTGGTTCTATGCAAGGTTCCTCTTCTGAGGTTCTGGTTGTACTGATGTCGCCTTTATTTAAATCATGCTTTTTTTATTGAATTTTTTTTTCCGTATATGAATCTTTCGTGATTTATTGTCATTTACGTACACTGGGGGGAAGTATCGTCATCCAACACCTAGGATAACTTTAGCCAATTATACAATGTTCAATATATATCTAAATAAATGTTTGTTAAGACTCTCCTCTAGGGTGACACTAAATAAAGAGGCATATCTCGGGGCACAGGGGAGGAGCTAATGCAACTGTTAAATATATATAATTCCACACATCTTGCCAAAATTTGTCCACCACTGAACAACTCCATAACATATGCCAATAAGGTGTCTGCTAGAATTTTACATTTAGGGCAGTCAGGGGTGTTATTCTACCCATCCTAAACATCCCAGCAGGGGTGAGGTAAAGTGCATGTGCTACTACCTTAAGCAGGAGGTATCATCTTTTATGCCCGTAAGTAGATTCTATTCATTAGAGATATCTCCTGATCAGATATCTACTCCCTGTTTTATATCTGACGGGTACAAGGCTCTCCGGTGAAACTTGCAGGTTGAGCTGGGCATAAAAAATTGAGATAACCTTACGCAGAATGTCTTTCAGAGGAGAGTCAACAAGCTGCGGAGGTTCCCCCCTAATTTGAGCCCCAGGAGCATGGAATAATTGGAGATATCTATAAAAATAAGAGCTAGGATTGTAAATTCAACTCTCAGCTGTTCAATGAATTTTAGATATTTATAGAGACCTGGCCAAGAGTGAGGACCCTGGCTCTGCCCCATATGTTATTCACTGATGACTCCTTTTAACATAATGGCTTCACCTAACCTTCTCCTTCATTGAAAATTCTATAGATAGAAAAGTAGTTATGATCTTGGGAAGTACATGACAATAAAGCTACATATAGCAGCATACAAAGTCTAGAAAATTAAATAATACAAAAGATAAACATTATAAGGCCAATATATTTACACGGCAATAAATAATTGATGTTACTTGTTTTTGTATACTGTTGTCTATGTATTCAAGATTTAGTACAATCCATCACCTTAAAGTTTATAGGACTTATCTTGTACCAGTGATAAATAACATTACTAATGGCTTATTAGAAATGATCCCTTAGTCCAGTTGGGCATTATCAACATTCTTTATGGGAATGGAAAGTTTAGGTCTCCCAAATGGAATCCGAGAGATAGATTTAGCGTAAGTATAAAAAATTCTTTTTTTTCTTTCTACCACTTTGGGAAAGTACCAACTTTGCTCCAAAGGAAGGGTACACTCAGGCTCAACTGTTTGCAAAACTTTCCGTCCAGAGTTAGTTTCTTTGGATTGGATACATTGAACCAGTAGAATTCTGTAAAAGAATGGATGGAGGCCTGGGTTGCCAGCCAACAATTGCTTGGCTGAGACTCCATACAGCACCGCTCAAGAAGTGCACACCAATCTGGGAGAATAACAATTGTAGTGGGAGAAGCCGCGCTTTCTACTGGATGTAAGTGCAGCCACTAAGTAGAGCCTATATGATGATAGAGGGAGTTCCCACCCTCTAAAAGATATTTGAAGATGGTATTGTGACTGGATCACTTTTTCAAACCGCAGCTTAATATAGCTCCAGGTCCTTCCTGCTGAGGGTTTGTTTTCCATCGTCAGCGGAGCTTACAGAGATTGCCAAATCCGCCTGTAAGCAGCAGGATAAGAAGTTTTCGGTTCCTTGCAAGTATAGGGTGCTTTATCTTGTGCAGGAACAAGATGTAGCTCATTGGGAACAGTTACCCAGAGTGGATACTCCGGTGGCCAGGTTAGCCCGCCATACTACCCTGCAGGTTCCAGGCGCAACGGTACTTCAGGATCCTACGGATTGCAGAATGGAAAGGTTTCTGATGACCATCTTCCTTGCGGCTGGCACAGCCTTTAGACCAGGCCTGTCCAACCTGCGGCCCTCCAGATGTTGTGAAACTACAAGTCCCAGCATGCCCTTCCAGCTATCAACTGGTTGTCTACCAGCAAAGCATGCTGGGGCTTTTAGTTTCACAACATCTGGAGGGCCGCAGGTTGGACAGGCCTGCTTTAGACCATTATTCTCGTCGCGTGGGTGGCCAGAGCAATGGAGTCTTGAATTGGAGTCTGCAGAATTCTGAGTTGCTTCCCTTGACCCTTCACTTGAAGGAAGCTTCTGGCTATCTTTATGAGGTGGCTCAGAATGCGGCTTCCATTTCCTCTTCGGTGTCTGCTTCCGCGGTGGAGCTAGGAGAATGCTTTTGGTTCGTTCCTGTGATGCCGACGGCAGTCCAAAAAATCCTTAGAGGCTTTACCTTTTTCAGGATCGAGCCTCTTCGATCCAGAACTAAATAACATTGTCATGAGCCGCGGCGATACACCGCATCCTGGCGTGATCTAGCAGCCGGGCGCGTGCATTGGTTACAATGCACTGTTATTTTTCCTTGAGCTTATCTTTGTGGCATAGAGTAGGAGGGTGTAGGGACATCCTCCAACACCAGGGGGAGCTCTCCTATGATTTAAATTGGTTCATTTATATATTTATACATGTTCCTGGTTTATGTTATTATTTATGCCAGTTCTAAGCCAGTAAATTAATTAGCAGCCTCCTGAGGCTGACTGTCAGCCCTTTCCTCCTCTTTTCTGATTGATCCATCATAGTATTTAAGGCAGGGAGGGCTTAGCCTCACTGCCAGTTATAGCATCCGGTTCCGTCTGCTAACCTGCTCCTGTGCCGTTTGGTGTATACCTTCTGGATTGAACTTCTGTGTATGACCCTTGCCTGTTCCTTGGGCCTTGCCTGCGACCCCGATTTGTTTGCCTGTACCTTGGACCCTGCTGTATTGCCTGTAACCCTGACCTTTGGCGTGTTACCTGATTATTATGCTTGCTAGTGACCTCTGACCGCTGCTTTTGTCTGACCATCTGCTGCCATCTATGCTGCCTCCTGGCCTGCAGCTACGGTTTTGTATTACAAACTTACACTACATCTGGAGTTAAGTCCTGGGAGCATCTGAGTACCGGTGAGCGTATAAAGCTCTATGGGAAAGGCAGCTGCTAAAGGTGAAGACCTCCGCCAACGAGTTCTGTGAGTTTGTGAACATTTGTGAAGATTAGTGCATCCCATAAACATGTCTATTCGGGAATAGGATTGATGAGGAAATGAATAGAATGTATAGTCCCTGGATGTGGGATAAAGCGCTCGCCAAATTTCAAAGAGACCGACCTCAGTCATTTGTTTTTGCAGGTTTTTTGTGTGCGATGATAATGGAGAAGAGTGTCTAGATGTTGATCTGTCCATTGAAGGGGACATAACAGTGTTAAAGACACCCCCTAGAAGGAGCAGCACTTTACGTGAGTGGTGTAATTCTGAAAACAAAGTCGCCTGACCTGTGTTTAGGAGCAGAGCATAGATGTTGGCGAAGGTTATTTCAAGATGCCCAATCTTTCCCGATAAGATGAGAAACCGTCCCTCGGGATCGTCCTTGATCTCTGACATAACAAAGGGGACAGAATTACGGAGTAGGATGGCCACCCCATTTTTATTTGTAAGATGAGAGGAGTAGTAAGTCATGGAGTATCTTCTCTAGGACAAGGAGGGATAGCCGCCAGCCTTGAAATGGGTCTCCTGAAAAAAATTATATCACCTTTTAGTTTATGTATAGTGTGAAACAGCATAGAGCGTTTTTGTGGGGCATTCAACACTTTGACATTGAGAGAAATAGTTGTGAACGACATAGTTTTAGTGTGTGGGGGAGCCAAAATAAATGAAGGAAAATAGGACCCAGCGAAAGGGGAGGGGGGGGGGGACACCAGGGAGAGAAAGAAGAAAAGAAAAAGGGGAGAAAAAGGCATGGAAAAGAGAGGAAGAAATAAAGATGAGGAAAAGTGATAAGATATGAAATGTAAAAGGGTAAGGGTGCAGGCTCAAGCCTCACGGGCAAAGGGGAAGCCTACAGGATAAGTGCATAAAGACAGAGATAAGCAGAGGTTAGGCGAGATACACCTAAACGATGATATATACCAGTGTTGGCTAACCTGTGACACTCCAGGTGTTGTGAAACTACAAGTCCCAGCATGCTTTGCCAATATATAGCAGCTTATTGCTGGAAAGGTATGCTGGGACTTGTAGTTTTACAACACCTGGAGTGTCACAGGTTAGCCAACGCTGATATATACCAAGGCACAAGGTGTGGGAGTGCACTTAAATTTTGTGAATCTAAAAAATAAGAACAAAAATGTATAATTCCCAATAAAGGTGCGTGCGCGGCTAGGGGGGCAAAAGGAGAGTCCCCCGTCTATCTTGCGAAAGACATTAATTTAGTTAAATACTGGTAAGACAAACAACCAGAAACAGCTGCATCTACGATGCAGTAGAAAAAAATCAACATGAGTGAACTTCAATAAACATTTGTAAACCATGCAGGGGAGAAATAACTAGAAAAAAAAAAAAGAGCATAACATTGTATAGACAATGATAGAAATTAAGCATTCAAATCCTCTCTAGTAAGGAAGTCAGAGAACCAAATCAAGGAGGTTGTTGTCCTGTAGGGTTTTGTGGATCCCCTCAATGGTCCAATCAGGGTGAGAAAGGTAAAGCCTATGGATCAAGTCTTTCCCTTCGCTAGGTGTGCGAATTGATTCTTGGTGGCCTTCCACATCAATTATCAGGTGAAATCCCCAGCGATACTTATAGCCATTTTCTCTAAAGGTACGTGTCACATCCCTAAGGTCGCGACATTTAGCAATCGTTGATGGGGCAAGGTCTTGGAACACTTGTATGCGACAACCATCATAAAGTGTGTAGGAAGAGTTCCTGACCGCATTAGATATGAGGCCCTTTGTCTTAAAGGATAGGAGACGTGGTATCACATCACAAGGGGGATCTGTTTCCTTCGGACGGGGTCTCAGGGCCCTGTGAACCCGTTCTATCTGTATTGGATGGTTAGATAGCGTGGGATCCAATGTGGAGAAGAATTTGCACACGTATTCTTCTAGGTCTTTTGATTCAACAGATTCAGGGATCTTACGTAGTCAGAGGTTATTACAGAGTTCTCTGTTCTCCATGTCTTCCATTTTGTCTCTCAGGAAATTGTTTTCTTTTAATAGGAAGTCTAAGTCCTGTGATGCATCATTTTGGAATTTGAGTGAGGACTCCATCTTATTTTCTAGGGCCGAGGTTCTTTTAGATATTATGACCATTTCTGCTTTGAGGTCCCCTATAGCTTTCTATATGTCTACAGAGAAGGCATTAGTACGGTCCACAATTAAGCTCCGTAATTCGGCAAAGTCAGCCTTGGTGGAGGGAACTGAAATGCTTGAAGGATCTACCTCGTTATGGACCCCCTGAGGGGAACGGGCAGGAGAAGATGTGATTGCTTTGTCTTGATGGGAGAAATGCTGCGTAATTTCGCCAGCTGTACCCCAGCGGCCTCTGCCTGCAGGTTTATTCATGTTGAAGATTTTATCTCTGGCGATCCACTTGATCAATATTGAGAGTATAACAGACAGATGGGGGACAGATCCAGATGGGTTAGGTGGACATTAACAGTAGCGAGCTGTTTAAGTAGAAGAAAAAAGGTTCCTTATATGCCCAGTGTCCAACTTTGCACTTTACATTGAGGGAGTTCCTGTGGCGTTCCCAAAGGCAATACAATATACTTGCTATTTAGGCGAAATCTGGGCTCCCAGGTGGTGTGTTGCCGGGCTGCAGAAAGCCGCTAGGTTTTTGGTCATCAGATAGAGTAACCCCAGTTCAGCTGATGATTAGGGGTCCTCTTTCAGTGTTGTTGCAGCTTAAGTGTACCCTGGACTCTAGGGCAATATATTGCCAGGCTGCAGGAGATGCTAGTTTTTTTGCCCCTCCAATGTAATTACCGCAATTCAGCTGGAAAAGACAGGGTGTCCCCACACCCGCTTGGTTGCCGATTAGCTCCAGCCCCAGACCGGAAGTGCAATGCTGGAGGCCACTCAGATACTATGCACCGAGGCCGCTAAACCGGAAGTAGGCCCCTTCTCAGGACAGCCGGAAAACTGCGGGTACGTGGGCACAGCAGTGACCGGACCGCTGGGCAGGCTCCGACGAGGACAGGTAGGGTCGGGAGGACTCCAACGAGAGTTTCGTTGGAGCCTTTACTGGCTCGGGGCTGACCGCAGCAACAGGGGTGTACCTGGAGGTGAGGGGGGCCCCGCGGTAGCTCGATTCTGGAACCGACGGGCCAATCAGAGTAGGAGCGAGGGGTCGAGCGGCGTCAGGTAAGCCGCGGTAGAGCGCTTCCAGCAAGCCCTGTGAGTGAAGCTCACAAACGCCAGCCTCAGCTCTTCACCTTTTTAGCCGAATGAGGGGGGTCTTTGGGGATAAGGTTTTTCCAAGCAAAAGATAGAATTATCGCTGTTAGGAGAGATTGGCAGACGGAGCTCTCAGAGAACGCGTCTATCCATCATGGCCCCCCAAACCATGCCCCTCTTTTATTAGACTTTTGAATCAATCTAGAACTTTAAATAGACTATTTTCCACTTGTCTTCAAAACAGTTCTCTTCGCCCAGTTTCTCAATTTCTATACAGTGCTTTCTCCATTTACAGTGGTATATCCCCATCTTGTGACCAGTAACTGTATTGTGCCCTATATCAATGCTGTGCTGACAGCAACTTCGCCTGTTATGTTCTAACACAAACATTTCACATCTTACCCTTGTACTTCAAATGTACCTAAACTGATTTTCTACTATGTTTTCCTGCCTTCACACGCTTCAACATGGACAAATTTGTTAATAGTCAAACTACTGCTAAGGCCCAACTTGCCAACAGAGAGGAAACGTTGTGATACCCATGCAAACTCCAGTGGCAAGATCCAAAACGAGGATCTCAGTGCATGTTCTACTACCGTGGTTGACACCCTCTCTAAATCTCATTCTACAGCTAAAATCCTGATCCAATTCCTATTTTATATGGACTGCCATGGGACAACGTAAGAGACAGACCGAGAACGTTTGATTCAAAAATCCAAAGAGTAGGATAAGAAAGGATTATATGGGGCACTCATATGGAACACAGAAAAGTGACCATTCAAAAATTACTGTTAAATACAACTTTATTAAATAATAAACATAAAATCATCTAGTAGCGAAATATTAAAATATGGGTATGTGAGATATGCAAATCAAAAATTATGACTGGTAAAATGGACAAACCAATGTCCAACCACGACACTGCCCTAGATTGGATCCTTGGCACAATTTGTTAAATGCGGCTATATGTGTCAGAAGGATATATAAATGGATTATAATCCTTATAAGTTGATATTGGCGTTACAGATTGGATACTATCAACCTGGGAAGTGATTGAAATAATTATATGGCCTCCCTATTTGATTACATTGCACACTAGCCATCCATTAGCAGTTGAATAATGAAAACCGCTGAGGTGATACTAATTCAATGTATTGAATTTGGTAGTCATGGGTTTAATATATTATGTTCTTTGGTAAAAATCATACTTTAATGATTTATTGTCTCCAAAACTTCCAAACAAATCCCCAAAGGAACTGATTTACACGGAAACTATTCTGCCTAGTTATAATATAACAGGATTGATATAAATAATAAGAGCTACTGTCCTAATACAGTGTCAGTATATTGAAACACTGATGTTGGGGTACGGTGCTTAATATAGGTGCTAATGAATACACATCATTCTCAGGCTGATGTTATACTCCCTCCGAAACTTCCACACATAGATCAGTCCATGTAGTGGTATAACGGAGGTTGCTCTCGTAATTGCAATTCAGCACAGTGTTTACTGTGTTTAAATATAGCTGGCAGAGCAATGTAAGCAATGTAAGCTAGCGACAATATATGACAATATATATAATTATTATAATTATTCTTCTACTTTTGCCATGATCAGTTGATTCTGTTTTAATATAATACCTACCTCCGATCATCCTTTCCTGTATGTTGTATCTATGATACACTAGAGCGATCATGAGCCAGGCGGAAGTGATTCCAAGCAACTTTCAGTTGCTACAACCAAGAACGTTTCACAAATAAGACAATTTTTTTCCGTATGCTCCTTCTGCATTATGCTATCTACCCATATCCCATATCCCTAAACAATTTCTTCATCATATTCGATTTTGAGATACTTATAGTACCTGGGTATCTATTAACAAAAAATTTAATCGGCACAAATTATGTACTTGATTTTTTCCGTTCTGGGGTAATCGAGCATCTGCTCCTAGCCTGGAGAAGGCCACATTCTTGGCTTGGAAAAATAAGGGTATTGCTGCTATAAAAGATGTTTTTGATCCTGGGGGCAATCTCTTTTCCTTTCAACAATTAAAAGACAAAGCCGACATTCCCAATTTTTTATGTATTTACAACTACATCATTATATTTCCTCACTGGTTTTAGATGCACAGTTTTGCAACCCTCCGATGTTATGGAGTCCCTCAGGCACGGGCTGGCAGAGTTCAGCACGGGGGGGCGCCCAGGCGGCCGCATCACATAACACGTGGCCGCAACGCGTGTCATGTGATGCGGCCGCCTGTGTTCTGACGCGGCCGCATCCCGTGTCATGGGATGCTGACGCGGCCACACCCCGTGTCATTGGATGCCCCCCTGCCCCCCGGGCCAGCCCGCCCCTGGAGTCCCTTATCAACTTTATAAAAAATACTGCATGCAAGATTCGCTACCTTTTTGCTGTTCTCACAAGAACTAACATACAGGCTATTTGGGCAAAAACGGAGGGGACGCGGCATGGGAATATCTCAGATTTTAATGAATCTGACTCTCTGGTAACTCACTTTGAGTCCATATTACAAATCCTAATTTCTGCTATGTTACAGAAGATTCACATTAAGATAATCAATATAGCTTATATTTCCCAATTGCAACACAAACACATGGTAGAGAATGAAAGAGGAATGTGCCCAAAATATAAAACACAACAAGCTATTTATAAAACACACATCCTCTGGGATTGCAGGAAAACTAATAAGTTTTGGAACAAAGTTATCGATTTCTGTAATACTACCTTTAATGTACGAGTTAGGAAGAACCCCACAGCGCTCATCTTTGCAGACTTCAGTCACTGGAGGTCGGATTTTCCATCCTCCATGACTTTTCCCATACTGAGGGTAATTGTGATGATCGCAAAATAATTGATATTGCATCAATGGACATTTCTGCTTCCATGGTAATTGATATATACCTTTGCCACCACACACCAGAAATGAACATCCTACGGAAAAAGACTTTTCCGACTTCCACCAAGAGAGAGATGATCACAGGCTTTGAGACAGAAGGGCTGATAAAGAGGGTAAAAGGAGTATCAGGTACCCACAGCGAATGTCTAACTGTAGATCACTGGGCAATGGTAAAGCCTCTATGGTCACAACTACCATGCTATGCCATCTTAAAGTGCTGATCTTGGAGACCATGAATTTTTTTATGAGGAACGAAGACTCTACCCTGGGCTGTACCTAATTGAAGATCCATTAAGGTAATCCCCTGTACAGAAATCAGAGAAGATTTTGAGCGGTTGATTAACCAACTAGGTGATGGCTACCTATTGTCTGGCAGGAATCTCCTCTGTTGACAGAACCCTGATTTAAAGGTCATCCATGTAAGGGATCGCCATGATTTCCGGTATTTGGAGCCCGGGCTATGACCAGCACCATCTCCCACATAACATCCTTGAAGCCGTCACCATGCTGAAGGAAAGCACCACAAACTGAAAGTGCTTTGTTAGAACTACAAATCGAAGGAACGTGATGGAGTGGATAGATGAGAACATGGAGGTAAGCAAACTTGATTTGGATGGAGGAGATTATTTCTTCTGGATCTATGGACAAGATCTATGGACATGACTTGCTTCTGGTTTTTACCCCCAATATAGGTGATGAAGATGGATGAACATGGAGGCATCTGTGCGGTAATTGGTCCCCATTTATGACATGTGTATAGGTTTTCAGAGAGGTGGAAAAATCTTAAAAGCACATTGTACAAAAGTGTAAATATCACATAAGTTTAACCTCCTACCACTTTAGAGCCTCCTCTTCTCTTGAAGAAGTGGAGATGTTGCCTATAGCTACAAATCCGATTCTAGTTAGCATTTCTTTAGTGCATTTTACAAAATGACAGCTAAAATCTTATTGGTTGCTATAGGCAGCATCTCCACTTTTTCAAACCTGCAGTCTAGTAAATATACCCCCAAGTGTTAGATTAGGAAAACAATCTCGACACTGGGAGAGGTCAATTTTGGAGTTATCAAAGTCAAATTGATTGTGTAGCAGAGAACAGTGTTGCAATATGGCGTGGTGTGTTGGGACAGGCCAGTGAAAGCGTAGCACCTAGTGAGTTATACCAGTCATTTGGGGAGAATTTACATAAAACAGTGCTAATGTAATGTTGGTACTGAAAAAAATCTAAGCGGTGAGGGCGAATGCATGGGTAAATAGAGGAATCTTGTGCATTGACCATGGGTTTATATGTAGTTCTATCAATCAGCGGTCTTATTTTATTGAGCGTTCCCAAGCGGTGGGCTTTCTCTATGTGTGGAGTGTCAGTTTCGTCATGGAGATTTAGAGTGACAATAAGGCCAAGGTAAGAAAATAAATTAGGGCCTTTTACAGATTCCAGAATACCAATGAACCGCAGGATATTTCTAGCGTTGCGGTTTTCCAGATCATCCAGTTTTTCTTGTAACTGAAACAATTGACGGGAGTGTTGTTCAGACCCATTCTGCAATGTTAGAATATTATCTTCAGCATTGCTAGTATGCTGTTCCAGCGTGTTAATTCTAGTTATGTTATCTGAAATTTTAGGCATAGCTGCATCTAGAGTGGATTTCATAGCACCAAATTTTTGATCAATAAGAGGGAGCAGGATGCTAGGTATATTCTGGGCTGTATATGGCCCCAGGGCTGCCGTGGCTAGTGAAGGAGAGTTATGGTCCCATTCCCGCATGAAGAGAGGAGAGACAGGAAGGGAAGCACTATTGTTTGCACCGGTTTTGCTTTTGACGATTTTGGCCTGTTCAGATCTGCTAGCTGTGCACTTAGACATAGGCTTGATACAGAATTTATCCATGCGGTTATCAGCAGGTTGGTTCCCCAAACTTGTTATCTAGATACCAAGTAGAGGATGGTATATTAAAGATTCTAAGTATATATGACTGAGCCCAGGGCCGTAACTAGGGCTGTGCGATAGGGGCGACCACCCAGGGCACAGCGCTGAAGGGGGGTGCAGTTTAGGAATATTTTAGATTAATTTGGTTAAAATTGAGGGCTAGGGGGCGGCATTTGTCTTTCTCAACCCAGGCGCTAGAATTCTAAGTTACGGCTCTGACTGAGCCTTCTCTGTGAACTTTTAGCAAACTTAAATGTATAATTTATATCTTATTCCCATCTGGTATGAATTATAGATTGTGATTCCTAATATTTTGTACCAATGGACTCACGGTACTTTCCTATTCTTATGACTAATTTTTAGAATTTTAAGAGGTATGATAATATAATCATAGGACTTGGCAACTTGATATATGGCAGAAATCATGCATGAATAATTTAACAAGTTAACCTCCATCAATGTCTGTTGTTAAAGTAATAGTAGAAGAATTTAAGTTTGCTGTGTTATAAGAGATAAGACATTATGTCCAATAAATATTTATTCCTTATTAGTTAGGACAAATATACACAGAGAAATCAAGATAAAAATATTTTTATTTCAAAATCTACATAACAGTTATACTTAACTCTAAGGGGAATATTTACTAAACTGGATTTGAAAAAGTGGAGATGTTGCCTATAGCAGATTCTAGCTGTTATTTTGCAGAATGTACTAAATAAATAACTGAATCTGGTTGGTTGCTATAGGCAACATCTACACTTTTTAAAACCCACAGTTTAGTAAATATACCCCTAAGAATTTTTGGGAGCAATGGCAAATTTGTACACAATAATAAATTCAATTAGCTCTTTATTAGAATGAAATTTATACTATTATAGATAAAGACCTCTCCATCTAATCCAGGCCTGTCCAACCTGCGGCCCTCCAGGTGTTGTGAAACTACAAGCCCCAGCATGCTTTGCTAGTAGACAACCAGTTGATCGCTGGAAGGGCATGCTGGGACTTGTAGTTTCACAACATCTGGAGGGCCGCAGGTTGGACAGGCCTGATCGAATCTGTTGTATGTATATATTGTTGTTTCCTCCATCCAACAGTGATTGGGCTTCTATAGAACGGTCTGTGTTTTTTATTATGCACCAATTTCTTTCTTTATTCACATCTCTCTATTACTTTTAATATTTCGCCAACACAGTATCACTGAAATAAAGGCTTTTTGCCAATGGGTGAGATAAGATTTGTTGAATTGTGATTTTTGATATGATAAAGTAACAAATTAGTGGACCGGAGTGCTTTTTCTTTTTATTAGTTCCAACTCTAGTCTTTCAGGTTGAATGTTGATGTAGGTTGGAAGAACACCCTCAATAATAGAGTTTGGGAATTCACTTATTAACTCTGGAAATGAGGAGAGTCCTAATCCTTGTGTGAACACAAACACCTTATGAAAAAATAGAAAGATTATGGAAAATTTCAGAAACAGTTGTAATATCTGTTGATCAGCGCAGCAAAAAGAATAAACAACTGCAGTATAAACAACTATTGTAACTGTGCTATCTGGCTGTACTCAGAAAAGTAAAGAAAGAAAAGGAGAGGGAGAAAAAAATATTTAGAGAAAAACAGGCACAATATCAGCGGTGGATGACAGGTGTTGCTACGGTCATCCAGTCCTAAGTGGAAAATACGTGAACCAGTTGTTACCGTCCCATGTAGGTATCAAGAGGATGAGCGTCAGGTATGAACCAGGAGTCGGTGAGACGGTGACAGCCTGCTGAGGTTAGTTTGCTACCAATGTTTAGGAAAGGCTACAGGGTGTGGAGTGTAAGGTGGGTTTATTGATAGGGGCCTGGGACAGGAAAGGGACTCATGCTTACACTACACACCACGATGGCCTCTGGTTGCCCTTGGGAGAGTCTCCCTTCTTGACGGCATCTGCACGGAAGAGGGAGGGGAATGTTCGAGTACCTGATCGCAACAGGGGAGAGAGCACCTTGTCTCGTATGCCGGGCACTCATTTTGCTGTAAAGGGGTGGGGTGAAAGGTGGGCAGGACAGTTCCACAAGAAGGTGCACCATGGGGAACAGCCCTTGCCAGACTATACTCACGTAAGCTGGTCCACTACGGCGACTCTCTCAGTCCCTGCTACTCCAGGGGGTTCTCACTGCCTGGGGTATTAGTGTCCTTGTCTGCTGACCGATGCCTGTAAACAGAGCACAGACTCCCTACCTAGGCTGTCGCTATCCTAACTGCTTTTACGTTTCTAAACTCGCTCATGCACCAAACCCTGACAACTATCTGGCATACACAGTCCGCAACAAGAGATACGCGACGATATAACCAAGAGGACAATCAGAGATAGAGGGAGAGGATACAGTATGCAGTTATGATACAGCATATAAACACTAGGCGATACAATAAAACACACTCACTATGGGCATTAGGCTAGGGGTGGCCTACTAAGGTGTTCCTGGGGTATGAGGTACAGACCAGGGGACCTAGGGAGGCCAAGGGGCTGAGGTTGAGGCCTAGGGGTAGTGGCTGTGGCTGGGAATAAGGCCTGTGACTGTGGTTCAGGCCTGTGGCTGTAAATTAGGCCTGTGGGCAGTGGCTGTGAATCAGGCCGGTGACTGTGAGTTAGGCTGAGATGAAGCATGGACTTCTGACTTGCCCGAGAGTCCTGCAGGTATGTCGCGATGAACGCGGTCGTCTAGGAGGGTGAGCTCCACCAGCACAGGAATAGTGGAGAAGTGGTATCCACAAGATGCACGTCCCACGCCAGGTCAGTGCCAGGGGAGAGATAGCCTGCTGAAGCTGCTTCCGGGTGCAGGACAATGCAACGCTTCTCTGCCTGGGGTAATCTGATCCACTGCTCGGCTGTAGCATTCACAAGCAATTCAGGTGAAAGGAAGCAGGCAGCAGTAGAGCTGCAAGGGGAATACAGTACAGCGTGGTACATGTATATACAATACTGTGCAAAAGTTTTAGGCAGTTGTGTAAAAAATGCTGCAAAGTAACAATTATTTCAAAAATGGAAGATTTAATAGTTTATTTTTATCAATTAACAAAATACAACGTGAATGAACAGAAGAGAAATATAAATCAAATCAATATTTGGTGTAAACAACCTTTGCCTTTAAAACAGCATCACATCTTCTAGGTACACTTGCACGCATTTCTTGAAGGAACTTGGCAGGGAGGTTGTTCCAAACATCTTGGAGAACTAACCACAGATTTTCTGTGGATTGAGGCTTGCTCAAATCCTTCTGTCTCTTCATGTAATCCCAGACAGATTCGATGTGGAGATCAGGGCTCTGTGGAGCCCATATCATCACTTCTAGGACTTGTTCTTTTTTATGCTGAAGATAGTTGTTAATGACATTTGTTGTATGTTCGCAGTCGTTGGAGCCAATCAGACTCCTCCCTGATAGTATTGCATAATGGATAAGTACCTGTCTGCATTTGTCAGCATTAAGGGCACAATTAATCCTGACCAAATCCAAAACTCCATTTGCTGAAATGAAGCCCTAAACTTGCAAGGAACCTCCACCATGCTTCACTGTTGCCTGCAGACACTCATTATTGTACCGCTCTCCAGCCCTTCGGGAAAACAAACTGCCTTCTGTTACAACCAGATATGTCAAATTTTGACTCATCAAACCAGAGCACCTGCTGCCATTTTTCAAAGGTATGGCTTTTTGGCCGCAATTCTTCCATGAAGACCACTTCTGGTCAGACTTCTCCGAACAATAGATGGGTGTACCTGGGTACCACTGTTTTTTCCCAGTTCTGAGCTGATGGCACTGCTTGACATCTTTCAATTTCGAAAGGAAGTAAGCATGATGTGTCTTTCATCATATGCATCTATGGTAGTCAACGTTGCCTGTTTCTTTGTGCTTCTTCAAAAGACCTTGAACAGCACATCTTGAAACCCCAATCTGCCTTGAAATCTTTGCCTGCGAGAGACCTTGCTGATGCAATATAACTACCATGTGTCTTGTTGCTGTGCTCAGTCTTGCCATGAAACGGTCTTCCACAACCTCATCATTGTAGCATAGTTTGGCTGTTCCTCATCCAGTTTTAAGCCTACACAACTGTTTCTGTTTCAGTCAATGTCTGTGTTTCTACATACATATGAAAATGATCATTATCACTATCACCTGTTTGGTATGATTGGTTAATCATACACCTGACTATAATCCTACAAAATCCCTGACTTTGTGCAAGTGTACCTAGAAGAATTGATGCTGTTTTGAAGGCAAAGGGTGGTCACACCAAATATTGATTTGATTTAGATTTCTCTTCTGTTCATTCACTTTGCATCTTGTTAAATGCTAAAAATAAACAACTAACTTATTTTTTTTAAAGAATTCTTACTTTGCAGCATTTTTTCCGCACCTACCTAAAATTCTTGCACAGTACTGTACATATAGAGTGACTAGCCATTTGTGAATATAATATATAACATCTGTATCCACTGATATATATATATATATATATATATATATATATATATATATATCACAAACACGCTCCCAGCTGCCGTTACTTTGGGGTGTTTGCTATATGAGGTCATATGAACCAGTACTATA
Source organism: Mixophyes fleayi (assembly GCF_038048845.1). NCBI lineage: Eukaryota > Metazoa > Chordata > Amphibia > Anura > Limnodynastidae > Mixophyes > Mixophyes fleayi. Next base: position 306,317,543 of record NC_134402.1, on the reverse strand, counting down.
TCGGTGCAGGGTGGGGTCTCGCTTAAGGACAAAACAGACAAGAAATGCGACTTCTTGCTCCACTGAGCTTAAGAAGCGTCTGGTAGCATTTTCAGACCGGCATGCTACAGCCTTGTTGAAGAAGGCAATTCAGACCTTGGCCGAACAGTTAGAGAAGAGTCTACGTGGCACACTGAGTTACTGGTATTGACAGATCATTTCAAAGAAGCGTGTGAATTTATGGGACAGGCATCCTTGAACACCATCTCTGTTACATCCAAGCTACCAGTGCTTATTATAGCAGCAAGGAGCTACTTATGGCTTTGTTCTCGGTCCACGGATTCCAAACGGACCTTAGAGGAGTCAACCTTTGATGGAGTGTCCCTCTTTGGATTCTGTTTAGACCAGCTTATCCAGGAGGCCTCAGGTGGGAAAAAGTCCCCTTTTGCCAGTTCCCAGGCCAAAATGAAACATTTCGGGTTTCAGTACTTTTACCCCTTCAGCAGATCCTGGGGAGCTACTGCAAGAGGACAGTCCACTCCCACTATAGGAGGGTTCCGTCGGGGCCGCTGGCCTGTCAAATGAGGGAACCCTAGGTAGACAGAGTCGATCTCCGCATGACGTGACTCCCAGCCATGGGAATGTGGTGGGAGCCTGTCTCATGCGGTTTCAGGAAAAATGGTTGGACTCATCCCCCAATGCCTGGATTCAAGGGATTGTCATTCTGGGATATATTATTGATTTGCACTGCTTTCCACACTGCCGATTCTTTACCACAGGCCTTCTAGCCTGCGGTCTCTTGCGCAGAGCACTCCAAGAGCAATCCAGAACAGAATTCTGGAGTACTCATTCCAGTTTCTCTGCTGGAAAGGGGTTAGGGGTGAAACTCCAACAATTTTTTCTATTTTTTGAAAGCCAGATGGATCCTTCAGGCCCATCCTAAACTTAAAAATCTTCAAACAGGTGTGAGTCCTGGGCTTCAGGATGGAGTCACTGCGGTTTGTCATCACAGGCAGGAGAGTTCCTTGCTTCTCTGGACATAAAGGATGCTTACCTCCATGTTCCCATTTGGCAGGGGCATCAGTGCTTCTTCCGCTTTGCTGTACAGAATGCACACTACCAGTTCAGGGTGTTACCCTTTGGCATGGCTACCACCATAAGGGTTTTCACCAGGGTGATGGTGGCCTTCTCTGCTCCCGGGGCTTAACAGTTGTTCCTTACCTGGACGACTTACTGTTGAAGGCACCATCTTACCAAGTCCTGATCTTCCTGCTGCATTTCACATCGTCCTTCCTGGAAGCAAATGGTTGGATCATCAACATGCCAGAGTCCTCTTTGACGCCAGCTCATAGAATACGCTTTTTAGGTCTCAACACCAGGCACAAGCGAGTGTTCGGTCCAAGACTTGGGACCTCTTGGCAAGACGGGAAATCTCCCTCCTTCGCTGCATGAAGTTAATGGGCACCATGGTCTCAGTTTTTGAGGCACTGCCATTTGCACAATTTCACTTGTGGATGTTCCAGAGGGAACTTCTGAGAAAGTAGTCAAATGTCCCTTTCATCTGGACAAACAAATCATCAAGTTGTCTGCAAGGGTGCGCCAGTCCTTCACATGGTGGCTAAACTGGTCTCATCCAAACAGGAGTTGCTCCATCCAGACATGGGAGTGGATGCTAGTGACCATGGATGCCATCTTGTCAGGGTGGGGAGGGGTCATTGGCACCCTTTGATTTCCAGGTACTCTGGGACCCCCAGGAGGCGGTTCTCCATAAAAACATGCTGGAAATTCAGGCTGTGCACAGAGTGCTTGTGCAGGCACAGAGATTTCTGGCAGCCAAGCTGCTGAAAGTCCAGTTGGACAATGGGACAGCAGTGGCCTACACCTGAACTATCAGGGAGACATCCGCAGTGCCATGGCCCTGAAGGAGACATCCAAGATTTTGTCTTGGGCAGAATAGCATGTTCCAGTGATATCGGTCATTTTCATCCCAAAGGTGGGAAACTGGGAACCAGATTATCTCAGTTGCAACAGGGTCCATCCAGGAGAATGGTCCCTGCACAGGGACATGTTCGACCTCCTGGTCCAGCGTTGGGGGGTACCAGATATAGATCTCATGGCACCCAGTCTCTCTGTTCTGTGCGAAATTCAGAGATCCCAGCGCAGCATTCGTGAATACCATGATGGTTCATTGGAAGTTTAATCTGGTATATCTCTTTACTCCGCTCCACTTGCTTCCGCAGATGCTCAAGACATTGAAGGACCAGGCGGTGAGCGTAATACTATTACCTTCTCAGGATAGCTGTAGGTTCTACCTTTTGGCTACCTCTTCGTTCTGACCTTTTTGTGCAAGGGCCTGTTCGATGCCACTCGTTAGGTTGGCTAGCTTCGAAGGTGTGGTTACTGAGACCCCTATCATTCAGGCTCGCAGTTTCACTCCCTCGGTGGTGCAGACCATGATTAAGGCCAGGAAACATTCTTCTGCCTCATATTACTAACTGGTTTGGAAGACATATGTTCTCTGGTGCGAGGGGCTACATTTCCACACTTCTCAATTCAATCTGTCCAGGTTGCTCTCTTTACTTCAGGCAGGTCTTGACAAAGGCATGCGCTTATCCTCCTTGAAGCTGCAGGTTTCAGCACTGTCAGTCTTCTTCCAGTGCAATTTAGCCGGTATAATGGAGGTTCAGACCTTACTGCTGAGGGTTCTTCATATTCAACCCCCTTTTGTACACCCAGTTGAGCCATGATGAGACCTTAATTTGGTACATAGGGCTCTGGTTAAGGAACCATTTGACCCTTTGGAATCGGTGGATCCAAGGTATCTCAACCGGAAGGTGGTTTTCTTACTGACTGTTTCATTCAGACCGGGCAGTGCTTCGCACCAAGCCTTCATTTGACCCAAAAGTTGTCTTCCATTTTAATTTTAACCAGAAGATAGTGGTGCCAAGCTTCTCTCTGCGTTCACGGTCTTCAGATGTGTCCTTGTTGCTTCTGGGCTCTTTGTTTGTATGTGGACTGTACTGCAACAGTTCGCAGAACTACTGCTCTGTGTGTGCTGCATGATGTGCACAAGTGGCTAGATGGATCACTTCTACTATCAGATTAGCCTATGCTCAGTCGGCTAGGGTGGTACCAGGGAGCTTGACGGCTCATTCGACCAAGGCTGTTGGTGCTTCATGGGCGCAGAGGACAGGACTTTGGCCGAACATTTGTGCCGGACTGCTACGTAGTCATCTATCCACACTTTTCTGAAATTCTACAGATTGCAGGGCTTTGCATCTCAGAATGCTAACTTTGGCCGCAAGGTTTATATGAGCAGCCATTTAAGAGCAATTTCCCCCTTAGGGGCAGATTTGGAATGTCCCCAATGTGATGGAGTATCCCCCAATAGGGCAACAGAGGAAATGGGATTTTTGTGCTCACCGTAAAATCCCTTTCTCTTAGTCCATTGGGGGACACTGCGCGCCCATGTTTGCTCTGTTTTGTATGAAAGATGGCTGTTGGTTTTCACGGTTGACCTATTTAGGCCCTCTTTTTGGGCTTTGTTCAAAAAAACAAACCTGAATAGCCCTATAAGAGGGGCACAGTAGGGCTGGAGCTACATTTAACAAGTTTAATGTTTAAAGTGCTTTGACTCCAGGACCAACTACTCTACCCGCAATGTGTCGCAGTGTCCCCCAATGGACTAAGAGAAAGGGAATTTACACTGAGTATAATCCTATTTTCTTTCTTAATATTGTACAAGGATTAGTAAGGACAAAGTTTTTAGTTACCTACTATTACTAGTAGAATAAATTATTTTATTTTTTTAAAGTTCAATGTATCATTCAGTTTGTTTTGTTTTTTTAACTAAAATATTTTTTATTAAGTTTTGCAAGGGTTGCAATAAGGGTACAATAAAAAGGAGGGTAAGGGAAAGATGTTATGTTGGGGAGAAGGGAAGGATGGGTACATAGTGGGTAAGGAACACAACAGTAGATCATAAAAAACAATCTCACACCTGAAAGTACTGAGATACTATATGTCTAGAAACTAGCAGTCACACGTTAAAAAAAACATCAACCCTCCTAGACTAGTATATATGAAATTAGGACATTCTGCCAATACACTTATACTCACAAGCAGTCGGCATTAACAATCTGTTGGGAATCCCGAGGACCCTCAGTTATATAGACCTACCAACTGTCCCATTTCACTAGTGGAGAGGCAGCTGTTGTAGAATAGGGTACCTCTAAAGTTTCCATTTCAAAGCTATAGTTCACTTTTGATATAATCTTTGTCAGTGGGGGAGGTAGAATAAATACAATTTTAAAATGTACCATCGCTAGTGTTGATTTTTGTGGATGCAAAAAGCTGCCCATGATATTCCTATGTAATATGACGTGGGGTTCAAGGTTGAAGTATGGGCAGGGATGAGTACTTGATTACAAGATTGAAGTGTGGGCAGCACGGTGGCTAAGTGGTTAGCACTTCTGTCTCACAGCACTGGGTTCATGAGTTCAATTCCCGACCATGACCTTATCTGTGTGGAGTTTGTGTGTTCTCCCTGTGTTTTCCTCCGGGTGGTCCGGTTTCCTCCCACACTCCAAAAACATACTGGTAGGTTAATTGACTGCTAACAAATTGACCCTAGTCTGTCTGTCTCGGTCTGTGTGTGTGTTAGGGAATTTAGACTGTAAGCTCCAATGTGGCAGGGACCGATGTGAGTTCTCTGTACAGTGCTGCGGAATTAGTGGCGCTATATAAACAAATGGTAATAATAATAATAATTCCTAATTCTATGGTTGTTTATATCAGATCTAATATTGTGATGTGTATTTTACTTGTTATTTCAATGAGGTGTGTTTCTGTTAATAACTGTTGCTAGGGTTGGTGTTTTTCTTGTGTGTTGAAGATTATTTTCTTTTAGCATTATAGGAAATCTTTCTCAGTCTGTTTTGCCATTATTTCCTTTGTATGCTTCATTGCTTTATGCATAATGCATTAATTACCTTTCTTACATTATTGTCATGTGTAAACAGTAGCAGTGTTTAAATGTTGTGCATAATATATTTATTTATACAGTTCTTTCTTTCTCTTCTGCACAAATACCATTGAATTTTGAGGTGGAAAGTTATTGTTTATTACATAATTATCTAATTATTTTTTTGTTATTTATATATTATATATTTAATAGCTATTTCTACAAGACTTTAGCAGGACATTTTGAAGAAATAGTATGATATAAGATCAGTATGATTTAACATTTCCGATATAAATTAGAATATATCATGCTACCATATACAAAACAACATGGAGTACCACAAGCAGATAGGACTATTATGGCAATTAGAGTTCTTTCTAACATGAAAAAAAAAGTGTAGGTGTATCATATCTAAATACAATTAATTTGTTTGACCAGCATATTAAACAATAATTGGACTTTAGTAAATAGTGTCTGTTATCTCTTCCTGTCCTCTCCTTTCTCTGTCTCTTCAGTTCAGATCATAGTCATTAGTACTTTGTAGAAGAATAGACAGTACTTCTATACATCTGTTATACCAGGGTATAAACTTATGAACACACAAGTAACCTTTTAAATCATCTCTTTCCATACATACTGGTAACATTTCCACTATATATATTTTTTTCTATTCTGAATAGTTGGTGCTGGTGGAGTCGCCTATTGAGGCTGAAGCTCGCCCTGCTAGCAGGCGTTCTGTGCGAAGAACCAGTCTTTTAATTGACAGCATTACACAGATTGAAAGCAAAATGATGCAAGAGCAAACAAAGGATCCACATATATATACACAGGCAGTGGTACGTGATTACACAAGACAGCCATCAAGGCAAGACTAAAAAATAATTAACAGATTAAATAAATCCAACAAAACATTTTGCTTTTAGCACCAGACTGGAGGTGTCACAAAGATTTGGGGGTTATGTAGAAAATGGAATTGTTGGATTTGTAAACACACTTTTTCATAGTTCATAATTTGTTTACTGCATTTATTTATTAGCATGTGTCACAAAATGTTATCACATGGCAGGTGTGTTGACAGATGTTTCACCACATCATAATGGTTGTGAATGACTGCTATATACAAAGGCAAACAAATCAGTACTGAACTGATGAAAACCACCTAAGATCACATAGACAGAAACACTCTACAACTTGCATATACACATATATACTAAACATACCGTATACTTCACACTTTTAGTGTACATATAGGCATAGTTGCCAACCTTTCCAGTTTGGCTTCCGGGAGTCTTGGGGGGTGCTTGGCGATTCGATGCTTCCCGGAGAATCGCATCATGGAGGCTCAAAATCTGCCCACTTCACTAGAAAGTGAGCAGATGCGGGAGAATTGCAAGATCTCTTGGGAGTCCGGGAGACCTACTCAGAATTCGGGAGTCTACAGGACATTCCAGGAGAGTTGGCTAGTATGCATATAGGCATAGTGGAGAGACTACATAGGCCCATGGCAGGACCACCTGCTCACATCACACACTATATTTATGGTTTGTGATATATCTATCAACATATACTGATCATGGACTGATGGGATACATTATTTATACTTCAATAAATTTTTATTGAATTTTTTTCAAAGTTAAATGGGGTACAGAAAAAAGAAAGGGTAACAAGCACAGTTGGGGGAACAAACAAAAGGGTAATAGAAAAAAAAAATTAGGGGGGGTCACTCAATTGAAACAGCGATAGCGTGCACGTTACTTTTGAGAAACAGAAATAAAATATACACATTGGTCTTTCTCATGGTACACCAGATGGGGAGATATTAATACCTAGGTAGCTCAGATAACACACAGGCAGACCCTATTCGTTAGGCTGGGGTTCCTCTATGAGGGCTGCTGGGGAGGGAGGGGGTGAAGTATTTGAAGCTACTCGTGCTCTACCGGAGCCCTCTGTAACATATTCGTGCCAGCTAAACCATTTGAAAATTGGATTGGAGGCGGATGACGTATAGGGCACATCCGTTGTTTCCATTTCAAAACTATACTGGATCTTAGACACGACCTTAGTGATGCTGGGGGGAGCAGGGGACTTCCAGTTCTGAGCTATTGCTGTTCTAGCGGCTATTAGTATGTGTCCTAATACATAGCGCTTATAGCTAGGAATCACAGGCTGATGTAGGAGGGCTACCTTCGGGTCAAGAGAGACAGAGACTCGCAGGACCTCCGAAATCAAAGCGGATACCTCGCCCCAGAACGTCTGGATCACCGGGCAAGTCCAAAAGACATGATAAACATCTGCTATCTGACCACATTGACGCCAGCAGAATTTAGACTGACTTGGCCATATCGTATGAAGGCGATCCGGGGTGAGGGGGATACATTATTTAGATGTATTCATTTTTAAAACATTACAGTGTAAATGTGGCACAAAATGTAATTCAGGTCTGGTTGCATAAGTAATATAATGCAGCCACTGTTTTAACTCAGAAGAATGTAGATTGTGCAGTGAATCATTTAATTCCAATACTTTAGGTTCCTGTGACACTTCCCCACATGAAGACTAGAACTCCGGCCTCCCTCTTTACGTCTCCAACTTATCGTGAGTACAGTAACGAGCATGGTATCCACTTAGCTTTGAGCTTTTATTAGATTAATTTTTTGTCTTTTATGGTTGTTATATGTATATTTTTATATAGTTGTGCTACAGTTCTGCATTAAGATGCCCTTAATTATATTAATATGTTAATTATATTGTAAAACTTCTTTTTTCACCTCTGTCTTAGAGCAATTTATGGCCCCAGAGTTGAGAGCGTTGTGGTCTAGGTGTGCTCTGTTGGAGCCCCTGGAACGTATCCAGGAAAGAGAGGAGGAATCCATGAGTGAGCTGGAGGTGAGTGAAGGACAAATAAAGGGACAGAACAGTAACTGCAAGTTGTGCAAGAAGAAAGGGACCAACGGTAAGGTAGTGGGAGAAACCTGTAGACAAGCTAAAATGTCCTGTCTTTCTCTCTCAGGTGGTACGTGCAGCTACAGGGTCTGGCGTCAGTCTCCTGTTGTCCTCAGGTAGGCTGTTGTTATTGATTGTAATAACTTTTTACTAATTGTGGGGACTTGTCCAGAGTGGTCTAACATGTAAGAGTGTTGGAGGGAAGGGGGCATTATCCTACTTCTTTCCGTCTCTGGGGGGGAACATTTTTGTACTTTGTTGTATCCTGTTTAGCAGAATACATACCTTTACTGACTCAGGAGTGCTCAGGTAGCGACCGCTGCCCAGCACTATAAGTAGGGTATGAAAGGATTGTGGGTTGAGGTTGCCTTAAACAAAGTCACAATTGATATGCGTAATCATACAGATATACAAACCAAGTGCTTCAGTGACTCTTTCTTCTCCATTTTAGAAGTCTCTCTGGAAGTGTCTGAAGAAGAGCGGTCTCGGCCCATTTTGTTTACACCTGAAGAGAGAAGGTGAGAGAGACCTGTGAGATAAACTAAAGGTACTGTCACTCCAAACATTATTCATTCTCCAGAATAATGTCCCTCACTGACTGGTGCACTCCGCACATAGCCCTTCATTGCCCAGATGGAGGCCAGTAAGACCCTGAATCAAGTTCTTAAAGCGAAGTGAACGTAATAGTATAATAGGTAAAATGTTCAAGGAAGCCACTTTCTCTCCATTGATGATATAGCTGTATGAACTCATATGCCATAAAATGCACTACACTACCAGCCAGCATTGCTGCAATACATAGGCAAGTACTGTACCTGTCTCCATACTGGGAGGGACAACACGGTCTTCTCAGATTTCCCTTTAGTCCAGTCATTTTCAATTTCAGGCTTTACATTTCAGCCTAGGGACAGCAGTGAGGGCGTTCACTCATGACAGTTATGGCTGCTGATGCAGGAGAGTGTGTATCATTCCCTACCTGGATGATCATGTGGTCAAAGTGGGATCACTGATCTTGCTAAGGGCCCATGTACAGGAGACTGCTCAGACATTACAATCAACTACAAGAAACACAACCTCACAGCAGATGGTCTTCCCCACGCTGCTGTTCAATACCAGGTGTTCTTGCCAGAGGATCAGATTCTTGTAACGTCCCTGTTACTTCTCAGACTGGCATTGGTTATTTTTTTTTTTATCTAAGTCTTGGGGAAGATTGTTTTGACCTTTGAGGCAGTGCAATTTGCAAGGCTCTATTTGGGATATTGCCAGATCAAGTTAATATCATAATGGAACAAGTTACACCATCATTTCACCAGCCAGTTTTACAGATTGTCTCCAAAGGTGTGTCAGTCACTCCTCTGGTGGCAGAGGTGAAAACCTCAACAGGGGTTATCCTTCACTATTTGGGATTGGACTATTCTGACAACAGATACCAACCTTGTGGGCTGGGGGGCCTCTCACACTTGGTACTCAGAGCGGTGTTCAGTGCTTTAGTCAGAGGACGCTAGTTGTTGCAAGGAAGAGCCATAAAGATACAGTTTGATAATGCCATGGCTATGGCTTACCTCAATCATCACGGAAGCACCAAGAGCTGACAGAATTTAGCAGGATTATGTGATAGAGGAGCAGAATGTTCCAGCTATTGTGGCGGTGTTCATTCCAGGGGTTGAAAACTTGCAAGATTTCCACCCTACACCCTGGGGAACCGTCCCTTCATCCATAAATTTTTCATCAGATTGTGAAAAATTGAGGTCAGCCAGATATCGACATGATGTCATCTTGTTTGAACCACAAAGTGAAGCATATCTGGTCCAGCACAATAGATCCGAAGGTGCCACGTCGGTCCCTTGGAACATTTGTCTGATTTACCTGTTACCTCCAATAGGGAGCTTCCCTGGATTCTAAAAGAGAGGCTGTTCAGGTGATGCTAGTAGTACCAGATTGGCCAGAAAGGTTGTGATACAAGTACTTTTTCTGCCATTGTGTCTGCCTCTAAGACAAGAAATTTAAGTGATGGGGTCCTTTCATCACCAAAGTTGAGCTTGGCTTGCTTTTAAAGCATGGCTGTTGAAGCCATGATGCATAGAGCTAAGGGTTTCTCAGACCATGCATAAGGCTAGGAAGAGTTTTATCCAGAAATGTTCATGATATAGAAGACCGTTGGCCAGTCTACTGCTGTTCTTGCAGGTTGGCCTGGATGATGGCTTGAAGCTTAGCTCTCTGAAAGTTTAGATTTCGACCCTTTTGGTTTTTTTGCAAAGAAACTTTTAAAGGAGATGCAGAATTTCTTACAGACTTTCCCCAATAGCGCCTTGGGTTCTCAAGGTTGATAACCTTACAACAGCCTTCTTTCAAACCTTTGGATTTAGTGGAGTTAAAGTTCCTCACCTGGAAGTCAACCTTTTTTTAGCTATCTTTACAGTTTTGGAGCTGGGGGCTCTGTTTTGTAGGTCTCCATATCTTATCTTTCATTAAGGCAGGGCTGTTCTTTGGGCTAAAAATTTCAGCCAAATGGGGTCTCCAAGTGCCACATAAATCAGGACATTGTTTTCCGCTTTGGATCTTGGTAGGTCTCTGAAAGTAGAGGGCTCTCTTCAGTCTCTGGCTGCTGTCAGGACTTTGTGGACATATGTTCATAGTACGCAGAACAGATAATCTTTTGGACCTCTATGATGCGCACAAAAAAAGTTGGCCCATTGCTAGATGGATTACTTTGGTAATTTATCAGGCCTATATTGGGGCGAAAAGCCTACCTAAAAATTTGATGCCACATTCTAACAGGTTGGTGAGTGCCTCCTGGGCGGTGAGGTAAGGGGTCTTGGCTGAGCAGCTTTTCGGGCAGCCACCTTGTCTTCAGTCCACACATTCTCAAAATTTTACATATTCAACAATTTAGTGTCCAGTGCTAAGCCGCTATACCCCAGAAAGAAAAGGATTTAACATAAGTATAAAAAATTTTTTTTATGTATTGGTGGTCAGAGAAATCTTAAGACATTTAGTGGCTCTTCAATCTTAAAACGTCTAATTTGAGAGACCAAAATTAAATGTTTTAGGGAACTTTCCTTATTGTTTTCTTTCACATAGAAAATCTTTTCTGTCTTGCAGAGCAATCTCCGTTCAGGATGACAGATTTCTACCAGTGGTTGCAGAAATGCCAGAGCTCATTGTGGAGATGCCTGAAACTGACGAGATATTACTGAGTGATGTACAAAGGTTACAAACACTGCTCATGTCCCTGTTTCTTTTTTTGTCTACCTTTGTTGCTTCCATGGTCTGATTTGGTTATACTGCTCTCCCACTTTAGGAACTTATACGCTCAGATTGAAAACTTCGGACATTCCGATTTCCACAACCTCACTCCACAATCTTATTCTCGCTTGTTGGTCTCCAGGTTCTTTTTTGGCTGTCTTGGTGAGTTTCTGCTATTACATTTCATTTGCAGATAAGCCATTCAAAATGTCATTATCGTTAATCTCCATTAGTGTTTCTTAAGATTGTGATGCCAATAACAGTCTAGTTTGTGCTGTAAACTTATGTGGACTGTTATAAATATAGTTTTAGTTTCTGGTAATATATATAACTTTGTTCTCCCCAGTGCTCTGCACACAGCAAGTTATCCACCTGGAGCAGACCAAGCCATATGGACGCATTGCCATCTCTCCTGGAAAGCGCTACTCACAGGACTGAGGATACATATTAATCATCTCATTCTGTTTTGCATAGTTTTTATTTGATACGAGTTGATAAAAAAATGGATATTTATTAATAAATTAACTTGCATGTGGCAGTTTTTAAAACTCTTGTGTAGACGTATTTAATTTTCTTTCACAATTACGCTAGGCTTTGTAATTAAAAGTCAAGAAGTTTAAATAATAACGGCCAAGAAATCAGAGAATAGGCAGGTTTCAGGTTTAAGCAAACAGACTTCTAATATAGTGAACTTAAAAATAGACTACAGAGGAGAAAGGGGAGAAGTGGGGAATGCTACTTTATGGAAATTTGCAGAGATTCAAGTGGAAGTAGTATGAAAAATTTAGTTGTGGCCTGAGAGGGAGAATGAGCTTTTTTTTAACTATAAAACAAAGATATTTCTTTGGTAGTGCTAAATCCCCAGTTTATACTGGTGGACCTAGACGTAGGCAAATATCAGAGGTTTATGGGGCAAGATGGTTGAGTCTGTAGAGGAGTATAACTTTTCACCAGCCCACGGGAGGAGTTGGGTGGAGTGAGGGCATGCACAGCACAGTGTAGGTGCATCAATAAGCCTAGTCTTGTGGAGATTTCATTTTGCAGTGCAAAGTTATAGAAGTGAGATAAAGGAGAGGAGAGAGTGGCTTTTTCGGGTCCTACTCTGCTCCTGCTTTTCCACTTTGAAGAAAGATTTGTTTTTGCACCAGCGCAGAGATCAGGTCTCACTCTGAACTTTTAGCGAGGGACATTTTGTGAATTCATTTTTGCCCAGTGTAAAGCAAAGCTTCAAACATACAAAAGTGCCAAATGTAATAAAGACAATCTCTATGTTCCCTCACACTTATGATAAATTTAAGCCAAAATGAGTCAAAAAGAGGTTCTACCTGGTAGGTTAGACTTTGATGTTACATTTACAGTTTTCACAATCTGCCTCCAGATTTTTCTGCCCCTCTGCACACTTGTTAGTGGAGGCATCTCTCAAGGTGTGCATCTGGTTGTGTGCAGGGAGGACCATCTAGGAGCAAAACCAAGGTGCATTAAGTGTGCACCATAAATGAGGTCCATAGTAAGCAACTATATTATTAGAGTCTAAAATTTAGGAGTCGCTGCAGTTTGAAATGAGCATTTTAGCGAACATCACTTTTTACATTGAACATGTGGCTGATCCTTTGCTAAATGTGTTAGACTTACAGTACACACATGGCTCAGTATTTCAGTGGAGCCAAATCCCCTGAATAGTTACAGTAATTTGTAACTATTAGTGTAGAAAACAATTTACATTTAGTGTCAGCTGTGATGTGCCCAGTGCAGACCCCAGCCAAATCTCTTGTGGAATTACAATGCAGATACCAGGTCTCTGGTGATAATACAATGCAGAGACATTAGAGATGCCGACACTCTGCATGTGATTTCTGTCTGATATTTCCGTCTGCAGAGCTTATCTTTCCAGGAGGTCAGCACCAAACCACTAAGGCAAGAGCAAAACAAACTGTGTATACAAGTTTCACAATGCAGGAACCGGATCTGTATAGCAAACTTACTCAGCACAGTTTACAGAAGAAATAAAAATAAAAGACAGTAAATAGAAGAATTCCACTTGTAAATTGTTATGACAGGAAGTCTAAGATGATCTGCAAGATTCTACATAAATATTGACCCTTGTTGAGAGTGGATACCAAGTATGGAAAACATTTACTCTGAATTACCCTTATTTTCATATAAAAGAGGGTTGGAAAATAGATAGTTCTTTGATTAAGGCTGATATACAAGAATTTCCTGTTCGTTCAAGATTTGTTAGTGCACCGCGATTTGGGACATTTCCCTGTAGAAACTATGGGCACTGTAATGGCATTATTAAAGTTACATTTATGTTTGCTCAACCCAATGTGTTAACCAATCCATTTGAAATGTTATGCAACAGGTAATAGTAAAAGGGAAATATGTTGGTCAGACCTCAAACAGACTAACAAAGTATCATTAAAGTAACATAAATCTAATATAAGAAATTCAATGTAGAAGAAAAAAATAAAAATAAAAAAAGTCACAATGCATCACAAAGACACTGGCATGTACTGGAAGAAGTACCATGGATTGAATTTAAAGATAATTTTACTCAGAGGGCAAAATACAGTTCCTATTAAGGCAACAAAAATATAAAACATTATTAACCCTATCTCGTAAACCTCATAAAACAACTGGGTAGAAAAATAAACAGGGGCAACAGGAGGGAAAGCAAGGAGGACAAAACGAGTGGAGAAGGCTGGGGAGGGGAAGCAATTAAGCTTAATATATCTGCAGTGGAAGGGTTCAAATAGAGAAAATGTAAATTAATAGCCAGTTCCCTTGGATGAGTTTTCTACATAACCTATGAGCCAGCCGGTTCTATTCTGAGGACCGAAAAGGGAGGAAGTAGGAGTGAATTACGTAGGACACTATAAGCTGTATATTGCACATCCCAAACCATCAAAGGGGCGTAAACAGCTCAACTAGTGGGAGGAGAGAGGTAAGTACTGTAGAGTGCAGATTCCGTGGAATCTTTTTTTTTTATGCTTTTTTTTGTACAGTAGTCATCATTAACCGTTCCAGAGAACCAGCAAAGCAATTCATTAACATACAATTGTAATGTTGTGAACGCTCCTCTCATTGAGGGAGGGTGGTATATTTATTCTCATCACAAATGTTATCTTATTGTAGTATTGTCCTGCTCCATGTTATAGACCTATTATATACTAATATCAGATATATATATATATCTTGGAATATATGTAACGAGGTGTTGTCAAACCTCAAGTAGAATCTATAAAAGATGTAACAATATATATGTACATGTATGTTGATTGTATTTACAATTGAATGTTTCTCTTTTTTTATGAAACGAACTGTATTGTATGATTGATGTCTAAATATCTTCAATAAAAATGTTTTGAAAAAAAAAAAAAAAAAACCATACAATTTTTTTTTCCCTTGTACAGAAGAAACATATACCAACAATGGGGGGAGGTGGATATGAGGGAAAGAGGGAGGGGGCAATATTAGGGATAATTAGGAGTAAATCAAGGTGCCAAAAAACCCCCCAAAACTACAGTTTGCAATAGGAAATCACTCCAGGTTAAATCAGCTTAGTGTCATCTCGGTGTAAAAGTTACTGTGGTGTGAGAGGATAATGCTCTTATGCAGTAGTCGGTCGTCTCTATAAATTCCAGCCAACTGAACCAAGTGGCTGTAAACTCAGAGTTCCGATTGCTGGCCGATAGGGTCAGATCCTCCATGGACATATAAAAATCAATGCGTTTGAACCACTCAGACATAGTAGGAGTTGAGGTAGACTTCCAACCGGGATCAGAGACTTCACTGCATTGTTTAGGTGTTTAAGGAGTGATTTTTTTATAAAAGGCAATGGTCAATGACAGGAGCCAGAAACCAGGGTCAGTCGGCACATCTGCACTTGTGATCAATTTAGAGAGGTATATTATTTTGTTCAAGTAAGGAGAGATCTTAGGACAGGACCACCAGATGTGGAGTTGAGAACCTACATAAGAGTTACATCTCCAATAAAGAGTGGACAGTTACGGCAAAAAATGATTTAATAATTTGGGACACCTGTACCATCGTGTAAAAATTGTGTATTGGGTTTAAACAATAGTGGTGTTTTGTGAACAGGCATGAGTAGCCATGAACACTTTCGCCCACTGGATTGGCCCAATAAGCTCTTGTAAATTTCTCTCCCATTGATCTCTGAAACGAGGTTTTTGTGTGAATATATCCTCAATAAGTAATTTGTAGATTGATAAAATTGTATGTTTGGGCGTACTTTGGAGAGTACACAGCGACTCAAATGGCAAAAGCGGCCTGTTGAGCAGATTCCTTGTAATCTAACCAACGAAACCAGGTATCACGAAAAAGATTCATAATTGTCAATTATAATAACTGACTACTCTCCTGCCTACTCCAGTGGACCGCAGACATCTGAACCATGTACCGACTTCGCTTGTTTAACCGATAACAATCCTGCTGACTCCAGTGCACCGCAGTCATCTGAACAGTGTACCAACTTGGCTTCTTTAACAGATTACTCTCCTGCTTACTTCAGTGCACCGACTCGGCTAGTATATCAGACCTTCCTCCTGCTTACTTCAGTGCTCCACAGTCATCTGAACTGTGTACCAACCAGCTTGCATACAAGACCACTCTCCTGTCACCTACCTTGTATATCATCTGGCCGCATCCAGCTCTCCGCATGCTCCGTCCCGCTGGTTCTACTCATTCTCCAGTGAATACCACTACTCTCTCAAGGTATCTACTTCCATTCCTTGTATTGTCAGCTTCACCTATCCCGCTCATGTCTAGGGGCCAAACCAAGGACCGCGACCTGCAGTTCCCTAGCAGCTAAGTCCATCCCACCTTGCAGCAGTTCTTGGTGAAAAACAGGGGGCTGTTAGACTCCGCACCTTGCTAGGTCCTTACAAATCTAGACCGAGTGTAACATAAAGGTATCACTCCCATAATACTTTTGTCTTTTTTTACACTAAAGTATTTAACATCACATAGATTTTTCTGACTAACACGGTAGTGCAATAACAATAAAGATATTTTTTTTTTTGCTACACAATCAAAGCAGGAAGAGTGGTGGAATGGCATACTGCCATCCAATCCTACTTTAATAACTGTGTGTATATGTGCGTATATATATATATATATATATATATATGCACATACATACATATACACACACACACACACACACACACACACACGTACATAGAACTTCTACTATCATATTCCAGTTACTTGCATTTTGCATACCACCACTTTTAAATTTCCATTTCAACCAGTGCGTGCGTGCGTGCGTGTGTGTGTGTGTGTGGGAAATAAGGGGAGAGAGGGCAGAAAAGTCAACAAGAGGCAATGGGAAAAGACATTAAGTCTAGGAAGCAGGGACGACAGAGGGGGAGATATGAGGTTTAGGGGAAGTAAGGACTGGAAACTGAGAAAGGAACTGGCTCAATAGGAAAAGTCGCTGATCAGCGAGATGGCAGATAATGAGTTGCATCAGGGGCCCTGGACCAGACAAGCCTGAATCCAGCAGTAGCACAGACGGAGAATCAGAAGGTCACAGATTTTCATCAATTGCAGGTATTAAGAATACATTTCTCCATTTTTTTTTTTACACATATTTCCCTTTAAATGTGTAATGTAATTATAGATTTTTCATTTGGCTATGCATCCACAGAGATTTGCAGAGCTCAATGTCAGTAGGTGGGCCCCAAACATTGATTTTCCCTGTGGGCCCTTTATGACCCAGTCAGACACTGATTAGATGTGTTAAGGAGACTGTCAAAGTTCAATACATCCTTTTGAAGTGAATTAACCGGCTTCAACACTGTTTTGAATAAAGCTGGTTGACCTGGATTAGTGATGTAAATATTGACAACATTAAGTATCTTGCATTATACAAGGAGACACCACCCCTTCTCCAACCGATACGTCTCTACCTCTGACACCTTTAGTCTTGATATGGAAACTGAAGCATGGGAGAAATACCTATTACTAAGGTGGGGAGGAGATGCGGAGCTTTTAAAAGATCATAATGCTTTAGCTTTTGTCTCTGGGGCATTCAACCCTTTAGCATTAAGTGATACTATGTGTAATGTATCCATCATAGGGGGACTGAGAAAATAGTGTTATCACAGGTGAGATTGACTATTTATCGTACCCTTAAGTGGCAGACATAGAAAGGGGGTGGGATAGGAGGGGAGGGAGAAGGGGGGGGGGGGGGGTGAAGAGGGAAAAGAAATATGGATCAAATATAAAACAAAAAAACGTGAGAACCACAATCCAGTCCTGGAAAACATAGGGTGTATAAGAGAACCCATGATCAGGAAGTTTAGAGGAGCGGTGGGGGGGCATACTCTGGCTGCCACGTGTTAGCTAGCAGCAGACTGAAAGCCACCCCCTTTACTCCATCTTATCAAGAAGTCCTGAAAATAATTTGCCATTCCGATCACATAGAGCAGGCAGAGTTTCCCAAATCCAGTCCTCGGGGAGCCCTAACAGTGCATGTTTTCCATATCTCCTTGTTGGAGTTCTGGTGTATTCATTATTGACAGACATTTTAACATTAAAACGTGTTCTGTTATAGTGGATCACTGGATTTGGGAAACACTGGGATCTAGTATATGACAAGTATCGTTAAAAATTCAATACAGACTTTTATTAAGGTATGGAAAACTTGGGATGCTTATTTTAATGTTCATCTACCTTTCAAATAAATGTTCTACTCTTCAACCGTCTCTTAAGTTTTAGTCGGTGTTTGAGAACCATAGTTAGCAGTATAGACAACTTCATTGTGATACTCTTGCCTTAAAAAAATATATAAGGCTCCATTCAGTGTTTGTTATTTATTTACATTTCATTTATACTCATGTCTTGCTGTTAAATAGTACTACCTCCATCTTGCCTTTTATTCTCTAAAACAGAGGTGCTCATGTCCTGTTCTCAAGTACCGCCAACCGTTCATGTTTTCAGGAGTTCTTTAAGCATTTCTATAGACAGAAATCCTGAAAACGTGACTTGTCGGTTATAATTGGGTACTGGAGTTGAGCACACCTGCTCTAAAACTTCTCTTGCTGTTGTGCTAATATATGGCTTTGGTAGTAGGTTGCAAGTAGGAGTTGGTGGGTATGCTACGTATCTATTATTTTTTTAAAATTTCTGCTGGATTTTATATCCTAAATACTATTTCTTATAAGACACTGGATTACTCATTTAATATATTAGCTACTGTCAATAGGTGCACGGATAATCATTCTGAAATTTGTAACAAAAATAGACCTAGATGAATGCAAGAGTTGATATATTATTATATGAACCAAACCTGTTCTCCAGTGATGGGAGACAGTGTGAGACCACAGGAAAGGTAAGTAATTAACTTGCGTTGCCATTAGATATCGGGGATCAGATTTTGTTACCAATAAGATTAGCGCTCTGGTCAGCATTATAGAGCCTTCACAGGACTATGGGGGGGGGGGGGGGGGGGAACAGAGCACCTGGAGGAATCCCACACAAAATATACAAAGTTCACACAGGCAGTTGAATCAAACCCATGACCCCACATGGTCAGTTTTATTATGAAATAATCAAAAGGTTTGACCACAGATACTCTTTAGCTTCTGACCCCTCTCCTTGCGGACTCCCGCTGGTACATCATGCAAACAAAATTACCATGTTATTTCACAGAGGTAGATGGCAGCATTCAAGGTAGGTAGGGCTACCAAAATGTATAAATGTACTCCTGTGACCTGACTTGTGTACCAGGAGTATGAAATATGGGAAGCTGATGCTTATTGACCATAGGCTGGGAGACATCAGCCAACAAGAAAGGCAGACTTCTCATCAGCCAAAGCAACAAATCACAAATACAGTGGATGTTAGTGAACCTTAATTCAGTGGGTCTAGCAGGAAAATATCATGGTTGTGACTTATTGACCATCCTGACAACAGGACTGGCAAGACTACGACACCTGGATAAACATATTCACCTTAATATGGTGATAGATAGAACGGATACAGAACAGGTCAACAAAGAGCTCCAGAAAATACATGTCGAAAGGTAGTGATTTTGCTCTTAAAAAGCATCAGTCTGTGTAAAAAGACAAGAAATATTTGAAAGAATAAATTACATGATTGCAAAGAAGATGTTATAAGAGCACATTTTATTACCTATATACTAATTCTTTTCCCAAGACAATATCTGCAATGAACTTTCTACTTACCTGTGTATAATCACTGCATCTGATGCAAAGGATTTTCAATCACTATGAGATGAATAGGGATTTAGAGAGGGCACCATGCCATCTAATGCAGAGACAGAATTGAGCTACTAGCGAAAAGAGAAAATCAAAAGAAACTGTCACACGGCGCGCATTCGGCTTCCACAACCGAAGACAGACACGCTCACCTGTTCCCCATTGATGCATACTTCAGCTGCCGGCATCCTGGCTTTGGTTCTGCGCATGCGCAGACCTTACACCTTTATGTTCTCTCATGTTTTCCATTGGTTAATCAGTTTGCCTCCAAACTTGAAAAGGCACTTCCTCCCTTTCTCCTCAGGGCCTGTTGATCAAGTTAACTGCCTGATTAGACTCAGTCTTGTCTCCTGTACGTTTACCTTGAAACTTCAGCGCCTCCTTGTCTCTGTTACCTTACTGGCTGGACTGTTCACGCTGCACCTGTCTCCGCTGTGCTGCTGTACTACGGGCTCAACCACCTAAGCTGCACCCGTCTCCATTACTCTGCTGGCTGGACTGTTCATGCTGCACCTATCCTTATTGTGCCACTACACTACAGGCTGTACAGCTCAAGCCACACTAGCTCCTATTTACACGTTAGGTGAATTGTTCTCTCTGCATTTGTCTTCACTCCGCTATTTGACTGAAGAGCTTACACTCCACCTGTATCCATCAGTCTCCTCTGCCTCTCTGGGCAAAGAGCTCATACTCCATCTGCCTCCATTGTGCTTCTTCATAACATCTTATTATTGACTCCTCTAGGGTCTCGTCTAACACCCCTGGTAGGGGCCGGGACCTGCGGGCGGACGCCGCTAAATCCAAATCACCTTGCGGTGGTCACTGGTGAATACCATCCACCCGTTATGACTCCGCACCCTGCTGAGAGTGACGCCAAGTTGGGCAGACCCAAGAATCTAGTGTACCAAACCGTGACAGAAACTGAGCTGGGGTATATTTACTAGACTGCAGGTTTGAAAAAGAGATTTTGCCTAATAAGATTCTAGCTGTCACTTTGTAGAATGTATTAAATAAATGACAACTAGAATCTGATTGGTTGCTATAGGCAACATCTCCACTTTCTGAAACCCGCAGTTTAGTAAATATACCCCCTGGACTCAGAACCACCTACTGTTCCTGCATATAATTGCTGATAAAATTCCCCTTTTGAGGATATACTGCAACATTTATTCTAGTCAGATTTTAATACGGTTTAATCCCACTGTCGTGAGCATAGAGAATTTACAGTTATTTATAAGGGTTAACCCATCACATAATTGTTTGGAATAAGGCCTAAATCATAACTACAGTGTAAATCGGGTATATCAATTGAATGCATTGATAAGTTGAGCTACTAAAGTGTAAAATGTTAAGTCAGAAAGCCTGTTGTGTGTGTATGTGATGGCTCTGCACATCCCAGTGTTAGAAGATAGCAGGGGCACCTGTAGGAGCTATATCCTGACACAAGTTAGTTTTTGGACACCTAAATAGACTTTGTGGGGTCGGTCAAAGCTTGACATCCTTGCAGCCAAAGGCAGCATTTGAAGGCCTATATAGGTATATAGGAACAGCTATAATCACATATCTTTGGGAAAGGTAGGTCACATTGTCATAATTCCATTCCATGGTATTTAAATGTGTGCGAGATTATGACCAGTTTATTGAGGTGGGAGCTATGTCTCTGGGATATATCTGTGAACAATTATCCAAAGGTCAAAACTTTGGGAATATTTGTGAGCAAATTATAGTGACTCCCAGGGGACATCCCTGCCCCCGTTAGCATTAACACTGTCCCTGTGAAGACCGTCCCATTTCATATTGCTTAAAAAACCTGTGTTGTGAAGGGGAAAATTGTCAGTCTTTTGGGAAAATCAATCCACATTAATAAGCTGTCCATCCTCCTAGCCAATTACCTACGGCACAGATTATACAACTCATGTAAGTTATACTCTGAATGTAACCTATTATTTTAAACTGATTTGCTTCTGTATGTTATGTCAATTGTTTATTGTTTTTTATATCTGACTGCCCTGTACCTTTGCATATTAAATTTATAAGTGACGTCCTTGATACTCTAACAAATCCATTAGCCTGTTAAGACTATAGCTCGACCAAGTTAACCCTTTGCATGCCGGTGTGTGATTTGTTAATACATTTGACTAACAAGCCTAGTGGGTGCTTGCATTTACATTTGTGTAACAGTCTGGAGGTGGGAAGAGTTATCCCTTTGTTTGCTGGTGTGGGCCTTGCTAGCCTGTGGGTAGCCAGAATTCTTGTGTGCCAGTATATAGGGGTCCTATTCCCCGTATTCAATAGGTGGTGGCAAACCTGAAGTGTGTGAGGTGTGAGAGCGCGGTGTGGGGGCGATTCAGTAGGTCTATAACCAGTGTAATAGGTAGAGAGAGACTGCGTGCTGGAATCGTGTGTAACCTCATACAGCAAACACCCCAAAGTCACGGCAGCTGGGAGCGTGTTCGTGACATCCACTTTGTTAAAAAAAAAAAAAAAAAAGATGCAGAAATTTGGTTTTAGTTCTGTTTATATTCGGATCACAGGGTACAGTGAGCAATGTTATATATATATTTCAATCCAGGTATTATTATAACAATACTTATATGATGAGGATGCTATTTAAAGTTGATTTGTTGCTTTAGGACTAAATCACGGAGGAAATGTACTTCTTATGGATTGGTTATACTATAATATATGCCACCCCACTCAGTAGTTTGCTTTAATATGTGGCTTGTACTTAATGGTTATAGAAGCATGGCGATCATGGGAACTTGGTGCACCGTTAGTATTTATATTGTGGATGAAGGGACTAGATTATAAATAATATTACAAGTCTGTCTGTCTTGCTGCAGACACCAAAATAATAGTGTGCAGGGTGGATTCCATTGGGTGTGAGGTTTAACAAGCATTAAATGTGGTTATTTGGTCATGTTGTCTTCTTTGCATTTTTATGTTCCAAAATCTCATTTGATTGGGATTTCTTTTGGTCTTTTTCGAGATTTTTTTTTTGTTAGTCATTATCATCAGATAAAAAAAAAATAGTTTCCAATAAAAAACATTCTCATATGTATAGAATTGAAATGGATGTGGCCTTGCTGCAAGAAACTGAGCATACTAAATTGGAGAATAAATAATTAAACTTCATCTGATTCAAAAGCTAGAGGGGTAGCGATACCATTTAAAGGGGATGTGTGATTTATATTTGCCAGAATCACTCATCCTGAAAGCGGTTACATAATATTAGATTTTTTCATATATGACAGAAGGTTGATAAATGTGTGAACGATTCACATCCAGTCAGGTTATCATTGGTGGTGACTTCTATATTATGGCTTATTTTAGACAGTTTTAGACAAGACAACTAGAAAAAAAAATACCCTAAAGTTAGTATAGAACACACAGCCCCATCTACTGGAATATCTGGGGTGCTTTTGTGTCATTATCCAGCTTAGACTATATTTTTGTACACACTAGTATGACTCATGCTACAATTGAAACTGCATGCTGTGTATACAAGGGGTTAATCATTACCAGACCAAAAGGTCTGTCTAAAACTTATACTTCACTATCTTTATCCAAACCGCCACCCCCAAGACTTACTTCAACATCTAGCACTTTGCAATAGAACTTACATTCTCCCTAAAAAGTTACAAGAGAAAAGAAAATAGCTGCGTCGTACTGATTGTTGGGAGTTACCCTAACAACAACATATTTCCAAGATGTCTCTTAATAGCTTGTGTAAGGGGTGCAACCAAAGAACACCTTAACTCAACATGCGTAAAAAAAAGTAACTAGATGGTTGTTTGCAAAGTAGGTGCACATAATATCCCAGGAGTTGACAATCTAGTATAATTATAGTTAAATGGACGTCATGGATTAAAATATAACCTTTATTGAACTTGATTAAAAACAAATAAATAAAAATAGCGAAATATAAGTGCTTGTGAATAAAAGTGATAAAGAAGTGATTATAAAATCGCTGGATGCACTCGCTGTATAGAACCTTAATAACTATTATGACTGAAGGTAATTGCCTATATTAGTAAGGCTAGATTCTATTAGAATGGTACAAGTGCTATAGGATTGACCCTATGCTTCTATAATGCCACTCATAGTCCAATATTAGATAGAAAGAGGAAGTATGGTATCATACTTCCTCTTACCTTCTGCTGCTTTTTCTTCTAAACACCATGTTTTTATTTTATGGATTAGTTTTACATACAAAGAACAAAACAAACAAGCAGTTAAACATTAACTGCAAACAAACAAGCACCACATAGCATATAAAAGACCTAGTAGTATAGTCTCACTTATATGAAACTAATGGCTCAGGCACAATCAAAGTTATCAATAGATACAAGTATAGAATGGAAAACATACATTGATGCAAATAAAACTAACATAGATAACGTTGTGTAATGTACACAAGAAACTGAAAAAAGTTACCAGGACCTGTATGAGTAGCAGAGTCAATAAACCCAGGATATCAAGAACAATGAAATCAAAGACATCAACAATAACCTCAAAATCCAGGGTGCCTGCGGGTTTAATCTAGTAGGAAGGGTCTTGCATAGAGGGCAGGGCAAAAGAGGAGGCAAGACAAAACGTTCATGTCCCACCATAGTATTAACTAAATTAATCCAATTGCGTATATGGGGGCTAGCAGAAGTCATCCAAAATCTAGCTATACAGTCCTTGGCCAGCATGAACACATTACTTAAATATTGCCTTGTCACTCAATTTAGCATATTCTCCAGTTACAAGACAAAAACACAGAGGCCAGGGGAATACAACGGCACTTTGACTCCGTTTTGTTGACACATTTAATAACTTCAGAAATGTTTGACTTAAGGATATTGCCATAGTAAATGCCAGAATGAGCTGCAAGAAACCCCACATTTAGGGCTGCGAGTTGTCTGATCTGGTGTGAATTGAGTCAGTCGACAGGGAGCAAGATACACTCTGTGTTAAATATAAATCTGAATTTGCTGAAACCTCAGGGAGGTGGTTGAGCAGTGGGAACTACTAAGAATTAACCCCAGTCCTCGTCCTGGAGAGGACAGAGATCCTCCTCCCACCTTACCCTCAATTGTGCAAGGTTATTGGTGGGAAATTCATTTAACAAATAGAAATATGTGAAGGAGATAATTTTCGAGTAGCCTAGAGGCTGCCATGCCGCAGTTGTAGGTGGCAATAAAACATATGCTTGGGAACTGCATACCCCTCTCTAAGTTGTATTAATGATTTAAGGACCCCATTGTTGAACAATTGTTCTAAACGTAGAGGCACCATATCTTAACCACAGAGATCTACCAGTCAGGGACTTAAGCTCAGAAAATTCAGCAAGACCTCACAGGAGAGTACATGGACCTCGCCACCCCCCTCCTTCCCCATGTAGCTTGCCATGTGCAGCGTTCCAAAGCCTGGACGTGCAAAGGAGCCGAGCTCCAAGGGCTTCCCCATAAGCCTAACAGTGCCTAGGATTTGTTATAAAAGGTGTAGAGCTTAGCTGGAAGATCATTGGGGTCCTGGGATTTTCCGACTGGAAATCCGTACATAAAAAAAAGTAATGATATAATTTGACTACTCACTATTAATTTTGTAGGTGTGGCCTGGAGTACACCTCCAGCAGCATCATCTCAGCACAGTATCTGGGTATTCGAATCATTCCCCTCTGCAACTTGTACTTTATGGTGGTTGTAGTACTAATAACACACTGAATACATTTCAGAACTATTAGATCTATTATTTTCAAAATGGAGGACTATTATATATGTCATGCTTAATAGTTTAAATACTTTATGTGTGTAGGAAAATTATCTTTCAAATAAACAAATACTAGGCAACAGCTCTCTGAAATTCATAATTCCCTTGAAGCAAACAGTGTCCTTGTACAATAGAAATATGCAACCAATTCCTCCAGGCAATTATGCTAACATCAAAGAGGCGCATAGAGGTTTGCAAATTCTTCAGGTGAATGGATAAAACATAAAAATCAGATACAGATGATTCCTGTTAAAGGAGATAAGGGGGCAACATGGTGGCTAAGTTGTTAGCACTTCTGCCTCACAGCGCTGGGGTCATGAGTTCAATTCCCAACCATGGCCTTATCTGTGTGGAGTTGGTATGTTCTCCCTGTGTTTGCGTGGGTTTCCTCCGGGTACTACGGTTTCCTCCCACACTCCAAAAGCATACTAATAGGTTAATTGGCTGCTATCAAAAATTGACCCTAGTCTCTCTCTGTCTGTGTGTGTATGTTAGGGAATTTAGACTGTAAGCTCCAATGGGGCAGGGAATGATGTGAATGAGTTCTCTGTAAAGCGGTGCGGAATTAGTGGCACTATATAAATAAATGGTGATAAGGAGAAAGTGCCAGGTCTTTCATCTTAACATTGTAATTATTTTCAAAGCACATAGGCAGCAAAGCCACCAGGGAATACTAGAAACATTTGACAATTTTTTTTTAAACAAAATGCATTTTCCTAAACAAAGCAAATAATAATCTTGCAATCACCTTATAAGATTTAAAAACATTTGAAATGCATTTGCAGAACCGTTAAGTGGAAAACATGATGACCAGAGAGAAGAATTGGACTCTGGTCCAGCGGAAAGTGACCATCTCCAGATAGTTACTCTCGGCGTCTACATAAATGGTAGCAATGCACAGGTAGATATTAAATCCACACTTGCAAACTCTCCCGGAATGTCCGGGAGACTCCTGCATTTTGCGAGAGTCTCACGGACTCCCGGCAGAGTGTGGCAATCTCCCGGATCTGCCCACTTCACTAGGGAGAGGGCAGAATTAGGTCCCAAATGCCGCGATTCCCGGTGAATCGCGGCATTTGGCCCCGCCCCCGCTGTCAAATGACGCGTTTGCGTCATTACGTCATGGGAGCGGGTCCAAAATTACGCACATTTTGGAGCCCCGTTTCCCCATCACGCCCACCTACCCCGGCAGGCTCCCGGAAACCAACTTTCTAAAGTTGGTAAGTATGATTAAATCTGCCTCTCGGCTATATTCCTTCAAAACACTGGTGTCGGTGATTGATCACTTTCTATGAATTATAACACGGGTATGCAGAGGTTGCTTTTCGATTGCATGCATAGTATCTGAAGTGATATCAAAGATAAAATAATACAGGGCTAGGTTTGGAGAAAAAAAGGAGGAGAGGAAGGTTATAACAAGGTATGGCGGAATGTTTTTTTTTCTCCTTGGCTGTATGTGGGCACAATCATGTAATTTTCAGGAACAACTATGGACAACATGACCTGTTACAGCAGCCTCATACAAGTGACAGACTGCCAAGCGACAGAACACAATAAAACTTAATCTGCCATGAAAGTGGCTGAGCCTGGCACAAATTCATTAAGTTTTAAGTATAAAAAGGTTGCACAAAGATTTACTACATAGCCAGTTGTCACGAGAGCACAAAGGAAGTGCAAACTCTATAACAGGGGGTACGTGCTGGCGGTTCAGGGGTACTCCAAAAATAATAAGTAATGGCAGATTGGAGAGAGGACACATCTCTTTAGCTCGCGAGAATTCGAGAGGTTCCGCCCTCTGCTATTCTGTCTCTGATTGGGTGAAACAATGAACATGACTGAGGTTGCTATGAGACTGAGAAACTGCAAGAAGCAGAGGGGACGGCTGAGATGCGAGTAGTTCTGTTCTAAATCACTAGCCAATTACAGAGATTATTTTAACAGCCAATAGAGACGTCAGACTGTTCAGTATGCCTGCTAGATAAAGGTGCTTTTTCTCAGAGAAAAGTGCGTATTCAAATTGCTGTATATCTTGATCGGAATCTCACCTCAAAATGTTTTTTTTTTCTTCCTTCTACTTTTGTAACGCATTTGGTCCAGCTAAAGCACAGCTTTCCTTCTACTGTTCCTTACAGATCTATAACTCATGTGTATGCCATGAGTCACGCATCTAAGGGACGGAGGGTGTGCTGGGGGGGGGGGTCAGGATTTAAAAACAAGCGGCACAATTTATAGAAATGGGTTCAAAAGGGATACACAAGTCAAAAAAGGTTGGGAACCACTGTCCTATACAATTCCTCTCCTTTTATAACAGTGACTTATAAAAACATATACTTTGTGACTGTCTTATACAGGTTTTCTGGTTCAAATCTTGCAACTGTATTTGTGAGCATGCTGACATTGCTATGCATGTGAGGATTTCAGACTTGTTAATGTAGCAGAATGTGGTTGGACCAGTTAAATTTAGTCACGTATGTGATTCTCGTCTTCTGCAGTCAGAGATTAATGACTTTTAATTTAAAACTAGTCCTCAAGTCCATTTTGCAGTACATTTTGGAAAGCACTTACTTTTTGCTTAGTTTTATATTCTGTAAAGAACTGTAATTTCTGGCAGTAATCACTTCATCTATTTTTGGGGACTATTAAAATGTTATTGTCTGATAAGCAAATTTAGAGAACTAGTATATGTAACACATATTCATAAACAACCCATTTTACCACCTAACCTGGACATATTGGAAAATAATTTGAAGACCGATTTCAGCCTAAACAGAGCATCTCATTTTTATTGCTTTAGTTTGAATGCAAAAGGCACAGCTTTGTAGCAAAGTTAATTCAAACTCCAGCACTGGAGTTGAGAACCATGTCTTGTGTCTTTAAAAAACGGTCAACGTACAGTCCCAAACAGCAGGTCATGTACAGTCTTCTGGGCCCAATGTGAAATTCCAACTATAAACTGCAACGTGAACAGAACTTGAAAACATCCTGTTAAGTTATCCTGAAATTAAGAAACACACGGTATTAATTTACAAATCAAAGTCAGGAGGTTATTTGGTAAGAGACAGAGCTCAAGAAAGAAAGAGCAGGAGCAAAAAAGAGCTCAATAGAAAGAAAGGGAGAACGAGTGAAAGCAAGAAGGAGTGACAGAGGCAGAGAAACCAGCAAAATAATTGTGTAGACTCACTGAAACTATGCTAAGATGCTCCTCACACGAAGGTAACAGCTGAACGAAGTTTTGTAGATGTTTCAGCAGGAAGGGACATCACAGCATTCTGAAACTCCTGTGTGAAACTCTGTGCCATGTTTCTCAATAACATGACTACAGTTTCTTCTGTGTCTGCCAAAATCACATAAAAAGTAAGAAAATGACACAAAAGAACCAAAACAAAACATTCACCACATACTGAGACTGAGGAAGTGCTCTAAAATAAAACTCCAGAATCACAGATAATATAAAGGGTTAACATGTAGAAAAAGGAAGTGCAGTATAAATATGTTGTTGATTGAACATCAGAGAAACAAATGGCCCATTGATGTCAATAGCTGTACCTGGTTTAATTTCTTTCGTCCCCAATACATGACCAAATATCCTAGCAATATCATTAATGTGTGCAGCAACCTACATTAGAGAATACATAAGAAAACACACATTATACAAGGGAATGCATAAATTAAATGTTCATGAAAGAAATTATGATATTGAAGGAAAGCCTGACACATAACAATTAGCTATTTTGTGTAATATACAGATTCTGGGATGGCTACTTCTCATCCCGTTGCAGGCATATTTCTTCCAACAGACACTTGTAAATACAAACGTCTCACTATAAGTAAATAGACCCATCTTCTCATGGTACCAGCTGAGCAAAAATGCACGTGTCATTCAAATACAAGCAGCACCAGGCTACCTGAAAGAAAAAGTGTCTTTATATATAGTTTAAAAATGTCATCTGATTGAAGAGATCCGCAACGGCACTCACTCTCCAACTAGATTTATACCTGCATGTGCTTTTTATTGGTGATAGCTGCAAAATGAGGTGTCATTGTTTAACTAGCCACTGTCATTTCTTCTTGTAATCAGTACCCAGTGCAAATTATACTGTATGTATTACTGCGGCTAAAGCCCTCCTCCAGAATTTGATCAACATTTTTTAATGTCTTATTATTTCCTTACCATTACAAATGTCTCTATTTGCTTAATGACAGAGGTTATTTGAATAATGACACCTGTTTGCACCGCTACCCCTGGTGAAGTGTATGTGTGTGTGAAAGCAGTTGGAATGTAAGTGCCTTTTTGGCTCTCCTTATTCAGCTGTGGTTTTTCTTTTTAAACTATAGACAATAAAGACATTTGTTTTCCAAATAGCCTTGAGTTGGTGAAACCTGCATGACACATTTATTTGCTTTGTTCTATTGTTTACACTACCTGTAGTGATCACAGTTTACAAGCATTCTCTACATGACTTAATTCAAGCAATATGACTTGGGCTGCAGTGCAATGCAAAATTCCATTTACCTGGGATAACGGGTAGCAATGTAAGATTTGCCAAGTTATATAAGGCGGGTACACACTACAAAGTTTTCAGCCAATTATCGGGCCAATCTCACGATAAACAACCATTTGGCCCAATATCACATTAGTGTGTATGCTCCAATGATGATTGATTATAGTTCCAAAGCTCATCATATCGTTTAATTTAATGTTATTCCAATCCTGCAGTGAATGTGCACTCATGACCGGCAGTGTCCATAGATCTCTATGGAGTGTGCAGAGTCACAATCTATTCAGCCAATGGTTATGACAGATGAAGAGCACAGATCTGAAGGTAAATCATGTAAAATGTGTTTAATGTAGTACACCTGAACTGTCCATGCTGATCGGGACTTTTTTTATTTTTTTCACTTGCTGGTAAAATCATTAACAATATCGCATCGGGAGAAATTTTCTGTACTGTGGTACCCAGCCTAACTCTTATATCTTTCCATGTTACACAGTACTTGCCTCACTTGCTTTACATTTGATGTTGTTATGTGATGTCTACATTCATTAGTCTATCTTATAATATACCTGTGACGGGTTACGCTCATATAGGAATGCAATGCATTTAAACACAGTATAGTTCTCCTCAAAATCTTCTCTCAGTGGCAGAGAACGAAGCATCACTGGAAATACCTAAATTGGGGAAATCAGAATGTTAGGAAACTAAACAAAGAGAAAAGCTAAGACATCGGACAGAACAAATGCTAGACAGATGAATTGAGAGAAGACAGAATGGCCATTAATTGATTTAGGGAGGAGAGTACACCAAGAAGAAAACCTGAAGTCAGTCTAGCTGGACAGGCAGCTTCAAAAGGATTTATAAACATGATTATCCAGTATATCCAGGATGATAGTAGATGGATAGGGTGTGGGCTATACTTTTTCCTGTAATTCATAATGTGCGCAGCATGCATAAACCCCTACCTGTTCCACAGGTACACCCACTGGGTGACTCAACATCATACGGCTCACTGCCCCACACACATTGTCTAGAGCATGTGCGTTCTTCTCAGAGCTGATTATAGAGGATAAAACAGAAAGCAGCTTGGGATAATGTCTTCAGGTGTGTCAAGGAAAATTACGTAATTTACGAGGAAACATAGCACAAGTCTCAAGATCAAAACAAAACCTGTGGAAAAATACACGTAGGTAAAAATATATAAAAAGAGCATCCAGTGGGGGACCATCAGTACTATTATATTGCTTTCTAATTCGTTAATGCTGCTGTTATATTTAAGACAATGCTGCAACCCTAAGTTGTCTCCTTTGAAGAATAAAAAAAAATTAAATAAAATACCAAAAATAAAATAAAAAAATAATCAACTTTTTATATTTCCAATTTATATAAAAACAAGCACTGGGCTAGGTATGACATTGAATTATTTTCTTTTCCGCTTACCTAGATCAAGCATAATTTTACTGCTCTAAAGAAACCACTAACTGCTGTCAGAAGCAACAAAAGGCATTCAAAGCAGCTGGGGGTTGGTGTACAATCACTTATCTTTACTTGGGAGATCTTCTCCTACAGTTGCATTGTGCCATTAACTAGGAAGGTAGTAACAAACAATTGTGACTGGAGATTTGCACTATTGAGGCAGCTGTGGATGGCTCCCTTTATCAGTTTCAATGGTGCTTGCTTTTAATTTCAATGTTTTATTGCAGAGTGGTGGAAAACCTTGTCCGAATTTATGCTGATTGAATGGACTCAAACAGAATCAACCTATTGCAATTATACCTTTCATTCATAAATCAGGGGCATGCATTTTACAAATTCACATATATTAATAGGGGCTATTGAGACAAACGAGCTGGGATAAAGGGAGGTTCCCTGCGCTAAAGCTCCTATCCAGGACTGGGCTTACTTGGTTTAAATAAGTACCTGAAACATGCAATAAAACTTCCTTTAAGAACATGTATAGTGCGTGCCTGTCACTTACATAGCCAACATTTATTATGTTGTGTACCAAGCAAAGGCTTTGTGTGTTTAACAGATTAGTCAGTAGAAAATGATGTTGCTCAGCCAAATTGGCAAAAAATGAATACTTAGCGAGTGCAATAAGGAAAAAACAGAGAAGTGGGAGAACAAGACATACAAGACAATGGATGAATTGACCATATGCTAATTGAGAACATTTCAGTGGGAGGTCTCCAGTTGAATCATTAAAGTTGCAGAAAAGTACCCCAATTATTGCAAAGGACTGCAAAGCAGTGTGAAAGTACACCTTTAAAAATAAAAAAAAAATTGTGCCATGTCCAGGTTTTTAGTGTTGTTTCATCCTAGAGCTTTGTGCATGTCTGCAGAATTAAAAAAAAATGGGCAATTACACCATTTAAAGTTCTGGTAAAGTCCTTGGTTTTTAGAACGACATATGAGAGTCGCAAAAAAGTGTATATAAGGTAGAAGGTACAAGTAGTATATAGGTAAAACATAGAAATTATGCAGGATACGTGTGCATGGCTGCACCCCCATGTTCTGCCAGGACCCCAAGTCCAAACACAGCATTACTTCGAACTTCATTATCTTCGTCATGGGCTGCAGAGAGTAGTGCAGGAAGTAACTGCGGTACAAACTGCACAGTTGCTTCATGCAAAGCTACTACTGATTCAGCCAGAGTACCTACGGAAAATGACTTCTCAGCAGGAGAGCAACTGGACTTCTGTGTGGAGAAAAAAAATCAGCTTTTATGTATAATGTCATGACACTACAATGAGATGTTTTAATGCTTTCAATCAGAAAGGAAAATGAAAACCACATTGTGGATTCAACAGATGATCCCAGTCAATGAACTATTGTTTTGTTTTTTTACTTTTTGTTTCAGCATATACGGGATCAGTAAAGAGAAACCATTCTTTAGTAATAAAATAGAACATAAGCCCTTCCAATATTTAGCTACAGCTGCATTTAAAATATGGAAGGCAAATTTATTAGAACAAACTCCAAATCCAGGGATCAAAAGGCATTGAAAGATGGACTACTGTAAAACTGAAATTTAATCCCAAAACCTGTTCCAACTATTGTATGAATTTTCTTCCAGAAGATGAAGATTTCAGGCCATAGCGACCATATATGAATAAAATATCCTCTATTTTCACATCCCACCCATCACAAATATGGAAATATTTTATTCAATTTTGCGGGAGCATGGTACCACCTAGTATAAATTATATTTCAATTTTCCTTTATCAAAGTAGAGAGGGAAGTTTTGGCTACTTTACTTCTAATTCTATCCTACATGTCTTCATCTAAGGAGGTGGTCTAGGGTTTTCGTCAACAATGACTAAGTTAGATGTGTGGAGCGGGTTATAGAGGATAGAAATTACACCTTTTGTAATAGGATTACAATAGCACATATGCTCAAATGGGGAAAGTGATCTAACCATCTGATCACTTGGCAAAGAATATAACATATATGCATATATTCAAACAAATTAGGTTGGGTGATGCTTTCTCTCTCTAATTAACCCCATCAATTAAAGCATATATTAATTTAGGTGATCTATTAATCTTCCTCTGGGGGTGACTATGTAAAGAACAAAAGCTGGGTGGGAATTAAGGATTAGTCGTATTGGGCTAATGGCGAGGGAATTGTTGTTCATTTGAATTTCTTAATATTGAAGAAAAAAAAAAAGAAAACACCAATACGAATAAGATTAAAGCTAGAGAAATGACTCCAGTGTTCATTTGAAGCCAACTAGTAGTGGATGGTTTGTGGGGAAAGGAACAGACCACCAGCTGACTTTAAAAAAGGAACACAATAATATTTAGTGGTAATGAGCTACTGTTTAGATTTAAAAGGCATATCCACCTTCAGAGACAACTTTTCCTGCTACCCCTATGTTATATGGCATTCCCTTCAATATCTATGACGGCACTAAAGATTGACATGAGTCCCACAGAGGTGCAGGAAAGAGGTTAGGCTGTATCATAAGTGGTGTGTAAACAGTGCTAGTCGAACAAGGGCCGTGAACACTCAAATTCTAGGAAGTGTTCGAGTAGGAGTGTAGTAAAGATGCCACTTAATTAAGTTCAAATGTGGACATTCCCTTTAAAAGTCACTAATAGATGACAATTCATTACAAATAACAATCTGGCAAATTTTGTGAAATAAGCACGCAAAAGGAATTTTTACAAACTGGCCAACAGGATACATTTGTACAAGCAAACCACTGCTCTTACCGTTTTATTAAGCAACAGAGGAAGAAAACCTACAAAGTATGGAGCAAATGTTGAACCCCCAACTGCAGCAGCCACCAAAGGAATTCCCTCTCCTGCATATTCCATCAGCATTGCATCCATCTCTGCCTGTGGGTAAAGGACAGGGTAAGCAAGCTCACCTTCTCTAGGCATTGAGGTCATAGGGTAAAGTAGAATTGTCAGTCACTAGGTTGCATACATTGATATATTGGTAAAAGTGGTTGGTATAAGAATAAACTATAACATTTACTAGTGTGGCTATGTGGGACCTGTGAAGAGATTACAATTTATTCAGTAGGTTCTCCTGAATTATACAGTGCTACAGAATGTCTGTATGTACTTACAGAAGGTATAAAATTTAATCCACACCATAGGAATAATGAACACCCCCCTAGTGTAAGCTATACACATATTATAAAATACAGAGGTGTTCTGTGACCAAAGGATTGAGGTTACAGAAAACAAACTTTGGATGACCTTCCTACCAAAGGTAGCCAGATTTCCAAACCCCCATGATGGACATGTGAAGAAGAGGGTTTAGGTGCCAATAGCATGGTCTCAATAACTGGGTCAGTAAGGCCCTTACGATTAAGATTCATGGCTTCTAGAGCCATGCCATTATCCGTTAAGCCCTGGTGAAAGCAGGTCCGCCCAAAGGAGGAGGCCTGTCTAGCCCAATGACGAAGGTCACACCCCTTGTTATGGAACGTTCTGTAGGATTCGAGCAATCAGTGGGATCAGGAAGATGAACTGGAGTGGTCACAGAACCCACCAGTACTTCGATGAGGCACAGGTTCTGGCACTGCAGAGGGGTAACCTGTGAGTTAGTTGCAATGCCAATACGTCCATTTGCTGACCACAGGATCTGCATGCTGTCTTTGAAAAACTTAGGGGTGGAGTTATCAGTCACTAATGTTAAAGGAACTCTGCCTCTTATTAATCCATAGATGTCCATCTGCCACCTAAAGGAGGTGACCAACCTGTGAGATACAGGTGCACATTTAGGGAGGTTTCCAGGCAAATTTCCATGACCGTGCAGTCCCACATGTGCAGGAAATGAGAAGCAGACAGAAAGAAGAGTCTGCCTCCAAAATCTACAGAGCCAGATGGCGGAAGTGTGGGGGGAGGGCTCTTACTGTAATAGGAGTAGAAAGGTGAAGGTGGGTGATCATCATTACATAGTAGGTGGGACATATTAATTCATTGGTGGGGCAATATAATTTAATAGTGGGGTCAAAGCAATGACTTAATTTAAAGTGGTGTGATGGCATTATTTAATTAATGCTAGACTGCTTTGGGGGTTATTAATTTAATGTGGGGATTTTTAGGGAGTTTGGAGACAAGAAGGACTATTTATGAACCGTGAATACCAATTATTTAATATTGAGGCACTGGGAGGGAGGGGAGGGGGTAGTATTTTCATTTATTCAACTGCTTGCATTTAGTTCCACAATAGTTGTAGAGACATAGTTTGAGTTTGCCTAAGCCTAGTTTATAATAATTTTACAATTGGCAATAACCGATTGTCCCAAGAAGCTAGGCTAGTCTCACTATTAAACAGCCAGTGGGAGGGCAAATCTAGTCCAGATTGTAATAAACCTCAATCAGCTATGGTGCAACTCAAAATGCTGTCTTCTGCTTCTCCTGTTTAAAATGGACTAGTTAAAGTGAAGCATTAAGCCAGAACATAGTTAAAATCATGCAGGTGAGTGACAAGAGTACTCACCATTCAACTGCGGCATAAGGGAAATAACATTAAGGGGCACTACACAGTGGCCTTTCATCCCTCCCTCCACTTCCTAGTCATGACCTGACACTCCCCGTAGATATGTCCTCACTGCTTTTCTCGCAGGAAGCAGCCAGTCAGGTCCAGTTCTATATCGCTGCCCCCATGGACAATCTCAGGCCTGTCTTTGGGGTCAATAATTTGGTTTCAGCTCCTCCTACATCACAGCCCTCTTTCTCAGCGCCTGTGGGGCGTCCTTCGCACTCCAGTTCTCCTCCTGAACCCTTGGATTGAACTTTATCGGCCGAATTTAACCTATGACCTATGTTTTCCGGACCTCTGGTACCCTGGGACTTCCCCTAGCCCTCTACGGACCACAGACCCAGTTCCCGGAACATTGCTTCCTGCACACCTCCTTACCCAATCCCTCCCCCCATGCGCTACATGCATACTTACCTGTACCATCCCAAATCAACCAGCGGCATGTTGGGGAAGGGCATGAGAAGCAGGGGCCTGCTGAGACAATAGGCTCTACCTCTAAAGGCAGACCGCCACCCCTGAGTTCTTTACCACAATTGCATGCTCACGTGAAAGCTCAAACATGCAGGTCGCATATTCCCCTCTCCCTGCTAGCAACCCAGAAGATTACTTCTGATATAAACATGTCTCTATCTTCAGCAATCCAGGCATCCATGGAGGAGCCATCACAGGTGCTTCGATCGGAAGGGACCTGCCGCCAGGGGATGTCTATGCCAACAAATATTCATCAGGCATTTCTGGACCGCAGCCATCTTCAGACATCCCGATCGCTTTAGGGATGCAGAAGGTGGGGACTCTCCAGCAAGTGTTGGTCGTACATACAAAGTGGGCGGAACAGAGGCTACAACTTTTGAAGCAGCTTCAGGGTTGCCAACAGCAGCAGCAGTTGGTGGTGAGTCTGGTGATGTTTTTGTTGCACATGAACACACACCTAGTCCACAAGTCTCCTCCACCAGCGATGATTCTTCATACGCTTCTGGCAAGGGCCTCTGTAAGCTGATTAAGATTCTAAATACCCATTTTAACCGCAATAAGTCACATGTAGATAAGCGGCCTATTTAAGCCAAAACAACAGCATCCGCGGGTCCAATGTTCCGTTGTGAGAACACTGCCCTTTTGGCCAGCTTACGACCTAGCATCAGGGATAAGATTAACAAGGGCTTCTATGTAAATAAGTTTGAGCTAACGGTTTCAGCTAAAACAGATTTAGACTCAGCTTGTGGAAAAGGGGGCATAGGGGAGAAAAGTTACAAAAATGTCCCTAATTGGCTCACAGGTTACTGTGCCTTCTGGAAACTAGGCCAGAATCTAGAATAGAAGTGCAGAAGGACTTACACCTCATAAATGAGATGTACATCTGTAACCGGCAAAGGATCTGGTGCAGGTAGGACGAACAGTTTTGTGAGAAAGTGAGTGGCCAGGTTCATAGTACTCCGCTCAGGCACTTTTTTTGTAATGGGGGTGCCTATAGCTCGGGACAAGACTGAGGGGCCTGCAACTTGTTTATCTTTCCTGGAAATAGAAATTAATACGGTAGAAGGCTGTTGTCATTTGCCTACGGACAAGATCAAGAAATTAGAGTGTTTGATATCCAGCACACTGGGCTCTCCCTCCAACACTCTACATCATATTCAAGCTTTATTGGGGTCCTTTAATTTCGCCTGCAGGGTTATGCCTATGGGTAGAATATTTTGTAGGAAACGCCAGTTAGCCACAGCAGGTCGGAGCAGAATGAATTCTTTAATTCCATTAAATGAAAATATGAAGGCCATCCCACGTTCAAGTCAAATGGGTTGGGAAGAGGGGTTTAACATGGGCCTCTTTTTTGCCCCTCATTTCTCGTCAAATTATAGAACATGGCACCCTGGATATACCGGTCATCCACTAAGAGGGCAACAACGTGGGAGTAGGTAAATCGTTGGATCTTATCATTCAGATCCGCACTGACCTGTCAGCTGTCTCCCAGCAATGGCCCACTATTAAATTATGTTGGTCCTACTTAATTCCCCGACTAACATGGAGGTTCGACAAACCCAACATCACCATGGGGTCCATAATTAGGAAAGTTAATCAGTCAGCTAGCAAGGTTGTCAAATCGCTAGGAGGTTCGGTCATAACTCACTCTTTGTTAAAAGCAGAGTACTAGCACTTGTTTACACCTGAAGGGGTGCATTTAAAGGAAGAAGGCATTCGTTTCTTCATAGAGCCGTTGTTCTGGAAGCTGAGGGCAGTGGTTAGGTCTGCTAGTGGTGGGCTGCGTATCTGTTAAAAGATCCCAGCGGGTGGTAGGAGAGAATTGCATATTTTGCTGGGTTCATCTAGTCACAGGTCACTAACCCCTTCAGTGTCAACATTGGTTGGTCCGCCTGTGAGGAGGACCCTCGGCCGGTAAGTGCAGGTTAATCCCGGCAGTTTCAGAGGGGGTGTAGTCAAGCCGCTTGGACAGATTTTAGCACCGGCCAATAGATATGGTATTATCCTGGGTTGGTGGTACTATGGTCTGATCTTTCCATCGTTATTGGCTTTGCATAATCCGACTGCCCTGCTCTCGTCCGCCATCCAGTCCTCAGTTATTTCCAATAAATTTATATTTTTCTTTGGTGTCTAAGGAGAGTAAGAGCCTCACTTATCACCCACTAGGCTAGCAAGAGAAAAGAGTAAAAGGACAAAATACTTCCCATGAGAAAGTGGTGTAGTTTTTTTTGGCCAGGTACCATTGTGTCTCTCTCTTTGGAAGGCTGGACCAGTGAGTTGTATATATGCAGGCTGCTGTGGCAGCATGAAGCAAACATGGAGTCTGTAACTAATGAAGGCAGGATATAGCAAGGACAGGATCTAGTAGACAGAAGCCACACAGAGGAGTTGCTGTTACACCAGCGCTCACACAATTGTACAGATGTGTCAGGTGTGCAAGACTACATTGGCCCTGCACCCTTCCACACTCCCGCAGGCTCTTCTACATTCTGCCATCCTTAAAAAAGCAGATAATACATTTAGCTAGACTCCATTTGAAATGCACTGTTATGCATGCTGTTATTGAAGGCCAGCAAGGGGGAGGTGACAGGAGCAGGAGGACCAGCAAAAAAATGGAGTAGTGCACTGCACGACAGCTGAAACTGGGGACAGATGAGGGGTGAGGCACAGTGGAAGCAGGTAGATACAGGGGTTGAAGAACAACCCCATTGTCACACTCCAGAAGGCAGCCGAGTCTATCTATCAAAAGTATAAATGCAAGAAATGAGAACAAGAGGCCAGAACTGAAGAAAGAGCTGTTCTTCAGGGGGGTAACTGGGATGAGGAAGAGTCAACTCTTGTTTTATTGTGCCATACCTTGTAGAGGTAAAACATTACCTATTCTCTATGACCCCCAACTACTGAAAGTGAAATAATGATGTCACTTATTCAAAAATTATAGCTTAATTACTGTTAACAAACAATATCAATATGCAATATAATGCTACACTAAATAATAGTCATAACAGAGCATCATCGTGAAAATCATCTTCACAATGCCAGACTGAAC
The DNA here is from genome assembly GCF_038048845.1 of Mixophyes fleayi. Taxonomy (NCBI): domain Eukaryota; kingdom Metazoa; phylum Chordata; class Amphibia; order Anura; family Limnodynastidae; genus Mixophyes; species Mixophyes fleayi. The sequence continues at coordinate 306,278,389 of NC_134402.1, read as the reverse complement.
ATTTCATAAAAATGCTTTGTTTCCGACCACTTACTGTGCAAATGAAGTTACATGGACTGAACTAATTAATAAGAGTTTTTTTAGTTCACTAAGTTAAATTCAGCCCAAGTTACTGCATTGATACAATAAATGGGGCGTGCAGGAGCAAAACATTTTGTTTGGGAATAAGTTGAATAGATCTGCACATAAGGAACGTCCACCACAATGCAAAATGTAGAAGATACAGAAAGTGGCAAGATATTTTGCTGTGGAGAAACAATACATTTTTTTTTTTAAAAAAATGTATAAAATGTATATAAGCTTTTAGACATGAAGTTTCAAATGTCCAAGAAAAATCATGCTAGAGCGAGACAGTGAAGTGGGTGTGTCACTAACAGACAATCTGAGAAGTGTAGGCGTTGCTAGCACAGTCCACACCTGATTTGGCTGATATACCTGCTCTACAGGTTAATTACCTTAAGAGCAAATATACAAAGAGAGGAAAAGACTAAGCACAGAGAAAAGACAAAGTCACAGCAATCTGTAGTCAAAATGGGTCTCACCAAAAAACAGGTGTTACTACTGCAGAGAATGCACTAAAAACAAAACTAAACTGTGATAGAAAATTCAGAACTTTAATTTTGCAACGAAAAAAGAGGGGTTGAGCACACAGAAGAAAAAAAAAGAAGCAGCTATTTTGTGCTAAGGAATAAAATACAAATGTGAAAGGCGACACTGAATAACTGATGAAAGTACCTGCTATCTATGTGAGACTGCCAAATGCTGTATGAGATACAAAACAATTGTCATTGTGCATGAGAAAATAGTTCCCAGAGACTTCAGAAATGAGTATTCAAGAGGCTATCCTGTATCTGCAGGTTGGAAAATGCCTCTTCAATTTTTTGCCATTCCTGTGCTCAGTACAGACTTACAATCAGGTGTCTACCGTTTCTCTACTCATCCTCTTGATGACGGATACAACAATCACAGGTGAGTGTTTTGCACAGCACCTATCATTTCTACTTTCGTGTGTACAATTTGTTTAGGTCCATTTTAGAGTGCTTTGCTACAGTTACATTTGCAATGTTTGAACATGCATTGTTGACGGGAGGTATTATAAGGTAGCAAAATGCAAGTTTTATCCATTTTGAAACTACAATTGAAAAATTGATAAAATACCAAATGTTCAAGCTTTTCAAAATACTACTAAACAAAAAGGATGTTTAATTTGTAGTGGAGTTGTTTTGCAGATGCCTCTAAGTGTTATATTATTACAAGACATTTGCAGCCATTGTTCTTACAAATATTGTATAAAACGGCTACGCTATATACATGTTATACACTATATGTGCAGCAGTGATTTTTCATATTTTTTGCTTGGGTTTACTCCAGGTGCTCCAGTTACTTCCCATAGTTCAAAAATGTATATAGAGTTCAGTTCTATGGTCTGTCACCTTATTTTAATCATAATGTTTATGGCCACCCTATAGTATTCCTTAAATCAATGCTGATAACACTGCCTAATCCATCCACTGACTACAAGCATGGTAATAGTCAATCTTAAATTCTGTGTGTAACCAAATGAGATTACTGCAGAACTCACAACCTGCGTGAAAAGAATGGGGAATCCAATTCATGTATTCTTGTGGCAACTGTTATTTATGATTATTAAGGCACTATTTATGGCGAGATCCTGCTACACTTGACGGTTGATAATATTATCTGTGATGATATGGCCACATTAAACATTTTCCTTTAGCATGGAGGCCTAATTGTAATTAGAACTGCGATTTGTACTTTCTGTGCTCACCCACTACCAATATACTGGTTTTCCTTAGTAACATATGCTACTCTGGACTTTGACCTAGTCCTTATCTTTATTGGTCTAATCTCTGGAGGACTCTGGACATCTTCTGATAGTTAGACAGATAAATACAATTGTATTACTAAAACGATGGGATATGTCTACATTTATGCAACTATATGAGAACATTGCTGCTGCATGTCAAAAGCTGTACTGCAATGAGTCTATACTGGTATAATATGGGTTCACCCTTGAAAATGGCTGCTTTCAGCAAGACATCCTGATAATTCAAAGTGTGTTAATGTTGGCATTGAAATTAAAATAAAATAAAACAAAAAGTATAGTATAAGACATGTGACAGAAAACAAATTGCATAAATTTCACATCAGAGTCCGTTGAAGCACAGCTGAAGGGTACCTGTAAGTTTTCTGTAATGTATTGAAACAGACAATTATTGAATGTTGCAACCATTTTGCAATACACTTTAAATAGTATTCATGCAGTAAACGCAATCAATGTTATGTATAGACCCACTGATTATTATTGGAAATAAATTCTCTATTGTTTTTATCATGTGAAAAAAAGGCATGGACATGGTGCAGGTGTAACCACAGCTAATGATTGTGGGGATTTTTATTTGTTTTATTAATAAGCAGTCAGTGCTCACTCTGTACAACCTAATTAAACAATTTACTGCACTCAGCTGAAGTTAACATAAAACAAGCTTGAAGAAATTTATACAAATGCTATGAGCATTTCCAAAAGTTAGGAGCCAGCAATTTTGTACAGAAAAGTGTACAGTGCTCAGTGTCTGTCAACATGATAGATTATGAGCATTATGCAAAATATAATACACTGCCTACAAAATCTACACAGTATACCCAATATTAGACCAGCACCATTATATCGTGGCCCCACAGTACACCAGAAAAATTACCTGCACCACCACGTCAGGCTGCGCAACCAACAAATATGGCTCCACTTACCCTCCTGTGCCATGACAGAAAAGAGTCAGTGCCCCCACAGTGTATATATATATGTGCTTCAACATGCCAGCCTGTGCCCCAAGAAAAGACCAGCAACAGTGACTAGAGTTTATCTCCATAACACCCCCTTGTCCTAATAAATAGGAAGCATTCTTTAGTCGTCACAGTGACCACATTGAGTGCTGATCCTGTGGTGATATTTTAAACAAGTTCATACTGAGATAAGTGAAGCCACCTGTAGCAGTATTATATTGATCTTAAGAGGAAGAGCAATTTATTCATTATGTTGCAACTAAAATATTGAGCTTGGGCATGTACTAAGGTTTTCATCCTGCTGTCCTCTATAGCAGCGTCAGGTTGTTTTCAGCACACAACGAACAGCTTAACCCTGATCATGGATCTCTATTGAAAACTTTCAAGCACTGGCCAGACTTTGTATACTGCTTCCAGTAATTTTGCCCTGACAAGCACTTGTATCAAATGTCAGTGTATTTTGACAATATTAATGCCACATAGATCATAAACTATGACTGGATCCGTCAAGCTTTGTTCACTTAACAGTCCAAGACATGTCAGAAGGAACTAGTTCACACTGCACCTTGCTGCACTATGGTTCCACAAACACAAAACACAGGTAGCAGCGTTTGAAAGATGGGTGTGTGTGGACTGAGGAGAATACATCTGCAGCTGATTTTTATGTTTTGTATTTTTGTGTATACAAAAAATAAAATAAAAATCAGTCACCATTGTTCAAGGCATTATGCTCTGTCTATAGTGCATACCGGCCTCACAGGGACAGAAGAGGGTCTTACACCGTCAAAATGGGTGAAATCGATCCAGCCCTATTTTATTTGTATGCATTCTTTATTTATTGCTTGCCATACAATGAATAAACAGATACATTAACTTACACTATTTGTTTGTGATTTAACAATTACATCACATATATGACAAAAACTAAAATAAAAATGTATTTATTGAAACCAGGAGGGAGATTAGGGTAAGAGGGAAGGTCACTTGGCTAGAGACATATAGCTAAAGAGTCTATGATCCAGAGTGGAGTGGGTTGCGAGAATACTATATCGTTTAGTCAAGTAACAAGTGCAAGAAATGTGTGAAGCACTATTAAAAGACTAACTGAACTTCTATTGCAAGAGAAGTGTAGGCTTATGGGAGATGGAGACGAGATGAGAGCATTAGGCATCAGTTTCTTTAAACGTCAGCCAACTTAACCAACTAGCTGTAAATCCATTGAACTTGTTTTGAGCTAAGGTAATGAAGTCCTCCATGTCCATACAGAAGTATATTCTACTAAACCACTCAGATACGTTGGGAGGTCTTTCAGATTACCAGTGAACCGGCATTACAGCTTTTTCAACCTTATTTAAATGCTTTAACAACAATTTCCTATAAATGGGAATTGTGGTGGGTAGAAGCAGCGAGAAATCCAGATCTAATGGAACATCAATACTGAGTAGTTGCCTGAAAATGTTTAAGACCTTTTGTCTAAAAGATGATATGCGTGGGCACTCCCATCATATGTGAAACAGCATGTTAATTACAGAATCACATCTCCAACAAGTAGATGGACTACACAGGGATATTTTGTTAAAAACGCTAGGGCATCTGTATCACCTAGTCATAATCTTGAATTGTTTCGGACTCTGAGGCGAAGAGCAAAGTTCCTCAAAGAGAGTTAGTTTCCTGCGGAGGCTATGTTCCCGACACAGCACCTGTAAAAAGTGCTTAATTTGCAAAATATGTCAATTGTTCTTTGAGAGGGAGTGAGATTCCAGCAGTGTAGGGACGTGGCACACACTGCTTGAACCACCTCAGCTAATGTTTTCTGTGGGCAAACATTAGGACTGAGGGCCCTTAAAACCAACATGGGCAAAAAAGAACTATCTGCTTGAAGACCAGGAAGATATTGGAATAAAACTTCAGACTTTTATTACGATCTTGGATAGAGCAGATGACCGCAGCAGCCTGCAGACTTCGAATGGTCAAATGTAAAGCATTCCTGGTTTCTAGGAAAACGCCATAAAAAGAAAGCAGGGAGCCCACCAGAAGGCAGTGAATTCCTACCACATTTGCACACCCAGGGCTCTAGTCGGTTGTCAGGGGCAATTACAACTGTAAGTCTTTGTGCTCTCAAGTTTGCAATTACAAAGTGCAATTTTGTAATCCCTCCTGGAGTTGCTGTGCCCAAGTGAAAATTGCTGTGGCCATATACGCATCTGCAAAGGCTAGATAGAAGGATCATGGGGTGCAAAAGTGTTTGTCTGGATACATCTATTCCATGACCACTCATTAAAGAGCTGGTTGAGTAGGAGAAAAAAGGGCAATGTAACCAATTTCTTTAAGGAGAATGTAGAGGTCAACCTTTTTCTTGTGTCAAATTTTCAATAGGTCTACAACACACTGAATTAGGCCAGGCAGATTCCAGAATGGAAACAGCCGAAATAAGCACGTCTTCCAACAGGCTAGGTAGCTGCGAGTGATTGCACCCATTCTAGTTCGAGCAACCCTTGGTTGTGCCACTTATGATTGCAGATTGGGCATGAATTTCTAAGAATTGGAAATGCTCACATCCAGCCAAGGAAATTAATGTGTGCTACCCTGTAGCCTCATTTGACATTAACTAGACAGCCTAGAGAGCAAGACGAAAAAAAATATCAAATTAGGGCTGATTTCTCCTCTCTAATTCTGGGTGAGTAGGAGTCAGCCCTTCACCATTGTGAAGGTTGGACTGATGAGCGGTTGCTGTAGAGGCTGCTGTGGCAGGGTGAAGCAAATCTGGAGACTGTGAAAACGTGGAAAACTTAGGAGATCGGAGGCAAGCTGTAGCACAGGTACTGAGCCCTGAACACACAAGTAGACCACACAGTAGATACTGTTATCTCAGCACTCCAGATATTATCCAAAACAAAGCTGTTAGGCATTTTCCGATTAAGAGCGCACAGCGGTGCATTCCACTTGTGAAGGAGACTCTCTCAGGTGAATGCAGAACTCCATGAGCCCCCAGAACTGTGAGATGAAAAGTGTCTCATAATATTCTATTTATATTCACTTATAGAAAAACTTCACATCAAACATGCATAGAAGCAGTATAAAAGAAGACAAAAGTGACCTGTGTAGTAGGTTGCCACATGTACAACTGCCGGATTAACCTAAGATGCCTTTTGTTCCAAAGCAATCACGATAGTAAGCTGCAAAAAGGCAGGCTTGATTGGGGGATGAACAAGGGGGTGCATACGTAAAGTCGCAGTGTAACAGCTTGAGAATGAGCACTAGTAATGTCACCTTTGATTACAACCTTCAGACAGAAAATAAAAACTATCATGGTTAAGTTAAAAATTGTGATGCTACTAGTATTTACAGCATTTTAAATGCAAAAAAAGGACACAGAACATAGTTACTTGATAAAAAAGAAAAGCGATGACTGAAAATGTAGACTATGTCTATTTGCTTCAGTCATCAGGGTCGTCCGCAATTTGAAAAAGACAAATGTGAAAATACCGAGATTAGAGACTGAAATTAATTCAATCCAAACCAAGCATAAGGTAAACTTGAAGCCCATTTAGCACAGCAGGGAATTATGCTTAACAGAGGCGCAGGTCTTGATTTTCATACAATAGTCTACATAAATGGACAGTAAATGAAATTTACAAATAGACACCGTAAAATTTTAAAGTTTCCACTTTCGCCACTGTTGCTGCCTTCTAGGATATCCATTAAGCCTTTCAAAATCCCTGTGCTGTAATAATGTGCAAAACAACATATTTACCAATATTCCTTTCTTGCAGGATTCTTGCTGGGATTATGGTTTGGTGGCTGGTCCCTATCGCCCAGGACAGAGGTGATATTTCTGCGATTCCTTTGCTTTCAAAATGAGACATACAGTTCTATCACTCTGCTGCTTCCATGGGTGTGCTTCAGTGAAGAGTGGAGTCGATCCCGTATGAACAGATGGTGTGGCATCCCCAGAACAGAGAGCACTCTCTCTGTACAGTCTCGTCTGCTCAGTCTGACTTGCTGGTTAATTGCAGCTTCATATGGCAAGCATACAATTTCTGAACTTCCAGAAAGCCCACCACTGTGTGACAATTGGGACTGGAGGTGCTTTTTCATATATATTAATGCAGGTAGACAATTTGATTGGTTGCTTCCTGGCATTGGACTTGCTCTTGGTATCACTTTATTCCACAACACTATGCAAAACATGGACTCTCTTATTAACACAATATTAAAAGTAGAGAAACCTCTGAATGTACTAGTGATACATCTTCTACCATGTATAGGCACAGCAGTTTCATTTTATGTCCTCCCTCCTTTTATGGCAGTAAATTCATGGTCCATTCTGGCTTTGGACAGTCTCTGTGGCATTTTTAGGTTTCAAATACCTGAGCCATTAAGCACAGTGTACAGTGCAGGTGAATTTACACAAGTAAAGAAGGGTGCACAAGAAACAAGAGAGACAAACTGTGTTCCAAAACAGGTTAGGAAAACCTGACTTAACTAGAGTAATGTTAGATTAAAGAAAAGGTCATTAGAAAAATGCAAGTTGAAAGTATAAAAGGATACAGTGGAAGAAAGATGTGAGTAGTAGTAAAAAAATCAGAAAGCGAATGAAGCAAGGTGAATAATGGGACGATAAAATGTAGAGTGGAAAATTGCAGGCAAGAGAAGAAAGCTATATTGCAACAGCAAAATGTAACAATATGTTAATACATTTCATACAAGATATTTGCCACGGGCATCCAGCTTCAGAGAAGCCCTAAGGACCTTGATTTCCCTATGCTCTAAACACAATTGTTATTAACACTATACTTGGCAAGCTAAGCTTTGTTTGTTTACACATGCTTTTAGTTTTAACATTAATATTAATCATGAAAAGTATTGGAGACAGACATGGTCTTCTGGCCTCCCCTTCTGTTACCCTGCCCCCAGAGGGGGTAGAAAATGTTGTTGTTTATTATAATATGTTTTAATATTTATTCATTTTATGATTCAGAGAAAATAAATTGGAATTTGATGAATTCATTGCTATAAGTTGTGCAAAAAGAAAAAAATGCAACAAAAGTTTAGCATGTGGAAAAAAACTGGTAAGGTGCAGAATAATGGAAAATGATGCCAACCTGCTGCTCATCCTCTTCATCTTCTGCCTCAGGATCTTGACAAGATGTCTGTGAATAGAGCACTAGATTAGAGATAACCTGCAGTGTGAAGAGTGGTCCAGAGATCAGTGTGTACATGGTATACCTTTTTCTGCAGCACAGCTTTGATGACTGCACATATTTTTTCAAGCTGCTCGGGTTCTCTCACACATGGGTTCTTCACATCTTTCAGTAAATTGTTCAAAGACTCTAGGATAGTCATCACTACTTCACGTTCTTTCTCATGAATTGCCCCATGAAGATAGGTAGAGATGACATGGTCTAACAGGTGAAGCAGAACTGTTGGAAGTGGAAACGTATAGGTAAAGGCAGAATTAAAAAGAAAAGTAAAGGAAAAAGAGTTGAGTGTTGCGATTAACAAATTCCCCTCTCTAATCACTGCATTTTTGGATTTCTACCATATGACAAACATAGACCACTTTCATCTCATAATTCCGCTCGTTGTTTTTTGCTTTGATGGTACTGAAGCCAGCTCTTCCAGTATCAATTTATGTCCTCTACCAGATTATCGAACGCTTTTCTACTCCCTTTCCTTTGATTCATCTGCATTGTTTAACCTGCACATATCATAATGACCACCATTACCTGTAGTGTTAGGATCACTGGAGTTCTTCTGACAAACAAGATTCACTGAGCGTACAAATTTTCCCAGTGCTTCATAAGCCGATTTGCGGACACTGGGATGAGGAGACTGAAAAGGAGAAAATGGTAAATTACAACTCATCTCAAAAAGGCATATCTAAAAAAGGCGACAAACAGAGAAAAAACAATGCAAACCAGTGAAATAGAGAAAGAAAATCCTCCTTTCCAAAAACAGGGGAAATAACAAATTCATATTACCAGTGAAGTGCAAGGGAGACCCAGTTCTGACCACAAATCTATGTCCCACAATACTAATGTTAGGACAGTATGTTATCAGACTGGTGGGTAAAAGTATCAAAGTTTTTTTTTTTTTTTAAAAAAAGGAAAAGTGGAAGTGTTGTCCATAGCAACCAATCAGACAATCATTTGTCTAGTACATTCTACAGAATGATAGCTAAATTATTTTTGGTTGCAATGTGCAACACCTCCTCATTTCCTTTTTAGAGCAAATGTTAAACAAATATAATGATCTTCAGGAGTGAACAGTTACTTAATATACTATCAAGTCAATCTATAATCACTGGTTTTAAATATTTTGTCAATCATGATGATTCATTAATAAAAATTAAAGAAACATTTTTAGCGTACAGGAATAAAAGCTGTAATTTTAAATACAAATTTAACCACTGAGTGCGCTGACTAGACACATGTTCTTCCTTAAATGTCCAGTGAGTTGCATCATAGGGAGAAGATGAATAATTACCCTTTCACATCCAGTAGGGAAAATCGTGTTCTTACCTCAATATGCTTAAGTACTTCCTGGAAGCATGAGTCAAGATAAAGGAAAAATGAAGAGCTGAAGGAAAAATGTAAAGCAAAAGGTAAAAAATAAAATAAAATAAAAGATGATAGAAATGATATTAGTTCGACATTCACCGAAAAACAATAACAAAAATAAGCAAAGGTTGTATGCAGAAAGAGAGAAGAGTTATTAGGATAGTTGGGAACCAATGAGAATATGAAATAGAAAAATAAGAAAGTCATGTTCAGCCAGCAAAGGATCGTGGCAACAGAGACAAGTACAAAAGAACAAACAAGAAGTGATGGGGAGGGAAGAAAAACATCAATATTACCACTTGTAAGGTTTCTTTGTAATAAGATTATGAAAGTGGGGAGAAAAAAAGGAAATGGAGATGGTGGTGTAGAACAGGAGATGAAGGTGAACAAAAAGTTACCTGGCATTTAAGGCAATCACAGCCAGAGATGAGCATGCTTGTTCTTTCTCATCTACATATGCATTCTCCACACTAAACCTGCAGACATGCAATAATCCGTGTATTAAGGTAAGATAAAACAGAAGACAAACATTTTCACCTTTTTATATCAGTGTTTAAAACAAAAGCAGCTCAAGTGAAAAGTACAGTAACGTGCAACCCTGGTTTCATACAGCGGTCAGCTGTAAACAATGAGCTCCTGAATTGTGTTTCAATAGGTAAAAATTTAAAACTTTCAATCCATGAAGTCCAAGCCTCCAGGTGGCTCTCAGACTGTCAGATGCCAGGAAAAATGTAGACACTATTCAGCACATTAAATGACTCCTCCTCACCCTAAGCAGCCAGCAGCCCACTCATCTAGGAACAGAGATAGGAATGAGAGACTACAGAAGCAGTAAGATTGAGGGGTTAAAAGAAAATATCCCATCCTCGGTCCAGGAGATACCGCAAATGGCGTAAATATAATGTAAGTAAGTAAAGCAGCAAAGCACTGTGTCCACCTCCCATGTAGGGCAGGAGAAAAGGAACTGAGGAGGAGCAGGGGAACAGGGGTGTTATATGCACATAGAGGAGTCAATGCCCTGTCTCTTAGAGGTGAACCATAACTGTCTGTGCCCCGCCCCCCACCCACAGCACCGAAGGAGAATAGTTTTTCCAGAAGGACAGTGCGGACACAGACCCAGCCATCACCCATTAGATATCAGGACATTTCCGCAATAGTTTTGTGACTCCAAATTCCATCTTAAGTAGTCAGGACAGAAATTGATCTTCAGTCTTTACCGGTGACAAAACAAATGTTGGGAGAATATCCCGAAATTACTCCGTTAAAATTTACCACTATTTGCAATCACACCTTTTGTGTGTGAACGTGAAAAAAAAATATTGTAAAACTTCTAAATCATCTTTTCATGTGTACCGAGGATCTGCATACAGTTTTTCAGTGATGCAATTCTGTATCTTTCCTATATGTGCAGATGTTTCAGCATGTCAACGGTCATTAATGAAAGAAGTTATTAGTCACATCATACCCCTCAATGTCAGGATCTTCTTCCTCCTCCTCCTCCTCATCCTGAATTACAGCATCTTCCTCGTCAGCCTCATCATCAAACAGCATGAAAGAACGATTCTCATTATAATGAATCTGTTGGATGAAGGATGAAGAAAGGAAAGATATTGAGCGATAGTGTTATAAATATCGGGCTCTTAACAGCATGCGCCATAGTTACTACTTCAGCAGGACAAGATTTCAGATAGAAAAAAAAGAACTAGAAAGTTTTATGCACAGTGTTACACTGTTTCTCTAGATATAATTTAATGGAAGCATCCCCTACTATATGTAGCCTATACTATACAGACCAGCTGCAAATCCTCTGTATGGTAGGTATTGTCTCATGTAAAAACATTTTTATTGGTTTCATTTTTATTAGTTCAGGTTGAAGTTAAGTATAGGTTAGTATAGGCTTGACATTACAGCTGCTCTGTCCATATTTGATTTACTGCTTGTGCGATTTACTGTACAGCAGAGCAAACATACTATTCTCTTAATACCCTAGACATAGGCAACCTCTCCAACTTTTGTTGAACTACAAGTCCCAGTATGCTCTGCAAGCTGGTAAGATTTGTGTGACATCCCAGTTTCCCAGCAGATGGAAAGGCACAGGTTACTTACAATTGCATTAACTCAGGACACCCTTCACACCAATACTCCCATGCTTATTCCCTAATCTACCAACCCCAGTTCTCCTTACACCTGCCCGTGATTACAATTTACTTTTCAATACATAGTTGTTATACAACCTTAGGAGCGACAATTTCCAACATGCCTTCTTACTGGCTGCTGTACTGGCATGGCAGAAGAGTTAAGAAGCCCACAGGCTGCAATATCATAGCTGTTATCCAGAAACAGTGAGTGAGTTGTAAACAACCATGATCCCAGATAAGGATCCTTTTAAAATAAAGTTGGAGAAAAATGCATAGACAAGCAGAATGGAGGGGCAGAGCTCTGCTCCTTAACAGTTAAACACGTCAGTTGATTCCAGACAAACAAAATGGGGAGCTATATATGGGATTATTGTACTTGCGTTAAAGCCTTTTTTTCTGAAGCCATTGTCAGGCACGGAAAAACTGGGGTATTGAATGCAATGACAGGGGCTTGGGCACTTTAAATTTACCAGCAAAAGCTCAAACTCCTCCCTTTCTACACCCTCAATGGCTGCCTAAACCTTCAGTATCAAAGCCTCAAAGGACAGAACCAGGAGTACAGAAAATGAGGGAGAGGAGAACAATGTTCTAAAACCCAAAAAAAAAAAAATCAGGTACAAGAAACAAAAGACCAAAGAGCAAAAAGGGCTGGCGTCCGGTGTTCCACACTGGATTCAAAGTAAAAGATTTATTAAGTACAAAAATCCTAATGGGGGTCACTGGAACACTGAGGATGACACAAAACGGTTCCTAAGGGAGAAGAAACAGCGAGCAACACCTTAAGTCCAAATCTGACATCTTTGGATGCTAAAGTATTGAATCTACAGAACTATGTAAAAGTGTGCACCAAAAATCAGGTGGCCACCCAGCACAGCTGCTCAGCTGAGGCCCCATGCTGCACTACCCAAGAAGCACACCATCAATCTTATTCCCGCACATTTTCAGGGCTAGGTTATTCTGCCCAAATATAAACCTGGCGAATTACCAAAGTAATTTGCCTGTAAATGGTCTGTTTAGACGCTGGCCAAGCTCTCTTGTGGGCATCATTAAGGACCAACAGGTCATCCATTCTGCCAAAAATCTGTAGACCTATGTTCATAGGTCTTAAAAGCCCTAGCAATGTCACGTCCCAGAAACCAGCCATGGTTGTCATAGGCAGCAAGATGGCCTTGTTTCTCCTCCAATGAACGTCAAAAGCAAACAGTGTTCAGTGAACTCTGAGTGGTGTTGGAAATCGGTACCGAAACAGCTGCCATCAAATTACCAGTTGCCGTTCTGGCGATTTGACAAACTGACCTACCATTTTCACGGCGGCATTGGTACAGCAGCACAGGCAAGTAATGTTGAAGGTCTATTAACTACTCAAATGGATGTACCAGTTAAATGGATTCTATTTCTATATGGCTTTTTTAATTCATGAATGCATCTTTAAGCCACTAAATCAAATTCTCACTATTATAAATAGAAGACACTTGATTTATAAAAATCTAATTTTAAATTATGAAATAAAATTCTGTTTAAAGAAAAACACAATTGCAAATCAAGTAAGTATTCTCTGTTTTGGATTTGAACTAGCTCTTACCACTATTCCTTCCTTTGACTTCAGGGATAGCAGCATCATAGTTGTCATTTTCTCCAGGTGATTAGAAATACCTTCTTCCATGACCTCTGATAGAGCAGCAAATAGGTTGTAACTATAACAAACAGTTCATTTTCTATTAATATTTATGAATATAAAAAAATAAATAGGTACACATACATTATATTAATGATGGTGATAATAATGTTATATAGCACTTTTCTCACAACAAGACTAAAAACTCTTTATATATTTTGCAAAAGCTGAGGTAGCTATTTAGGGCATGCTCAGTTGCTGTGTCATGTAATCATTCACATTAGTCTCATTGGAGCTTACCGTATATATTCCCTACCACTCACACACTATGGTCCATTTTTGTCATAAGTCAATTAACCTACAAGGTATGTTTTTGGACTGTGGGCGAAAACCAGAGAAAACGGAGTAAACCCACCAAAATACTAGGAGAACATAAAAATTCACGGTTGGAATCAATCAGATGACCCCAGCACTGTGAAGTAGCAATACTAACCAGAGACAACATGCTGATAAAATAAGTTTCCCATTTATTGAGGCTTTGTACTATGACATACTACTTTAAGCTTTAAAATAAATTTATGTAAGATGATTTCAACAGATCAATAACCCTAAAAAGAGGATTTTGTACTCACCGTAAAATCAGTTTCAGGTAACCCATTTGGGGGACACTGCTTACCATGGGGTACGGAGGGCGCTGTGTTGGGAATAAGGCACTAAATTCTAAACAACTTGTCTGGCCTGCTCCCTCCACTCTATGCCCCTGGATGGAGGAGAATCGGTTTATTTAACTAACAAAACCCTAAGGATAGGAATAAAATCCACAACCAAACAAGAAACATGCAACCGAAACCTTGTAAAAACAGAAGGAGTGGGACCCCAAATGGGTTAAGAGAAACAGATTTTACAGTGAGTATAAAATAGCTTGTTTGGTTGCACAACCATTTGGGGTACACTGCTTACAATGGGGAAGTTCCAAAGCTACTTATATGGGTGGGCACGTTCAGATTGTGCAACACACAACACTTTGTTTCTAAACATGCTAGCTTTTGGCTGCAAAGATGTAGAAGCGATAGAATTTGGTAAATGTGTGGACAGAAATCCAGGCAACTGCCTGACAAACTTGTTCGATCGAGGCTTCACTCCGCACAGCGCCCAACCTAGTTGAATGAGCCGCAATCCCATCTGGATCAGGAGATCCCCCCCGATAGATCAGCCTGACAAATGATAGTCTTTATCCATCTGGCAACTATTTGTTTCGTTGCCGGCCATCCATGCATATGAACCAAAAGAAGCTTATCATGACTATTGGATTGTAAGTCCTGGGGCAACATATAACAATATCCTGGCTTATATAACTGGTGCGTAAAACAACGCTGTCCTCATAAAAAAACAAGAAAGGGCAACTTGCAGGACAGAGCCAACTCAGATGCATGATGTAGTGCAGATGATATGGCGAGTAAAAAGGAAACCTTCCAGGTCAGAAACTTTAAAGGTGACAAAGTCCAAGGGTTCAAAATGCGACTTCTGCAAGGCTGAAAGAACCAAATTTAGGTCTCACGGCTCCACTGGCGGAATAAATGGCGGCTGGATATGAAGGGCCACCTGAAGAAAGGTTTGAACCTCAGGCACTACAGCCAGTTGAGGTTTGAACCTCAGGCACTACAGCCAGTTGAGGTTTGAACCTCAGGCACTACAGCCAGTTGAGGTTTGAACCTCAGGCAATACAGCCAGTTGAGGTTTGAACCTCAGGCACTACAGCCAGTTGAGGTTTGAACCTCAGGCAATACAGCCAGTTGAGGTTTGAACCTCAGGCAATACAGCAAGTTGAGGTTTGAACCTCAGGCAATACAGCCAGTTGAGGTTTGAACCTCAGGCAATACAGCCAGTTGAGGTTTGAACCTCAGGCAATACAGCCAGTTGAGGTTTGAACCTCAGGCAATACAGCCAGTTGAGGTTTGAACCTCAGGCAATACAGCCAGTTGAGGTTTGAACCTCAGGCAATACAGCCAGTTGAGGTTTGAACCTCAGGCAATACAGCCAGTTGAGGTTTGAACCTCAGGCAATACAGCCAGTTGAGGTTTAAACCTCAGGCAATACAGCCAGTTGAGGTTTAAACCTCAGGCAATACAGCCAGTGGTCTTTGAAAAAAGACAGACAAGGCTTAGACCTGAACCTTAAGAGAAGCCAATCTCAGGCCCTTGTCCAGACTACCCTGGAGGAAGGACAAAAAACACGCTAGTTGGAAAAAAAAAAAAAAAAGGTATGAGCACGTCTCCTTTCACACCAGCCTATGTAAAACTTCCAAATTCGGTGATAATTTTTGGAAGACACTGGTTTCCTGGCCTTAATCATTGTCTGGATGACTATTTCCCAAGAGATCTTTCCTGCAGACGATCAGGGCTTTCAGCCACCAGGCTGTCAAAGCCAGCCATACTAAATGCTGATGGAGAAATGGGCCCTGGCTCAGAAGATCTTGTTACGAGCCGCGGCGGCCCACTTGCTTCCTGGTGCCTCTGGCGTCCCGGCCCTTACCATGATGACCGGGACGTCATTTCCGCGCTCTACGTCCCGGTTGCCTAGGCAACAACCGGGACTCTTAGTTTCTCCTGCTGCTGCACCCGGCCAGCTTTCTAACAACTGCGCGCGCACATAGGGGTATGAGTGCAGCACTAATTAGGCAGCTTTTGCTGGTAATTATTATTGTTTAATTATAGTGCACCACAAAAATTCGTATTGCTATCCTTCAACAGCTGAAGATTTAAAGTGCCCTAGCTCCAACTCCACCTATTATACCCCATTCTCGCTGTCCACCAATGGACTGAGAGAAATGGCTCAAGCAAACAGCAGAAGAGCCGAAGGGAGGGGACGCAGTGTCTCCCAGATGCAATCAGAAAGAGAGGGATTTTTTGTAAGCATAAAAATCCTCTTTTCTCTTTCATGCTATCAGGGGGACACTGCTACCGTGAGGACATACAAAAGCAGCCCCCTTAAGGGACAGACCGTCCTCGAAGCCCCGTTCGTAGTACACTACGACCAAAGCTAGCATCGGAGGATGTGAACCCATTGAACTGATAAAATTTGGTGAATGTTTGGACCGGGGACCAGGTGACCGCTTCACCTAGCTGTTCAGCAAAGGCCCCACTGCGAGCAGTCCAGGAAGCCTCCACAGACCTGGTGGAATATGCCGTAATGTGGGTAGGTACAGTCTGGTTGGCCTTAAGGTACGCCTGTTTTATTGTAAAGGTAAGCCATCTAGCAATTGCTTGCTTAGAAGCTGGCCAGCCTCTTCTTTGGGAATTGATCAGGACAAAAAGAGAATCCATACGTCGAATACCCGAAGTTTTTTGGACATAAATACGTAATGCCCTAACCACATCCAGATATTCTAAGGTGGAATCCCCGGATGCGTCTTGGAACACTGGAACCACTATTTCCTGATTAATGCTAAACCCGGAAGCTACTTTTGATTGAAAAGAAGGGACAGTCCGAAGCACCGCCCTGTCATCATGAAAGATCAGGAAAGGTTCCCTGCAGGAAAGATCCCCAAGCTCTGACAATCGTCTAGCTGACGCTATGGCAAGCAGAAACGCCACATTTAATGTCCGGAATCTCAGGTTCGCTTACTGTAAAGGGTTCAAAGGGAGGTTCCTGTAGCATAGATAGTACCAAATTCAGATAATAGGGTGACGTGGGAGGAACAAATGGAGGTTGAATGTGCAAATACCCTGCAAAAAGGTACGGACGTCCAGAAGGTCCGCTAGCTGCCTCTGGAAGAATATTGAAAGGGCCGAGACTTGGATCCTTTAAGGATCCTAGGTGGAGCCCTGCGTCATGACACTTTTGAAGAAATGCCAGCAGCCAGGACAAATGAAATGTATTTCTATGGTGTGCTCAGCCCTCACACCATTTAATGTAGATGCGCCAGATTCTATGGTAAATGCAGGCTGAGACCGGCTTCCAACCCCGTTACAGGAAATTCATCAACTTGGAGGTAAAAACTTTGGACCTCCAGAGGCTGGCTTCAATAGCCATGCTTGTCAAAGTCAGCCGAGGCAGGTCCTGATGCTGAGAGGGACCCTGCAGCAGAAGGTTGTCGCAAAGAGGTAGACAAAGTCCTTGTCCTACCGCCATGAAAAGAGTGTCTGCATACCATACCCTGCGTGGCCAATCGGGAGCTAACAGTATGAATAGGAGTCTCTTGTTCGACCCGCCGGAGTACTTGGGGAAGCATTGAAATGGGAGGAAAGAGATACCCCAACCGAAAACCAGTGCACTGTCATTATGTCCACCGCCACTTCCAGGGGGTCCTTTGCTCTTGAGCAGAACCTGGGAATCTGACGGTTGTGTCTGGATGCCATATCATATGATCCAGATCCGGAAGGCCCCACCTCCGGACCAGCATCTGAAATACTTCCGCTACCTTCCCCTGGTATTGCTGCGTGACAACTTAAGAATTCAGCTTCCCAATTTTGAATGCCTGGAATGAATACGGCTGACAGAGATGGGACGAACTGTTCTGCCCAAAAAAATATCTGGGCTGATATGAGCATTGCCCTTGAACTCTTTGTTGACATATGCCACGGCCGTGGAATTGTCCGATTGTAAACGTACTGGGGATGCCTGAATGAGGGACTGAGCCCCTTTGAGAGCCATCAACATGGCCTTCAACTCCAGTATATTTATTGGTAGGGAAATTTCCTGTGCCGACCAAAGACCTTGAAGGTGCAAATGTAGAGCCACTGTGTCCCAGCCCTTTAGAATGGCATCTGTCAGTATGATGATCCAGGAGCATGGGGCAAAGTATCTGCCCATGCATAGGTGTTCTTTAATCCTCCGCCACCTGTGAGATAACCGAGCCTCTGGGGACAACAGTATCCTCTGGTGCTCCAAGTGAAGAGTTGAACCAGACCACTTCTTTAGGTGATGCCCCTGGGAGCATCTCAATTGAAACCTTGCGTAGGCGATTGTCTTGAAAGTCAAGACCATCTTGCCAAGTAACTTCATGCAAAGGAGCATGGAAGGCCTGTGACTGTCTTTGTACATACCCTGGGCGCTGTGGCAAGGCCAAAGGGAAGCGACCTGAATTGGTAATGGGCTGCTCCTACCGTGAAGCAGAGCAATGGCTGATGGCTCTCCCAGATGGCTACATGAAGATATGCGTCCCGAATATCTATGGACACCAGGAATTCTCCCCCCTCCAATCCATTGATCACTGAACGAAGAGACTCCATCCGAAACCTGTCTACTCTCAGGTGTAGATTTAGAGTCTTTAAGTACAATATAGGATGAAAAAAGCCATCTGGTTTGGAGACCAGAAAAAGATTTGAATATAATCCCTGGCGTCTCTGTATCTCTGGGACCGGGCAGATTTCTCCCGCTGAAAGAAGAGAATCTACGCAATGCAGCATCACTTGCCTTCTGTTCTGGTCGAGCGACAAGGAAGTTGCAAAAAAACGATGAGGGGCCTGACTTAAAAGATTTACAATATATCCCCATGCCTGAATCCAGGGATCTGGAGAGGATTTTATCCACTGCTCTGTGAACAGTCGCAGACACCCCCCCCAACTCCCGAGCAGCCACGAGGATAGGAGGGTGGGGGTCTGACGGGGTGCCTGTTGGCAGATGAGGACCTTATTCTATGTGAGTGACCTCTAAATCCAGTAGACATATCATCATCATCATCATCATTTATTTATATAGCGCCACTAATTCCGCAGCGCTGTACAGAGAACTCATTCACATCAGTCCCTGCCCCATTGGAGCTTACAGTCTAAATTCCCTAATATAGACACACACTCACACACAGACAGACAGAGAGGGGGACAGAGAGGGAGAGACTAGGGTCAATTTTGATAGCAGCGAATTAACCTACCAGTATGTTTTTGGAGTGTGGGAGGAAACCGGAGCACCCGGAGGAAACCCACGCAAACACAGGGAGAACATACAAACTCCACACAGATAAGGCCATGGTCGGGAATCGAACTCATGACCCCAGTGCTGTGAGGCAGATATCTCTGCTTGTCTGACTTCTAAAGGCAGAGCCCCCGCCCCCCCCCCAAAAAAAAGGGCTGGTGAAAGGAGCTAAACCACGGGGTACGAGGCTCTAGCACATTAACGGGAAGGAAGGTGCTCTTACCCTCTGTAGCTTGGCAGATAATATTTTCTAACTCTGGTACAAAAAGTACCAAGTCCAAATAAGGGAGTGCATCCAAGGCTCTTTTGGATTCCGCATCTACTTCCCAGGAGCAGAGACAGAGAGTTCTTCTAATCGCCACTACAGAAGCAGACTTTGAATATGAAATAGCAGCCACATTCTGCGCTGCCTCATACAGATAGCCTGAGGCTTCCTTCAGGTGTAAATCCGGGGGAAGGAAGTCTGAATCCTGCAATCCCTCTGCTAGTCGGTCAGCCCAAGTTTCCCTAGCTTTAGCAACCCATACAGATGACAGCATGGGTCTAAAGGAAGCTTAGGCTGCTCCATAAATGGATTTCAAGAATCTCTTCACCTTCCGACCAGTGGCATCCTGAAGGCTGGCAATGCCCAGAACTGGTAGCGTAGCTTGGCGCGCCAGTCGTGCCACTGGTGTGTCCATTCTGGGAACCTGTTACCAGCGTGCAAGGTCATCTGGCTGTAATGGGCACAGGAACATAAATCTCTGTGAAACCACTATTTTGCAATCGGGCTGTGACCAAGCCGATTCTGCAATCTCTCTTAATTCCGATGAAGGGGGAAAACAAACCATGGGGTTTGTTTGTTTTTTTTAACCTTTTTGAATAACCCTTGGTTAACTGGTCTGGGCTCATCTATATCCACAAGGTCTAAGGCGTGCCGTATTGCCAAAACCAGATCCTCAATGACCTGGTTTCTGTTTGAGTCATCCAGGTCTAAGACTTGTGTCTGGAAATCTGATTCATCCAGAAGTTCCCCATCCTCTTCTGATGATCGGAGTCAGAGACCGAAAGGAGAGGATGGCTCACTCTGTGTCTCTCGTTTCTAAATCCTGGTGGTCCCGGGTAGTCTAAAAAACCGGTTTAATCTGTCTATTCCACTAACTAAACCACTGGACCGGGCCGGTTCCCCCTGGGGAAGGCCTGAGGGAGCTAACGAGGATGGGAGGCCACTTGGATTAAACCTGCACTCTCGGCTTGTTGGGGCAGGTTACCCCTACTAACGAGGTAGAGGGGTGTTCTCCCACTGAGGTCTCTCTTGGGCGGCTCAAAAGCTCCACCAGAGTATTCACTGACTGTTGCAAAGACACTGCCCACACCGTTTCCTCTGCCACTATCAGAGCAATAACCTGGGATTGTGCGGAGTGCCTTTGGGTCCTGTTGTGCCGTTGGTAATTTTGTGTTACATTTAGAGCAATTATAAAATTTGTCTCTAGGCGTTTTCCCTTTATCAGACATTACTGAATGGGTAACAGAACAAGGCAGTAAAGTATACAATCACACAAGGCAGAGGGTGAAACCTAAGAATACTACTGATCCCTAACAAAGTCACCTGCAATACCTCAGCGTTTTTTGTTTGTAAAATGCAGCAAGTACAATGTGAGATAGAAAGGCAAAGGAAAAGTTACTTAGCTTCCTGTTAACAGGAGCTGGCAGGAGAGAGTCAGACAACAGCCAATGTGTGTTTAGTTTGACTGCAAAGGATCCTCCATGCTCAGTGATGCTTTGTGGCCTCCGTAAGAAACAAACATGCTGACAGATGCAGGGGAAGCTCTATATTAACTCTTCCCTATCTGTAGCCTCGTTCTCCTTGATTCCTAAATAACTATTCTGCGGTGCTTCCAGGTTAAGTGCGCAGACATAAGTATACATTCTCTCCCCCTTTCTTAACATTAGTTCCGATTCCCCCCCTCCTTCGAGAGAGGCACTTGGAAGATCCCAAGAAGGTGCCTGCAAGCACGCTGAATTCCAGTGCTCTATGCCCGACTGAGCAGTGCAAGGCCTCAGGATAATGTAACTGCGGGCTTTGCCCTACAGCATCTGCAGGAGAGAAATATGCAGTTAGTGTGAGCTTCTCCGTTCTCACTGCGTGACCACCACTACCCAGCCTAAACTGCGAGTAGTGTGCTGTTCCAGCTCCAATATAATAGCTATAAATAAATAAAAGTAAAATAAGAAACAAACCTCCAGCTAAACCATAGTAAGCCCAACTCCTTGGGCACTTAAACTACACCGACTAGCTACAGGGGATTGCAGAGGGGAGGAGTCTGTCAGCAGCCACAAATTAACCAGTCAAGTGCCAACTCCACACTCCCCAACCTACAACCCCATGGTAGAAGTGTCCCCCAGATAGGATGAAGGAGAAATCCTCTTTTTTGGTTGGCACTTAGAAGGTATTGATTTAAGGTAGCAAAGAGTTGACAACAGCAATTACCAGCCATATACTCAGCAACTGCTCTAATGTTACTCCCAAGCAAATATTCAACCTAATGTAGTCACAATTGACAGCACAGTATTTATATCCAGCAATGCAAAACCTTATGTCAACACTGTCCAAAAGCAAACACACAGAGCTCACTGCATAGTACCTAAACTGGGTTCAGCTAGATTGCACAATGTTAACTGGCTGCAAAGTGAGAACTACACCAGTTTGTGTGAAATCATTCTATGCATACCCAGAAATTGGGTGCACGCATATGCAGATTTGAATGATTCTGCCATCCTGCACCTGGATAGACGGGTCGGGGCAGGTCCAAACATAGGCAGAGTACAGTAAGGGAGTGTTCACGTAGTTTGTGAACGGATGCCGACATGGAAAATGACACGTATAGACCAGAAAAAAAAACCCAAAAAAAACTTATTAGTGGGGCATCAGGGGCATGTGCAAACAGAGGATAACGACTACAACAGTCTCTGGCACCAGCAAATCTCTTGTGACCACTTGTGAGTGGCTATTTACAATTGCATCGCTGACTGATACTTTCTTCAACGCTCAGGCATATATTATACATTCATTACATTTTGTGCTTCCTCCTTTCTTGGATTACTGCTTTTGTAGGCATATGCATTTGTTGCACATAAAACAAATGGATACAAATATAGCGCAAGTGGGATGTGTCTTTGATGTGTACCTGGCGTAAACCTCGGAGCATATGCTACTGTAGCAGGCCTCTTAAGTACGGATCTTAAGATGCGTACAGCTCAGCAAATGGCCATGAGAAAGCTATTTTTATGGGCTGCTTGCCCGAGTGTCAATTCTGCACAATTTGAGTACCACTCCGCATCAGGCCCAATGAATGTCACACCCAAAATTTAGAAAAGTTAAAAGCGGTTGGCAGAGACGTGGGAAGGCCAACTTAAAATGTACAATTTTTTAAGTACGAGCTTTTCTATTCGAGAAATGGAATGTTAGCAACTAGTGCCCATATTTTCAGAAATAGTGGTAAGCTATGACACTACTACTTGGATATCATTTCAGTTTTCATTATGTGCCTTCCAGCAAAGTCATGCTGTTTAGCATTCAAATTTCATTCATATTTTCTATTTCATGTAATTCTATATCAGCTAGTTATATGCGAAAAAGAGGATTTATATACCTACGTTAAATCCGTTTCTCTGATTCCGTCTGGGGGACACTGCTTACCATGGGTTGTGGAGGGGAGCACGGGAGTTGGCACCTAGCTAGTTAATCTTTAGCACTGCTGACAGACCCCTTCCCTTTACAATTTCCCCGCCTCTTCCTCCTCAGTTAATTCAAAAAGCCCCAAGGAGAAAGGTCAATCAACCAAGAGCATACAGAGGAAAGGAAGAAGGGAGGGATCGCAGTGTCCCCCAGACGGAATCAGAGAAACGGATTTAAAGTATATAAATCCTCTTTTCTCTTTCATCCAGTCTGGGGGACACTGCTTACCATGGGGACGTTCTAAAGCAGCCCCCTAAGGGTGGGACCGCTCTGAAAGCCCCGCTCTACGGATGCGAATACATTAAATTGATAGAATTTGGTAAATGGTAAATGGTAAATGTGTGGACAGAAGACCAAGTGGCTGCCCTGCAAAGCTGGTCAGCAGAAGCCCCATTTCTTGCTGCCCATGACGCCCCTACCGATCTGGTGGAATGGGCCATAAGTCTCTCTGGCACAGGAAGGTTAGCTCTTATGTAAGCCTGTTTAATAGTTGCCATAATCCATCTTGCAATGGACTGATTAGAGGCTGGCCAGCCTCTTTTGTTAGAATCATAGAGAACAAACAGGGAATCTGTTTGTCTAATTTGAGATGTTCTTTTGACATAAATATGGAGAGCCCTAACCACATCTAACTTTTCCATAGACTGCAGATCAGACTAAGAAGTAGATGAAAAAACCGGAACTACAATTTCCTGGTTCAAATGGAAGGAGGACGCCACTTTTGGAACAAAAGAGGGAAGTGTTCTCAAAACCACTCTGTCCTCGTGAAACACCAGATATGGTTACCGGCAAGACAGAGCTCCCAATTCCGACACCCTCCGTGCCGATGCAATTGCCAAAAGAAAAACAACCTTCCAGGTCAAACACCTAAAATCTAGAGACCGGCCCTTGAGACTAGCAGAGCATATATTAACCAGTACTGAAGGTAATCAAGTTATGAGGGTAGCTCTGGATTCTTATTTGGAGACCAACAAATCTGAGGACACCTCAGTATATGTCCATTGGTGTGCCCTTAAGGCAGTAATGAGAGGGGCGGCAATTCAAGCAGCAGCAACAATTAGAAAAACACAGTCCGAAGCGCTCTCCTCGTATGAGTCACAGCTGGCATCGTTAGAGACTCTTCATAAACGTACCCCTCAGAATACTAAAGTTAAAGCTGACCTAGTAACTCTCCGTAGGAAAATTAACGAAATCTCTATGTTACAAATTAACAACGCAATAGCTAAGCTCAACCAGAAATTTTACCCTTTAGGTAACAGAGCTAGTAAGCTGCTTGCTCGTAAACTACGTGGGAAGAATGCTATTAACAGAATTAAATCTATATGCAGTGCACAGGGTACCCATATATCTAATCCTCTTTCTATAGCAAACAGATTCGCTTCTTATTATGAAAGTTTATACAATCTAAAGTCAGACACAACTTTGACCCAACCCTCCCCAGAGGCTATTAATGATTTTCTTGCCTCTATTTCGCCTCCCGAAGATGCCGAGGCTTTATGTTCGGAATGGACAGAGGACGAAGTTCACGCCACTATAAAATCCATGAAGTGTGGGAAGGCCCCAGGCCCTGATGGGTTCACGCAAGACTTCTATTCCTCTTTCCGGTCTGAACTGTCCCCGATGCTCACTAATCTATTTAATTTGGCTACTAAAGACACGTTCTTACCGGCGGAAATGTTAGAGGCACAGATAATCACTATTCCAAAACCAGGGAAAGACCCCACACAAATTGGTTTATCTCAAACGAAACTTTGGTTCCTGGGCAACCAAGGGGTGTATCCCCAGATACGAGGTGACGGAAAAACGTGCTTGCGTCATATGCACTCTTCGGATCACAGATCCAGCTTGGGCAAACTCTGTCTCGCTCCATTTATGGAAATCATCCAGGAGGGAACGGTATATTGTACTTGAATTTCGGTTATACTCTAAGTTACGGATCAAGCCGGGTAAGCCCTATTATTTTATATTTTCCGGAGTGCATAAGTCACTACAAGACAGCCACACGTGGTTATGTTTTACTGCTATACACATGGACTCCAAGTTCAACAAGCGGATACATGATACAAAGGAGTTATAGATGACAGCAGTTACCTATGCATAGGTGGAACTATACTCTACATATATGTGTTTGGATGTATCGTTAACCATACGGTGGACAACAATACCAGCAAGTTTTTCTATGCACTTTTTCCATTCTATTTGTTCAGGTGTATTACCATTATCCAATATCTATTTTTAATCCCTCCCTTTCCCTTAATTTTTGAATCATGCATGTATTCGGTTTCTGGATATTGGAAATGTATACTTTTTAATTTTTAATTATTATTTGGGTATCTGTATCATATTGGATCCATATGCAATAATATCTTCATCTATATAAAGATTGGCTTCACCTGTTATGAATATATAGAAGGTGTAGGTAATCGTTCCTCTCTGCAACGATCTCATGAGATAAGGAATATATTCTGTTTCATATATTGAGTGGAACTTACCAACTAATGTGATGCTTTGTATTCCAAATTGAGGATGTTTCAGATTTTTCATATATTTGTTATATTAGATGGTGTATGAATAAAATTTCAAATTTAATATTTTAATTTGGCTTCATCGAAAATTGTATCCTATGATAGGAATAGAGCAATATCTGTATTGTGGGTGCCCCAGCGCTTGACTTACAATGTGCATTCTACAGATAATCACTATTCCAAAACCAGGGAAAGACCCCACACAATGTCCTAATTACCGGCCCATAGCGCTCCTTAACTTAGATCTAAAAAATTTTGCCAAGCTGATTGCTAACCGCTTAAACCCTATTCTCCCACAATTAATCCATATTTTATAAGCATGGGAATCAGAGGAAACAGGTATCCCAACCTGAATTTTCATGACAACGTCATTACGTCCACTGCCACCGCTAAGGGGTCTCTTGCCCTTGCGTAAAACCTGTGGACTTTTTTGTTGTGTCTGGACGCCATGAGATCTATATCCGGAAGACCCCACCTCTGAACTAGAGACCGAAATACTTCCGGATGGAGTGACCACTCCCCCGGCATCATTTGATTTCGACTTAGGTAGTCGGCCTCCCAATTCTTTATTCCCGGAATAAATACTGCCGAGATTGCTGGAACATACTGTTCTGCCCAAGCAGAAATCTGAGCTGCAATTTTCATTGCGGCTGCACTTCTGGTTCCTCCCTGCCTGTTGACATATGCCACAGCCGTGGCATTTGTCAGACTGAACTCTGACAGGATGGCCCCGAAGGAGGGTCTGTTCCCCCCCGAAGGGCTAAAAGAATTGCCTTCAACTCCAATACGTTTATTGATATTGCTGATTCCTGAACAGACCAAAGTCCCTGGAGCCGGAGGTGCAGGATTACCGCCCCCCAACCTCTCAGGCTGGCGTCTGTCGTGGCTATGATCCACGACCATGGAGCAAACGACCTGCCCACCGACATGTGATCCTGATTCAGCCACCACTGGAGCGATTCTCTCGTCCCCGGAGACAGCGAGATCCTCTGGAGATCCAAGCGCAGGTGGGATCCTGACCATTTCTGTAACAGATCCCACTGGAAGCATCGAGAATGAGCCCGACCGAAGGGGATCGTTTTGAAGGAGGCCACCATCTTCCCATGCAGCCGCATGCACAAATGAAGTGAGGGATTGGGAGAGGACAAGACCTGAGTTGTTATAGCCTGGATTGAACTGATCTTCTCCGTAGGCAGGAACACCTTCTGCCGACTGGTAACCATGATAAGCCCCAGGAAGACCATGCGTTGACACAGAACCATCTGGGATTTCTTTAAGTTTATCAGCCACCCATGGCTCTCGAGGACTGCCAAGGTGAGGGATAAGTGCTGACGTAAGCAAATCTCTGAGGAGGATTTGATGAGCAGATCGTCCAAATAAGGCACGACCTAAACTCCCTTTAAGTGAAGACACGCTGCCATCACCGACATGATCTTCGTGAAGACCCTCGGAGCTGTGGAGAGGCCGAAGGGAAGGGCCCGAAACCGATAGTGGGAGGACCCCACTGTGAATCTTAGGAGAGACTGATGGTCGCTCCAAATGGGAACGTGGAGGTATGCGTCCTTTATGTCTATGGAAGCCAAAAACTGATCCTTCTCTAAGCCGTTTATTACCGACCTCAGGGATTCCATCCGAAATCTGTCCACCCGTAAGTGCACATTGAGGTTCTTTAGGTTTAAAATGGGTCGAAAGGACCCGTCGGGCTTCTTGACCAGAAACAGATTTGAATAAAACCCCTGTCCCTTCTGGTTGTCTGGGACCCTGCAGATGACTCTTTGCGAAAGAAGAGGCGACACAGGCCTGTATTGCCTGTCTTCTTGTTGGATCTCGGGGTAGCGGGGTTACAAACAATGTGGTACCGGATCCAGCAGGTCTATCATGTATCTCCTTGATATAATGCCCCGAATTCAAGGGTCTTTGGATGACGCTGCTCATTGTTCCTGAAACAAAGACAGACGTCCCCCCACTGGCACCACCTTCGGCAGAGTAGAGTGATCGTCAGGACGCAGGCTTCTCCTGTGTCTTGGAGGCCTGGCGCCTAGCTGCAAATGAGGATCTACCCCTGACAGAGGAGCCTCGCGCATTTGGTTGTCTACCCCTAAATGACCGTCCTCTAGGCAAGGAGATCCCCCTAAAGGGCTGACGAAAAGAGCTGACCCGAGGGGTCCGGCTCCTACTTGAGAATACCGGCAAAGAAGTGCTTTTGCACCCTGTTGCCTGGGAAATCATAGTATCCAATTTCGGGCCGAACAAACCTGCTGCTGAAAAAGGAATGGTTTCAACTGACTTTTTTGATTCCGAATCTCCTTCCCAGGATTTCAGCCATAACTTTCTTGCTGAAATAGATGCAGCCTGAATAGAGGAGGACACAGACGCTGTGTTCTGGGCCGCCTCATAAAGGTACCCCGATGCCTCTTTCAAATGTAAAGCCAGGGGAAGTAAATCAGAGTCTTGTAAGGCCTCTGCCAGTTGGTCTGCCCATGCTTCCATGGCTCTAGCAACCCAAGCTGAAGCAAATGTGGGTCTAGAGGAAGAACCTGCTGCCACAAATATAGATTTCAGCTGGGATTCCACTCTGCGATCATTGGCATCCTGCAGAGTTGCTGAACCTTGCACTGGTAGTAAAGTGTGTCTGGCCAAACGGGCTACTGAAATATCCACCTTAGGAATACTTTCCCAGCGAGCCACGTCTTCCTCCTGCAATGGATACAGGGAAGAGAACCTTCTGGGAACAGAGAACCTTCTATCAGGCTGTTTCCAGGCTCCCTCTGCAATATCTCTGAGTTCTACAGAAGGGGGAAAACGGATAGCCTTCCTTTTGGCCTTCTTAAAGAGACTTCTGTCTCTAGGAGTAGGATCCTCCGGTTCTGGGAGGTGCAACGCTTGTCTCACCGCTAAACCCAAATCATCAATAAATTGGCTTTTAGTGTTCTCTTCTTGTTTCAAAGGTTGAACCCTGGTCAGGGTCAGAATTTATTTCCCCCTCCTCCTCTGAAAACCCTCAGAGTCTGAAAGGACCATAAGGGGATTAGCGGATCTAGGCCGCTTCCTTTTAGCAGGCGGGATGTTTGGGGATTCAAGTAACTGGTTTAGTTTGTACAAACCCTTTATAAATGCTGCGGACCATGCCGGTTCTGTGGGAACAGGGGCCTGGTCCGTAAGCAATGAGGAAGGTCCTGGTATAGACGTTCCAATAGAACCTGTGGTAGCAGGGAGGCCCAAAGGTGTACTAGCATTATTAGCCACCGAGGCTGCCACACTAGATAGCAACTGAGTGGATTGTGAAATCATCTGTGCTAAAGAGGAAACAGACTGTGTCAGGGAGGCCACCCAGGCCGGTTCCTCCGTCAGTGGGGCTGGAATATGCTGGGTTTGCGCAGAGGGGACCCCTGCTTCGCAGACAGAGCAGAGTGCCAACGGGTCTTTCTGCCCACATGGTATTTTTACATTACATCTTGAACATGTAAAATACTTTGCCATAGGGCCCTTTCCTTTATCTGTCATTTTTACAAAGGAAGGCACACCAAACACACAGCCTTAAATTGTTAGATTTTTAGCTGAGAGAGACAGAGAGAGAACAGTGTGAAAAAAACAAGTAATCAACTAATCTGACATAAAAGTTGTACTTGTATTTTGTTAAACAACAATATAATATCTTGGCAAGTAGGAGAACTACAATATAACCCCTACCAGCCCACTTTGCAGTCAGCAAATACAGTAATATGTGTTTAAATAAGTCAGATACTTAGCCCATAGGCCAAACAGGGGAGAAGTCCAACAGCAGTGTCCTGGTGGTTGCTCCCTCTGATCTGTGTCCTTTTCCCGGGCTTCTCCTTGGCGCCAGAAGACCGGGCTAGTCCACTTCTCTCTGGAGGGCAGGGGAGCTCTATGTCTTAGCCCCCCCCCCCTCTGATAATGCTGTCTCTCTGTAGATCTTTAGAGGCCACCATTATAAAAATAAAAAGGCGGTTTATGGCAGAGTAGTGGAGACCTCAAATTGAGGTCTCCGCTGCGGTTTTGCACCCCGATGCCCCCTCCTATGTATGAGGGGGGGATCTTGGTATAGCCCCCTTCAGCTCCTCTCTCCTCCACGGATTTCAAGATGGCCGCCGGCATTTTGTTCACTCCGATAACCGGCACTCCATGCCCGCAGTGGCAGCGCCGGTTATCGGGGAGGCCCCAAGAGTGACAGCGGTCCGGAGAGACCGCTTGTCACTCTGTATTCAGGCACCCTATTTACCCTTCTCTATATAGAACACACTCCCAGGTCTGCCACCAAAAGAAAAAATTCCTTTAAAAAAAAAAAATGATAAGTTAAATAATAAAATTAAATGAAAAAAAACTTAGCAGAAACTAAAACACTGCCCAACTCCATGGGCCCCCAAAAAAAAACTGAGGCGGAGGGATTGTAGAGGGGAGGGGTCTGTCAGCAGTGCTAAAGATTAACTAGCTAGGTGCCAACTCCCGTGCTCCCATCCACAACCCATGGTAAGCAGTGTCCCCCAGACTGGATGAAAGAGAAAAAGGTATTATCTAATACATTAAAGTAATTCAATACAACACAAATATGTTCAAACATGCATCTCCGTATAATATAATGGTTAAAATAACCAAGTCCACACCAAACAAAATATGTACACAGCAACAATTAAAAACATGCCAAAAAGCTTTTTTGGCAATTAATATATCCAGTCTTATGTATTGCTCCAATATATAATTTTCCTAAAAATGTGAAATAAGAAGTCTAATTAAGACATGGATTGTGGGAGTGCAAGCTATTAAACAGATGTTGGAACCACTTATTCTCACTACTTTACTGTATTTTTTTTGAAGAGGTGATACCAATGTCACCTGGTTATGCACTTGCTGAAAATACCCATCTAATAGTAAACCCAATAAGTAGAAAGGATTCCCACGGTAATTTACCTTTTATTTAATAGAGCAAGATATCCTAACTGATAGGGTTTACCAAAATCCTGAACAAGGAATTGTGAAGAACACCATTGTCACAAATAGCATTAGTTTCGATTCATAGTGTGAAGTCCCAAGCAAGCAACTCCAACTATGTGTAACAGTTTCTACACTTTAAAAAATGTTGTTGTTTTTTTTTTTTAAGCTGTGTATGTGATAGATATTTAATAATTTACTTTTAAAATCTGAACTTTCACAAATAAATGTTATAACGGCCAAACACACCCCCTACTGTATTTTGACTTACGCGCAGCTTCTCATGTTTGGGTCATCAATTCTGTCACATAAGTTGAGTCCTAAGAGACAGCAGTCTTCGGCTAAAGCAAGGAAAGTTTCTTTACCTAGCGCATAGACCAGAACACCAAGGGTTTCTGGGAAAAGAGGTGAACAGACACAATGCTAAAATAAATTACAACGTAAAAGATTGAAAAGCTTCCTATTCCAGTTTAATAGATCAAAACTTGATAATACATCCTATTTTCTACAATTTCTAATATTTTCAAATCAGACACAAAAGTTCATTTTCAGTTCCGTAAATACAAAAGTAAACGGAAAAAAACCCACTACAAGCATGAACCTCGTCTTTTTGACTATGTCTCCCCTTTCTGCTTACCCAAACATTGGATCTGTACAGGTCTTCCCTCTTCACCTGTCTGCACCAGGTGAACTTTCAATACTTCCATTATAGATGGGAAGTATGGTCGGAGCAATTCTTCTGCACCATTGGCTGGGGAAGAGAAAAGCAAAGGAGTGAAGTATAGGAAAGACGGGCGACATATGATTTATAAATAGAGACAGAAAAGAATGTGGTCACAACTTGCAGGATAGGAAGCATAACAGGCACCACAGTTGATGGACAGAATACATAAGAAGGGAAATAGAGTAAATGGGTCAGTCTGAAAAGAATGGGATCATAAGACAATAAAAGAGAAAGGTGATACAGAAGACAAATCACATATTCCCTCACCAATGGCACCTAGAGCACTCACTGACAGCTCCTTAAGTCTGGTATTATCTGAGCTACTCAGAGACATCAATATCCGCTCTATCAAGGTGGGCAGGTATGGTTCAATCTTACTGCCTGCAGGAAAGCAAAACGTATCTCCATATTACTAAAGCTTGTAACATTGTCTCGTCATAATATCAACTAGCAACACTAATCCCACTCATGCACTCACAAACAAAGATTATAGTTGCCCATAAAAGGTTTGCCTCATAAAACACACCAATGAAAAATATCTAAAATCTACCTTCAGCAAAGAAGAAACACAAAAACTGTAGCAAAAAACTGTAATTAAATTACTATATAAACATGTTAACTCATTTTACTGATCATGCAAATACTTATTTTGTACCACCGCACTGGTTTCCTTATCAACTCTCACCAAGATTCTCCACAAAGTTCTCAAGAGCATAATAAGCCTTAGTGAGATGCGCAGTATGAGAAGGATCCACAGCAGACAAGTAATTCAGGAGCAGCGGAAGTACAGCATCTGCATAGCCACTGATATCCGGCTAGGAGAGAGAGAGGCAAGAGACTGTAATACAAAGCAGTTAGAAGAGCTAGAAGAATGTTTATAGGATAGAGGGAAGAACACAAGTGACACAAAAGATAAATTAGTTGGAATAACCTGGAAATGACATTAACAATGTCACTAAACCTAAAACAGAAGTTGATCATATGAGAAGCCATCCTCCAAATCTTGTATACAAGTACAAGTTCCGCTATCTTAATGAAATAATGCATGACATATGTATACTACAGTATTGGCATTTGCTATGAATCCATGTGCAAGCCATCATTCAATGTTGTTAGCCACGTCACACTAAATGTGGCCTTAAATGTTAAGATTCAGACATTTGACCAAATCAACATATAAAATAGCAAAACTGTATACATTTTGCAGTCAGGTAAAACAGCTGCAACCCATAACCCAATTAGTACAGATGGCTATTGACCATAGACCCAACGACAGCTGTTCCCTGTTGATGGCATTTTCAGCCACAATTTATTAAAATTAAGATTCAATTGTTTTCAGACATTAGCAGAGCCACATATAAGCAGTTAGTTTGGATCGATCATATGTGTGGAGAGCTGTATATAGGCTTATTACAATGGTTTAAAACAGTGTATGATTTCATTAAGTCCAATGATGTATATTTTCAATGGAACACTATTTGATGTAGGCTAATGTCTCCAACTGTAAAGCGTAACCTTATTTTCCCATCAGAAGCCAACAGAAAACTAAAAAAAGAGAATATGTATTTTTATTTAAAAAAAAAATAAAAAAAAATTGTGGACTGAAAGTCAAGAAAAAAAATGAATGATAAACTTACTGGGAAAAAAAAATAGTTTGATAAACTTATTGATTGGAAGTCTAATGTGCACAGGGCAAAAATCTCCCAATCGTGATAAGCTTCTATCTCACTTGTTATGTTCTGATAAGCCCCAGAAATGCATACATTTATATTTGCAAATCTTAAAATTAGTTATTTTATATTAGACAATCTCATACTTTAAGTTTAGTTGCACTGTAGTGACAGATATAGTGGGGAATATGAGATTTCACAGATAAATGGACAAATATGTATATAAAGCTAGAAGACTGGTAAAGACATCATACAAAGGAAAAAGTGTAACACAAGTGGATGAAAAAAACAATGTTAAAAGCAGAACATAAACCTGCACTACTACCTAGTGGTGGAATACTTTAGTTTCTCCCTTTAAAATGGCTGTTGAGGTGGGATGTGAGCAGGAGCACCAATCAGAAGCCACAATCATAGAGAAAGGTCCTCTCTCTCATAACCCCATCCCCAGAATCACACAGAAATTATACTAGGCACAGGAAACAAATCTGCATGGTGCGGCACTCACGGCTCCAAGGAGAGTAGGGAAGAAGTTAGTAATGAAGCTTTAAAAATATTAGCAGGAGCGTGGACTGGTTCCCATCCGTGACGGACGCATGCAGACTTGGCTCCCGCGTTTTGACTAGAGATGAGCGGGCTCGGATTATCGCAATCCGAGCCCACCCGAACAGTGCGGATCCGAGGGCGATCCGAGCACTGTTCGGGTATTTCCGGCGGGGAGACACAGTCAAAGCAAGGCTCAGACTCCAAATCCCGCCGTTGGATCTCGCGAGACTCGGATAGTATAAATTCCCCGCTTGCCGCCGCCATCTTCAGTCGGGCTAAGAACAGGGAAGTTGGATTTTTTAGTGGTGCTGTGTCCTGTCACTCTTTCCTGCTGAATCCAGTGGTCACTTTGTCCTGTGCTCTGTCCTGCTGATCAGTCCAGTGGTGCTTTGTCCTTTGCCCTGTCCTGCTGAGTCCAGTGGTGCTGTGTCCTGTCCTGCTGAGTCCAGTGGTGCTCTGTCCTGCTGAGTCCAGTGGTGCTGTGTCCTGTGCTCTGTCCTGCTGAGTCCAGTGGTGCTGTGTCCTGTGCTCTGTCCTGCTAAGTCCATTGTTATTAAAAACTTATTAAAAAATTATAAAAAAATGATAAAAAAAAAGTTGAAAAAAATTTCTACTGCAATATATAAATACGTCCACTGTTCCTGCAGTCCAGAAATATATTACTGCAATATTTAACTACGTTCACTGTTCCTGCAGTCCAGAAATATTAGTACAGCAATATATAAATACGTTCACTGTTCCTGCAGTCCAGAAATATTAGTACTGCAATATTAAACTACGTTCACTGTTCCTGCAGTCCAGAAATATTAGTACTGCAATATATA
The DNA here is from genome assembly GCF_038048845.1 of Mixophyes fleayi. Lineage (NCBI taxonomy): Eukaryota > Metazoa > Chordata > Amphibia > Anura > Limnodynastidae > Mixophyes > Mixophyes fleayi. The sequence continues at coordinate 306,244,407 of NC_134402.1, read as the reverse complement.
AATACGTTCACTGTTCCTGCAGTCCAGAAATATTAGTACTGCAATATATAAATACGTTCACTGTTCCTGCAGTCCAGAAATATATTACTGCAATATTTAACTACGTTCACTGTTCCTGCAGTCCAGAAATATTAGTACAGCAATATATAAATACGTTCACTGTTCCTGCAGTCCAGAAATATTAGTACTGCAATATTAAACTACGTTCACTGTTCCTGCAGTCCAGAAATATTAGTACTGCAATATATAAATACGTTCACTGTTCCTGCAGTCCAGAAATATTAGTACTGCAATATATAAATACGTTCACTGTTCCTGCAGTCCAGAAATATATTACTGCAATATTTAACTACGTTCACTGTTCCTGCAGTCCAGAAATATTAGTACTGCAATATATAAATACGTTCACTGTTCCTGCAGTCCAGAAATATTAGTACAGCAATATATAAATACGTTCACTGTTCCTGCAGTCCAGAAATATTAGTACTGCAATATTAAACTACGTTCACTGTTCCTGCAGTCCAGAAATATTAGTACTGCAATATATAAATACGTTCACTGTTCCTGCAGTCCAGAAATATTAGTACTGCAATATATAAATACGTTCACTGTTCCTGCAGTCCAGAAATATTAGTACCAGAGATTAAATTACGTTCACTGTTCCTGCAGTCCAGAAATATTAGTACCAGAGATTAAACTACGTTCACTGTTCCTGCAGTCCAGAAATATTAGTACCAGAGATTAAACTACGTTCACTGTTCCTGCAGTCCAGAAATATTGGTACCAGAGATTAAACTACGTTCACTGTTCCTGCAGTCCAGAAATATTAGTACCAGAGATTAAACTATAATGGAGTACAAAAATTTGGAGGATAAAGTAGGGAAAGATCAAGACCCACTTCCTCCTAATGCTGAAGCTGCTGCCACTAGTCATGACATAGACGATGAAATGCCATCAACGTCGTCTGCCAAGGCCGATGCCCAATCTCCTAGTAGAGGGCATGTCAAATCCAAAAAGCCAAAGTTCACTAAAATTAGCAAAAAATTAGAATTAAAATCATCTGAGGAGAAACGTAAACTTGCCAATATGCCATTTACGACACAGAGTGGCAAGGAACGGCTTAGGCCCTAGCCCGTGTTCATGACTAGTGGTTCAGCTTCACCCAAGGATCTAAGCCCTCCTCCTCCCCCCCCCCCCCCCTAAAAAAATTGAGAGAGTTAAGCTGTCATCAACAACACAGCAAACAACTCTGCCTTCTAAAGAGATGGCATCACAAACCCCCAAGGCGAGTCCAAGGGTGTTGGTGGTTGCGAAGCCTGACCTTCCCATCACTGTACGGGAAGAGGTGGCTCCTTCCACCATTTGCAGCACGCCCTCTGCATATGCTGGAAGGATCACCCACAGTCCAGTTACAGATTTGGCTAATGAAAGTGTCAATGTTGTACACCAGGAGCAGGATATTGATGTAGCTGGCGCTGAGGAGGAACTTGACAAGGAGGATGCTGATGTGGTTATCTTAAATGAGGCACCAGGGGGGGAAACAGTTGTTGTCCATGGGATGAAAAAGCACATCGTCATGCCTGGCCAGAAGACCAAGTAATCCACCTCTTCGGTCTGGAATTATTTCTATCCCAATCCGGACAACAAATGCATGGCCATATGTACCTTATGTAAAGCTCAAATAAGCAGGGGTAAGGATCTTGGCCACCTAGGGACATCCTCCCTTATACGTCACCTGTAGAACCTTCATAATTCAGTGTTTAGTTCAGGACCTGTGGCTAGGACCGTCAGCAGTCCAGGGACACCTAAATCCCTTGGTCCTGTTGTATCCACACCAGCAACACCCTCCTCGTCAATTTCCTCCACGATCTCGATCAGAGATCGTCCTGCAGGCCATGTCACCGGCATGACTGAGTCCTCTTCAAACTGGGATTCTTCCGGAGGATCCTGCAGCGGTACGCCTACTACTGCCGCTGCTGCTAGTCGGTCATCTTCCCAGAGGGGAAGTCGTAAGAACGCTACGTCTTTCACCAAACAGTTGACCGTACAACAGTCATTTGCCATGAGCACGAAGTACGACAGTAGTCATCCTATGGCAAAGCGGATAACTGCGGCCGTAACAGCTATGTTGGTGTTAGACGTGCGTCCGGTGTCCGCCATCAGTGGAGTGGGATTTAGACGGTTGATGGAGGTATTGTGTCCCCGGTACCAAATCCCGCCGAGATTCCACTTCACTAGGCGATACCCGGAATGTACAGAGAAGTACGAAAAAGTGTCCTCAGTGCTCTGAAAAATGCGGTTGTACCCACTGTCCACTTAACCACGGACATGTGGACAAGTGGTTCAGGGCAAAGGACTATATGACTGACAGCCCACTGGGTAGATGCATCGCCTTCCGCAGCAACAGCAGCAGCAGCATCAGTAGCATCATCTCCAAAACGCCTGCTCGTTCCAAGGCAGGCAACGTTGTGTATCACCGGTTTTAGTAAGAGGCACAACGCTGCCAACCTCTTAGAGAAACTGAGGGAAATAATCTTGCAGTGGCTTAGCCTACTTACACTCTCCTGGGGATTTGTGGTGTCAGACAACGCCAGTAACATTGTGCAGGCATTACATATGGGCAATTTCCAGCACGTCCCATGTTTTGCCCACACAATAAATTTGGTGGTGCAGCATTACCTGAAGAGGGACAGGGGTGTATATATGCTTGCGGTGGCCCGCAAAATTGCTGGACACTTTCGGCATTCTGCCACTGCCTATTGCAGACTCGAGCAACATCATAAAAGCCTCAACCTGCCCTGCCATCACCTCAAACAAGAGGTTGCGACGCGCTGGAACTCCACCCTCTTTATGCTGCAGAGGATGGAGGAGCAGAAAAAGGCCATTCAGGCCTACACAGCCACCTACGACATAGGCAAAGGAGTGGGGATACGCCTGAGTCAAGCGCAGTGGAGACTGATTTCCGTGTTGTGCAAGGTTCTACAGCCGTTTGAACTTGCCACACGAGAAGTCAGTTCCGACACTGCCAGCTTGAGTCAGGCGATTCCCCTGATCAGGCTGTTGCAGAAGCAGCTAGAGAAAGTGAGGGAGGAGCTGTTAAAGCATTGCGATTCCACAAAGCATGTAGCTCTTGTGGATGAAGCCCTTCGTACGCTTTGCCAGGATCCGAGGGTGGTCACTCTTTTAAAGTCAGAGGAATGCATTCTGGCCACCGTGCTCGATCCTCGGTTTAAAGCGTATATTGTGTGTCTCTGTTTCCGGCGGACACAAGTCTACAGCGGTGCAAAGACCTGCTGGTCAGGAGATTGTCCTCTGAAGATGACCGTGACATGCCAACAGCTCCTCCTTCATTTTCTTCCACACCTGTGGCTGCGAGGAAACAGCTGAGATTTCCTAAACGACCCGCTGGCGGGGATGCTGAGAACATCTGGTCCGGACTGAAGGACCTGCCAACCATTGCAGACATGTCTACTGTCGCTGCATTGGATGCTGTCACCATTGAAAAAATGGTGGAGGATTACTTTGCTGACACCATCCAAGTAGACATGTCAGACAGTCCTTATTTTTACTGGCAGGAAAAAAAGGCAGTTTGGAAGCCCCTGTACAAACTGGCTCTATTTTACCTGAGTTGTCCCCCCTCCAGTGTGCACTCCGAAAGAGTTTTTAGTGCAGTGGGGAACCTGGTCAGTGAGCGGCGAAGGAGGTTGCTTCTGCAAAACGTTGAGAAGATGATGATTGAAGAATTGATAATTCATTTTTATGAACAAGACCAGCACTGGCCTCCAGAGACTACAGAGGGACCTGTGATTGTGGAGTCCAGCGGGGACGAATTGATAATGTGTGAGGATGAGGAAGTACACACTGAAGGGGGCGAGGAATCAGAGGATGAGGATGAGGACGACATCTTACCTCAGTAGAGCCAGTTTAGTTGTACAGGGAGAGATGAATTGCTTTTTTTGTGTGGGGGCCCAAACAAACCAATCATTTCAGCCACAGTTTTGTAGGCCCTGTCGCTGAAATGATTGGTTTGTTAAAGTGAGCATGTCCTATTTCAACATCATCAGGGTGGGCGGGAGGGCCCAAGGACAATTCCATCTTGCACCTCTTTTTTTGGCATTATGTGCTCTTTGGGGCCTAGTTTTTCAAACTGCCATCCTGTCTGCCACTGCAGTGCCACTCCTAGATGGGCCACGTGTTTGTGCCGCCCACTTGTGTCGCTTAGCTTAGACATCCAGCTACCTCGGTGCAACCTTTTGGACTAAAAACAATATTTTGAGGTGTGAGGTGTTCAGAATAGACTGGAAATGAGTGGAAATGAATGTTATTGAGGTTAATAATAGTGTTCGAGTGGAAAAAAAAACAAAATAATGGATTTTAGCACTTTTTATGCTTTTTTCAAAAAAAAATCAGAACCCAAAACCCAAAATCAGAACCAAAACCTTTAGTGGGGTGTTTTGGCAAAACCAATCAGAACCCAAAACCTCAAGCTAATCAGAACCCAAAACACCAAAAGTGGCCGGTGCACACCCCTAGTTTTGACCAGCATTACCCTCCTGAGAGCCCCATCAAAAGATTTTTGTGGCCGGCAGATACCCCACCTGTGGCTCCGTTGTCTACCCAGGCTCCGGGATTGCGGCCTAGCGTCCTGATCATTTCATTATAGAAGTACCACGGGACCGACGGCTGGACTATTCCCCGCTGGATAGGGGTTCTTTGTCCCCCGAAACTCACCTTGCTTGTTGAGACCCGGGGCTCCGACCTCCTCTGCCCAGCTGAGGCTCAATATCTGAGGGATTCTCCCCGCCGCCCGGACCAGAGGTTGCGGCTCTCCGTACTGCCGGTGTTCAACGAATACACCTTAAGCACTGTTATCTGGCCTTCAGCATGGAGACTACATGGCCACGAAAACTCCCCATTATAGAAGAGCCTTTATGTGGAAGCAGCTGGTGGGGAGCTCCACGGCTGACATCCGATAAGACACCCACATCTGTCTGGCTGCTCGGTGACAGGTGTGGTCTTTGTTTTGGTGGACCGGCAAGTAGTAGGAGTCCGGCTGAGGCATTCTGCCCTGTGGTCAAATTAGTGCCTGTTTATATCGCCCTATATTGGATCCTCTCTGGCCCAGCTAACTATCACTACATCTGCTTTTGGTGACATGCTGCCACCAGGTGGCGAACGAGGAACAGTGCAGACATCACTCTTGTTCATTTCATAAATATGGCCAGTTCGTGTCCCACTATATGGTTCCTGCTATAATTCATTACAAGTGAACGGATCTGGAAGGGTGACGAGATCTGCATAATATAACACGCTGACCCCACTGATTCTCCACTTACTACTCCGAACCATGTAACTGTAGACCCGGTCTGTGCTCTGGCCGCATGGCGCTCTAGGTCACTGCAGGGGGAGCGTGACCAAAGGTAACTGCATTTTTCACTTCATGCATGTAACTTAAGGCTGATCACTTCAATCTACATACGGTACTCCTCATGAGCAAAGACAGGAAAAGTATTGCCAAGCGGGGTTCCAAGAAATTGTTCGATGCACACCATGTTCGGATCTCAGACAGTTTCTCAGGTGTCCCTCACCTTCCGCTGCCTCCACTAACTCACCTGCGGCCTTGTCTCCTCACTCTATAGCTTCCGATATCTCCTCACCGGCTGAAATGGCGACCTCTGACTCAACCTCTCAATCTGGCCAAGTACCATTTTGCAACTTAAGTCGCTTCCCACAAAGGATGAACTCCCGACGAAAAAAAGATTTCAAATCCCTGGAGACCAGACTTCATGAACTTATTCGTAAGAAAGTTGCTAATCTCCAAGCAGACTTTTCACAACACGCTTCGCGGTTAGCCATTGTGGAGGCACACAGGGAGGAATCAAAAGATCGCCAGGATAGATTTCAGGAGGCACTGGAGACACAAGCTCAGGAGCTCCATCTACTCCAGACTAGAGTGGACGATCTTGACAACAAGGGTCGCAGAAATAATATCACGGATCTGGGGTATCCCGAAAGACATCACACTACCGGAACAGGTCCCATTCCAGACCAAAAACTTCAACGAAATTCTAGTTCAAGACCAATCCACGCCCATCCCTTTTGACAGAGCATACATGGCCCTGAAACCACGTGGAGCTCAATCAGATCGACCAAGAGATGTTATCTGTCGCCTCCAACATTACACCCAAAAAGAGGCAATTATTCAAAAGGTGAGGATTCTCGATGGAATGGACAGAAAATTCAAGTTTTCCTGGACCTCTCTTGGCATACTCTTCAACTCAGACGTATGATGATGCCCTCCGGAATAAGAGCATCAAATTTAGATGCATCTTTCTCTTTGGCCTTCAGGCCACTTTGAGTGGCCGAACCGAATCTGTAAGAGTTCCCTCAGATCTTGCCCCCTTTCTGTTCAGCTCTGGACATCCAAACCATCCAGCTTCCGGAATGGTAGGACTATTTTGCTAGGCTTCACCCCCCATCATCGGAAAGGTGGCAGAGGGCCAGCAACCCGAGATCTGCGTCCAAGCGTAGACAGACTCCTCATAGAGATAGAGATACCTTAATAAAGCGTTTAGCTCTTCTTCAACCAGGGTCATCTAGTTGTCCAGATCGTCGCCTGGATCGGGCTTTCAAGGCTCTCTCATTGATACGGTCATTCTATGATGCTGTTTTGGTTTTTTGCCGTTTGCTCTTTTCTCTACAGGCTCTCTGTATCGTCCATAAGATCTTCTCTATTTGATTTACAGCTGTTAAACTTTGTTGTATTGATTGTCTTTGATGTTCCCTAATGTCTTTTTCTCCAACCAAGGTCTTCCAACGGTTACTCATACTAGACGTAGTCCTTGCCCTCTCTTCCTCCCTCTTACTGATGGATTACAACACCCTACGGTGAGGGACTGACTACACATTCTTCTCCTATCCACACGGAGTCTACTCCCACATCGATTATTTTTTTTATTTTTTTTCACACAGGCACCTTCATTTAGCTCACTCCACATCCATAGGCCAAGCGACCTGGTCCGATCATGCTACTATATCCCTTACCCTGCACCTGGCCCATTCTAGTGTTAAAAGCTGCTCATGGAAACTTAAACTCCTTCTACAAGATACATATTGTAGAACCCAAATTGAACAGGCTCACTTCAGAGGTTTCAGCGGTAACACTCTGGGAAGCTCATAAATGTGTTCTTCGTGGGAAAATAATTAAATTGGGCTCCTATATGAAAAAAGAAAGAGAACCTCTTAAAACTCAGCTTCTCCAAAAAATTACAAAGCTGGATTCCAGACACAAAGCTGCTTTGGCGCCTGAGGTACTAATGGAATTGACTGAAGCTAAGTCGACGCTAAACAAACTCATGTATGAAAGAATAAAATTAGATTATCCCAAAGGCCACAACCTTAGATCACAAAGACTCAAATCCTTCATTGCAGTGATTAAAAATGATAAAGGTTCGGATTGCCAGTTTACGTCAGACATATTGTCCTCATTCCACTCCTACTACTCACGCCTCTAACATTTCAGAGAAAGCCCCTTGGTCTGACTTTTCAGACAAGTCCCCTCAGATATCGGCATAGCTTCGGGAGGTCGGGTTCTCCACTCTCTCCGATTCAGATATCTCTTTACTGGAAGAACACATGGCAAATTAGAGGAATTAAATACACCCCTTTGGGTAAAAGACCAGGCCCGGATGGATTTTTAAATCTCCTATTATAAAACCTTTAAACAGAAATTTTTTCCCCTGTTGATGTCAGCCTTCAATGTAGTTTCGGAAGATGTCCCGTTTTCCTCACAATCTTTAGAGGCTCATATCACTGTGGTTCCCAAAGAGGGCAAAGACCCATCCCAGTGCTCAAGCTACCGCCCGATTTCCTTACTTAATGTCGATATTAAGCTTTATGCAAAACTTATTGCCAATCGACTGAAGATTCTTCTTCCGGATCCGATACATACTGACCAGGTTGGATTTGTTCCCGGTCGTGAGGCCAGGGACAATATGATTAGGGTCATCGACTTGATTTACGTGGCTCTGTCCTCTACCACTCCAGCCTTGCTTTTATCCACGGATGCGGAGAAAGCATTTGACCGTACTGATTGGTCATTTCTACGGTGTATGCTTGCTCCCTTGGGTCTGGGCCCTCTGGCGCTTCACAGATATTTGGCTCTCTACTGCTCGCCTTCAGCTCGTATTAAAATTAACGGGACACTTTCGGATCCAGTATTGATTAGCAATAGCACCAGACAGGGCTGTCTGCTCTCACCCCTTATTTTCGTGCTTTGTACGGAAGTTCTGGCTAGGTCCATTTGAGCAAACCCTGACATCTCGGGATTACAGGTTGGGGGAGTAGAATACAAATTAGCTCTTTTTGCTGATGACCTAGCTATGGTTACGAATCCGATTATTTAAATTCCAAATTTTGCCAGGGAATTCCAGCATTTTGGTTCTCTATCAAATTTTAAGATTAATTAATCAAAATCAGTGACCCATTTCGGTGCCTTCTCCTGTGGCTGAGGGTATCCAAAAAGCGTTCCCATTCCAATGGCACCCCCATCATATTAAGTATTTAGGTGTGCTGATTTCCAGTAACCTGTCACGTCTCTTTGACCTTAATTTTGGCTCCCTATTATCACGGCTCCGATCAGACCTGAGAGAGTGGCATGGCAAGACCTTTTCATGGTAAGGTCGGGTCAACATAATAAAGATAAATGTCCTTCCGCGTGTTTTCTATCTCTTACAGATACTCCCAATACATATACCTGACAAATGGTTCTCTGACCTTCAGTGAGTGGTAAGGGATTTTGTGTGGGTCGAGAAAAGACCTCGTTTTAAACATGAAGTCTTGTATTGGCGTAGACATCTGGGGGGCTTACAATTCCCACACTTTCCTTCTTACCACAATGCAGCTCTGTTGGGGAGGATCGTAGAATGGACGACCTCTAGTGGTGAGAAACAGTGGATTAGTATAAAAGGTGCGAGCTCGCCCTCTTCACCCCGGTTCACCCTGTGGTTGAGTAAATTACCCACTATTAAACTTCCTGCTATAGGTCCTACAATTTCAAGGTGGTCAAAACTCAGATAATTTACTCATATATCCTCACCCATATCTCCTCTGTCTCCCATCTTTGACAATCCGCTGTTTCCGCCAGGGGAAGTTGGCTAAAATGTTCCCAGGGGTATTGTATGTTTGTTGGAGATGTCAGAAGGCCCCTGGCACTACCCTTCATATCTTATGGGACTGTTCTGTGCTTAGACCCTTTTGGAATCAGGTCAGAGCGGTTTCTTCAGATATACTGGGAGACGAAGTCCACAATAACCCTGCCTTCTGGTCATTAGATTAAACCAACTCACCAATCTCTAGCCTCAAAAAATCATGTGTGAATTATCTCATTTCAGCTGCCAAAGCGGTAATTCCGATCCACTGGATGTCTTCTACACCACCATCTACAGGAGAGTGGCTCTTGAAATTAGATTTCTTTAGGAGAATGGATGATCTGACATTCTCTGCAACTGATAAGTTTGCAGAATACTATATGTTGTAGGTGGTTTGAATTCACAGAGTCCGGGAAACTATTATTGTTGACGAGTCCAATCTCTAACTCTTTAGCTGACAGCGCTCAACCCTGACTACATTCTTCATTGAGTGGCTCCCTCCCCCCCCCTCCCCTCCTTTTATCCATCTTCTTTTTCTTCTTTATTGGCGTAGCCCAGGTGGACTCGCCAGGTTCCCTCTCCCTCTTCTTCTTTTCGGGGCTAACCCCCTCTTGTTATTTATGGTTTTTTTTGTATAGTTTTTTATTGTCCTCTAAGGTAAAAATGTATCTCTGATATCTTTTGAAGAAATATATTTACATTCAGGTGATATGCTATGAAAATGTGCTTAACTGTTTACCAAAACATAAACTGAATAAAGAAATATTACACTAAAATATTAGCAGTGGGAAAAAGAAAAAAAAAAAAAAAAAAAAGACAAACATATAGAGAAGAAATAATTTGTCAACTTGATCAGTGGTACATAAATAGAAAATCATGTGGCAAACCAATCAACAGAGAAAAAAACATTACTAAGAAACATATACTGATAAAGATGATCACTAAGGGAAACACAAACAATGAAGGGTAATACAACAGACCTAGAGGGCAATTGTTCCAGAAATAGATATTACTTTACCTGCAAATGTTCAGAAAACTGCCCCAAAGCATAGAGTGCTGCATTCCTGACTACATGACTGTCATCTGTGATAGCCTGACATACCAACTGTAGCATAGATTGGAGATGCCTGCCAAACGATAGACATATATGTTGAAAACCAATAATGAATCTTTAAAATAAAAGCTAAATTAAAGAGCAAGCGCCCTGCATTAAATACCATATGTACACCAATAGCTGTGCTGGTGGTGACATGGGGAAGCGGAAATAATTTAACTTTATGTTGGAAAAAATAACAAGGTAAGCAAGAAAAGCATGGTAAGACTTAACAATATGGTTTACCTATATGTTCCATATATGAGAACATGGTTTAGTTTTCAAGTAGATAGCTAGCTATCTGTAAGAGTACTAGTTAACCTCTTTGCTTTGTGTATGGATAAACAAAACAGTCAACCACATTAACACCTATGTAATGGTTTAAGAGAGTTTCAAGGTGAATTATATACATATTATCTTCACGCAATTAAGGAACCCCTATATAACCACCCTAAAATGCTATAATCAATTTGTATTGCTCTACTACAGTTTAGGGAAAGGTGTAGAGTCTAGAATAATGTGTCTATTTCCTGCTTTCTTTATTTAGAGTACCCACAAATAGCTCAGACTAGACAATTACATTTTTTCCTTCAATAATCTGAGGGAGACAACTGAGGCCCTGTGCCATGCCTCCCAAGAGGAACTCAACGACCTAGAAGATTGTGCCGTTACCTGTTCAAGAACAGACTGTCCTGCTCAAATGTAAACCTGGCTAAATTACCAAAGTAATCCAACTAACAACGATCTGCAAGAACACAGGGCCAACCTCTTCTCTGGCCATCATATAGGACCAAAAGGTTATCAGTCCTGCGCATTTCCGGCATCCTCATAACATTTTTCCTCTAAGCCCTGACAACATCTATTGAGTAAAAGAGAGATTTCTTCTTCCAAGTAACTGAACATGGTCTAAGGCTGCTTTAGGTGGAACTTGGAGGCTACTTTGGGCTGAAAGGAAGGTTTAGTCCAAAGAACCCAGTTTTCATATGAGATTAAATACAATAATATTAGATAGATACAAAACAGTGCCTCCTGCTCCAAAGTCTTCCAACTGTGTTTGCTAAATGAAAAGTTGGATAGGGAAAGCACCTCCAGGGCCAACTACCAAAGGGATGGCTGCCATCCTGAAGGACAACCAGCTCAGCCTCCCTGTGACTAGTGCGGGAATACAATGAAAGCCAGCCTCCACCTCACACATTCCCCATGACACCAGGGACCCTGCACCACATTCAGGTGCAGGCCCCAGCAACAGACCATGGCTAACCTTAAAGCTTCACTACCAGTGCTCGCTCAGGTGAAGGTCTATGATGGCAATGGAGACACAGGGATTCTGGTCACTACCTGCGGAGTAAGTGAATGGGTTTCTGAGAGATACAGCCCCTCAGTGGAAGCAAGTGGGTGAGTGAAGGAGGCGATACTGGCATTGGCATCTCCTTAGTACTCTTCAGGAATCTTGTAACCATTGCCGCTGTAGTGATGCCAGTAGAAGAGTAGTAAAATAAAAAGAAGAACATAATGATTTAAAATTTCAGTCAGCCAATGGCAGCCATCCAAAACAGCGCCAAACTTCGGTGGGCACTTTATACCACCGTACCCACATTCAGTTGTTTTTTTTAGAGTGGGATGAGTTTGTATTTTTAGAACCAATTTAAAGTGGCCAAACTCTAGTGATGAGACTCTGTACTTAAATGTCCCCCATAGGATGAAAGAGAAATTAGAATTTTCTTTATCCATTTTACTTATGAGAGCTGACACAGCCTCTCACACCTTACACTGCTGCAGGGGACCCCATTGATCATAGTAATTAGAAAGCAGTAAATAAGTAGTGCTAAAGGATATAAACCCTTTGAGACAGCACTTAAATTAAAAATAATGCAGGAAAATAAAAAAAGTGGCAAAGAGCAATGTACAACACAATTGTCTAGTCCAAGCATGTGATAGTGTTTCTTATCCAGCTAACATATAATCATTGGAATACATACTTGATATCTACATCAGGAGTATTCTTTACTGATAACACTTATTCACTACTATTGTTCATTATACATACTTGTTACGGATGTGGTCTGCACAGCCCTCACTTAGAACAGCAAGACACATAAGGCCAGCTTTCCGCTGATAGGGATTCGAACTAAGGAGACATGGCTCCATGAGTGGTGTCTTGGAAAGAAAAGATATGTAAGAAAAGCAAACAAGGACATATAACAGAAAGAATTCGGAGACAAATGAGAGTGAGTGTTTGTGTGCATACATCTATCCGTCTACACTATATATATATATATATATATATATATATATATATATATATATATATATATATATATATATATATATATAGGAATTCTAGTCAGTCTCATATACAATTAGTCAGACATCCATGAGCAATTCTAGACAATCACAGAGACAAGCAAAATGTGGTAAAAATTACTTTATCGAATCAGGAAAGTCAGATTCAACATCAATTAACGGAAATATAACTATTCAACTGGTTTACATGTGGATAATTAACTCCGGGGGTAAATGTATAAGCCTGCGGGTTTGAAAAAGAGAAGACGTTGTCTATAGCAGATTCTAGCTGCCATTTCTTAGAATGTACTAAATAAATGATAACTAAAATCTAATTTGTTGCTATAAACAACATCTCCACTTTTTCAAACCCACAGCTTGATAAATTCACCCCAGAAGTTTGCAAACTGTTTTTTTTTTTTTGAAAAACGAAAAAAAAAAAAAAAAAAATCTACCAGCAATTTGCCTTTACACAAATTACAAAAGTCATATCCAAGTCCCCTCAAACATAAAAAAAAAATAGACAACAAAGGATATAAAATGTATTAATTTTGGATGTAAATAAAGAATATTGTAACAAAAAAAACCAGATGCTAATTTATACACTCCTGCATTACAGCATGCACGAGTGGCAGATGAATGCAGTGAACAGGATATATCTCCCACAATTTGCGGCACTCAGGACAAAAGTCCTTGGGATAGTACCCTAGAATCTGTATGAACAAACTCTCAGAATCATACAGAAATGCTGATACCCAAAGCTACAAGATAAAAAAAAAAAAAAAAAAAGAGAAGTAGTTTCCTGCACACCAGACAAATAAAAAAAAAACAAAACAACGTGTCGGTGGCGGTTAGCGTCACCTTAAATAAACACCAGCCCGATACCATGTGCTCGCATTTATACTTATATCTCTATATATTTGTGCTATTACACTTCTATACAGAATCCCAGGTCATAAAATCACCGGGATTGCCAGCAAATGTAGAAGTGAGATCCAAGTCACTGTAACAACACAAATAACACAGCATTCTAGAGTAGATTCGAGGTACAAATGGCAGGACAAGTGCAGGAGTGAGGAATCTGAAGGGAGGCCAGAACATATAAGAGGAACATGCATCGGTTACCAGGGTACTGGTACTGGGCATATTTTAGTTGCCATGTCAACCGGGATTTGTATCCCCCTTGCATATAGGTATTACAGATACAATGAACAGAATTAGTAAAAGAAAAAAAAATTAAACGGTTAGAATAAAATGATTCTTGAAACAGAAGGAAACATACTTTTAGAAGCAGAGGTTCAAAAATGTTTTTCAAGACCAAAGAATAATGAATTAAAGGACTTATTAATGGCCAATACATTAGTCAAGTATTGATGGAACTAATCAATTAGAAAGTCAGAGGACTTATCCTGTATATGTACCAGTTGAGGAAACAATTTCTCAGGCGGCAGATGAAGAGCCAGTATGTCGATCACCTGTAATACAAAAACACATTACATGAAAATCTTATCCATATTCTAAACACAACAGAGAATTGTGCTCTATGACTGACCTGAGCTGCATAGTGTTTGGGTGACTCCACTTCAGCCCCCTCTTCCAACAATTCTTCATCCTCATCTTCTTGGTCTTCTGGGTCCATTTGTCCAGGAGGAGGCTCAGCACACATGATGGGGAAAATAGCATTGAGAATCTGAGACAGCAGCTTTTGTTTCAAGATGGACTAAAAAGATACAGATCATATTATAATAATTATGTGTCCATCTCAGCCAAGCCACTTTGAGCGCACATTTATACTGACAAATATGGCGAACACAAAATTGTCAGGAGAGCTGACCATTCCTGCAACTTACATTCATGAATTGATACAAAACAAATAATTGCAATATTCCACTTACAACTGGTTTCATTTGAACCACTGCTTTTCAATGTACGCTGTATGAGCTTGACTCAACACACTAGTATGCTGTGTTGAGCTTTGCTGAACTTTCTTTTTTTTTCGAATAGTTTATTTATGAAAGGTCAAAAAAAGAAGTCGGCTAAGTAAGTGAACAATTAATAAAAACAGCAAAAACAAGTGTCAGTAAAAGACAACTGAATACTAAGCAAGCTACCAGACATGCTATAAGTAAATTCAAACACTACAACCCAATTTTTAGGGGGTTGGGGAGCAGGTGTAGCAAGTATCGAAAGAAAGCAAAGGAGGGGGGGGCAGAAGAAGAGAAAACAGGAGGTAGTCAATTATACTGTGGGATCAAGAGAGGGGTGAGAAAAATGTAAAGAGGGACAGCCTTGGTAAAAGATTTAGAATAATTATTAAGGATGCCGGTCATAAATTACATGCGATGCACATGCCATACTCCATTAATTATGGCCTGTATTGATTTGGGGGGGGGGTGGGAAATGCTGCCACCAGTCCGCCGCAAGCAGACAGGTGCCGATATAATCTAATTAGAGGAAGCAGAAAAAAAATTAGGTTCTAAAGGTACTTCAATTCGCCTGAATCTAATTTTTTTTTATATCTAGCTAAAAGTGGGGCAGGTTCGAACAGTCCCATCATAGGTGGTGGAACGCACCCTCAAGGAAACATCCTCACCAACATCGATCAGTAGAGTCAGGAAGCATCTTTTTTTTTTTTAAGTCAGGAAGGCACATAATATCAGTGTCAAAAGACCTTATATATATTTTCTCGAGTTCTGACACATGTGGCGCTGAAGGCAGCATTATCATGGATCTCAGACCAGTCATCATCTGCAAAGGTTTCACCAAGGTCCCTTTCTCAGGCCACTTTGTGGAGATCTCAGAGGTAGACGGGGCAAGTTCGGAGTGTGTGGAAATTAGACCCTTCATGGAGGACCGGCAAAGATACAGAGCTTCAAAAGTGGTGCGGGGACGGGCGGATAGAGGAAGCATAATGGAACTTCAAAAGTTGCGAAGTTGTAAGTATTGGTAAAAACATCTCATGGGCACTCTAAATTATGATTGGATATTGGAAAATTGAGGAAATATTACAGTATTAGTCAAATCATTAAGATATCTAATCACCGGAAAATGCCATAGTAGGAAACTTGAGGGGGTGAGACCTGGGGGGAACTCCGGGGACTTAAATAATGGGACCAGGGAAGGTTGAGAAGAAAGACCATGCCTTTGAGAGACAGAGTCCCAAACCATCAGAGAGTGAGAGACTACCAGATGTAGGAGCACACTCTTTGGGCGGTGAGCCCGTGGGAGCCAGAGAAGAGAAGCCAGAGGCAGTAATTCCAGAGCCTCAGTGCGTATTTAAACTCTAGAGAACCTAGAACCACACCAAAGATACATGAACAAGCTGTGCAGAGATAGTAGCAACGAAAGTTGGGGCTGCTCTTACCGCAAGGGCCTCTAAAGAGCCTTTAGGTGAACCCGAGGATGTTTACTGGACCATATGAAGCAGGAGGTATGAAATTAGAGAAATTTGAAAACATAGGGAGGGAATACAGATGGGTAAGGTCTTGTAAAGGTATATAAGTCTGGGGAGGATATTCCTTTTGACAGCGTTGATATGGTCGATCCAGGAGACATAGTGATGGGACCAAGTAGTGAGGTCCAATTTAATTTGGGAAAGGATGTGAGAAAAATTTGCTTGTAAAAACTGATTATAACGTTTAGCTCTGCTGAACTTTCATAAAAAGTTGCTAATTACAGAAATCTAAGCATGCACAATACAGCTTACCTTGCTCTTGAGTTTGATGAGGAAACGAATACAGAAAAGTGACTTCACACGGAGGTTATCAGACAGTGATGTGTTTACAGCAAGCTGCATAGAGACAAACATAATAATGTAATTTACTCTTCTCTTGTATGCCACTTGTCTATGATTTATATATCTAAGCATACAGTAACAAAAAATGTATGTGTGTTCATAGAAAGGGATAATGGGATTTTTGTACATAACTTTATATATTTTCCTCTTAATATAAAGGGGGTATAGAATGTAGTTGCTGGAGCTTTGACACTTTCAAATTTAGTATTGAAATGCTCCTCCGCCTCTATACCCCATTGGCAACATTCTAACATCAGCATTTGTTTAAGAAAGCCACAAAGGACAGAAACACGATACAGAACAAGGAGAAGAGGAAACCGCATACTCCCCCAAAACCTAAATCCTAACTATGATAACAGTGAGAGGACAAGAACCAGAATGGAACACAACAAAAAAAAGGAGCAGAAAGGAAACGTGTCCAGTGTCCCCATTGGATTCAGAGAAAAAGATTTAATGCAAGGTCAAAAATATAATTTTATCTGACATCTATGGGGCACACTATGTCTCAAAGCTGTCCCTAAGGAGGGAGAGAACGCTCCAAAATCATGGTGTGCAGCACCTTTCATCCAAAACTGGCATCTTTGGATACAAAAGTGTTAAACCTGCAGAACCTTGTGAAGATGTGCACCGAGGACCAGGGGCCACCTGGCACAAATGCTCAGTGCAGGTTCTGTGAAATGTCGCCAAAGAATCACCCGCTGATGCAGTGGAATGAGAACACACATTTTCAGGGACTGGCTGACCCGCTCAATTGAAGCCTGACGAATTACCGAAATAACCCTCCGGACAAAGGTCTGTTTAGAGGATAACAGGTCATCCCTCCTGTGCAAGCCCTTGGTACTGTCCACATACACCGAACCACATCCAGAGAACGAAGAGGCCCCTCTTCCTCTGGAGACTTAGCCTGATCCAAAGCCGGAATCAAAATCTTCTGATTTAGGTGGAAACTAGAGACTACCTTTGCTTAAAAAAATGGCTTGGTCCTAAGCACTGCCCTGTCATTGTGAAAATGACTAACGGAGAGCTACAAGACAATTCCCCCAGCTCAGAAACTCACCTGGCAGAAGAAAAGGTCAACAGGAAGATTGTCTTCTAGGTGAAGGATTTTAAGTCCGCTGAACAAACAGGTTCAAAGAGAGGGTGCTGCAAGGCAGTCGGCACCAAATTCAGATCCCACGGAGAAACTGGAGGATGTAGGGAGACTGCACATGCACCACATCAGGCAGAGGTGCCAGTTTTCTTTAAAATAAAACCGAAAGGGCTGAGACCTGGACCTTCAACAAACAAAGTTTTAATCCCCCTTCCAAACCTTCCTGCAGAAACTGCAGGAATTTCTCCAGCCTGAAAGAAGATGTAGGAAACCCCTTTAATTCACACCAGAAGATGTCAATCTTCCAACCTTTATGGTAATTAACTACAGGCAGACACAGGTTTGTGAGTCTTGATCATGATCTGAATCATCCTATCAAGAGACCTCTTGGCCAGTTCGAACAAGTTAGTTATTTATAATTTAATGTTTTTTTTCACACATTTTCCATATCCAGTTTTATTAACAATTTTTGTAGTATTTTATGTATATATTGTGGGATCATTATCTAACAAAACAAAAACTGTGTCCTGCGCTGGAAGAACAATACACACAGAAGGAAATTGCTTAATTAAATCAGCAGCTGTAACAAACTAAGGGTTGATGCCAAACCCCCTATGAAAATCCAGAGCAAGAAAAGAGACCAACAGCGCTTGATATAATAAGCCATAAATTCAGTACAAAGGCTGTTCCAATGAACTATCATATGGCAGAAATCATTTGTGAAAACTGGGAATGGTTTGTAGATAGAAAATGTAACACTAAATATCAACATATAGAAATCAGATTAAAAGGCGAATGTTAAAACAATCCAAAAGTAGATACGAGTATAAAAAACTAAAAGAGACCAGTCTCAATGTGTCTGAAGTCCGAATAATATGCAGCCTTTAAATTGATCCGCAGATCCGCTGTTTCAAATGATTATATATGGCAGGATTAGTCAATGAATTAGAACGCAATCTTAAATAGATAAGAAGCCAAAGTCATAAAGGTAATGCTGGTAACACAGGGCTGTGTCCGCAGACCGTGTATGCCCCTTATAGATGTCCACCATCAATTAGATCCAGCACGTATCCGTACACATAGTAGCAGAAAGGCAAGGCCCGAAACCAATAATGTGTTTAAACCGTGAATTTGAGAGCTCGCTGATAACATTTCTAGATTGGAACATGAAGGTACTCGTCCTTAAAGTCCATGGACACCATGAACACATCTCATTCCATTTTGCTGATGGACTGTAAAGAGTTCATCTTGAGCCTGTCCACTGTTAACTGCACATTCAAGGATTTCAGGTTCAGAATAGGTCAGAAGGAGCCACCCAGCTATTGGACCAGAAAGAGGCTGGAGTAAAATCATATTCTTTGTTTGGCACATGAATAACTAACCTGCCAAAAAGAGTGACTGAATGGCCTATTGTACAGCCAAGTCCCTTCATCCTGTTTCCTGGGAGACAAAAGAGAAAAAACCCTAGGGAGAGGATGAATGGAGATCTATTATGTATCTCCGGCTGGTGATGCCTCTTACACATGAGTTTATGGTGGAACAAACCACTGGTCCCGGTAAAGAAGCAGACAGGCTCCAACCACCTGCCTGTCATGCCGATTGTTTGTTAGAGGGCTTAGATGCTGGACGCCTAGCTGTCCACGCCTGTCTACCTCTCTGCATCCCTTCCCTGGGGGCAGAAGGCTGAGCTCTTGAGCGCTGACTTCTAGCCTTCACATAGGGACAAAAGGACCATAAAATTGGTTCCTTGGGTCTAGGCGTATTAAACATGAAAAAAAGAGTTTTTCCCCCGGTGGGCTCAGCAATGAGATAATCTAGCTAAGGCCCAAACAGGACACTAGCAGAGTATGAAAAGGATTCCAGAGACCTCTTGGACTATGCATCGGCTTCCCAGGTCCGGCTCCATAAGCACAACAAACCGCAACACCGGAGGCTGAAATCCTAGCCCCAATGAGTCCCATATTTATGGACACCTCTCCAAGGTACTAAGAGCCCCCACGAAGGCGTTCCACTAAGGTGAGGAAATCTGATTTGGATCTATCAGACACCAAGCCCTCCGCCCACCTTTCCTCGACCTTAGTGACTCAGGCAGAAGTCAAACTGGGTCTAAGGGAAGCCCTTGCTGCTGTGTAAACAATCTTAAGGGTGGTTACTATTTTCCTATCAGTGCAGTCCCTTTAGGTAACAACAATAGAAGTAGGAATGGTTGCCATCTTGCAACACAAGCTATGGGAGCATTCAACAAAAGGCAGGGATTCACATTTATCCACCAGGGAGAGGATAGAGGGTAAAGGGCCTGCCGTCTGTGGGAGACATGAATTTACGGTCAAAATATGCTGACACTGCGCTCAACTCCAGTTAAACGATATTACCACAGCAGCAGCGGGACCAAGGTATCCCTCCTTGAATAATGACACTAAAATCTGTGGAGTGTCTCATCCGTGCTTGTAATAACTATGAACAGAACCAAAACCAAAAAGAGAAAGGCTGTTGCCTAATATAAGTATCATATCTCTATAGATAAAAAATCCAATGTAAACACACAGATATATAAATTATGCTAACATCTATAAACACACAAACATTAGTGAACCATTATGGACATTGAAAACTAACGTCAATTAATGTTATGTAGACCAGAGAGAGATGTGGATGTCCCAAGGGAAGGCAACACCAACGCCTTACTAATGAAAGTGTTTGTGTAGCTATGACTATGAATGGATCTATAAATATATCTAACAATTTGGCAGAAGGACATCCCAAATGTAAGATTTTTATAGCCAACTAGACTTGATCACCAATAGAATATATCCTAACTGGTCTACGATGGTTATGTGCTTGCTGCTTCGATCGGTTTTACGTTTCTTTTAAATGTAGTACTATATTTCTCCAAATATTGCATCTTTTCCAAAGAAGGACTGGAACAGCAGGTACCAGTGACTCAGACGATAGAAGGTACTGGGCACGATTGACCTCCATAGCTTGAGAAAAGAACAGATTATGTACCATTAATTATTTTACTTGGAGACTACATGGCAGCCATAACTATGCATACACTATATGGACAAAAGTATTCGGACCATTATACCAACAGGAACTGTTATGACACTGTATTTAAATACATATACTTTAAAATGGAGTTGGTCCCCCTTTTGCAGTGATAACAGCTTTCACTCTTCTTGGGAGGCTTTCCACAAGATGTTGGAATGTTTCTGTGGGAATTTGTGCCCATTCATTCTGAAGAGCATTTATGAAGTCAGGCAATGATGTTGGACGAGAAGGCCTGGCTCGCAATATCTGTTCCAGTTCATCCCAAAAGTGTTCGATGGGATTGAGGTCAGGGCTCTGTGCAGGTTAGTCAAGTTCTTCCACACCGAACTCATCAAACCATGTCTTTGTAGTCCTTGATTTGTGCAATGGGGCACAGTCATGCTGCAATAGAAAATGGCCTTCCCCAAATTGCTGCCACAAAGTTGAAAGCATAGCATTGTCCAAAATGACTTGGTATGCTGAAGCATTAAGATTGCCCTTCACTGAAGATAAGGGGCCTAGCCCCAAACCCTGAAAACGGTCCCATACCATTAACATTCCTCCACCAAACTTCACAGTTGGCATAATGCAGTCTGACTGCCAGAGAAGTGTGATTCGTCACTCCACAGAACACTTATCCACTGCTCCACAGTTCAGTATCTGTGTGTTTTACACCACTCCATTGGCTTGGCATTGTTCTTGGTGATGCTTGCGTGCAGCTACACAACCATGGAAACCCATTGCATTAAGCTCTGTCGTACAGTTTTTATGATTACATTAATGCCAGTGGAAGTTCGGAACTCTAGAGCTATGGAATCAGCAGAGCGTTGGCAGTTTTTACGCATCATGCACCTTAGCAGTCGTTGACCCGCTCTGACTTCACGTGGTCTTCCGCTTCATGGCGGAGTTAATGTTGGTCCTAAACGCTTCCACTTTCTAATAATATCACTTACAGTTGACCATGGAATATCCAGCAGGGATAAAATTTCACGAACCGTCTTATTGTAAAGGTGGCATTCTATCACAGTTCCACCCTTGAAGTCACTGGGCTCTTCAGAAGAACCCATTTTGTATCACAAATGTTTGCAAATAGAGACTGCATGGCTAGGTGCTTGATTTTATACACCTCTGGCAACGGGTATGATTTAAACACCTCAATTCAGTAATTATTAGGTGTGGCCAAATACTTTTTTCCATATAGTGCAGCTTCCTTTAACTGGCTAAGAAGAGACAGGTAGCAAATACACACCCCAGATGATAATATAAGCTTAGTTGTAAAATTGGACTGCTGTGGAGTCTTTTGAAGAAAAGGAATGAACGGTAAATAATCAGTTATTTTCTTATTCAAACTCACTGGCAGTTACTATGTGTTGTACCAAAGCTTAAACAATATTAAGGGCCCCAAAAATAATCAAAACTCAGCCAGATATGCCATAATTTAAAAATTTATTTGGAAGCTTAACTAGGAACATCTCTTCCAAACTATAATCCAAGATGGTAATGACTTGCGAAAGTATGAATAGATGACCAACCAGCTGTTTTGCAGAGTTGCACCACTGAGACCTGAGGATCTTTGGCAATCATTACTCTTGTAGGCCTGTTTAATGTCTTCTCTGATCCATTTGGATCCATCTGTCTTCCAGATTCGTTCTTTTTCAGACATTTATATGGCGATTGCTCTCACTAAATTCAATGAATGAGGCAGCACGGTGGCTATGTGGTTAGCACTTCTGCCTCACAGCACTAGGGTCATGAGTTCAATCACCGAACATGGCCTTATCTGTGTGGAGTTTGTATGTTCTCCCCGTGTTTGTGTGGGTTTTCTCTGGGTGCTCCGGTTTCCTCCCACACACCAAAAACATACTAGTATGTTAATTGGCTGCTATCATATTGACCCTAGTGTCTCTATCTCTCTCTGTCTGTGTATGTTAGGGAATTTAGACTGTAAGCTCCAATGGGGCAGGGACTAATGTGAATGAGTTCTCTGTACAGAGCTGCAGAATCAGTGGCGCTATATAAATAAATGGTAATGATGAATGCAGATTTTTTTGAAAATCATTTTCATCCTTTCAATGTCATCCACCTCAAGGAGATTTATTAGAGAGGTTCAAAGAGATCAGACATTAGGGCGTTTAGAACAAAATTAAGGTCTCATGCGGCCACAAAAGGTCTTATGGATGGATGAATCTTCTTTACTGCCTGGAGGGATCTCATAATCTACCTTGTGAGGCTAACTTGGTGTCCAAGAATATATGTATCTTAAGAGTAGATGTTGCAAGGCCTTTACTGAGCCTATCATGGAGGAAGTCCAGGATATGTGGAATGATGCCTTCTACTGGATTGAATCTGGTGCCACGTCAGGAAACAAACTTCTTCCAGATTCTGCAATAGATAGCCGAAGAATTATTCTTTCTTGCCTGTAAAAAGGTATTGATTATCTGTTCTGACACAACTTTTGTTCTGAGCTGTTATCACTCAATCGCCAAGCCATCAAAGACAGCTTCTATTCATCTGGAGACTTCAGTGCAATCCATTGAAGAAACATGTGACTTCTTAAGACAACTCTTCAACTTCCTATCCATGGGGTGTCTAAGAGGACCCCAACCTCAATAGGATATGTAGTTCTAGAGGACAGACTTGCCACTGAAGCATTAACCTTAAGCTGCTACACTACATTTCTGGAACTCAAAGGGTATAAGATCAAACCTGTACAAATCAGGTTTACGTCCTTTACGACTTGATAATATCGAAAAACTCATCCTTTTATATTACATTGTTCAAAGACAGATTCTTGAATTTCTGTGGAAGGCTGCTGTAAATTCATACCTAAATTTATAAATGTCCTTTTACAAACTTTCCACTTATTCCAGATTAAACATTCTAGATGACTTATTGATTTCCCCAGGCTCATTACTAGAGGAATGAATCATCTCCATCTGTTGGGGAATCTGTCTGATTGCTCACAAGTGGCTACCAAATCTATGCTTGTTTGAGACATAGGCCCCTTTAACCCCTGCAGGACACACAAATCTTCCTTAGTGACAAAGTCCTCTCATATCCACTCTATTAAATCCTTATATTGTTCTAGTGACTGCTTTTTCCTCTTTGCTTGAGAGTAGCATGCTGCCAAAAACTCTTCTGCTGTTTTGGATCAGACTCAGGTTCCATTGATGAAAAGCAGGTAGCAGACAGAGTTGAACAAACATTTTGGTTTTGCAGGGACAGCTCCAAAAAGCTCCATGCAAACAGACTGTTCCTCCATCTTTGAGCCTATGACCTCCTATGTGATCCTTTCTTAAGCACCATTCGCTGCGTTTACAATTCAGTGCCAAATTCAAAATTACTGCAGGAGCACTACTATTCTTGTGGTCTTTGTAAATGGTGATATGAAAGCTAGATCTTTTTGCAAAATTCTCTAGTTCTTATATGCAAACTAAATGGCCAGAAGTTCTCCATCACCCATTGAATAGTTTAGTTCTACTACCAACTTTCTGAAAAACAGGTACAAGGGTGAAGTATTTTTTTTCTTTGTGTTTTTGTGATATAATAGCTCCTACTGCTGAGCGAGAAGCATCCACTTTCAGAAAAAAATGCTTGGACTGGTTTTGGATGAACAAAGAGTGGTGCCTCCGGATTGGAACCCCTTTACGAGTTATATAAGAGATTGGCTGCATAATCTTTGAAAAACTTCCTAGAGTAATTACAGAATCCTATGAATCACTGGACTGCTTTGACATACTTGGGAACTGCCAAAAGTTTTTACAGGATACATTTTGATTCTATCATTGGTGATTATACCGCAGGAACTTACATACTTTCAAACTCAATATACATTTTTACAGTTTGGTATACAATCTGTGAGTCTGAAAATGCCCCAGAACTGCCCAAATGTGACACCTGTGTTCAGACAAGAGTAGGAAAAGATGCTGGAAAAATAACTTAACACATACTGATCCAGAACATTTCTAAACACATAGTTTATGAGGTGTTGGAAGGTAGCTGTTATGTTAGAGAGTCCGAAAGACATCACTAGATATGCAAAAGTGCTTAAAACAAGCTAAATGTTATTTTTTTCAGTTATCCTTGGGACTGATACAGACCAAATTGTAGGCCCATGGAGATGTCATTTAGTAAGGATTCCTGCTGGCAGTAGTCTTTTTGGAATGAGAGGTAGTAAATATCTGTTGTGATAGTGATATAATGAACAACATGATAGTCCGTGCAAGGCCATAAGCCTTCATGTCTTTTTCCCAACAACGAAGAAAGGAGCCCCTATCGAAGAAGTGGAGGGACGGATGAAATATTTTTTCAAAATTCTCAATATTGAGTTCAGGTTCAAAAAAGGAGAAGATTCATCGAACTGTAATAGCAATTACTCGAACAAGATACATAGGGCAGTTACAGAGGCAATGAGACGGTAAGAGTTCCAACTGGTTTTTGTCAAATACATCCTTCAATTCTTGATATTGAAGAGGCAATTTTGGATTTGTTACAGTAACAGTCACAAAATTTGACCTGTGATTTTTAAAAGTGAATCTATCAAAGGATTCTGCAAGGAGAGTCAAGGCATACCCAAAACTATGGTAAACTTCGGGAATTGAACCACATCCATAATTTTTCAACATGATCCCCAGAAGTGGACACAATTATTGGCATTGTGTCTTTATTAACTGGGCTGAATACAATGGATAGCCATCACTAGTTTCTAATGGAATAACTGACTCTCTGCAAGAGGAATATTATGTCTGGTAAATCAAATATCCATAAAATGTCCCATTGAGCCAGAGCTTGAGCCAAATAAATCAATATAGCATTTTGGTATGCTCACTGTGGGTCTTAATTGATGAACAGTTGGAGAAGGACGTGGGTCCTGTCATTTCCCAACTTTTTTTTGCTCTTACATTCTGCTAAAAAAATGTGCAGAACTAGCACAGTAATTGCATAGATTGAATTATTTTATTGCTTCCTCTTGAATTGGTAATGGGCCTCGAACACTTATAAGTGTCATAGGCTAACTTCAGGATCAAGATTCTTCACTGCCAAAGGCCTAGTGCTCAGCGTATAAAAATGAGCAGAAAAGAGGATTTATGTACTTACGTTAAATCCGTTTCTCTGATTCCGTCTGGGGGACACTGCTTACCATGGGTTGTGGAGGGGAGCACGGGAGTTGGCACCTAGCTAGTTAATCTTTAGCACTGCTGACAGACCCCTCCCCTCTACAATCCCCCTGCCTCTTCCTCCCCAGTTAATTAAAAAGCCCCAAGGAGATAGGTCAATCAGCCAAGAGCATACAGAGGAAAGGCAGAAGGGAGGGATCGCAGTGTCCCCCAGACGGAATCAGAGAAACGGATTTAACGTAAGTACATAAATCCTCTTTTCTTTTTCATCCAGTCTGGGGGACACTGCTTATCATGGGGACGTTCTAAAGCAGCCCCCTAAGAGTGGGACCGCTCTGAAAACCCCGCTCGTATAGCACTACGAGCAAAATTTGCATCCGCGGAAGCGAATACATTAAATTGATAGAATTTGGTAAATGTATAGACAGAAGACCAGGTGGCTGCCCTGCAAAGCTGGTCAGCAGAAGCCCCATTTCTTGCTGCCCATGACGCCCCTACCAATCTGATGGAATGGGCCGTAAGTCTCTCTGGCACAGGAAGGTTAGCTCTTATGTAAGCCTGCCTAATAGTTGCCGTAATCCATCTTGCAATGGACTGTTTAGAGGCTGGCCAGCCTCTTTTGTTAGATTCATATAGGACAAACAGAGAATCGGTCCGTCTAATTTGAGATGTTCTTTTGACATAAATACGGAGAGCCCTAACCACATCTAACTTTTCCATAGACTGCAGGTCAGACTGAGAAGTAGATGAAAAAACCGGAACTACAATTTCCTGGTTCAAATGGAAAGAGGACACCACTTTAGGAACAAAAGAGGGGAGTGCTCTGTCCTCGTGAAAAAACAGATAAGGTTCCCGGCAAGACAGAGCTCCCAATTCGGGCACTCTACGTGCCGAAGCAATTGCCAAAAGAAAAACGACCTTCCAAGTCAAACACCTAAAATCTACCACAAGGGCTCAAAAGAAGGCCCTTTAAGCATATGCAGTACCAGGTTAAGATCCCATGGTGCTGTAGGCGGAACATAGGGAGGCTGAATATGTAAGACTCCCTGAAGAAAAGTCCTAATATCTGGCAAATCCGCTAATTTCAGGTGAAAAAAGACTGAAAGTGCCGATACCTGAACCTTTAGGGAACCTAAACGAAGCCCTGCTTCCAGCCCATCCTGAAGGAAAGCCAATAAGCGAGGGAGACGAAAGGAAGACGGGTGACCTGTCCTATCGTCGCACCATCTGATATAGGCTCGCCATATCCGGTGGTAGATGCGAGCTGACACTGTCTTTCGAGCTTGCATCATAGTGTTCACTACACTGGGGGAAAAACCCCTAGACCTCCAGAGGCTGGCTTCAACAGCCATGCCGTTAAACTGAGCTGAGGTAAATTCTGGTGACGGAAGGGACCTTGAAGAAGAAGGTCGTCTCGTGACAGAAGACGAAATCCTTGTCCTACCGCCATTGAGATTATTTCCGCGTACCACACTCGGCGTGGCCATGAGGGAGCTACTGGAATTACCGGCAGACCGCCTTGCCTTACTCGTCTGAGCACGCGAGGAAGCATGGGAAACGGAGGAAACAGGTATCCCAATCTGAATTTCCATGACATCGTCATTACGTCCACCGCTACCGCTAAGGGGTCTCTTGCCCTTGCACAAAACCGTGGAACTTTTTTGTTGTGTCTGGAGGCCATGAGGTCCATATCCGGAAGACCCCACCTCTGAACCAGAGACTGAAATACTTCCGGATGGAGAGACCACTCCCCCGGCATCATTTGATTTCGACTTAGGTAGTTGGCCTCCCAATTTTTTATTCCCGGAATGAATACTGCAGAGATTGCTGGAACGTACTGTTCTGCCCAAACAAAAATCTGAGCTGCAATTTTCATTGCGGCTGCGCTCCTGGTTCCTCCCTGCCTGTTGACATATGCCACGGCATTGTCGGACTGAACTCTGACGGGGTGGCCCTGAAGGAGGGACTGAGCCCCCTGAAGGGCTAAAAGAATTGCTTTTAATTCAAACACATTTATTGATAAGGCGGATTCCTGAATTGACCAAAGTCCCTGGAGCCGGAGGTGCAGGATTACCGCCCCCCAACCTCTCAGGCTGGCATCTGTCGTTGCTATAATCCATGAGCATGGAGTGAAGGACCTGCCCTCTGACAGATGAACCTGATTCAGCCACCACTGGAGCGATACTCTCGTCCTCTGAGACAGCGAGATCTTCTGCAGATCCAAGCGTATGTGGGATCCTGACCATTTCTGTAACAGATCCCACTGGAAGCATCGGGAATGAGCCCGACCGAAGGGGATCGTTTCGAAGGAGGCCACCATCTTCCCAAGCAGGCGCATGCACAAATGAATGAAGGGCTTGGGAGAGGACAAGACCTGAATTGTTGTAGCCCGGATTGAACTGGTCTTCTCTGTAGGCAGGAATACCTTCTGTCGACTGGTATCCATGATGAGCCCCAGGAAGACCATGCGTTGACACGGGACCATCTGGGATTTTTTTAAGTTTATCAGCCACCCATGGCTCTCGAGGATTGCCAAGGTGAGTGATAAGTGTTGACGTAAGCCAATCTCTGAGGAGGATATGATGAGTAGATCGTCTAAATAGGTAACGACCTGAACTCCCTGTAGGTGAAGACACGCTGTCATCACCGACATGATCTTCGTGAAGACCCTTGGAGCTGTGGAGAGGCCGAAAGAAGGGCCCGGAACTGATAATGGGAGCTCCCTATCGTGAACCTCAGGAGGGACTGATGCTTGCTCCAAATAGGAATGTGGAGGTATGCATCTTTTATGTCTATGGATGCCATAAACTGATCCTTCTCTAGGCCGTTTATCACTGACCTTAGGGACTCCATTCGAAACTTGTCCACTCGTAAGTGCACATTGAGGCTCTTTAGGTTTAGAATGGGTCGAAATGAGCCGTCCGACTTCTTGACCAGAAAAAGATTTGAATAAAAACCTTTTCTTTTCTGGTTGTCTGGGACTTTACAGATGACTTTTTGCGAAATAAGAGAGGCGACACAAGCCTGCATTGCCTGTCTTCTTTGGGGATCTCAGGGTAGCGAGGTTACAAAGAAACGCTGAGGGATTGGTCCCATCAGATCTATCATGTACCCTCTTGAAATAATTCCCCGAATCCAAGGGTCTTGGGATGACGCTGCCCACTGTTCCTGAAAAAGAGACAGACGTCCCCCCACCAGCGACACCTCCTGGGGAGTATGGGGGCAGTCAGGACGCAGGTTTTTCCTGAGTCTTGGAGGCCTGGCGCCTAGCTGCAAAAGAGGACCTGCCTCTGACGAACGAGCCTCGTGAATTCCGGTGTCTACCCTTAAACGACTGCCCTCTGGGTAAGGATGTACCCCGAAAGGGCTGACGAAAGGAACTAAACCGTGGGGTCCGACTTCTACCGGAGACAACCGGCAAAGAGGTGCTCTTGCCACCTGTTGCCTGGGAAATCATGTTATCTAACTCCGGACCAAACAGACCTGCAGCTGAAAAAGGAATGGATGCCATAGATTTCTTTGACTCAGAATCCCCTTCCCAGGATTTCAGCCATAATGTTCTTCTGGCTGAAACCGACGCAGCCTGAATTGAGGAGGACACAGATGCTGAGCTCTGAGCCGCCTCATAAATATATCCTGACGCTTCCTTTAAATGTAACGCCAGGGTAACCAACTCTGGGTCCTGTAAGGACTGTGCTAGTTGCTCTGCCCATGTCTCCATGGCTTTGGCAACCCAAGCTGAAGCAAACGTGGGTCTAAAGGAAGAACCCGCTGCTACAAATATAGATTTTAACTGGGATTCCACTCTGCGGTCAGTGGGATGCTGCAGAGTAGCTGAGCCCGGGGCCGGAAGGAGAGTATGACGGGCCAAACGGGCTACAGGATTATCTACTTTCGGAATTTCCTCCCAGCGAGCCACGTCCTCTTCCTGTAACGGATACTAGGAAGAGAACCTTTTTGGAACAGAAAACTTTTTATCAGGCTGTTTCCAGGCTCCCTCAGCAATATCTCTGAGTTATGTAGAAGGGGGAAAACGAATAACCTTCCTTTTGGCCTTTTTAAATAGACTTCTGTCTCTAGGACTAGGATCCTCCATTTCTGGGAGGTCCAACGCTTGCCTCACCGCTAAAACCAAATCGTCAATAAATTGATATTTAATGACTTCTTCCTGTTCCGAAGATGGAACCTGGTCAGAATCCAAATTTGAATCTGTTTCCTCTTCTGAAAGTCCCTCTGAATCAGAAAGGACAATGAGAGGTCTAGCGGATCTGAGCCGCTTTCTTTTAGCTGGGGGCAGGTCTGGGGACTCAAGCAACTGGTTAAGCTTTTCCAAACACTTAATAAATGCAGAGGAAGGTCCTGCTTTAGCCGTTTCAGTAGAAACCGTGGCAGCAGGGAGCCCCACAGGAGTATTAGCGTTATTTATCACAGACGCTGCCACACTAGACAACAATTGAGTAGATTGGGAGACCATCTGTGCCAAAGAGGAAACCGACTGTGTCAGGGAAGCTACCCAGGCCGGTTCCTCAGTCGGTGGGGCTGGAAGGAGCTGGGTCTGTGCAGAGGGCACCTCTCCTTCACAGGCTGAGCAGAGCGCCAACGGGTCTTTCTGCCCATTAGGTAATTTAACTTTACATTTAGAACATGTAAAATATTTTGCCATAGGGCCTTTTCCCTTTTCTGTCATTTTAAAAGGAAAAGCACACCAAACACACTTAGATAGATATCCTAAAAGATATTTTCTGAGAGACAGAGTTTACAACAAGAAACAGACTATTGTGTAATAAAAGCTGTACCTGTATGTGTGTAACAATTAAAAGATATATGTGCAAGTAAGAATATATTTACAATCCTACTAGCCTCCCTCCTGTAACCACATAAACAGTCAGTAAAAGGTTAAAGAAGGGTTTTTGGTACTTAGCCAAAAGGGCCACTCAGGGGGGAAGTCCAACAGCAGTGTCCTGGTGTCTGCTCCCTTGGAGATAAGTTCCTTCCCGGGCTTCTGATTGGCGCCAGAGTCCAGACTGTACCATCTGTGCTGAGAGCAGGGGAGCTCTTGTGATAGTTCCCCCTCTGCAGCTTTCTGTCTCTCTCTTTTCTTTTTTTTTTTTTTTTTTAAAAAGGAACTCTTATCGATGAAATTGGCAGAGTTATGGAGGCCTCTTAGAGGTCTCCTGCAGCGTTATAGTACCCTGATGCCCCCTCTTATTCACCTGAGGGGGGATCTTGGTATGGCCCCGTTTTTCTCCTCCTTCTTTCCTGTATCTCCGCGGTCCTTGAAAAAAAATCATGGCCGCCGGCAAGATGATACGATAGGCGGCGCTCTGTGCCTAATGGCAGCGCCGGTTATCGTGGAGCCTCCTGGAGTGACAGCGGTCCGGTGAGACCGCTTGTCACTCTATCCTGTGACCGTTAATGTTCTGCCATTGAGAGCAGTCTGCCCAGTTTGTGTGAGTGTGCTCTCTTTCTGTAGAACACACTCCCAGCTCTGCCCTAAACTGACTAAACTATAAAAATTTAAAGAAAAAATAAAGTTATATACAAAAATAAATAAAATAAATCACTAGCTATTTCTAATAAGCCCAACTCCTTTGGGCACCTAGAAAAAACTGGGGAGGAAGAGGCAGGGATATTGTAGAGGGGAGGGGTCTGTCAGCAGTGTTAAAGATTAACTAGCTAGGTGCCAACTCCCGTGCTCCCCTCCACAACCCATGGTAAGCAGTGTCCCCCAGACTGGATGAAAGAGAAAAATAACTCCTTTTCTGCTTGTGTCACTCTGTCTTCCTCTGTAAATCTGGAATCTATGTTAACACAACTGTCCATCCTCCTAATACGGACATAAGGCCTATGCAAAATTGATACTTCTTGGCTGCCATATTCCAATCAGTATTGTCCATTGATGGAATTCCAGCACATACTCCAGAACAGGATGTGAACCTTGGCGCTGTTAGACAAAACAGACTCTGCAGTGCTACACAATGTGGTGGTCAAAAACTTCAGCAAACGCTTGCAAAAAGGCGGACCATGAAAAAGGTAGAGGATCTTGTCTCTCCAGCAACAGACATGGTTTCAGATTACGCAGACAGGAGCCTGTCATGTGGACAAAATCATCTCAGAGCATGGCTGCTGGCTTCTTAGTGAACCAGGCTTGTTTTCCTCCACAAGAGGTAGAGGACTGCTCTCTTGACACCTGAGGCTTTTCTCTATAGGTAGGCTTAGGAGTTGCCTTTTGTCACTGAAAACATAAAAAGGCCAACAAACCAAATGACAATTATTGAAAAAACATTTTCAATAACAAAAGGCAATGACATTTCATTTAAAATGCACACCCACCATGTTTTCAAACTTTTACACATTTTTCCCCTTTTATGATCTCAATAAAATGTCAAAGAGAAAAGAAAAGAAGAGAAAGGAAAGAAAGTGTATTTATTAGAGGCACACCAAGGATATATATGGACATCATCATCTAACATTTATTTATATAGTGCCAACAGATTCTGTAGCGCTTAACAATTGGGAACAAATGTAATCTTTATTATTTATCAGTTCAAAACAGTTTGAGAAAATCCCTAATTTGCAAATAGCAGAATATTTAAAAAAATAAAAATATATAATGTAGTGACAAATCTGTGGGAAAAAAAGTTAAATGAAATTGCAGTATAAAGCTTCAGTAAGAAAGAAAAAAAAAGAAAAAAAAAAAAAGAAAGAAGAGGTGAAGAGACCATTCCCTTCAGCTATACGCTACGTGCTCGGCATCAAGCTGCTGAAGCCTAGAAATACACTGAGCCAGGGATGTAGCCCAATGGCGAAGCTGTGGCTGAACACGCACAAGGTGTCCATGTCTAACTGTCCACTAGACAACTTAGACTGACATTTCACGTATTAATAAATACAATGACTGATGAAACACCTCCAGTCATAGTGAGCCAGCGAGAGAGAGAGAATGGAAGCAGCAGACACCTGAAAAAACTAACCAAGATAAAAAGCACATAGACCCACTCAGTAAATAAACCCCCTAGCTGTGGATACTACCCTGCAGCTGGAATGCTGGCAACAAAGAGCAGGAGCTTAAAACTGTTTGTCTATTTTGGTAAACTGAATGCTGCCATGGAGGAGGTGCCATTCTGCCCGGGGCTGCATCTCTCCCAGGGACCAGCATCTTTAGCTAATGTCATAGAAGACGACCTCCTTACAGACAATGGTGCCTAATGCTGGTTACCTTCTTAAAGATGATCCCCAACCTGACCCTCGTCTCTACAATGAACCGCAGAACACTGCACTTCCTGCAAGTCCTAAGTTTCAGAGGATGACAGCAAACAATCTGCCTCATCCCTTCTAGCGTGCCCTCTGAAAGAAAACCTAAAGGATTGGGATACAGAAGAGGAGGTAACTTATAGAAGTTGAAGACATTTAGTGCCAATGTCGTAATGGAGACTCTAAGTGAGGAAGTTTTTTTTTTTATTATTAAACCTTTATTTTAATGGCACCCACATAGTGTATTATACAGCCCTTTGCAGAGAATGTTAAATCATTGCCATCGCTGAGCTTACAGTCTACATTTTCTATTACACACAAACATAAGTCATTCCAGCAGCCGCACCAAAGTGCTTTGAAAAGTATAGTACCAGTGTGTACTGACAGCATATTTACTACAGCAATTACTTTATTTCGTTGGGTGTTAAAGCTGCACTGACGTTATAGCAAGCCACCACAAGGCTCAAGCAATGTATAAGTAACAGAAAATACATACATGTGCACAACCCATAATAATTGAATAATCTTATACTTCTCAAGTTAAACATTAACAAATACAATACACTCTGCTGACATACCTCAAGGCAGAAGTGAATGACGTCCGCCAGGTAATGAACAATGACTGACACTTCACTTTCTATCAGCTCATCAAAAACTTCCATTGCTTCACAAGCCTGTACCTGAGAAAGAGAAAATGGTAAGAAAACAAGTTATCAAGATTTAACAACAATAATTGCGCAATCAGAGATGCATATAAGCATTTAATATCAACATTTCCAAATGTGTAAATTTTCAAAGCTTCACAGTTTGCATATATAATAATAAATATATATACACTACTTCAGCACACTCACATATGTGGTTTTTACTCTGTCAGATCTAAAGAAACATATTTGCGTGACTTCCCAGATATCATGGATCATTAATGGCTTGCACCTCCCCAGGCAGCTCAGCATTTTTCAAGGAGGCGGCAGTCATTGGCCTGTTTGTGGAGTAGAGAAATCTAACCTCTACGTCCACGTTTCACAACTGTCTGGGTTGTATAAAACGGTTTCTCAGTTAAATGGCAACAATGCTGCCTTTTTTGTTTTGTTTAAAAAACATATCCCCTGTAGATGAACATTATATTTCCTCAATTATGGGGTACTAGGTCTGTCCAATATCTTGAATATACACACAGGTTGTGCGGTGTTTTTTAAATACTTGAAAGATACATTTGTATCCTTAACAATGGTTCTTACAAATATATTAACCCAGTTGGAAAGAAGTTCCGCCAATTGCATAATCCTTTTGATATCTTTCATCGCTAGGGAGCTCTTGGTACCTTCGAGGTGGTTGATGTATACCACAGCAGTGGCAATGTCAGACTGATTTATCACTGGCTTTACACTTAGGAGAGGATGTGCTTTTACTAGAGTATTTAAGACCACTCTTGGTTCCAGAACATTGACTGGTAACATTGACTATTTCCAGATCCATAGTCCCTGCATCCGATGGACACAGTCCCAAATGATGACCTCTGTTGAGGTGGTTTATCATAAGACACCAAAAGAGCAACAAATGGATCTTTGGGAACAACTTTATGAGTTGGTTAGATAATTGATGGTGTGATTTGTTCCATTTCGATAACAATCCTATCTGGAAACCCCACATATGGAATTGTGCAATTTGTACTGCCTCAAGAGTCGAGATTATCTTCACTGGGACTTATTTGGCAAGAATACTCTGCTGTATGGTGTTCTAGTAGTCCTAGAAAAATAAGCGCTGAGCAGGATAAAAACTGGGCTTCTGGTAGTTGTTGAGCTACCTGTGAGACTCTAAAGTCTAGACCATCATCTGCACATGAGCTTGTCTTAAGAAGAGCCGAGGATCCGGCCTTGATTAACAGGTCGGCCAAATAAGGGAGGACTATCACATCGCTAGATCTCAAAAGAGCAACCATCACTGCCATGACTTTTGTAAAGACTCTCTAGTGCCACTTCTAGGCCTGAAAGGATAATGTTGACATGTGTCTGAGAATCTGTGGAGGCACTGGTGACCATTCCAGATTGCAACATATCATCCCTGAAGTACATGGACACTAGAACCTAGTTCTTCTCCATGCTGTTTATCACCAATCTCAATGATTCCATCTGGAACCTGTGAACTTGAAGATTGGAATTTTCCAGAAAGATCCGCCTGAATGGGGGGCAACAGGTATCCCAACCCGAAGCTCCAGGGCATGGTTATGACGTAGACGGTCACCACCAACGGGTCCCTGGCTATTGAGCTCTGGATGCCTTGTATGAATACTGACGAAATTGAGGGAACCTGGCATTCTGCTAATGCTAGGATCCGAGATACCTTCCTCATTGCTGCAGAACTTCTTGTCCTGCCTTGTCTGTTGACATAAGCCACCTCCGTGTCATTGTCAGATTGCAGACGGACTGGACACTCCCGAAGGATGGCATGGGCCCCTAGCAGGTACATCCGCATGGCTCTCAGCTCTAAGATGTTGATAGGACGGGAGGTCTCCTGACGTGACCAATGACCCCGAAGATGGAGATGGAGGATCATAGCTCCCCACCCCTTCAAGCTGGCGTCTGTGGTCACAATGATCCAGGACCACTTGGCGAAGCACCTGCCTATGTCCAGGTGTTTATGGACCATACACCACCGAAGAGAAACCCGCGCCGCCAGGGACAACCGGATTAGTTGACAGTCCAAGAGCAAGTGGGATCCTGATCACGTTAAGAGGTCCCACTGAAATCAGCGGGAATGAAACTGCCCGTAGGGAAGAGTCTTGAAGGTGGCCGCCATTTTGCCTAGGAGGCGCATGCAGAGGTGCATTGATGGCCTGCTTCAGGCCAGAACTCAATAATGTTGTGTCCTGAACTGAATTGATCTTGTCCTCTGAGAGGAATACTATTTGTACACTGGTGTCAATTATGAGCCCCAGGAAGGTCATCCTTTGGCAGGGAACCAACTGGGGTTTGAGGCAGTTGATTATCCTGCCGTGGCCCCCCAGTGTGCTGATGGTAAGTGCCAGCTAAAGTAACAGCTGGGCTGACAAAGCCTTGATGAGCAGGTCGTCTAGATATGTAACCATTCTCACTACCATGGAGTGAAGACAGGCTGCCAGGACAGACATTTTTGTTAACACCCTTGGCACCGATGAGGATGAAGGGTAGTGCCCTGAATTAGTAGTGTAAAGCACCTACCGTAAAGCGAAGCAGTGCCCAGTCTCCGTCCCAGATAGGGAGATGCAGATAGGTGTCTTTGATGCCTATCGACGTTAAGTATTCACCTGCTTCCAACCCATTTATTACCGATCGGAGGGACTGCATGCGAAACCTGTCCACCTGCAGGTGAAGATTTAGCATCCTTAAATTTAGAATGGGTCGGAATAAGCCATCCAGCTTTGGAACCAGAAAGAGGTTGGAGTAAAACCCCTGTCCTCTCTGGTTTCCAGGAAATGGGATGATGACCCCAACTGAAATAAGAGAGATGACACAATGAAGCATCGCCTGCCTTCTTTCCGGATCCCAGGGCAGGCTGGTTGAAAAAAAACAAAAAAAACAAAAACGGCGAGGGGCTGGAACTGCAAGACCTTTTATGTAGCCCCTTGTCATGATGCCACAAATCCAACCTTCTTTGGAGGATGCCATCCACTGGTCCCTGAACAGAAGCAGACGTCCTCCCACTCCCGCGAGAATGGGTGAACAACAGTCAGGCTGTCTGCTTTTTTGGAAGCTAGGGTGAGGGATGTCTCGCAGAGTTGGAAGACCTACCTCTATGAGACTGACCCCTGTTCCCGAGCAGTATGGCCCTGGAGGTCTGGCCTCTACCAGAGGGCCCCCCTCCCTGAAAGGGCTGGCGGAATGAACCAAATCTTGGGAGTTCTAGATTTAGGTACATTTACCGGAAAGCAGGTACTTTTGCCACCAGTGGCCTGGCAAAAAATATTGTCCAATTCAGGACCAAAAAAAACCGTACCTGAGTAAGACAAAGTTTCTAATGATTTCTTTGACTCAGTATTTGCATCCCAGGACCTCAACCAGAGTGTTCTTCTGGCTGCTACAGCTGTTGCAGATATAGAGGATAAAAGGGAGGCTGCGTTCTGGGCCGACTCATAAGTATCCTGAAGTCTGGATGGGTGGACCGATGTCGTTTGATTCTTGTCGGAATAGATCTTTGCGAGTCCAAGAAATGGTTTAACCGATATAGGCCTCTGACCAGGGATGAGGATCAAGCTGATTCTCCAGGAGAAGGACCTGCAATAGTTAGTGAGGATGATATGCCAGCAGCTCTAAAATCCACTGCTGCAAGGTTACTTTGAAGGGTAAATTAACCCAAGGGGCTTCCCCCGGTCATCAGGCCTTTCAACATACTATTCGGCTCCTGCAAGGTTACCAAAAGTCTGCTGGTTCCCATGTAAAGGTTTCGGGCACTGTTAAGTGGTTTAATGTGCGGAATGGATATGGCTTCATCAACAGAAATGACGCCAAAGTAGATGTCTTTGTCCACCAGACAGCAATAAAGCGAAATAACCCACGGAAGTTTCTGCACAGTGTTGGAGACGGGGAGACTGTGGAATTTGATGTTGTGGACGGAGAGAAGGGTGCCGAGGCAGCAAATGTGACTGGCCCTGGTGGTGTACCAGTAATAGGAAGCAGATTTGCACCCTACCGACGAAGGTTCCGCAGACGTTTCTACCGGCCAAGAGGAGAGAATGCTGCAGAATCTGGTGGGGAAGTAAGTACAGAGCAAGTGAGCGAGGGAGAGAGAGCAGAAGAAGTGTCCTCTCAGCAAAGACCTTACCATCACTGGTAAGGTGACTGATGCAGG
Source organism: Mixophyes fleayi (assembly GCF_038048845.1). Taxonomy (NCBI): domain Eukaryota; kingdom Metazoa; phylum Chordata; class Amphibia; order Anura; family Limnodynastidae; genus Mixophyes; species Mixophyes fleayi. The sequence continues at coordinate 306,206,768 of NC_134402.1, read as the reverse complement.
GAATGGTCAAAAGCTATTAATGTGAATGGGAGAACCACAGCAACCGCTGGTATCTCCGCTGGCCTAGCAAGAAGCTAAACAAATATCGCAACAGATTACACAAGAGAAGATGCCCACACCGGTTCCTCCGACAGAGGTGGTACACCAACCTGGGCATGCGTGGGCTGGGCCCCCGCGTCTCAGTCAATGCAGAGCGCCCCCCAGGTCCTGTTGTCCAATAGGTAACTTAGCTTTACACTTTGAACAAGTAAATTATTTTTCACGAGGTGCCTTTCCCTTGTCAGACATGTTTCTGAATGGGAATAGTGTCACCACAAAAAGAAACAGAATGCAATGCAGAAAGTCACAAGGAAACAAGTTTGATATAGATACAAGGATACAACTAATCCCTGGCCTTGTAATAATATAAGAGTATAAGCAGTATGTAACATATATGCTAACGCACAACAAACTATTTAGTAATAATTGAGTATAGAAATCTACAGCAATATAATATATATAGCTACATGGTGGTACTTAGCCTTCCAACGAGCTAAGCTAGATCTACAGGAAAGGAGTCTGTCAGCAGCGCCTACAGTGTTCAGGCTGAGAGTCTGCTGGTTTCCCGGGCACTGTTCGGAGTCCTTGGAAGATTCCAAAGTCCTGTATGCGGTGGGGGAACTCTATTTTCCTTAGTTCTGCCCCAGAATTCTTCCTGGTCCTGTAATAGCGATCGATAGCTGCAAAATCTTAATTTGGTAAGCCTGCAGCGATCGCTCCATTCTGTCTCCACTGCTGTGGTGGATAATATGTATAAGCAAGTTCCCCCCTCTCCTATTCCTGAGGGGGGAACCTTGCATGTTTCAGGTTGACAGCCACCACTGATCCGATTAGCGGCGCTCCTTGCCTTTGATAGCAGCGCTGGTATATTGGAAATTTATCTGTGTGACAGCGGCTTCATTAAGCCGCTTGTCAGAACAGAAGAGCCGCGGATGTTGTCAATGAGAGCCGTCCAGCTCTCACTATAAAATGCTATAGTGCAGCTGTATCTCCAGGAAGGGTGCCATCTCTATAGAACACGTTACCTGTATTCCTGAATTTAAAAAAAAAAGGAAAGAAAATATAAAAGAATAAAAATGATAAAATAAATAACCTTTAGTAAGAGCAAAACAAAAAAAAAAACAAACTTCCTTGGGCACTTAATCTAAAACTAATGAGCTACAGAGGTTGCAGAGGGGAGGGGTCTGTCAACTTGATACATTTAACAAAAGTTAACTAGTTAAGTGCCAACTCCACGCTCCCCTCATACAACCCACATGGTAGCAGTGTCCCCCAGATTAGATGAATGAGAAATATAATTTGCTTATTTCCTCTTCCGACTTCCCTGCAGCCCTAAAGAATGAGATGTACCCAAGCAATTTAAACATAGGAAGGGCTCAAATTTACAGTCACGGATTATGTAAACTCAAACTATTTTTTATTGGCCTAATGGCTTGAGCAATTTTTCTTCCAGACTGAGCATCTGAAAATTACATCAACGCTTGGTAAAGGTATGAAGCAATGGCCATCCCACTGCTTGGTAGATTTCTGGCTTGGTAGCCAGAGCGGGCCATTCCTGATTGAAAGTGTCCTCAGAATTTTTTAGGCACCTATCGAATTCCGTCCTTATATGCCTGTGCATTGACTTCTCAGATATGCCTGTTTATCTTTGAATGAAGCATGCCCTTGTCATGCCCCTGAAGGAAAGGCAAAAAGCTGATCAGTCTTTCCAAACATATCTCTTGTAGCAAGTTAGAAATTGCCCTGACAGAATCTAGAGTATCTAATCATTTTTCCTCTTTACTAATTGGCTGATTTCAGTGTCCCTCAACGGATGCATGAGATAAATATTTATATTTTTATTTCTCTATTGTCATTGGTAACATGTCAACAAATAAAATGCAAAATAAAATACAAATTTAATTTTTCTACTTCTAGTGAGCGCTCTATTACGTTAAGTAGAAAGCAGACACCACAGGGTACACAATGATATGATATTTATAATATCAAAAGAATAACAGAAGGAACTGGAATTAAAAGGTTACCTCATTGATCACTGTTAATTGTTTGATGGCTGTTACTAACTTTGGGACCAAAGACCTCAGTAGGTTCTGTGAAAAAAAAAACAATATGACACAGAAATTCAATATAAAGGCTGAGAATAGAATTAAAGTAAATGTTTTTTCAGAGAAATAGAGAAGATGTGGGCTGCATGGCACTTACTGTTTCATTACCAACCAGTTCATGCACTATACTGGTGAGAGACTGAACAGTATAGAAGAGCACTGGTCCATTCTGAAGATCACATAGCGTTTGATTGAAAAGTTTGATTAAATCGGGAAAGTGGGGCCGGAAACGGTCAGCATTGAGGTCAACAGCGCAGCGAAGAACCAAGAGACCAACCTGAAATGAAGAGTATAACATGTTAAAGATACAGCTGCAATATTAAACTATAGTTAAAAAAAATCCACCAAAAATCTGAAATAAAAGTTGAACCTTAAAGAGGGAATAGGCAAGTTCAACACTAGCATCCATAGCTTACAGAAAATGGCAAAAAGTCATTGTTTTATTCAGATAGACAATCGCTACAAACTTTTGGTTTTCAAAAGAACATGTCAATGTAATATCCCTGTCAGAAACAATATTAAACAGGATTCATTATAAATCCAAAAATGTTTTGTATATTAAGAGAATTTAGTAAAATTTTAAGTCTTACATTAGAAATGTATCTGTACACCAACTCCAAATATGTTGAATCCCTTTCTCCAAACCCAATGAGGAACACTGGAGACAATGGAGTAGCCTGTGATCACAATAACATGGGCACTTTCAAATGTAGCTCTAAAATTTAAGCTACTCCACCTCAACTCCCCATTGGCTACTTTTAATTCCTTAATACTTGTCTAACAAAGCCCTGAAGGACAGAAACAGGGGTACAAAACAAGAGCAAGAGGAAAAAAATATATTCTTACAATAACCTAAATCCGAATAAGGATAAAAAAAAGGAAATAAATAAGGATCATATTCATTAGAGGGATCAAATAAAGAGAAAGTGTCAGAGTGTGCAGGGAAGGAACTTAACAGGTTGTTGATTGAGGAAAATGACAACGTTTGATCTCATCAATCTTGTCCTTAAAGGAAGAAGCAAGATCTTGTGAATTGATGGCAGTTGGAGGGTAGAGCTAAAAAGGAGTTTTGCAGTTCCATTGGAAAATGAATCCACTCCGGCTTCTTTCAGAGGACAGAAATTATTTAGAAAATCCATTCATACTGATAGAATAAAGATGAAATAAACAGAGGTATTCCATATGTTTTTGATATTGCCCCTCTCCCAATTAATTTTTATTCTCTGTAAGGAGACTACGGTGAAATCAACCACAGCTAACCTGAAAGTCTCAAATATCAGATTGGGAGACAAGAGAATTCAAATTAGTAATTTGCAGATAACCTACTAGGTTTGGCACAAATTTGTTTGCACCAGTCCCCAATCTGTAGCTAAGAGCAGGGAATTTGGGAGATTGCAAAGTCTGCAGCTTTAAATCACTGCTCATCCCGAGGACAGTGAAAGGTTTGAAACAGATCTTTTGGTATTTGAGATGAGAATGGTGCCAGACAAAGAGGAAAGCCTGTCTCAGTTGTTACAAGAGAATTTCCATCCTTTTTATCTTAAGTTTGTACGGAACTCCTACAGTGGCAGTGCAAAAATCTTCTTCCAGATGTGGAGGACTAGCCTTGTGAAAATTAATATTCTACCTAGAAACTTCTATTTTGTACCTTTGCCTATCCAGGTCCCCTTAGGTGCCTTCTAGATGCGCAAACACTGATCAGAGAACTTGTATGGGGAAATATATTTTATAAGCAAACATTTAAGAGGCCTGCAGCTCCCTCGCACCTCCTGTCATACACCTCCTGTCATGCAGTTACGCCTAACAGAATTCTGGAACGGATCAGGGTAAGAGACACTAAACAATGGATCTCTCAAGAGGAGCATTACCTGTAGGTCCTTGCAAGTGTTGCACCATGTTTGCCGAAAATACCAGACCTTTTAAGTATGGCTGTGGACAAGGGTCTTCCTTGCAGGCAAGCTGCTGGGGTTCATCCGTTTCCTAAAATTCAAGCTAAGTGTATCCTACCACACTTCAGCATTGGCAGTATATACCTATCCACCACTCTATGGGGTTGAAGGACCTAGTAAAGGAGACCCAAAGGGAAGGCCTCTGGGGAACCTTACAATCTCAATGATATAAAATTATAAAAAATCTATTTAGTGGGATTTTCTATAACTTCACACTTCACAAACGCGAGGGAGGGAGACCTTGGTGAGGTCATTAAACAACTCAACTGGGGAAAGCTCTTCTAATTCACACACGCTAGCCCTTTGGTTGTTTCCATACCAGCGACTTAATATAAAGTCTATCAAGGTGGCAGGGATGTCTAAATCTATTCAACAGAATGTTTCCCAGTGTTCTGTTGGAGAAGAATGAGGTGTTGGGCAGCCCTCTCCATATCTGTTAGGAACGCACAAAAAAATTATTCCTATTCGAAGGGTGTCATGAATACTGCTAAAAACATAATGCATGGCACAGTCCATTATGATCGAGAATTCTGACTTCTAAACTGGACAAGGGTCCTATCTCAAATTACAAACCATAAAGAAATAAAAATAAATCTGTATTAAAGCACTTAAACAATGCTGCAAAAGCTAGAATCCAGACTTGATAGAGATTCTCCTTTCCTCCAACTGTGAAACATCGATTCACCACAACGCTTGTCAAAGGTTAGGCTGAGACATTGAAGGATCGCTTACACAGGACGAGGAAAAGCAAAGGGGAGACCAAACCTCTCTGTTCAGTGACAAGTCAAGTAATTGGCTATTTAACTTAATTACCCAATCCCGTGCTTTGGTCCTTACTTTTTACCTGACCTGTTTGTTTCCACAATTTCTCAATTCAACTAGCAGGGGCATCAACAAGTTTATCAGTAATACAACACCAATTTCTACTAGATGGTTATGCCGCTCAAAAGTTAACCGTAATTTGACATTTGTTGAAAATGTGGCTTGTATTGTAAAATTTAGCAATGCTACTCTGTGTTATTCATGTTTTATTACCCTAAATCAATAAAAACTGATTGAACGACAACCCAGATTTCCCCCCTGGCCTCTCAAGACAGTCTTTCCAACATTGGATTCAAGCAGGAATAACTTGCGTCGGCCAGCTGGTGGACATGTCTGGAGTCATACCCTTTGCTGATTTACAGGCAAAATGGGGTCTAGCCAATGTGGAAATTTGGAGACATATCCAACTGAGACACTTCGCATGTTCTAGGGGAGTCTGTGAGGAGGCAGGCAGGACTTACACGCAGTTTTAGGCCCTTTGTACTGCGGCCCAACGCCCTAGGCACACTTTATCATCTATATATAAGATTTTGATTGTGCATTTATTCAAAGCGCTACCTAAATTCACTAGGGATTGGGAGTGGGAGATAAACATAGTCATACCTGAGTCAGAGTGGGGGAACATATTTCAGCGCACTCAAGCTAGCTCTGTTATAGTATAAGAGTGGTTGAAACACTTTATAAAATATTGACTCAGTGGTACCGGTGTCCCAGTCTCCTGGCAAAATGTTTCCTGGGGTCCCTGATCTCTGTTGGAGGTGTCAGGGGGCATCGGGCACTCCATCACACATATGGTGGGAATGCACGGCAATCAGAACTTTCTGGGATGCGGTCATTCTCATCTCCAAAACAATTGTGGGAATTGAATTACCAAACTGTCCGAGATTTTGGTTACTTAACGACACTAATACACCAGTTTCCCAATGTAAAAAGTCCTCAGTAAAATATCTCAGTGGTGCTACTAAGGCTGTGATACCAGTCCACTGGAGATCACCGTTAGCCCCCACTATAAAAGAATGGTTTGCACAAATAGACTTTATATGGCAATGGATGAAGTAATTTATTAGGCAGCTGATAAATATAGTGAATTCTACATGCTGTGGTCGGAATGGATCGAGTTTAAAGATACAGTGTTGTTCGCTCAGTGGAATGTATGAAGCCCACCTTCCTCTCCCCTCCCCCCCTCCTCCTCCCTTGCCTTTCCTCGCAGTCTTCGCCTCCATCCTCTCTATCCCCTATCCCCCTTATTTTATTTTATTTTTTAGAGTGGTTAAGCAGATACACACCTCTTTGGGTGAACCTGTAATTGTTGTTGTGCAATGGAAAGTCTAAAGTACTATATTTTTGTGTTCATATTGTTGCATACATATGTATATGCTGTTTCATTTCAATAAAAACAGATTATATACACAACAAAAAAAAACTGATTGAACACACTTAAAAAGAAAAAAAAAAAGTTATAAAACAGATTAGCATATCAACATACTATACTTCTTCCAGTGTGATTTTTCAGTTCTTTGCACGTCTATTGATTTTCCAGACATTGTAGCCTTTCCCAGGTGGCAAACTAACCGTAAACTATGAGAGTGTGCTAGGGCCATGTCTGTTTTTATTCATTTTTATTTCAAGAAAACTGTTTTGAATTTATATTTTCTGTGTATCAATTTATCACCCTCACCATTTTTCTTGAATAAGCATTGTGACTTTTTGTCATATTCGTCCATTTAATAATGTTCTGTCTTTGCGTACTGAATTTATGTGCCAGATAGGCTTAGCTATTATAAAACTATATTTAAGGCATGGGATTGCTAGGCTTGCAGTGACTGATTAAAAAAAAGTCTGATTTCAGTTTGGTAATAGATAGGGCATAACTCAAGACTTCATAAGAGGGCAGCACGGTGGCTAAGTGGTTAGCACTTCTGCCTTACATCACTGGGGTCAGGAGTTCAATTTCCGACCATGGACTTATCTGTGAGGAGTTCGTATGTTCTCCCCGTGTTTGCGTGGGTTTACTCCCATACTCCATAAACATACTGGTAGGTTAATTGGCTGCTAACAAATTGACCCGTGTGTGTGTGTTATGGAATTTAGACTGTAAGCCCCAATGGGACAGGGACTGATGCGAGTTCTCTGTACAGTGCTGCGGAATCAGACCTTTGTGGGGCAGAATTTTGGGTTTAGTAGTGAACGCGAGATATCATTTTTTTTGTTTATTTTTCATTGACTTATTCACACTTATATGTCACGCATGCCCAGGCGAGTTTAGTTGTGACAAGAGTATACATGGTAGACAAGTAGGTACAGACAGAAGGTAGGTAGTGCTTGTAGCCACTTACAATCTAATGAGATTCCAACATATACGAGTGCTACTACACATCTGCTGCACCACTCTGCAATACCAACAGTGACTCCCCATTTCCATGAGAATTCAAGCTACTCACTCTCTGTAACTCATCAACTTCATACATCTTTTACCTAGTGATGAAATACACTCCCTCTCACTATCTTAGATATGCCTCCTGTCAGCACTTCACCTCTCATTCCCAACTCAAAGACTTCTAACGTGCTGCTATCCATTTACGGAACCCTATGCCCTGCCAGACCACACCTACCCCCCAACATTTAGTCTTTCAACACTCTCTCAAAAGCAATCTATTCACTACAGCCTATCCAAAATGACACTACTCCCTCATACTGAATATTTCTCCATCTTCGAGTCTGGGGGACACTGCTACCTTGAGGGGTTGTATGAAGGCGCATGGAGTTGGCACTTAAATAGTTAACAACTAAACTTGCTGCTGCTGACTCCCTCCGCTCTGCAACCCCATACACTTCAGTTTTGTTTAAGTGTCCAAGGAGTTGGGCTGTTTAGATACTGTTGCTAGCTTATTACTTTATTATTTTATTAGCGTACAACTCTAAGATAGGAGAGGATATGTGTAATTGTTTTACACTGTTCCTGGTCGTTTTTATTAGGTAAAAAAAAAAAGAGGATTAAAGAAGAAGAACAGGCAGGGACAGCCGCTAAGTTTTAAATCTCCTTCTCAAAGTCCTTCCAGGGGACATTGCGTTCCCTCCCTTTTGCTGTTCTACGGTTTAGTTTATTTTGTTGTACCCTTTTCTTGGGACTTTATTACTGAGGTTTATCGGGTTACAGAGGGGAAAAATCAGCAGCAGCAAGTTTAGCTGTTAACTATTTAAATGCCAACTCCATGCGCCCTCATACAACGCCCCATGGTAACAGTGACCCCCAGTTGGACTCGAAGAAAGATTTAACGCAAGCATAAAAAAACCTCTTTTTTTTTTACCAGCTACAGTCTCATCCAAAAACGCAGAATGCCACTAGCTCCAGATCTGTTATTTTTACCATCCAATGCTGAAGTGCTGCAATTATATGATACTAGTAAAAGTATAAGGTTTAAAGAGGAAACTTCTACTGCACATACACTTCACATTATGCTGCTACATTATGTACATGGTAAAATCAGCTGCAAAAAAAAAAAAATCACACCATGGTGGAAATATATAAAATTCAGAGGTGAAAAAAAAAAGTGAAGGCTTGAGAGACAAACAGATGTGAAAGACTGACAAATTAACTGCCAAAATGCAACACAGAGAATGTGAGAGCGCTAGAAAATGTAGAATCCATAAAGAATAAACCTACAAACATAAAGCCAGCTGTGGAAGAAAAAAAAATAAAAAAAATTCCACAAAGGGCCATTGTCCAGGAAAATCCGCCATGTTGGGTACCATAGTACCCAACAATGCGCAGAGCCGAACATTGCTATGATGTTCGGAGGCACTAAATTAAATTCCTCCAATAATGGTAAACTAGTAAGAAAGTGTTAAATACACACCTGTCTCTGCTCTGGAATATCACTTTGAGATGCTTGGAGCACAAACTGGATGAATTGTGGCCAGCGTTCTAACTTCTCACTCCTCAGAATCACAGCAGATAGCTGTGCAACAGCATAGCGGACTTTGTGCCTGAAATGACATATACATTAGTGAAACAGAATAAGTCCAGAAAAGAAAAATAAGATAAAAACAAAAAGAAAAATAAGAAAAAGACAAAAAAAAAAATAATCAGTAGCCGTTACAATAAATTAAAGAATAGGAGAAAAAAAAAAATGAATTTTTAGACTTATGTTAAATCATTTTCTCTGTGTCTATTGGGAGACACTGGAAACATTAGGGTATAGAATTTGGGCACTTTAAATCTGGCTCAAAAAGTTTAAGCCCCTCCCCTTTTACCCCGCAGTCTGCCAGGGCCTTCAGAATTTTTTTCAAAAAAGTCCCAAGAGCCAAACCAGGAAGAATTGTACGAGAGATAGAGTAGAGAACGAGGCTCTCCAACAACAGGAAAACAGAACCTTAAAGAGAACAGGAAAGAAAAACAAGATTGCGTGTCGTCCAATGGACATAGAAAAAAGATTTAACAAAGGTATAAAAATCCTGTTTTTTTTCTTTCATCCAAGTGGGGGACACTGGAAAAACTGTCGCTACGGGAGTGTACACTCAGAAGTAGCCCCGAAGCGGATATCTTTGGCTGCAAAACTGTTGAATCTGTAAAACTGTGGACATATGTACCGAAGACCGGGTGACCACGCAACACAGCTGTTTAACAGAGGTGCAGAACCTGGCGGTCTAGGTAAAAAGTGTTGTCACATTTTCGGAAACAGGCTTTTCTGTCCCAATGTAAGCCTGACAAATTAACACAGTAATCCACCTAGCAATCTGCTTGGACTCCTCTCTCATGAGCATCATCAATCATCAGTCCTGTACACTTCACAGGTCCTAAAGGCCTTGACAAAGTACAGAGAGTGAAGAAATCCCTACCACAGTCTTAAACCGGAACCACAAGTGGAACTTGGAGACCGCTTTAGGTTGAAAGGAAGGTTTTATCTGAACAGCCCTGTCTTCATGAAAAAAACACCATAACAAAAAGTGCTAATAGTGACGCACTAAAATATATATGTATTGCTTAACTAAATAATTGTTAGAAATGTAATAAATACTTTAAAAATTAATAATATAGAAATAGATGGCAGAATTCATATGCTGGGATTGGTTAAATCAACGGAATGCATTTATTTATAAAATACACAACACTTTTAAAATAGACTCAGAACATATTACTGCTATATTAATAAAGGCAGAAACATGGTATAATAAATTAACAGCAGATCTGAGGACTCAGAATATACTTAATGGTAAGTAGCAAAATAACCTTGCTTAGTAAATGAAAAAATGTCCATAAGCAACTACAAAATTCCCAAACCAACATACAGCGGGTGAAATAAGTATTGAACACAAACATCTTTCTCAGTAAATATATATTTAATGTGGCTATCAAATGTCAGCAACAACCCTTGCAATCCACACATGCAAAGAAATCAAACCATAGATGTCCATAAATGAAATTTTGTATAATAATGTGAAATGACACAGGGAAAACTATTCAAGCTTCCTGAAATGTATTTAATATTTTGTACATAAGCCATTGCTGGTAATGACAGCTTCAAGACGAATCCTGCATGGAGAAACTAGTTGCATGCATTGCTCAGGTGTAATTTTGCCCCATAGATATTCAATTGTATTCAAGTCAGGTGATTGGCTGGACCATTCTAGCAGCTTTATTTTCTCTCTCTGAAACCAATTGAGGAGTGTCCTTGGCTATGTTTGGGATCATAGTCTTGCTGAAATGTCCACCCTCATTTCATCTTCAGCATCTTGGTAGATGGCAGCAGATATTTATCAAGAATGTCTCGGTACATTTTTCCATTCATCCTTCCTTTAATAAAATGCAGTATGCCAGTGCCGTGGGCAGAAAAACAGCCCCACACCATGTTATCACCTCCAAACTTCACTATTGGTAAGGTGTTTTTGGAGTGATATGCAGTGCCATTTCTCCTCCAAACATGGTGTGTATTATGGCATCCAAAGAGTTCAATTTTTCTCTCAGCTGACCACACAATATTCTCCCAGTATTTCACAGGCTTGTACAAATATTGTGCAGCAAACTTTAAAATAGTTTCAACATGTTTTTTCTTCAACAAAGGAGTTTTGCGTGGCGAGTGTACATACAGGCCATGGCAGTTGAGTGCATTACTTATTGTTTTCTTTGAAAGAAATGTACCGGCTAATTCCAGGTCTTTCTGAAGATCTCCACAAGTGGTCCTTGGTTCTTAGACAACTCTTCTGCAATTTTTTTTTTACTTCTCGGTCAGAAATCTTGTGAGGTGCACCTGGTCGTGGCCGGTATATGGTGAAATGATGTACTTTACACTTCTGGATTATGGCCCCAACAGTGCTCACTGGAACATTCAGTAGTTTAGAGATCCTTCTGTAACCAATGCCATCAGTATGTTTTGCAACAATAAGGTAGCGAAGGTCTTGAGAGAGCTCTTTGCTTTTACCCATCATGAGATATTTTTTTGTGTGACACCTTCGTAATGAGACACCTTTTTACAGGCCATCAGTTGTGGCTGAACCAGCTGGCAGGATTGCTTTCTAATTACTGATAGATTTCAGCTGGTGTCCTGGCTTTCCATGCCTTTTTGCATCTCCCTTTCTTCATGTGTTCAATACCTTTTCCCTGTGACATTTCACACTATTACACAAAAGCTAAAATTATGGACATCTATGGTTTGATTTCTTTGCATGTGTGGATTGCAAGGATTGTTGCTGACATTTGGTGTAAATTTCATTACAACAGCCACATTAAATATATATTTACCGAGAAAAATGTTTGTGTGTTCAATACTTATTTCACCCACTGCATTTTCAAATATATAGATCACGTTCAATGTACTCTCTGTGTAAACGCAAAAAAATAAAATCATTAAACTGTTAGGAAGAGCAGGTAACTGCCGTTTTCTTTTTGGCTACTACTGGTTTAAAATACCTGTCAGCTACACTCTGCCTTTGTCAGTTATAGCGTTCACACCCTTGTTTCTCCGTGCTCCTGTATCTGAGAATAGTCTGCCAGTTTTCCTGATTGATACCGTTGTGACCTCTGCCTGGATACCATCCTTGCTTGTTTGCTCGTGGTCCTGACCTCTGCCTGAATTCGGACTCTGCCTTTTCATCTGAGAGATCACCTCCCATCCGCAGGATCGAGGTGCCAGCTATCGGCTCCATCAGACTCACCTGTGTCTGCAGTATTTCACAGTACAGTTTTACTGCTCTATCTTGGTCCGGCATTTTCCCCTGACACGGTGTTGCTCTCTAGCTCCATCTCACACAGGCCACAGCTGTTACTACACCATCCTCTACTCCACACTGCCAATCTGTTATACTGGTTGAGGTTGGTACTGCATTCTGTTGCTACTCAGTGTTCCTGCTTAATCTGGTCCAGGAGCAGCTCTGCTCAGCATGCCACTGTCAAGTCCTCTGTTGTGCCTATCTACCGGAGTTGAGATATCACTACTCGAGAATAAGTCCTGGGGACAACAGAGTACCGGCGAACATATCTGGTTGTATGGGAAAGAGGGTTGCTATAGGTGAAGCTCTCGTCAACAACAAGTTCTGATAACTCAACTCGTACGGTAATTCGTGACAAACTTCACATCCTATGGAGAGTGTGGGGATTTCCTCTTACAAACGATGTAAAGTTTCTAGTAATCACTCTCCCTCCTTCTCAGCTGAAATTATAGATCACAGTATAACCTTTACCAGAAGCTGATTAGTATGTTAAAATCAGTGTTTTTGTCAGATAGTGAGTGGTTACAGCGGGTTAGACAGCAGGCAAAACTGATCAAAATGTTAGTAAAGAAAGGTCTTTCTAATAAGTGTCCAAGATTTTGTGAATATAAGTTGATTTGGGACTTTTGCAGTAACTTATGTACTCTTATTTTTAATTACTAAGCAAGATTATCTTGCTACTTCCCAATAAGTACGTTCTGAATCCTCATATCTGCTGCTTGCTGTGACAACAAGGGAACATTGGATGTACCTGCAAATAAAACACTTTTTGTGGGAGCTTGAACGGGCTCATAATCTTTATAAACAAACCACCACTTTGAAGACCTCTGTATTAACACAATCACCTAATCATAGTATCTCACAAGTTTACTAGCTGATCTTTCAGAGCTCCCACCATTCATTACCCAAATATACCCAGACCTGGCAGAGATACCTTAATATAACCCTTTATGCAGCAGAGCGGCTAAAGACATTAACACGGACACGTATTTGCTATTCTAGCCTCTCTGTTACAGAAGTGCAGTATAAAATTTGGACTAGGTGATATAGATGAATTAGCCTACTCAATATCTCCCACCTCTCCTCCTCTTGTTGGAGATGTAATTCAGCTATACGTACTCTATTTCAGGAGGATCTGCCTGCAGATTGTCCCCTTCTGGCATGGGTGTTTTCAGATCTCATCCGCCATATTAGGAAGTGAGGTTCCAACAAATCCAGGCTTTTGGCTTCTCTTACATACTAAAATTCCTATTTCACCTCATAAGTGGTCACTCCTGAAGCACTTAAATAAGAACTTAAATAACACTACAAAAGCTGTTCACTGGAGATCTGACAGACCCCCTTCATAACAAACGGGTTCAACAGAATAGACTTTTACATGAACAAGGAGGATCTCATTCTCTCATACCAAAATAAATTTGCTGAATTCACCACCACATGGTTTAGCTGCTTAAAAATTAAAGAATATGCTTCCTATTGCTCTCACATTTATACAGTCGTTCACCCAACTACATATCCTTCTAGAAAATAAAAGAAACAAGCCTTGAGCGCTCCAATCTAGAGAGATTAATCTAAGAACAATGAATAAGGGTTCAGTCCCTGTCGCAACCCCAATCAAGGGTGCCAGACCTTGTAAAACAAAAAAACAATACTACAAGATAGGGTGCGCCAGGAAAAGTGACCCTAATATCAAAAATAAATATGGGATGGCGGATAGTATTTGATAGAGGAATGTATTTATCGAGAATAAAAATAATCAAATATAACATATAAAAAAAATCCCAAATTCCAAAGACCTTCATGCAAAAATAAACAGATGTCAGTCTACAAGGCAAAATGGACTTTACAAGTACCACTATAAAAGGGTGAATCTTGTCCTTTGGCAAGAACACATTCTGCGAATGGGTGTCGAACATGCAGTCCCAGGAAGACATTCCACTCATAGGGTGTCTGGTTGGATTACTTGTAGTTTATTATTCAACAATAAGACGCCAAGGTCTGAGTCATCTCCATAACATAAGCCTGCAGCAGATGACCCAAGTAAGGAATAAGACACCTCCCCAGGATCTCAGAAGGGCAGCCATCACTGACATGATCGTCATGAATACCCTTGCCACTGTTGTCAAGCTGAAAGGTAGAGCCAGAAATTGAAAATGATGGGACAGAACAGCAAATCTAAGACATTGGTATCCCTCCCAGATGTCCCATGTAAAAGATGAGTTACTCCTGTTCCATAACAGACCTCGAGGACTTCATCTTGAAGCTCTCCACCTAAAGCTGAATATCTATGGATTTCAGATTCACTATGGGTTCAAAGGATCTGAGCAGGTTCTGGCCCAAAAAAAAGATCCGAGAGAAAACTGAATCTAGATCAAGGACTGGATTGCTTCCCATAGAACAAAATGCTTTGTTTTGTCTTCAGGAAGGCTGGTAGCGAAAATAAAATTGGATGAGGACATCAGGAGATCTATGATGCATTTATGACTTACTATTCCTCTCACCCATGTGTTTGATGTGGAATCAAATGACATTATCTGGAAAAAAAAGCAGGCAGACTCCTACCACGTGAGACCCCGGGTGGAAGGCCTGCCCGTCACGCAGACTGTTTGTGTGAAGGTCTGAGCACTGGACAACAAGCTGCCCAAACTGGCTTTTTCACTTTTTGGCTCCCTAAGAAGTCAATGGCTAGCATTACCACTGAGAAGACTGAAAACTATGTTCTTGCTTGAAACATTTATTCAGTAAAGTATGTATTTATAAAGCATTCTACAAAGAAAAATATAAATTAACTGTCACCACTTGTTTCTATGTATTTTCTGGCTACATGTACAGTTGAGACAAAAAAGCATGAAGCATTACTATTACAAACATGTTTACGTGCTCTTAATGCAATATTTTGACTGAATGGCTTGTGCCACTGGAATAAAATATGCCAAAGTGTGTTAGCAAAGAGATGGACAGAGCCTGACAGCCAACACTGTAATAAAAGGGGACTAGTGTGAATTTCACTTACTCTGTTTCCCTTGTAATAGCTTCTAACAGAAGAGACTTCACTCTAGATAAAGACAATGAGTTAAATTTTAAAAATGTTTCATGAACGGAAGATGAAGCAAAACACAGTGTTCCCCCCCATTAAATAATAAAACTATTAAAAAGGTACACAAAAAATACAGGGCCTTTCTAGCATGTCTGCATTGCTGAATAGCAGGTGTGCTGTCAGCTTTTGCACAAATATGCTGAAGAGCTCTGTATATGCAGAAAACCATATAACTGAAATGACTTTACTGCATCAAACATGTATCTAAATTTTAAGTTGATCTACAGTCTAAATGTTATTGTTTTTATTTTTACTGACATTTTATGTTTTTCAAAAACATTGCATAAATAAAGGAGTATTGTAAAAAGTTTGCACAAACAGGGCATCATTCAGTTAGGAGCAAAGCAAATAAAGGGTGCCGGTTTACAACTGGACAACCCATGTTAAAACGCAAGAGGTGCAAATGCATTTTCATTTTGCATGCAGGTGAAGTATTGCCTGCTTTTACATTTAGCACAAAAACTACTGGACAGCTTTATTGTTGCACTGTCATTTAGAGTTGAGTCAGGAAGTGGCCACCTCCCAACTCTTAATCTATTGGCACATTTTAAATTTGCCCCGCTGGAGTGCTACATGGTCTTGCCAAGATGCAAACGTGAACCTAGTAACTTTATATTAACCCCTAATGCTAAATGAGGCGCAGTGTTTTGTTTTTACAAAATGTAACCAGTAATAACAAGTATTACTGTATTATTATTGTATACATCCAGCTCTATATTCCTCTATATAAATGCGTGAGATCTTTAATCCCAAAAAAAGTTCCAAAATCCAGAAAGGATGCTGATTTGTGATGATTATACCCACAGACATGATCGCCAAATGCCTAGCTGTGAGGAGCTCAGTAGACATAAGTAAAGGCAGAGTCATTTTTATTAGATCTGAAGTCCCCAACATTCTAGATAGAAAATCCCAATAAGTGTTTTGAAATGTTAAAGAGGCCATCAAAAAGATAATGTGTACAAAACAGAAGGGAGGGACAGTGTGACAATACAAAGGAGATTGGTTCTCTCGTACTCACATTTCTTGCTGCTCTCCAGGCATCATTTTCCATCTTTTAGTCAGCCGCCTACGCAACAAAACTGCTGCAAACTGCCGGATCTGAGTCAATTATACACACATTATTAGCCGTGTCCTATGATACATACACATATTAGTCTCAACATACTGTATCTATAAAAAGTGTGCAGTCCCCTTTTCACGATTCCAGACCTTGGCCTTATCTGTGTGGAGTTTGCATGGCTTTCCTCTGGGTGCTTTGGTTTCGTTCCACAATCCAAAAACATACTAGTAGGTTAATTGGCTGCTATTAAATTGACCTTAGTCTCTCTTTGTCTGTGTGTGTGTATGTTAGGGAATTTAGACTAAACTCCAATGGGGCAGGGACTGATGTGAGCGAGTTCACTGTACAGCGCTGCGGAGTTCGTGGTGCTATATAAATAAATAGATAATGATGCTACTATAGCACCGATTAATGTTTGCTAAAAGAAAAAACACTAAGATTTACACTTGTCTAATAATTAGTTGAGGCTTAAAAGTTTCTGGAGATTAGGTCACGGGTTTTTTTACTTCTCTTTTAAATTTCTATTGATTTTATTTCCAAATTGGTTTCAACCCTCACTTCACTGCCCATTTGTTTCTATTCGTTTGTAATAAGTGACAGTCATTATCATCTATTCTCAGAGTGCACAGAAGAGCATGATTTTCATACATCAGCATATGGATTAACTAAGATTATAGAACTATAGATGGTGTCAGCTGTACTAAGTCAGATATAATGGAGGAAAGGGACAGAGTACAACAAAATAATGTGCAGCTTTATTACTGAACATTTTCATTCTATTTTGCCCATCTGTGATATATCCTTATAGAACATTTTAAAAGGTATTATGTTTAAACAAATAAAACAAAACTTATCATGCTTTTCTTAAAAATAGACCCAACATTCAAGCTTGGTTGATAATTGTTAGGATGATCCATGTGTTTCTGGAACATTTCAGACAAAGGGCAAAGCTATTTTGAAAATCAGTTGTATTTTACCAGGAAGAAATACATTGAAAGTCACCTCTAATTTTCAACCATTAGCTGTATACATCATATAGAGTAGTAACCCAATTCCAAATGACATTAAAGTACTACAGGTACAAACATGTTTAAGGAGCAAAATGCCAGATGTTTTGAAAGATATAACACAGTTGACAGATTTAAAAAACTGGACTTTCCATGATTCAAAAGGTCTGACTTTTGATCAAGTTTGCAAAAATAAATTTAAGTAGTATGCTCCACTATGTAGTGTAGGAGTATATCTGCATTATTTGCACATGTAAAGATTAGTTTTCTATACAGGATGACAGACACAGGAGACTGCATCCTGAGTAAGTATGTAGAACTTTTGTCTTAATAGATTGCACTGGGTACACACTTATTTACACAGATTTACAAGAATACAGTAAAGAAAATAATGTACAAAACATGAAAATAAATTCAAATGCAGACACGCAAATAATAACACATAAAAAAGGCTCATGTCCCAATGGGTTTAGTCTAGAGAACTGTAACAGTATATCTTGTTATAGAGGTAATCAGAATGGTTAAAAATTCTAAAGGCTGGATTAGTAGACAGTTCAAATAAGGAATCACAGTACCGCCCCATTTTTTACTTGAGAGTCATCACCTCCACTGTGACTTTTATAAAGATTTTCATGAGTACCTAGGTTCAAAGACAGAGCTGCAATTTGGAAGTAGCAACTGCTGACCAACACCAAATGTTTCTTACAGCAGTGTGCTATACAATAAGTTTCCCTATGACCATTGGTCCTGTAGCTAAGCTATGTCCTTGCTATAGCTATAGGAGGGCACACACCTTCTGATGATACTGGCTTTAATACCAAACATACCAGCCTCTAGTGCTAAAACCCATACAGGCTGAACACACACATTGCTCCTTACAAGCCCAATCTAATTGGAACTCCAATATGACACACTGCATTAAAAGTGTTAGCCAATTTTAGACAATACTGTAAAGCACATTCCCTGGAACAACCACTGAGAATTAATCATCTGTGCCATTAAGTTTTAAGCATAGGCAAAATTTTCTTAGCTACAACACAACCGTTTTAAGAATCTGCTTCTAAGTGCAATGGACTTTTCTTAACAATCACCATCTTCAAGGGTAAATAGCTTGCAGGTAACACTGCAAATGAATATAAACACAAATGTGTTAAACCATATCTCACAATCTTAACAAAAATTGGCCTATTCAATTTTCTTGCAAATACCTGTGGGTCCTGAGCACCTCGTAGTACATCACACAATGCTGGGATAATTAATGGATCCTTGACGGCTTCTTTCAGCTGAGCAGTGGCCTAAGGAAGGGCAAGAATAATTATGAATGAAACGTATTGTTAAAGATAGTGCAGACAAATGGCGGGTGAACGCAAGCATAGATACATGTGTCATTAGCCTAACACAACTACATTAGTTTAAGGAGTCTAGTCTCCCACTAGTACAAGAAAAATCTAAGTTTGGAGGTAGGAGCAGAGCTGTCCAAAATTTTCATTAACTATGCTCCTATGCCAGAACTAGCATTCCAAACAAAAGCCCAAATCAGAATGGGGCATGTTTTCAGAACTTCTATAGCTGTTGTAGCTAAACAAGCTCTGTTGCAACTTTGAATATGTTTTGATAAATGACTGTGTACTAAAGATGAGCTATCTGTGTGCCACAGCAGATTAAATCACAGTCCGCAAAATGTTAAACTGGGTACACACTACAGAAATTTCGACCAACTTTTTATGCCGAGCGATTTTACATGCGATCGATGTTCCGATCGCTCGGTCCAAGGACTGCATACACACTAGCCTTGTTTAGAACGATAAAGGGAAAAGCGGACGTCCCTTTAGCGACTTTTTACAGCCATGTTGTCGTAAGCTCACTGTTGTGGATCGGTCGGAAGTTTATACACACTACACAACGTAAACGCGATTGGAACGGAAATATTAAACAGTACGACCAACCAAATGAGGCGACAATCGTCCGTTTGGGCAGACTTTCGACCATCGTGTCACTGCACACACAGACCCGATTTTTGAACGAGCGGTCGTATGTCGGCTGATTCAGCCAATTATTGGATGAAAACAGTGTAGTGTGTACCCAGCTTAACTCAAAGAATTCATTCATAGGTTTAGAATACCACTAGAGCTAAAATTAGATTGTGCACACATCTCACAATACAGGTAATACATAATATACAGTGTGCTCCCTAGCACCTATTTCCCGGGTACTCCAACTGGCTGTTTTTACTCATCACCCAGCTCTTAGAGCCCAACAGACTCCTATTATAATAGAATAAACCATTGTTTCTCCTATTAAACCAGGTACTATGTGAGCACTACAGCCAGCAGTGTATGTTAGACCACTGACCACCAGTCTTAATAGTCCTGGCAGGTGTAGGCAACACCCTCCAACATTTTTCAATATTACTGCAAAGAATTACAACTGTCCCCACCCGACTGCTTCTTAATGTCACCTGGCTGGCAAAATTTTCAGGTGAGAACACTGATATATGTAAACCTCTGGGGATTATTCTGGGAATCAACAAGACATTTCACTATCCATATTACCCTCAAGCTTTTGGGAAACTAAACAAAACGGTGTTCTAACACACAAATGAGCAAAAACATGTGCAGAAACCAGATTAAAATGGCCTGATGCATTGTCTATAGCACTGATGAGCATCTTTATTCACATGCATCAATTACATAGATGGACACAGTCATACATATAATTTTTTATGGAAAGAACGACAACTAAAAAATTAATAAATAAACTTTATTATAAATAGCATTGAATTCATATAACTATTACTTGTACAAAGGAGAGCACTATAAACAGCAGGACAATTTAAAAGGCCTCAAAAGAAATTGCACCGAAATAATGTGATAGGAGAAAACTTAGCCGAAAAATTCATAGACAGAAGTTATAACTGAGAAAGTCATTAATTCCCTTAAAGAGATCAATGTAATTGGATCGAGAGGAGTCACTTAAATATAAGTCCCAACAAATAAGACAGAAATGTTTAGTAACAGCATTCGTTGCTAAATATAGTAATGCATATACTACCAAATCTATAATTCACAAACACTGGCATATCTTATATGTGGATAAAGACTTACAGGAAATTCTACAGAAGAAACCTAAAATCATTTGAAAAATGTAAAAAAAAAAAAAAGCACAAACTCTCAGAAATTACACACACACAGCTTTATTCCTTTCAAAGAACCTCAAAGCAATCTGAATAAGAAAACCAAATGTCACCATGGTTGTATAAATTGCGCTGGATGCAAAAATAGGAAAGAAGTCCTAAAACCCATGAGGAAATCACAACCAAAAAAATAAAACAAAAACTTTAAGAATCAGTTGAAAATAATACAGAGTGAGTGATATACACAATTTGGCCACACCTGTTAATTATTGAATTGAGGTGTTTTAAATCAGACCTGTTGCCAGGGGTATATAAAATCAAGCACCTAGCTATGCAATCTCCATATGCAAACATTTGTGATACAAAATGGGTCGTTCTGAAGAGCTCAGTGACTTCAAGAATGGTACTGTGATAGGATGCCACCTTGGCAATAAGATTCAGTCGTGAAATTTCATCCCTGCTGGATATTCCACGGTCAACTGCAAGTGATATTATTTGAAAGGGTTTAGAAAGAGCAGCAACTCAGCCACAAAGTGAAAGACCACATAAAATCACAGAGTGGGGTCAACGACTGCAAAGGCGCATGGTGCGTAAAAGTCACCAATGCTCTGCCGATTCCATAGCTGAAGAGTTCCGAACTTTCACTGGCATTAATGTAAGCACAAAAACTGTGCGGTGGGAGCTTAATGGAATGGGTTTCCATAGCTGAGCAGCTGCAAGCAAGCCTCACATCACCAAGACCAATGCCAAGATGCCAGATGGAGTAGTGCAAAGCACACCAACATTGGACTGTGGAGCGACGAATCACGCTTCTCTGTTTTGCTGTCTGATGGGTGAATTTGGATTTGGCAGATCCTGGGAAAGTTACCTGCCGGACTGCATTGTACTAACTGTGAAATTTGGTAGAGGAGGGATAATGGTAGGGGGCTGATTTTCAGGGTTTGGGCTAGGCCCCTTATCTCCAGTGAAGGGCAATCTTAATGCTTCAGCATACCAAATCACTTTAGACAATGCTATGCTTCCAACTTTGTGGCAACAGTTTCTATGCCAACATAACTGTGCCCCAGTGCTCATTGCAAGGACTACAAAGACACGGTTTGATGAGTTCGGTGTGGAAGAACTTGACTGGCCCGCACAGAGCCCTGACCCCAACTCCATCAAGTACCTTTGGGATTAACTGGAACAGAGATTGCGAGCCAGGCCTTCTCGTCCAACATCAGTACCTGACGTCATAAATGCTCTACAGAATGAATGGGCACAAACTCCCACAGAAACACTCCAACATCCTGTGGAAAGCCTTCCAAGAAGAATTGAAGCGGCTATCGCTACAAAAGTGGGATCAACTTCATATTAAAGTATATGTATTTGAATACAATGTCATTACAGTCCCTATTGGTGTAATGGTCAAGTGTCCAAATACTTTTTTCCATATACTGTATAGCTTGGAGTACCCCTGTAGCTTCGGAGAATATAGGACATACAAAAAGAAAGCTGAAAAAAAATATCTGAACACATCCGCAATATTATAAAAGGACTTACTACACACAGCGTATCAAAATCTCTATCTAGAAGCCCACCAGGATGCATCAGATTTTAAATTTATGGGCATACAACATGTATAGGAAAACTGAAGAGGAGGAGATTTAATAGCAGAAATGTCAAGAACAAAGGATCATTGGATTTTTAAATTTGACACATTAGTGCCACACAGGTTAAACATTGATTATGAGTTGGGTTTTTTCCAAGAAAAAATATGTACCTTATAGCCAATCATTATAACTTTTATTATCAAATTTAATTTTAGCTGATGGGAGAAGACATACAAGCTATTAACTGACTTTTAAAGAAGTTTTTAATTATCCATTTTGTTTTAAACAAAATATTGATTAGCAATAAAGTTTTTCTTTGTTTTTTTTTTTTTTTTTTTTAAAAAAAACCAACCATATAAGAAGTAGATTTCCAATACACACAACAGCCTTGAAAAATTTCAAATGCAACAAAACGCGTTGGATATACAAGCTCTACATCACCAGTGTGTCTTTTTGATGCCATGATACTAGGAACTTCCACAAAGAAGCTGAGAACCAGGTGCATTCCAGGAACAGTTCACACATTTTGGCATAATCACTTGATCTTTCCTACATGTTCTCAAAAGAGCTAAAACATTTGCATATGTTCATATCACATTTATAGGTTATACTGTGTAAAACTTGTGCTTTAATTAAATTATTTTTGCAGGAGTTAGTACATAATGCAGTAAGCTGCATCAATGCCTCTTTCTCATCTCCACCCAAGCCAAAGCCCCTAGAAATCAGAAAGCGTTAACAGGAATATCAACTATATTGGCGGTGGGCAAGCCAGTAGATAAGTAAATGTGGGTGAATGCATTTGGGTGCATTTTGTGGCAAGTGCAGGTCTGAGGTAGAGTTTTCAATTAATTTTTTTCCCCGTTAAGGGAAAAAACAGTTTAAGACCAGGAAATCTGGAATTTGAAAGTGGAAACACTAATCTAAGGGCATGTGGTGGGATTTTGTAGCAAGTGAAGGGCATATGAGAACAAACATGCTCTCCTTGAAGTCCATCAGGTTGCCCATCATTGATCTATCTTGTTTGCTTTCTTATGGTAATCACACCAGTTTTTGCTCATGCCCAAAATACCTTTATGGCCACTATGTTTCAAAATGCATAAGATGTAAATAAGATTTTGTTTTTGGTTTATACACACCTGATCCCTATAACGATTGTATACAAAGAATACCCCAGCGTCCCACAAAGACACAATATTGCCAGGACTTACACTATAGGACAACGTGGCTGTTTGTTTTGCTCTTGGTTCTTATACACAAATTGGATAACTGGTGTGAAAAAGAGATCCTAAAGCAAAGTAAAAGACTTTAGCACAGCTATACATTTTAACTTAGCTACTTCTGCTTTGGGTTTAGTTTACTGAGAATAATGAAACATGCTCAGTAGGGAATTGTCCCTGTAATGTTTATAAATTCCAAACCCCTGAAAGTAATAAAATAACATCTATACATGATAAATACATGCCCCATAAGGAAGCTATAAGGATGATGTATCTTTTATAGGACTCAATACAACAATCATATTTCATATCAATAAGTGCAGAAAATTGTACCATGTTTAGTGGAATTAATGTATATCTAGTGTATGTTCCAGAAGGGAGCTACTGAATATTTTTGGGACCCATTAAGAGAACTGTTGGCCAAGAGGCAATAAATCAGTTTAAACATGTGTTCAAAATACCAGCATACCCCTTTCAATGAGGTCACAGAAGTGGGGTTGGATTTTTGGGGCACAGAAAAAAACAAAAAACTTTTAGATTTACTATTTAAAAAGTGAAATATGTTGCATCTGTTTTGAGGAATCAGTTTGCGACTAGAAATTGTCCAAACCATCTAGCCTTCCCAGTGTTCTTCCAAGAAAGTTTTGCCAGCCGGGTGGCAGCAGTTATAATACTTTGCAATAATATTGAAACATTTTGGAGGTTATGGTCTATACCTGCCTGGACTGGTCAGACTGGTGGTAAGGTCTAACACACACACACTGCTGACAGTGGTGCTCACATAGTGCCTGTTCTAATAGGAAAAACAATGGTTTATTCTATTATAATAGAACTCTATTGGGCTCCAAGAGCCAGGTGGCAAGTAAAAACAGCCAGGTGGCGCACCCGGGAAGTAGGTGCTGGGGAGAACACTGCTTTCTCCAGCCGACAGATTACACAAAAGAGTGTAGGTCTCCCCTCCCACTTCTATGTTTTATTTCTGTTTCATCTTAAAAAAAATACTTTGCACTTACATTTCTGTTAGTCAATTTGGTGTAACCATTTTTATTCAATAAGAATGTAAAAATGTTCTTTGTGTTCTAAAAGAATCCACGTGTCAGACAGGCTTGGTTTTTTATATGTCAGGGAGCAACTTAAGTCCTCCTAAAAGTGTCAGCTCTTGAACTAAATCATAGTGGTGGTACTATTTGGTAGATAATAGTGTGTGTGATTTTTTTTTTTTTTTAGGCAATACATGATATATGTAAAGCTCTAGAGATTACTCTGGGAATCAACAAGAAATTTCACTATCTATATTATCCTCAAGCTTCTGGGAAAGTAAACAAATCTGCTTGCAAACATAAACTAATGGAAATTATGAATGTAAAATTTGTAAGGGTTACTAGACATTTCACCTATGCTAGCAAAGAAAACATTTTTTGGCAAAGAAATATTTTAGTTTATCTTTTAACATGGAAGTAGAAATTATCTATGTTCTGCAGTAGTGACAGCAATATGAGCCTTGTCATCAATGTATTATTACATCAATGTATTATTATTATTATAAACTGTATACAGCCCACACTAAAAATAAATGTCCATGTTATTGTGTCAGATCTACCTGTTGAGGTGGTGCAGTATCTGGCTTTCCTTGTGCAGATTAGCTTGGTTTTCACATTAAAGCCGCCTTCCCCCCCCTCCCTTTATATGTCCTAAAACCTGATGCATCTGTCCAGTTGGATGTATATAATTGTCCTGTGATGACAAAATGGGAAAGCAACGGTTTTCCTAGCACTAGCTAGCTGATTTCCATGTACCCCGCTTCCTATATATATTGCCAAAGTACGTATCCTCTTTGCAATTAGTCATTACACATGGATTAGTGTTTACCATGATTCCTGTATGATTTGCATTTTAGCATGATGTAATCTATTCCTTACAGATGTTGTAGTCTTTGACAATGTACCTGGATTATCTCTCCTGTTTTAAAGCTTCTTCTTTGAATCACTACCAGAATTACTGTATTCTTTACAATTTGCCTGTTAATTTTCTTTCATAACGTATCTGCACTCCAGTGTATAAAATGCTCTCAAATAGAAAATCTTCACGGATTTCATTAAATGTTTACCACGTTCCTAACTACTACTGCTAGTTTGCATCATTTCTAGGTCCATTCTTTAAAAAAAATACTTTATATAAAAAAAAAAAAAAATTCTGTATGGTCAATCAAAATGTACAGCAATGTTTAACAAACTTTAGTGAATAAAGTAAAGTTTAGCATCCCAAATTATAATGTCACCATCACAGATAGAATGACAGGATTGATCATCACTACTTCTCCAGTTTACAAATACACATAAATGTGTGGTTTACTTCTGACAGGGTCAAACGCAAGCAAAGAAAAACTGAGCTGTAGGAATAAGTGAAACATTGCCAACAAAGCTGTCAGTGCAATGCAGAGATAACAGTAAACCAGCCTAAAAATACACAATTTTACTAGTCAGTAAACAAAAGCATAAAGATCAATACAACTCTGACATCTTACTAAAACTAGTTTAGAATACATATAAGAAGCAAGGATGAGCAGAAACTCCGTAAAACAACTTTTTGCAGTCACATTTCCAATGCTGAGTGTCTGTATGTGACAATCCTGCCGGCTGCCATCACTACACAGTAGCCCTAGTGCAGTCCTGTCACTGACACCCTCGCCCATCTTCTTCCAGCATGCCGGGACAGACCCCTCCCATCACCCCGTCCACTACCTGCTGTATGACAGCATTGTCCGGTTGCAGAAGACTTGTCAGTATGGTCTCTAGTATGTTGGCCATGATGACAGCAGGTCGCCCTGGTTACACAGAGCGGAATACCAGTCCTGCCTAAACCCAGCAACCGGCAGCGGCCACTAACTTCCACGTGGGTATCAGACAGAGCGAGGCTGGGGGGCAGCGCCACCTGCTGCCTCGGCGGAGCGAACACCCGGCAACACCATCTGCGCTGAGCAGTTGTTGTTAGTTATCAGTACTGTGCTGTTACCGTGGGGTTAGGCATGATTTAACAAAATGTGAGCCCTAAAACGAATGCGAGTCCTAAATTCCAATAAATTACAGAATTTAAGTTGTAACTGTTTTTAACAATTAATGACCGAGCTTCTTCCATTTCATGATGACCAATTTGTGGTCTTGAAATGTGTCTGTTTTCATAGCAAAACCAATTTAGTGATTTATTTTCATGGGTTTAACTATTTATGGCAGTGTTACTAGTGAAAGCATCATGGAAAGAATATTTTACCCTGTCAGTTTTTCTTTATGCAAGTCCATAAATTAAACATTTATTCCACAATATTATCAAAACAAAGCACTATAACTTTGAGGAACACAGTTGACATTTTATCCTTGCAAGTTTACAGGATTTCCATGTCTTTATTAAAAGTTTGGAGTGCTTTTGTGGAACTAAGGAAGGTTTATTTGCAATAGAATGTAAACATGTCTAACTTTTTAACCTTTTTCGTGCAAGTAGATGAGACACTATTCTTCTTCTATTACAATAGCACATATTTGCATATAAATATATAACATAGAAATATAGACTCATGAGAACTGCATTTACACTGCATTTTGTGACTGAATGTTGTGTGGATCTGTACATGCTGTGCTTTTCAGGACCACAGCACTATCACCATGCTTCTGTAGTACCCTACCTCTACATCAGTGTGTCATTCAGCACACATCTTTCAAATTATATCCATCAACATTTTATTTTGCCATGCACACCACAAATTTGACATTGATAGCTTTAGCAAGAATGAAGAACAAAAACTACAGCCTAGAAAGTAAGCTTCTGTATACCTTAATTGAATCATGGTGGCTAGTCTACAATACAGGCCCCTCTTCTTGCTTGCTAGTGTACAAAGAATTCTAATTCCTAGTGACTAGTGCACATAGCATACCCAAATTGCTTACTGAATCCTTGTGACTAGTGCAGTAAACACTCCATCCATTCGTGCTGGATAATATATAAAGCAATGCTCAACCTTAGCTGCTAGTGTACAAAATGATTCCCCATGCCCATTCCTTGGGAGTGGTATAGAAAGCAGACCTTAATTCTTGTGGCTAGTATACAAATAGAATCTTAATCATGATGTCTAATGCGCCACACAGACCCCAGAGTAAACCCCATCACAAACATTTCCTGTGACTGTCATTTTGGTCCAGAGCCACCCAGTCCAGTAACACTTACAGCCATTAATACTGCAGGTTGTTAGAGTTCCCATTTCATCTCCTGCAGTGGGCTCCATTGACTAGTACAAGACAAACACTGCTATCACCAATGGTAGCAAAGGTTGTTCCTGTAGCCAGCAGTGACAGCAGAGTGCAACTAATACAGTTGCTCTTTGCTGTGATAGTGAAAGATACAGGGCAGCCCCTTAAAACTGGGATTGTCCTCACAAATGTCTGGTCTCCGGAATGGGCACTGAAATCTGTCTTTCATAGCCCTGGTTTCAGTGCATCTGCCAGATGACAAAGCATCCTGATGTAAGTGTTGCAGTGATGAACACACCATAAGCACACATCACATCTCCTTGAATTGTAATGTGGAGGTGATCAATATTGACAAATTGAAACATTTTCAGGTAAAAACATTTCCAGGGACATATGTGATGGCTCTGTATCAGTAGTCTTGCTTCGCTGGCTCCTTGGTCTTCAGTGTGATTTTACATCCACTGTGAGACAGAGCAGGAAGGCAACTTAGCAACAGCAGACCTTCCTTGTTATACTGCCACCAGCAACATGTGTTTTTCCACTGTGCAGCGATGTAAGTACCACTGTCTGTTTTTCCAGATTGACTGAGAAAAGATCACAGTTTTGACATAATCTGGAGTAAGCTTCCTCCCCACATTAAGGTGATTTACTGAAGATGTACATTTCTGCCAGATTGTCAACGACTGATTTGCCTGCCATATAATTCTATCAGCGATGAAGAAGCAAAATTGCATTTTTTTCTACAAGTTGGAGGTAAGTTACATCTTTCATATATGTCCCCTGTGCTAACCTAAATTATGCAAATACATTTTTGATGTTACATTCCCTTTAAATGGCTTACAAATTAATTTTTCTCAAAATACAAATTCAATTGCATCCAGGTTATAATTTGGATAATGCCATAATGAAAGGTGATATGAAGCATGCTTGGCTGACATGTCCAGTTGTCCAATATTTTAGTCCAAGCCATTTCTAAATTATTTGTATCACCCAGTTTAAATATACAGCACCATTATGGTGTTTATGTAATCTTCCCTTTAATTCATAAAATAAATTTCATATATGACATAACAGATGTGACATACCACAGTGTACAAAATGTTAGCTCCTTGGGAGGTATTTTGGATTCATCTTGAAGATTGATTATATAGTGATACAAAATGCGTTTAAAATATAGAGAAGAATGAGATACAATACGGGGCTCCAAGAAAAAAATAATTTCATTGTAATTTATTCCCTGTGGTTCTTTATGAAGTTGTTACAGCTGCATGCAAATAATAATAGTTCTGCTTTGTCATTTTCTGATATTTTGTTACTTCATAACTTCTAAACTTCTGACATAATCAGTGTATTATCTGTAAACTGTTAAAACATTAAATAAAGAGATTTAAAAAAATATATATATATATATATATATATATATATATATATATATATAAAAAAAATTCTCATAGGCAAAGGATACTCACATTAAACAAACCAGAGCATTCGCTGGTAACTGCTATAGCCTCTCATAACTATTATTGTTATTGCTTATTTAATTAGATATGTATTTTTCTCTGAGAATATATGACTTACACACAAGTGGAATCACGCATACCGACAGACCTCGGTATAATAAATGTCCAAAGCCTTTTTTTCTTTGGGACAAGCGACTGCTGTAGACTTCATACTAATTATCACACAGTGTATACTATGGGTATGTTTTGTTTTGGAACACAAATGATATAACAAAAAGAGATACTGTGATCCTGGTACCTGAAGAACTTTATTCAGTTTTGTTGTGTCCAACAACCACTGGTGGACATTGGTGTAAGATTGTCCAAAGCATTGATATTATCAACACCAGGTGAGTGATTTTTATTACTAAAAAGTAATTTACTTACTATACGGTGTACACTATTATACTCTTTTTGATTCTACACTAGAGCTTTTTTCTGAACTAGACGAACCACAGAAGCAAGGTTGTAGGTTTCTCTCTTCCTGGCTGCTATCCTTGACCCTATAAGCTTGACCTTTGGAACTGGTTACTTCTACGTTCTATTGCTTATTTGTGTAGCACCACTCATACTATACACCAATGTACCAAGGATATGTAGTCATTCACATCATTTCCTGTCCCACTAGAGCTTACAATCTAAATTTCCTAACACACATATAGCTAGACTAGGGTCCATTTTGTCAACCTACCCATACGTTGGACTGTTGGAGGAATCCCCATGCAAACATGGGGAGAACATACAAACGTCACACTTGTAGGAGCCCTGGGGGAGAGGGAGAGGGAGAGGGAGAGAACGAGAACAATATACATATCCAAACATGTTACAATTTCCTTACTATCGTCCATCTCCAGATGCTGAAACAGAAATCATCATTCCCTGTGGGTTACGGTCAAATGCATCTTAAGCATCAGACGCCTATGGCGAAGATTCTCATAATCAAACTCTATTGGACACGCACATGCGAGAATCCATACAATGTAGGTATGAGGACTTCCAATCAGACATGGACAATCCCCTGGAAATAATGGTTACCGGCAATTTAATAACATTTACTCATGCTAATTTTTTTCCTATTCACACATTCAAGAACAAGAATATTGTTACAGGTGGTACATATGGTGAAAGTTGGCATCCATCACATGCCAGAATTTGGGTAACATAAGTGAGAAAAAGGATAAGTACTAGAAAAGGTAGGATGTTTAATCAGGAATAATATGCTGCATACTGCTGGATATATTAGCCACCAAAGCCTCCCCACCCCTGACAGCTATGTATCATAAATTTAATTCCATCAGCCTTTGCACAAGAATTATAATATTCCACACACTAAGTAAACCTGGACATCAAAACAGTATACTTTAATTGTAGACAAGTCACTCCCAAATCGATTTTTGCTCTACCAAATAATGTTACTCCCACATGATACTTTGATATGCTGGTAGCATTTATGATTGTGTCACTGCCTGTACATAACAGACATAGAAGCCATGACTGACATTCCATTTCATACCAGGACTCCCCCTATCTTGAAACTTTTTTTGTTTACATTTTAGTGTTAAACAACTGCAGGAATGCTGTATCATGTGCATAAGTAGCCTCCATTAAAGCATAACATTATAGACAAACTACATGTTTTTATTTTCATGTACAGTAAAGACTTTTCCTTTGTAAACCAAACTTGCCCACTTTTAATTTTTTAAATTCTGGGAGATCCCAGAAGGGGTAGTGGGGGTGGGGGTGGTGGTTGAAGTTTAAAATTTGGCCCCATCCCCCGCTACAAAATTGTCATTACAAAATAACAAAATTCTCCGCAAATCGCTGAGGGTTACATCCTGCCCACTTCACTAGGAAGTGGTTAGAACGTGGGAGAATTGTCTGCTCTCCCAGATGTCCGGGAGACCTATCCGGAATTTGGGAGTCTCCCAGACATTTCGGGAGAGTGGACAACTATGTCTTAAACATGACAAGCCCTAAGGCGTTTTAGCAGGAGAATTTTTAATTATCCCTATGGCAGCACTGTTAGGCTGGGTACACACTACAAAAAATTTCAACAGATTTGTTATCACTAACGATTTTACAAATCAGCCTTTTCAGTCAATTATCAGACCAATGCGCCGATAAACAACCAATTGGCCCGATATCACAGTAGTATGTATGCTCCAGCGATGAATGAGGATCGTTACAATGCACAGATCATTGTTTCATGGGGTTGTTCAGAAGAACTAAAAATCATGTTTAGCTATGGAACGACATCCTTCACCCTTGCAGTGTGTATGCATTCACAACGGTCACTGTGTCTGTGTTAAATGTAGAGAGTGCTGTAGGTAGATTAATTTGCCCATGCATTCTGAGTCTGAATATTTTGTGTCAGTCACAGAAGCCAACAAAATTTATAAGGACATTGTGGAAAAATCAAAGTTTATTTTGTGTGTACCCTGCCTTTTAATCAGTGTGACAGGAATGAATGAATATTGTGATATCATTCTTTAAATAACTACACTGCTCTTGGAACAAAAAAAAAAAAGCACAGATCTGAAGGTAAATTGTGTATAGTGTGTACAGATGAATCAGCAGACTGATTGGAACTGCAGTTGTTTGTAAAATCGTTAGGTAAAATGTTTTTGTACTGTGTAAGCAGCCTTACTTAAAACCGTATAATCCTCTACCAATTTACATACAATTAGACCTTTCACTCATATCAATTCTTGATTATATCAGAGTAGCACCTTTATTCAGAAAAGTACTGTACAAGCCATACAAGTAAATTATTACCCCCGCCACACCTTCTAAGTTTATATTACCCCTGTTATATGGTTCTCCATCTTGGCTGTGAAAAGACTTGTTTCACCTGTTGTATGCTTGCTCTGTTCATTAATCATTTAACTCAAGTACTTTGCTATTTCAATCCACCAGTTTTCCTTTGTAATATACATTTACTAACGATTGAAGCAATTTCTCTAGTGCAGCATAGTTTGTGTGTGTTCATGTGGTTTAGCTAAAAATGGAAAGTAGTCTAACTTTTCCAGTTAGAAGAGAGGCGTGAAATAACTTTAAGATAAGGAGCTCTTTTGTCTCACAGGCTCAATATGCAGTTATACTTATACACACACGCAAGCAACTTGAGATAACTGTTGTCCTGTTTAAAATGACCACTTAAACCAAAGATGAATTTTCTGATGGAAACCACTTGAATATGATCAAGTTTTGATTATTGTTTTTTGTTTTTTTTTAATGATTTTGTAAAAAGGAAACCAAAAGATATAAATATATTTGTACAGAAGTCCAGTCAAGTGCAGGAGAGACTGACAAGAAAACAGACCAGAGAGCCCAGGAGATAATCTTATAATCATGACAGGTTGAAGATTCCACTGACACCAGAATGTGGGCCAGAGTGAGTGTAGACTCTGACAGGCAGCAGAAACAGAGGATTTTTTTTTTCTTTACAAAAGACAATCTAGCATTCCTTCAAGTCAAAGAATGAGACTGCAGCAGCAAGTCCAAATGAGTGGGAGACAATGGAAGCAATCTCTGCAGACAGACAAACCTAGCAATGTGAGAGGCAAGCATGAGTAGAGACATTTGCAGCAAAGGGAGACTGATGTGTATTAAACCTTTATGCAAACCTAGTTTAAGACACTTTGCATCTCTGTAAATCCCAGTTCTCCTTGCCACTCAAACCTCTCACTACAAGACACCAATGGTTAGTCTCCTTTTCCAAAAGTTCTCTCCATGTGACTCTCTCTCCCAACTCCACATGTTGGCTGTTTTTCTACCTGGATTTGCCTGACCTCCCACTGTATGACCTCTTGCTTTGCTTCTTCCTTTGTCAGTTCATTATGCCATATGTAGCTTTCAAAGCACGATGGTCCCTGGTTCGCTATCTCAGTCCATCTTGAAGTTCACATATATATAGCGAATGAATCGAAGTGATGCTATGAAGCTAACGGTTCCAAGCATGAGGAAGAAGACATAAGCTGTAAGAAAAGAGTACCCAAAAAACTCTACAGTTTGAACAACCCCAGACATGTTTGAACGACGCCAGAAATAGAAGACCGAGTACAGAAATATAAAAGCTCCAGTGGATCCTGTGCTCAGAATGGAACGCCACCACCAGCGATAATCTTCTCCTGAGAGCTGGAAGTAGGTCAGTGCCACAGAAATGCAGGCACCAACACTCAACAGGATGGCAAATACAATGAACAGAATTCCATACAGTGTGTACTGCTCCCTTCCCCACACAGTAGCAAAAATGTAATAAAGCTCCACCGAAATGGCACTGGAAGGAAAAGAACAACTAGTGAGATATATAGGACAATGGAAGGTACACTGTAAAATATTGCCAGATAAAGTGATAAGCAGAAGGAAAAGCAATAAAGAAAAAAGGGATAGATCATCATAACCAAAAGTGCAAGCAAATAGAAGAAAAATTAAGCTCACAGGAGAGTGAAGTAGCACAGCAATCTGTGAGAGTGGACAGCAGAGAAAAGAAGACAAAAGTAAAGATACCTGAATGGTAGGAATCCTCCAATCGCCATGTGGACTGGTGCAGACTTGTACCAGGGCTGAGTAGGAATCTCTCGGGCAATGTTCTTAGTCCGACATGGAGCTTCAAAGTATCCTGCACTATTTTTACCAAAGATACCTCCGATTACAGTAAGGGGAAATCCAACCAAAAGCCAGACAGTGATCAGGAGAAGGATAGTGGTTGCTGGAAGAGCTTGGGTTGATCCATTGGCCCAATGAACTGAATTTACCACGCTCCAGGTTAGGAAAAATGGGGCTGAGTATAAAAATGTGAGAGTCATTATGAGATGGGATAAAATATGCATGTTACACCAAAAAGAACATTACAAAAAAAAAAAAAAGCAAAACGTCATAGTTTAGCAATAGGAGTATTTAGAATGGATCTGGATTGAAGACATTTAGTGGAATGTAACTGACTGAAAAGTAATAAAAATAGAGTATTACACAGAGTTTACTACCTGAGAAGAGGCTAGTAGTGAGTACAATGTTCCACACCCAACGATCTCCACCCATCTGCCGATAGAAATTACTAGACACATAGCCGGAAACACAACAAGTGAGTGCATATAGCAGGATAGCTGCTGAATTGATAGCACCGTGTCTGTGCACATTAAACAGGCCCAGAAGAACCATGACTATAATACCTAAGAGGAAAATGAGAAACAAAAAAAAAAAAAACTTTAACAATGCAGAATGCGAAACAGATTATAAATGCACATATGATGGAAAAAAGCATATAAATCAGAACTTGAATCTTACCTGTCCCAAGTGCCAGAAACTGTGAACCTACACCAAGAATAGCACAAAGTAGACTTCGATATGGTGGGAAGCGGAACACATCTGTGTGAATAATCTTCCATCCATTATCTCCCTGTTCCATGTCATCTGTTCCTTCCTCATCTAAATTGTAACGTGCCATATCACTCTTAAGAACACGCATGAGTATGATGACCACAAATCCCAAAAGCAAGAATACCAGCACCATTGAATTAATGATGGAGAGCCAATGAATCTCCAAGCTTTTGGGAAAGAAGCTGGAGTCTCTGAGACGGTCACCACGTCGCTCATAGTTAACAGTGGTTGGAAACCAGCGCACACTGTATGTGTGTGTCAAGCTGAGCGGCTCTGTGACATCATCCAAGCTAAATGGTTTCACATCTCGGACACTAACATTGGCAAATATGATATGGTCCTCGTTATATTCAATGTTGAAGTCCAGGTGAGACCACAAGCCAATTTTATGAGTATGTGGCAGGAATCCACTCTCCTCCATGTAGCCCACAAATCCACGAATTGGTATGTCATCCATCACAAACTCAAAGTAGTATAGTTCTTCAATGGCTTCACGCAGCTCCTCCACCTTAAAAATAAAAAAGTTGTATAACAGTCTAAGATAACATGAAAACCTTTAGACAAATAGCAATCTCCATAAATGCAGGGTTAAAGATTTTATCAGCAAGCTAACACATTGCAAACTTGCTATAGTATCCATCAGTATCTATCCAGGCAAAAATCTAGGAACTCTGAATGACTCAACAACTAGGGAGGCCAGATATCCATAATGGTCAAATCCTTGGTGGCCAAATGCTGAACCCTTTTAATAAAACATTAAGAAAGATACTGACAGATTTAACCCATATTTGGATAATAAAATTAAGCAAGAGGATCTATTATATAAAATCCAATTATAAACTCAGGTAGGTAATTATAACATTATGAAGTAATATATTGTGCACTAAAATTTTAAGAAAACCAGGAATAAGATCCAGTTGGTCAAGCTCCAAATCTTGCCAAGTACTTTTAGGACTTTAACGAACCACAAAGCGAATGCTGATTTCAGTGCATTCCCGACATATAAGTTAATGTGTATTGTACTTTAAAACATTACATATATACAAGAACACAAAGTGGAGATGTTGCCAATAGAAACCAGATTCTAGCTGTCATTTTGTAGAATGCACTAAATAAATCAAAGCTAGAATCTGAGTGGTTGCTATTGGCAACATCTCCACTTTTGCAAACCCGCAGTTTAGTGAATATAAGCCATTGTGTGAAATTATATATTTTATTTTATCTTTTCATTACATACACACATCCCTGGGCATTGCTACGTTAGTTTCCAGGGCCTGGAATTCCTGCCATCTGCCCTTTGTTTTTTAAATAAGAAAACTGTAAATGTACACTGAAAGAGTATTATTTTCTGAGAAAAACCTGAATGGTTCTGTGGCTATATGCCATCATGTATGGGATTTTTCACTAGGATTTCTATGCAAAGGTAAGAGTGATTAACTGATACATTTTTTGGCTGTTGTATCTATACTTTAATCACTTGGAAGCTGTGTCACTACATGAAAACCATCTAATTAGGCATGTGCGTATGTTTTGGTCATCTCATGTTTATTGATATCATACATGTACTGTTCTCCATATCTTTTAGATATTTGTATGCGTGTTCTATGATTTATGGTACAATTAAGAACTGCATGTCTTTTTATGGAAAGTTACCCATATTGCCCATGTATATACATATTCTGTTTTTATTATGAACATAATATTTGCCAACAGATTTATCTAGGGTGTCTTACAATTCACTGACAATATTATTTCTTAAGAACTGTTTGCAATGTTTTTAGTGTATGTATTGGGACAAGTGCACAAAAATGTGTCATTTGTAAATTTAAAAACAGCAATATTGTATTTAAGTGGTATATAAAGATATATATATATATATATATATATATATATATATATATATATATATATATATATATATATATATATATATATAGACTGTGCATGCATATAAAATGGTCAAATACACACGTTTTGAATTCCAAGAAAACAAATGTGCACACTGTATGACAAAATCAAATGCCATGTTATGTGAATATTCTCTAAAGCGGTGTAAAGATAAAAATATGACCACCATTTTTTAATGCCAAAAACCCATTTGGAATCATTCAGAATATTATTATTTTAACTGGATGCCACACAATTTACAAATATATGACAAACAAAAAACTATAAAACAAGCGGACAGAAAGGTGGAATGTGAACATTCTAGTAGATTAACATAACTGGGAAATAATCTTATGTTGAAGGCACTGCAAAAAAGGAAACAATTTTACATTAAAACAAGGAATAGTTGGAGAAACCTGTGCATTAATCACTAATTTTTAAATACTTATACATATTTCCTTCAACCTATGATATGCAAAACACCTCCAATAGCATCTAGCATATATTAAGCACTAGCAAATTAATTGTACTTTTATTTATTGTTTTTGGCTGTGTGTCAAACAGCAGATGCCACAAAAGCAGTCAAATGAATTGGTTTATGGACAGGGTAGTGCATATCACAGAGTGCCAACAGAACGGTATTAGAAAAGGCCATGGTAAGGCTGAAAAACAAACAAAAAATGCTGACCTCTGCGTTTTATTTCAGTGCATACAAGAACACCAATATGGCTCTCAAGAAAAGAAGCCAAGTACATAATCTTAGCATATGACATTTTCTAAAGAGAAAAGAAGTAGCTCACCTGACTGACAGCCAGTTTCAACTCACAAAGTGTGTCTCTTTCCACATTAACTCGAAATGCAATCTTATACATAGACTCTGCCATTCGGTCTCCATCCAAAACCTCTCCCAAGGTCAGGCTCTTGTGGCGGATCTGTGTGGGGGCACACACTGGCAGCTGATAGTAGTGATAGGTTTCCTGTGGGTTGTGGTATGGTCCCACTTTATTTACATAGAGCATCACTGAATCACCTTGCTTGTACTGATTGCCCCCTGCTGATGTCGATGGAACTAAAAGCCACACACAAAGGAGGGCAAGAGTGCGCTGGACACACATGTCTGGCAAGAGAAGAATAATAAGAATAAGAATAAAAAAAAAAAAAAATAAAGCACGGTTTTACCAATAAAAAAAAGGGGTCTGTTGCAGTCTACAAAAAAAGCTTTACGCACAACAGTGCTAACAGGGTCCCTTGAAAATATCTGTAGGAACAAGTTTATTAAAGGGTTTTATTTTTTACCGACATACTAGTTGTATAAAAATGTGAACTGAATATAGGAGATTCCCACCAAAAGCTGATTAGATTATAACTAAGATTCACAGCTTTACATATTATTTAGACCAATATCGTGACAACAGTGTTCATGTCATTATCAGGAGTGTGGCTGCATTTTACAGTGGATTTAGTCTGTAGGTTCAACCCAGGATACCAGTGCCAGTAATGCGGTAATAGGGATCCCCAGTGGATACATACCCATTACAGGTGACGTAGCTCAGGTGGTGTAGCCTCTGCTCTCCAGGATGTCAGTGTCGCTCGGGTTGTGGATCGCTGCAAGGAGTGGGCTCACTTCCTTATTACGGTGCCTTGTGGACACTTGTGTTGTGCAATGTTGTTCGGTACACACCTGTCGGAGCAGCAGTGGGGCTGTACGGCACGTTGGCTGGTACACACAGCACCGTGCTTCTCGTTGTGCTGTGGCCGGCGTCCTATGCAGCCAGCCCCCTCTTCCTACCTGCTCTCCGTCTCCAGAGTTCCTGTGACAGCTACTGGGGGGCCTCCGCTCTAGTGACGTCACGGCTGGATCCTGCTACATCAGGCGTACGGGCTCCGTACCCTCCCATGACCGCCCCCCTCGCATTGTATCATACGTTTCCTGCCCTCCATTGGCCGCTCTCCACGCTGATTTCCGCACACTGACCGCTGCGGACAGATACTCTGTAGGGGTCCTTCAGGCAATGAGTTAGACACCCCGAACACGTCAGCAGCCAGCAGATTGGACCTGGAGGTGGGCGGTGCTCCCGAATACCACTCACTCATCATCCTGCCATGAATGAGCTGCTGTAGTATCACAGTGATCGTCGTACGCAGCGTATGATGGGAGCTCCGCCACACTTCAAAACGCATAAAAAATAAGATTTAAAGTGAAGCTGCCGAATACACAGGAAGCAACAATTCTACGGTCAAAGGCAGTAATCAGGGTATTAATTCATTAGGAACAAGTGACACACAAGGCGCCCGCAGTGATTTAGCTAGTCTTTAGGAAATAGGTAGGCTGCACCCTCATAAATATTGGCTCAGCCAGTAAAATGAAAATTTTGACTGTGACAGACTTAATTTTGATAATTTAACATGTTGTCAAGGGACTTGGTTAGCAAGATGAAATATCTATATGCATCAATGCCAAAGGACAGGTGGAGGGGGACGTGATGACGCAATTCACAATTCTGTCAATGGTATTTCTTGAGTGGTCAGTGGCAGAATAAGGTGTGTCAATATGGCCTGAGAGACAAATGAACACACGCAGGTGGGGGTGTTGGATAAGCTCTGATTTATAAAAACAAATCAACATCCATATATATTGTGCTTTAGTCATGTAGACATTTTAGCACTGCGCAAGCGTAAATCATGAAGTCATTCATCAGCAAATATTAAACAAAACCATATACATATCTTGCATATACTGTTTAGAACAGGACATAAGTGTTACAAATCATAGTTGCAGTTCATGCATGTCCATGAAACTTGCTAAAAACATAAAGCGTATTGTAACTTGCTTATTTAGGCCTAAATAATATTCTTTTTTTTCCTCTGAACAAATGAAGTTAACGCTTTCACGTCCATGCACTGCGGGGGTCGGGCCTGATAATGCTGACAACACTTCATGAAGGCACCACTTACTTCAGAAGATGCCTCCTCGAAATTCTGGAATCTCCCAGGCAGTCATGGAGAGTAGGCAACTATACCTATATGTTTGAATGCTTGAGTTGAATCATTATAAAAAAAATAATTTGAGGAAGAGAGGTTCACACTTGCCCTCATAAGGGGCCTTATGGCTCCAGGGAAACATGCACTGAGTTTTTTGAAGCAAGGTCCTCAAGTATCACATTAAAAATAGTTATCCCAACTGCTGCAAGTTTTGATTGGGTACAACAGGAAAAACGGTTGAATGATAACCTCCATTGCAGCATGTGTGGGAGTCCAGAACATGCTTTCATTATGAGTCTATTGTTGTAACCTCAGATTAATATATACGAACTTTAAAAGAAACTGGATATCTGTGAGACCCTTTCTGCATAAGACCACAAATAAGTACAAGTATTTAATATCCCCATAATTGGGTGCATTACTGGTACATTTGTGGGTTAATACTACGGTTGGGATGAAAACAAAAATTCCCTTACTATAGCGATATTAATATATTTATCACAATAACGTTAAATATCAAAATAAATACCTGATTGGTATTTGTTTAAAACAGCATTCTAGTGACGTTTGTACAATACACAGTGTAGCCTAATGACTTCTATAAAATACAGTGACAATTCTAGGGATCTCTACAATACATAGGGATAATAGTAATCTGAACTGTCAGATTAGCCTCATGCATTTATGCCCCCATACCCTATGTATCATTAAGGGACAGAATAGTTCATAAAATATATGCTAATTTTATAGTGCTACCAGTCACAAATAGGGATCATAAAGATGTTCACGTGCTATATGCTGGTATGTTTATCCTGAGCTAAGATCACCTCGGTGTGATCGGTTTTCAAAATAAAGGTCATTGATCTGTATAGTGAATGTGGTGCACACTTTCCCAAACTCTTGCCACACCATGAGTGATGCTTTATGCATCCATGGTCTTTAGGAATGTGCCAGTGTATGCTGGCCCCTTTATCACATTTAAGGTCAGCCTCTGTCTCTTACCTTTAAATGTTCTCTTATTTGGTCTGAATATGAACAAAACCATATCTAAAGCCCCAGTAAAAAAATATCCTTTTTACCCTAGGAGAAGAATTTTTAAGTTACACATCTTGGAGAATCTTAAATAGGCAACATGCTTGGAAGGCAGATCAAAGCTAGTTTTTATCACAAACCCTTACTCAAAAAAAAACAATTGCAATCACGTGATTCGGTACTGTCTGCAACTCCAGTGGGAGCAAGACTCAAAGTTTATGGTTGTTTTATCTCAGACAACAAGATCAATTAATCAGAGATGCCATCACCTTGAGTTCAAGTCAAATTCTTCTGACAATATGTTTGTTCATCTCAAAGTTTCAATAAATAATACAAAATTAGCAGACGTTATCTACCATTCTTTGCTTCTTGATGTTCAAGAATTGCAAGGGGTGCAATAAAGCATATCTAGGGGTGTGAGGTAGCGATAGTTTTTTAACTTTTAGATTTGTAATATGATTTTGACTCGACAGCACTATGTACTCATGGAACCCATGATACACTGGCAAATGCTACGTTGATATGACCCCACTACTACCCTCTCTATT
This sequence comes from Mixophyes fleayi, assembly GCF_038048845.1. Lineage (NCBI taxonomy): Eukaryota > Metazoa > Chordata > Amphibia > Anura > Limnodynastidae > Mixophyes > Mixophyes fleayi. The sequence continues at coordinate 306,165,979 of NC_134402.1, read as the reverse complement.
TTTGCCACTGCACACTTCCCAGTGCAACGAGAAATGGGTTGAAACGTGCATGTGTTTGCATATGCTGGGTACAAACATCAACGTGAGTTTTTGGTATGATACATTATTTTTAGACTTAATTTCTTATTTTTTGTATCTTCATATACATATTTAAATGTTATATATTAGTATTTTATGACTGTCATAGTATATGTTTTTGTTTACTTTTAGTTATGTTAGTTTTTTGGAAACTTCTTTGTTTCAAACAGTTAAATAAAATAAAAAATATATGTATGTATTTTTCAATAAATACATTTTTTTGCAATAAATAAAATTTCTTAGCAAAAAAATCTGAACACATTTTTCAAGGGGGTGCGAAAACATATTTTGAGATTCAATGGGGAGCTGATCACTAAAAAAGTTAAGAACCGCTGTTCAAGAATATCCTGCAAGACGTTCAGAAACAGAAACTTAGGAAAGGTGTAGACAAACAAAGCCCAGGAGCCAGGTTATTAAAGCACCTAAATATGTTATGTTGCCACATCATTTGGGAGTAATTTCTATTAAAATCAATGAATGCACATTTCCTCTGGCTCAAAAAAAGGATTCTTCTGGTCCCTGAATTCTACATTATTTTTCCCATCCATGACTTAGGAGTATATTCACCTCTATTTGCAGTGAGGAAAAATTCCGGGGAGTTTTCTGCTATGGTGGAACCAATAAACCTACAGGTAGAAATATTTAGGATGGAGTAAAATAGTATCACTGCAACACACTTCTGTACCAAAGATTGGACAGTGAAGATAGAGTTAACAGAGACTCACATTCACATTCAAATTTTTCAAAATGAAAATAAGTACCTATAGTTTGGCTAAACCTCAACTATTTTATTCTCTATCTTTCAACAACCACTATAATTTTAGTTAATGGTAGCTCTAGTGGCATCCTCAAGTATACAGGGAATATACATTTTTGGTTAGCTCAACAACTTCTTTATAAAGGGATATAATTAAGACATACTGCTATTCTGCTATAAATATATCCTGGGGACCAGTGGTAAATGTAGGTAAATATTCCAACCATAAACACAAATGGATAAAAAGGAGAGGAAAAGACTGGAACTGAGTGTGTGAGAATGATATAGTGCACAGGTAAATAAAATAAATCTAACCAATACATTTTATGTGGTAAATGTATCAAGCCGAGAGAATCCGACTGGTTTGAAAAGTTGACATGTTGCCTATAGCAACCAATCAGATTCTAGCTCTCATTTTGTAGAATGTACTAAATAAATAACTAGAACCTGATTGGTTGCTATAGGCAACATCTCCACTTTTAAAACCCGCCGGAAACTCGCAGCTTGATACATTTACCCCTATGACTCCTTTTAATTCAGAATATCCACCATTGTGTACCATTTCCAGGAAACACCGGCATATGCTTTGAAATACTAATTATTTTAAAAAGTGCATTGTAACAAAAATAAGTTAAAATGAAAGGGTAGTTGAACATATTATTTACAGTTTGTGTTTCCTAAGTGATTGAATATATTCCTTAAATATCTAAATGAAGAATTTAACTTTACTGTTTTTATACTGGTTCTTTTTGAAAAAAAATATAATTATGTATTTTTCTTTATCTCCTCAGTAGTGTCATTTCACTCAGTTATAATTTTTATTAGTAATTTATATATATATATATATATATATATATATATATATATATATCTGTACACATTTAATACAATGGTGTTTAAATGTATTTTTTTTATTTCAGTTAGTACTTTAGTTAGCAGTAGAGTTTTGGGTATGGACATTTTCATTATTACACAAGTGGGGTGTAGGCAATCTTCATTAAGTCAAAAGAGATACCATATGCAAAATCGACTAACATATATGGAAAATATAAAATAATGAATGCTGTTCAGCATAACTGTCACACATCGAGGTCTTAGCCACACTTACTTCATCCGCCGCTGTCATATTACGGCTATCTGGGTTAGCACTTCTGCCTCACAGCACTGGGGTCATGAGTTCAATTCCCGACTATGGCCCGATTTGTGTGGAGTTTGTATGTTCTCCCCGTGTTTGCGTGGGTTTCCTCCGGTTTCCTCCCACACTTCAAAAATATACTAGTAGGTTAATTGGCTGCTAACAAATTGACCCTAGTCTCTCTCTCTCTCTCGTGAGTGAGTTCTCTGTACAGCGCTGCGGAATTAGTAGCGCTGTATAAATAAATGATGATGATCTGGGTCCCTCCTGGTCGCCTGCAGCATTCCTGCCCACACATCTCCGTTTGTAAACAAACACATACTGCTTGTTCTTCTGCATGGGCGTGGCCATCTTGGATGCAGTCAGGTGATCATTCCAGGTCAACCAGATTCAGCAGCTGTGATCACATGAACTGTGCAGCAAATAGTTGTTTGGGACACCCTATTTAAACCTGCTGCTGAGATCTGTTCATTGCCAGAACAACACACTTCTCTCCTGAGGGTAGTTCTTGGCTCCAAGTTCCAGTTGTTCCTGCTGTTCTTGCACTATTCCTGATTCCCTGTGTTTGAAAAGTGATCCTCTTTGGTGTACATCCTGCTCTACCAGCTACATATCACTTTGCAAGTATCCTGCATTCTAAAGAGCATATCTTATTCCAAGCATCCTGCATTATCTGGAGTTCATCATTCTGCAAGAACTTTGCACTTCCAAGATGCTCATCCTTCTGTAATATTCTACATTCAGCAAGAGTGCTCACCTCAGTAAGAACTTTACACCATCCAGTATCTATTCTGCAGTAACAGTGGCTTTACCGATATCATCTGTTCTGTTGCTACAGCTGGTTCTGAGTCTCTAGGGCTTATTTCCAGTTTTGTGTATCTGTGTGTGGGTTCCAGGTTTGTGCCTGCCACGCAGTTCTGAGTTCGCCATTCCGTGTCATGGTTCTGAGTTTCTAGTCCTTGTCTCCAGTTTCAGTTCGCTCTGTTCTGAGTTTCCGTGTGTTTTCTATCTGAGTTCTTATTAGTGAGTTCCAGTCCTGTGTGCCTGGCCCCAGGAGCCCGGATTGAGTTCCCACGAACAGTTCTAGTCAGGTATAACACCGGATTCCAGTCCAGTGCTCGGGCACAGACTCCGGTCCTTGCTTCTATACTGCTTGTGCTACTCTGAGGACTCTACATGAGTAAAAAGATCATCCAGGCCGCTAGGTTCTGTTTCAGTCCTGCTCCAGCTAGGCTCAAGGGTCTCGAATCGGATCAAGAAATACAGACAACCGTGACAACAACCTTTTGCTCTGTTTAGCTATTTCATTAAATTAAATATAAAATAATGTTATATTCGGCCAACTTATACTTGTGACCTATTTGCTTATGATTAAGCCTAATGATATATATAGATTACAATACAAACATGGGCATAAAATTAATTTTAACTTTTATACTTTAATTATAACATTCCATATTGATATACAGGTTTAAGCATCCTGTTATATTGTTGCCATTGTATGCTTACTTCTGTCACCTAGCAACTGGGCTCATCGTGGTAGATCATGCCAACACATACAGGCATTTCGGTTTCTTAGCTTAATTGGTGACATTACTACACTGTGGGATTTATATAAGTGCTCATCACATGATAACACACATCTCCTGATTAACAAGTCTTGGTTTTTATGCGGTTGCACATTGTCACCTGCTTATCCATTTGTGTTCCTCACTTAATACCTGCAGCTCTTGTGAAGTTGATTTACATTTCAAGCAGATTCATGGATTGTTTTTGTTTGTGTGAGTGCATCAGTGATTTTTCATACCAAGTCTGGTAATTATAATTTTTTTTTCATGTATTGTTTGAACATCAGATTTATTTATTTATGCAATTTAGTTTAATTTCATTTAGTCTTAATTTATATTGATCTATATACACCAATCAGCCACAGCATTAAAACCACTGACAAGTGAAGTGAATAACTTTGATTATGTTGTTACATAGGCACCTGTCAAGGGCTGGTATATAATATATGGCAAGTGAACAGTCAGTTCTTGAAGTTGATGTGTTGGATGCAGGAAAAATGGGCAAACGTATGGATCTCAGAGACTTTGACAAGGGACAAAATGTGATGGCTACATGACTGGGTCAGAATATCTCCAAAATAGTAGGTATTGTGGGGTGTTCAGGGTATGCAGTGGTTAGTACCTACCAAAAGTGGTCCAAGGGTCATGGGCACCCAAGGTTCATAGATGTGCATGGAGAGCGAAGACTAGCCTGCCTGGTCCAATCCTACAGAAAAGCTACGGTAGCACAAATTGCTAAAAAAATTAATGGTGGCTATGATAGAAAGATGTCAGAATACACAATGCATCACAGCTTGCTGCTTATGGGGCTGTGTAGCCACAGTCTGGTCAGAGTGCCCATGTAGATCCCTGTCCACTGCCGAAAGATCCTACAATGGGCACTTGAGTGCTAGAACTGAACCATGAAGCAATGGAAGAAAGTGACCTGGTCTAATGAATCATGTTTTCATTTACATCATGTGGACAACCAGGTGCTTGCACATCATTTACCTGGGGAAAAGATGGTACCAGGATGCACTATGTGAAGAAGGCAAGCTGGCAGAGGCAGTGTGATGCTCTGGGCAATGTTTTGCTTGGAAAAATTGGGTCCTGGCATTCGTGTAGATGTTACTTTGACACGTACCACCTACCTAGACATTACTGCAGACTAAGAAGAACCCTCCATGGCAATGGTATTCCATTATATTAGTTGCCTCTTTCAGCAGGATAATGCACCCTGCCACACTGCAAACATGACAAAGAGTTCAAGTTGTTGACTTGGCCTCCAAATTCCCCAGATTTCAATCCGATCGAGCATCTGTGGGATGTTCTGGAGAAATACGTCCAAGCCATGAAGGCCCCAACCAGGGCCATCTTTTCCATTGGGCACAATGGGCAGCTGCCCGGGGGCCCTACGGGCAAGGGGGCCCCATAGGCACGGCTCTTAATGAGAATAAATAATCCTGCAAAAGAAAAAAACCTGAAAAAAACTACAAGGGTCACTTAGCAAGTACATCTATCTATCTCTATTTCTATATATCTATATCTGTATATGTATACATCTATATCTATATCTAGGGGCCCCTGTGCACTGCTTTGCCCGGGGGCCCATAATGTTGTTAAGATGGCCCTGTCCCCACCTTGCAACTTAGAGGACTTAAAGGATGTGCTACTAACGCCTTAGTGCCAGATACCACAGGACACCTTCAGTGGTCTTGTGGAGTCAGAGATGGGTCAGAGGTGTTTTGGCGGCTTGAGGGGGAACTACACATATTAGGCAGGTGGTTTTAATGTTGTGGCTGATCGGTGTATATCTGTATGGAATATCTAGTTTTTGGAGAACTCTCAATTCTGCTGATTTAATGGAGAGACAGTCTGTCGTGTGACAGTAGACATTCTGGGTCTGATTCAAGTCTGAACGCAAATTAGTTGTAATTTACGTGTTAAAAAAGAGCATGTAACTCCGCCTGTATTTAAATGAGAGCTTTTGTTAAGATACGTTACGATTTGAATATGGATGCAAATACAGTCTGTATTACCAGTACTTTTTGTACTTAGACACACATAATGGAATGATTTATATGCATATAACTGGGTTGGGTACTAAATATTGATGCTGATAAGACCGACATTACTTACCCCTACACCGTGATGACAAAAGTGCCAATTCCGACATGTTCATCTGCCTGACTGTTGGAGAAGCTGACTTAGAAGAAATTTCACAGATCGAGTGGCTGGAGCACAGGAATGACATCAGGTGTAAACACTATTGTTGGTGCTGTTAAATGGGGCAATGCAAGTACGCGCCGGCTGGACAATGTAGAAGGATTAGTAAAAAGCACTGTCCAGCCAGCGCGTACTTGCATTGCCCCCTTTAAAAGCACCAACAATATTGTCGCTTTTACACCTGATGTCGTTCCTGGGCTCCAGCCACTCGATCTGTGGAATTTCTTCTAAGTCAGCTTTTTCAACAGTCAGGCAGATGAACATGTCAGAATTGGCCTTTTCGTCATCACGGTATAGGGTTGAACATAGCTTTTATTTGATCCAAAAATAGAATAACAACTGCTAACAATATAATAAATTGGAATACATATTTTTGTTTACTTTCATAAATCATTTACATTAATAAATAAATTATTCAATGAGTACAGTGCATACAATGCACTGAGACGCATAGGTATAATTTTGTAACCAAAGAATTTTCTGTGTGAGTCAGCACTATCATGCAGCATTTACACAAGCCCTGTAGCAGGTGTAGAAGATACGACTGAAAACAAGTATAATTACGATAAGCACAGGATTTGAATTGGCCACATCTGTGTAAAAACACCTTTACTGTACATACCAACATTAGCTCGCCCCTTCACTCCCCTGTTCCATCTCTCAAGTTGTGAGGGGTGGTAAGTGTCAAATACACACGGATATGAATTATCTGCAGTCGTGCTCATTGGAGTAATGTGTGATTTTGGTATATGCTACACAAATGGATGTATGTCTGGACTTGAATCAGGACCTGTGAGTAAAAATAAAGACGTTGTTTATTATATAGTTGCTGCATGTTAGATCAGGCATTGTTAGCTTGAAATTTTACACACATAATCCCTCAGCAGTTCTGTACTGTAGATGTTTTCAGATGCTTGTAGATTTACTTTAAGAGACATAAGAAAGCTGGATCCTTTGTTGGTCTGCACAAAGGGAAGAACAAGACATCCAACCTTCTTGTCACCGATATCCCAAATGGTCATGGTATACATTAAGTTAGCATGCTCATTATAAGCAATCCCAGAACCTTTAGGACTTTCTCTACTACTGCCATTCGAGGAATTTTGAAGAGCTGGTTTGGTGTACATTTAATTCCTTAGTCAAGAATTATAGGCATGATGAAGTTTATATCTCTAAACAATTTCACACATAGTTACAGTTCAATAAAATGTTCCAGCATATCCAGGGCCGGATTAACCCGAGGTCTAACTGGGCTATAGCCCAGGGGCCTCGGGCATCCAGGGGGCCCTTCAAACTCCTCAGCAGCATTATTGATCGGTCGGGGGCGGGGGCGCCCCCGGCCCGATCGATGCTGCTGAGTACTGTCAGTGCAGTCCTCCGTCCCGGCGCGCTGTAGTCTGCTTACTGAGGAGATCTCGCGAGAGTTCATGAACTCTCGCGAGATCTCCTCAGTAAGGAGCTTACAGCGCGCCGGGACGGAGGACTGCACTGACAGGTAAGTGCTTGGTGGGGGGCGGCGGACAGCTCACATTGGGGGCCTCGCGGGGAATGGAGGGCCCCTTAGCCCAGGGGCCTCCATTCCCTTAATCCGGCCCTGAGCATATCCCATATTTTCTATCTGGAGAACTTTATTTATCCCATTCATTCTCACTCATATGGGCGGGTTCCCCCCCCGAACCAAAACATAGTAGTGGATACAAGTTTTCCATTTTCCTTTTATTTATTTGTTCAGATCATTCAAAAGATTGGGAATATAAAATATTATTTTGGAAGCATGTTTTGACAGCTTTATAACATTTCATGAAGTTTAAAAATACCAATTTGAAACTAGCCATAGTGAACTAATTATTATCATACATATGGAAACAGTGAAATCAAAATTATTATTTATGGGGAGAGTGGTTTGGAGGCGATCTTGATCTTCTGCATCCAACTCGAGATATCTAGGACTGGCTGCTAACACTTTGACCCTAGTCTGTGTGTCTGTCTGTGTGTGTTAGAGAATTTAGACTGTAAGCTCCAATGGGGCAGGGACTGATGTGAGTGAGTTCTCTGTACAGCGCTGGGAAATTAATGGCGCTATATAAATAAATAATGATGATGATGATATTGTGGGGACCCGATTTCAATGGATCCCCGGACTTGGGCTTATCCCACAAAGCAGAATGCGCAGATTGCAGCCACAACACCTACTCTTTCCCTGACGTAACTTCTATGATATACTGTGATGAATTGAATGGCTGCACTGACCTCCATTTCTGGGCATCCATTGAGCTGGATGACCTTCCTCAGTAGTGAGACAACGAGGCCAACCCCTCCATTGGTGGCCCTACTTTAGTGGTGGTTCATGACCCTGCTCAGTAGATAAACATACTTGTCACGAACGCCTAGCCTGTCCCAGATACAGCAATCTGCACAGCTGGCCGTGACTGGCGTCACCTTAGTCACTTAACAATGAATACATCTTTTCTGCCACCATGAAGGATTTATTATGGTGTTCTTACATTCACCAAAACCACTTATTAATGTTTCACACTTAAATCACATACTCATATAGCATGAGCCTCCCTGGGCTTCATAAATTCACAAAGAATTACAGAGAACACGCTTGATTAAATTGATTAAATCTGAAAAATGTTTCCAAGGCTTAATTGTAGACATTTATAACAAGACATACAATATATTGCACAAGTAAGTTTCAGAAAATAAAATAGGAAATAAAATCAGAATTACTACTTACTAGTTTAAGACCTGGTGTGTGAGGGAACACAATTGAGAATATGGGACATTTCAGTCTTGACAGACCGCTCATGAAAATGCACACATTATTGTCTAAATCAGAAGATTTTAATCCTTTTCGCCAAATAGCTATCACCCGCCATCTTTGGAGTTTAGCTGTCAATAAGGACAGATTGAGCTCCCAAATGTCACAAGGCTTTTTGACGGGAGCTGGGGATGTGCTGAGATCGGAATGTTCACAGGACCTAATTTCCCACCTTTGCTCGTTCTGCTTGGCTAGATGGTTTACAACTTCATACTCCTCCAAGATCCTATCTCTCCCTGGTCTGGCTATTTCAACAGATTAATGACACTTGCATAAATTCAAACTCATGTCATCTAGCAAAGCACACATTGAGATTACATTACAAGATTACATACAATATACATTGTTATTTTCTGTTGAATTCATGTATGACAATCAGCCATTAGATATACTACATAATCCTCACAATACTGAAACATCAAGGCAACCTGGAATAATCAGGAACCCTTGAAGCGGCTCCTCAAATAATCTGCTGCTCCATGGAGTAGCATTCACTGCCCTGAAGCAACTTACTACTGACACCACTAATGAGCACACCTTGTGTATAAACCAGAAGGCCTTACAACAACTGTGAGATCGCAGAACTGCTATGTGTGAGTATTACTACATGTGTTTTGGGCAAAGATTACCAATTTTTCCTGTTTCTTGGTTATCTGACCCTGTAACATGTCAACACCACCCAGGACCTCTGTGTGCCATGAACAGTGCCTAAGTAAACGTTCCCTACTTATATTGTGTATCTGCACTTTGTCATGATCTGCCTCCATCTACACTGCAGCACCCTCCATAGGAATGCTGTTTTGCCTTCTGCAGCTCCTGTCTGTAATGGACTATATTAGTCTTTGCCATTACATGAACCTGATATCGGAAGTACCTCTGTACCACCAAAAGGGCCACTGTTGTACTTGGAGTATTCTCCTACCTGCAGGAGTTAAGCTTATTACTCCTGGATGCCTATCACCTGTTTCTGTCCTTTAAAAGACTGCTTCTCCCAGCAGTCTTGGCCAATTCATCTATTGTCTTAGCGGCTGCTGGTTGTTCTGTGTACACCTGTTTATTAATCCTGTTGATTTCCTGGTATAGACTCCTGCTTGTCCTTCTGTTTACATCTTAGTTTATGACCCTGACTTCGCTCCTGCTTTCTCCCTGGCATCATTGTGGACCCCCTGGCTTCTGTCCCCTGGCTTGTTTGATCTTCCTTTTGTCTTGTCCTCCCATGAGTCTTTCCTACCTGTGTGGATGTGGTTTCTCTATTACACTCACTGTGTATTCCTGCTGCAGACCGTTACACCTCTGCTGATCCAGTCTTCTAGCTGTCAGCTTACCTGGACCTTCGTGTACTCCTACCTGCAGAATGCTACACCTCCTATGTTCCAGATCCTGTGCCTGCAGACTACTGCATCTCCAGCTATCCAGCACCTGTGCCTGCAGACTACTGCATCTCCAGCTATCCAGCTCCTGTGGCTGCAGACTAATGCATCTTCAGCTATCTAGCTTCTGTGCCTGCAGGTTACTGCACATTCAATTTACCAGCTCCTGTGCCTGCAGACTACTGCACCCTCAACTACCCAGCTCCTGTGCCTGCAGACTACTGAACCTTCAGCTATCCAGCTCCTGTGCCTGCAGAATACTGTACCTTCAGCTATCTAGCTCTTGTGCCTGCAGACTACTGCATTGTCAGTTATCCAGCTCTCTTGCTTGCAGAGATTTTTAAATGGAATAAAAAAACTTATAATCGAAGTAAAAAAGATCATACTGACAGTTATGACTCATCAGAATTGGATACATCGGACAATGAAACTAATAACAGTAGATCTGAAAATAGAGATAGAGATCCCTTCCTCAATAGAAGTCGTTTTTTAGAGAATCCTCACAGAATGGAAAAGGAGGGAGGATCAGGCGTAAGGCAACCAGGCGAGGTAGGAAGAAACCTAAGGGACAGAAGTCGTTGGGGTTGGAAGGAAAATCGCAAATTCAATCAGAGACAATGGAGGGGCAAATGAGTGACCAATCCCTCCAGATTATTAATTTATCAAATAAGGTCCTAATGGAATCACATTTAAGTCTTTTGCGCCGAGGTCTCTCCTTTTCCCCAGCGACTATCTTTGATCGTTTCTGTTGGGAGAAAGACCTACATCTTTTTACCCGGAAATTGAAGCTGTCTCTGTACTACAACAAAAACAAATTAGATTCAACTTATCATAGTGATAATGAGACAGAATCTATTCCTTGTCTTGACAGTAGAGAGGATATGGAAGCAATTCAAATTTTAGAACAACTTATGGATGAACAGAACCCAGAAGCACATACTCCTACCTCTACTGAAAGACCAATTTGCAAGAAAAAATCTACCTTTTTCCCTAAGGATATTGTTTGCCCAGAAATATCAGTTTTTGAAAAACTTGTATCACAAGATCTTGATAAATTAAAAACTAGTGGTCCTCATTTTACCAACAAAAACATAACCAAAGAGGAGTACTCATGTTTGAAAGAAATGGAACTTTGGAATGACGTGGTTATAAAACCATCGGATAAAGGCGGCAATGTTGTTATTTGGCCAGTTGATATGTATAAGCGTGAGATGTATCGCCAATTAAATTACACTAATTGCTATCGCCGCCTTTTTTCCAACCCTTTGGATGATTTCCATAAAATATATAATACCATCATTAAGAATGCTTTAGAGTCACATATTATCAACAAATGCGAATATGAATTTTTGCAGGTTAATAATCCTAAAACTGCTACCATATATCTTCTGCCCAAAATACACAAAAATAAAAAGGTACCACCAGGCAGACCTATTGTATCTGGGATGGGCAGTTTGACTGAACAGGCTAGTGTTTTTCTGGATACACATTTAAGAAAATATGTTAACTGCCTACCCTCATACGTAAGGGATACCACTGATGTTTTAAAGTTGTTGGATGGTATTTCAATTGATTCTGATACCTGGTTGATAGCATGTGATGTAGAAGGTCTTTATACTAGCATTGGCCATGATACAGGTATACAGGCGGTGAGATATTTTCTACAGGACAATCAAGATTTATCATTCAGCAATTTTTTACTTGAACTGTTAAGATTCATTCTAACCAAAAATTTCTTTGTTTTTCAGGACCGTTTCTATCTACAAACGCGGGGAACCGCAATGGGCGCGGCATGCGCACCAACGTTTGCTAATCTCTATCTAGGGCAATGGGAAAAAGAGACTGTCTTTAATGACAATTTTAAGAGATTTTCTGACCACATCATTATGTGGGTCCGCTATATAGACGACATTTTCATTTTGTGGAACGGAAACAACTCAGATTTTGAGGAATTTATTACAACACTTAATACCAACGATAATAATCTAAAATTAACCTATGAGATGAGTTTGGAAAGAATTAATTTCCTTGATATCACAATTAAAAAAGGACTGGGAGGTAGGATTGAAACGGATTTGTATAGAAAACAAACTGCTACAAACAGTATACTGCATAACACGAGCTCTCACTATCCACCAGTTGTGAAAAATATACCCAAAGGTGAGTTCTTGCGTATTAGACGCAATTGTACTAATATGCAAGATTTTATAATAAGATCGGAAGAACTTCAAAAGAGATTATCTGAGAGAGGTTATAGTAAACGAATTATAAAAAGAGCTTTTTATGAAGCAAAAACAAAAGACCGGGACCATCTCTTATGTCCGAAGCTATCAAAAACTCAGTCCAACAAGATTCGATTTATTGGCAATTTTTGCCAAGAATGGAGAGATATCCGTCAGATAATACAGAAACATTGGTCGATCCTATTGAATAATGATACTCTTAAATCAGTTTTGGATGACAAAATTAATCTTACCTGGCGTAGATCTAAGAACTTAAAAGATAGGCTAGTTGATAGTCATTTTAGTAATACCAAGAAGACATCTTTTATTACCCAAGGATTTTTCAAATGTGGTAACTGTAAAGCCTGTGACTATATGATCAAAACTAAGGATTTCAAGGATAAATTTGGAGAAAATCATAAAATAGATAAATTTCTTAATTGCAACTCCAAGGGTGTTATCTATGCCCTTAGATGTCCGTGCAATAAATATTACATTGGTATGACTAGCAGAATTATGAAAACACGCATTCTGGAACACATAGGAACTATAAGGAATGCCAAATCTGACAGAGATAAATTTAAACAACTTACCTCAGTAGCCAGGCATTTCCTGAATGAACATGGTGGTAATGCTCATGGATTACAAGCCTTTGCAATAGAACAGATGCATTTGGGCATAAGGGGAGGGGATATGAATAGACAACTACTTCAGAGAGAAAGCAGATGGATTTTCCTTTTTGACTCCCTCATACCCTATGGTTTGAATGAATATACCAATTATGCATGCTTTCTGGGGTAACCAATATGACATTTAGGTTCCCTAGGCAACCATGATATCGATCTACAGAATTTCTTCTCCTCTCTCTTTTTTTGAGAACCATATTTTTATATCCTCACAATGTCTTGTCTATATTTATATTTTGATCCTCTTTCCCCCTTTTTTTCAATTTATAATCTCATATGTTCATTAAATGATTATGATACCCAATTCTATAAATCAAATATGATACTATATCCTCTCTGGTCAGAAAATGGCTGATGGGGTGTGCTTATTAGTTGACATCCCCTTAATGTTGTGATTTTCATGTATTGATATTGTAATACTTTATGAATTAGAAGAGAAAGAGAGTTTTGACCTAATAAGCACTCCAGGTGTGAAGTAAATAAACATTTAATACTAATGTTTTAATGGTATGCATTAAAAAGGTGTATGTCAGTATACAACTGATTAAAAAAGCGAAATATTTAAAAGTAATAGTGTTGAAAAAAATAGAATTAAAAATAATGTAACCCTGTGGTGGAGCCAATCTTAAGAGTACTGATAATGGGGGAAGATCTGCCAAATAGAAATTCCTTCCGCATGTATATACACAATAGATAAGGTGAGAAATAGCCAAGGAGAATGATTATAAGGTCCTATAGTATGGTAACTATGTTACATTCACCAAAACCCTATTCCTGTTGTATTCATGTGGACTCTAGATGGCAGTAGAACGTGAACTTCCTCCCTATGATCTTAACTCACTGGAGAATGTCCCTCTGTTATTAATAAATCTGAATCCTAACCATAGTCAGAAGCTGAATCGCTGGATATTCCCAGATAAACAAAACATATATAACGTGGCTTTACTTATTTCCTAATGGCATAACTTCAGGGAGACCACTCTGATGTGCGGTTTATATTGTTACCTTACCAATAAACTGTACAGTGTAGTGACAAAGCGCCTTATTTTATGTTATAATAGTGCGCTTATAACCAAAAGAGTTTATAACCTAAGGGATTCACCCTAATAGGAGACAGTGTAATACAGTGAAACCACTCATTCATACATCCTATATTACTGCCATGCCACAAGGCTGCACAGTGCAGCGACAAGGTACATTATTCAGTGTTGTTGTTGTGGGTTTATAGGCAAAGGGATTCCCCTGGTAATAGGTTATAAAGTATAGTAATAGGTCGCTGTACTTAAATTTGGTATACACTTGTAGAGAGAAAGATATCTCCACTAAAGGTCAGTTATTCCTTACAACAATGAAGCGCCGTAATTGTAGTTACTATGCGCCTGTGAGCAGAAGGATTTACTTTAAAAGTAAGTAATTCGGTTCAGCGGCGAGACACCGCACTGAGAATTATGTTATTTATTTTATTTCATAGACAGAGAGATTCCCCCTAGTAGTGAGTAGTTAGATAGAGAGGCACAGCGCCGCGATTGGCTCCGCCCACTTCCGGGTTTGACGTCACCTATTGTGACGCCGGCCCGACGTACGTTTCGCTTGAGAGCTTAGTCATGGAATTACTGGGTTACTGCTAAGGGGTTGGTTTTATACCCCTCCTGACCAATCATTATTTTGAAACTGCATGACGTTTATGTCCAGATTGCATGGATACTACTGGGGAATTACGTGGCATAGAATACAAAGGCAGATACCATCGTTTACATATTTAAACGGGGATTCTAAGGATTACAGGTATTGGTATATCCTCATTATTATCTACAGATGAGCTAAAACATGTTACAGATTGTGTTCTAGATATCCATGGAGAAGTGTATTCATATATATGTAAAGTACATTGCTGGTAACTTCAAGGGGGCTGTGATCTTATGTATTATAGAGACTATTAAAAAGAGAGTATCTGATGGCCTTAGTACACAATGGGCTTCAAATTATTTGCAGATTTTATAGAAAGTATAAATACATATTTAGGTTGTTTATATTATAATGTACATAGTATATTCTCATATGTACATAGTATATTATTATTACGTTTCTATATTTTTGATATTATAGTTTTTATTTAATATTATTTATTTATTGTTTATTTTGTTTTGTTTAATATTTATTATTTTATTTTTTGTTGTTTTTCATTATTTTTTATTATTTTTTATTATTTTTTATTTTATATTTTGATATTATTTTTACTGTTTTATGTTATTTTTAATTTATTATTATTTTTTGTTTTTTTATTATTTATTTTTTATATTTTATATTGTTGGTATTTATTCATTCACGTGTACATATTTCAAAAAGTAAAAATAAAAATAATAAATAAAGATATATAGTATCCACTGGTGTCTTTTTAATTTGTTATTAAATTTCTTCTTAGTGAATTATGTGAGTACAAAAAAAAGGGGAGAGAGAAAGCATTTTTTTCTGTGTAATAATACATAAATTTTCTACGTGATCAGTTGTGGGTCTCCTTAATTCGGGAGAAAAAATAGAGAGATAAGAGAATCTCTCTTTTTGCCTATTCTATTATGTGAAGTGAGACATAGCACGGATAAATATCCGTGATTAATTAATAAACATAAGTGAATGTGAAAAAAAGAGAAAAAATTGTTAAATTAAGGACCTTGTGTTGGTCTAGAATCGTGAATAAGAAGGGAATAGACAATTAAGACATGTTTTAAAAAAGGTGGCTAGAATATCTTTACCTATGTAAGCATATATATACATTATCCATCCAGATTAAACAAAAATAAAATAAAATTAGGTTAGAATCTCTAAGTAAGGTCATATTTAAATTGAATTGAAGAATTGTTAGTTTAAAAATTTGAAATGCCCTATGGATCCTTATCTATCAAAAATGATGATAACATTGATACTACAAAGAGAGAGCAGGTGGATATTTCTCTTAAACTCTATAATACCATTTGGTCTCAACGAGAATACTAGCTATGCTAGCTTCTTGTAAGATGGCTTATAAAAATATCAATTTAAACATCAATCTATTGTTTGGACAACTATCGCATATTCCAATGCTCCACAATACAATAGAGACTTAGATTATCAGAGAAGCGCAAGAGTGCTGTGACCAATATTACTACCTATATTTATTAAGATCTTTAACATGCTATAGAGAATATTTAAGAGTAAAACTAAATTTTCATTCAATTCAACAATTTATTTGTGAGTATCAATGTTATCATCATTTTTGATAGATAAGGATCCATAGGGCATTTCAAATTTTTAAACTAACAATTCTTCAATTCAATTTAAATATGACCTTACTTAGAGATTCTAACCTAATTTTATTTTATTTTTGTTTAATCTGGATGGATAATGTATATATATGCTTACATAGGTAAAGATATTCTAGCCACCTTTTTTAAAACATGTCTTAATTGTCTATTCCCTTCTTATTCACGATTCTAGACCAACACAAGGTCCTTAATTTAACAATTTTTTCTCTTTTTTTCACATTCACTTATGTTTATTAATTAATCACGGATATTTATCCGTGCTATGTCTCACTTCACATAATAGAATAGGCAAAAAGAGAGATTCTCTTATCTCTCTATTTTTTCTCCCGAATTAAGGAGACCCACAACTGATCACGTAGAAAATTTATGTATTATTACACAGAAAAAAATGCTTTCTCTCTCCCCTTTTTTTTGTACTCACATAATTCACTAAGAAGAAATTTAATAACAAATTAAAAAGACACCAGTGGATACTATATATCTTTATTTATTATTTTTATTTTTACTTTTTGAAATATGTACACGTGAATGAATAAATACCAACAATATAAAATATAAAAAATAAATAATAAAAAAACAAAAAATAAGAATAATAATAAATTAAAAATAACATAAAACAGTAAAAATAATATCAAAATATAAAATAAAAAATAATAAAAAATAATAAAAAATAATGAAAAACAACAAAAAATAAAATAATAAATATTAAACAAAACAAAATAAACAATAAATAAATAATATTAAATAAAAACTATAATATCAAAAATATAGAAACGTAATAATAATATACTATGTACATATGAGAATATACTATGTACATTATAATATAAACAACCTAAATATGTATTTATACTTTCTATAAAATCTGCAAATAATTTGAAGCCCATTGTGTACTAAGGCCATCAGATACTCTCTTTTTAATAGTCTCTATAATACATAAGATCACAGCCCCCTTGAAGTTATCAGCAATGTACTTTACATATATATGAATACACTTCTCCATGGATATCTAGAACACAATCTGTAACATGTTTTAGCTCATCTGTAGATAATAATGAGGATATACCAATACCTGTAATCCTTAGAATCCCCGTTTAAATATGTAAACGATGGTATCTGCCTTTGTATTCTATGCCACGTAATTCCCCAGTAGTATCCATGCAATCTGGACATAAACGTCATGCAGTTTCAAAATAATGATTGGTCAGGAGGGGTATAAAACCAACCCCTTAGCAGTAACCCAGTAATTCCATGACTAAGCTCTCAAGCGAAACGTACGTCGGGCCGGCGTCACAATAGGTGACGTCAAACCCGGAAGTGGGCGGAGCCAATCGCGGCGCTGTGCCTCTCTATCTAACTACTCACTACTAGGGGGAATCTCTCTGTCTATGAAATAAAATAAATAACATAATTCTCAGTGCGGTGTCTCGCCGCTGAACCGAATTACTTACTTTTAAAGTAAATCCTTCTGCTCACAGGCGCATAGTAACTACAATTACGGCGCTTCATTGTTGTAAGGAATAACTGACCTTTAGTGGAGATATCTTTCTCTCTACAAGTGTATACCAAATTTAAGTACAGCGACCTATTACTATACTTTATAACCTATTACCAGGGGAATCCCTTTGCCTATAAACCCACAACAACAACACTGAATAATGTACCTTGTCGCTGCACTGTGCAGCCTTGTGGCATGGCAGTAATATAGGATGTATGAATGAGTGGTTTCACTGTATTACACTGTCTCCTATTAGGGTGAATCCCTTAGGTTATAAACTCTTTTGGTTATAAGCGCACTATTATAACATAAAATAAGGCGCTTTGTCACTACACTGTACAGTTTATTGGTAAGGTAACAATATAAACCGCACATCAGAGTGGTCTCCCTGAAGTTATGCCATTAGGAAATAAGTAAAGCCACGTTATATATGTTTTGTTTATCTGGGAATATCCAGCGATTCAGCTTCTGACTATGGTTAGGATTCAGATTTATTAATAACAGAGGGACATTCTCCAGTGAGTTAAGATCATAGGGAGGAAGTTCACGTTCTACTGCCATCTAGAGTCCACATGAATACAACAGGAATAGGGTTTTGGTGAATGTAACATAGTTACCATACTATAGGACCTTATAATCATTCTCCTTGGCTATTTCTCACCTTATCTATTGTGTATATACATGCGGAAGGAATTTCTATTTGGCAGATCTTCCCCCATTATCAGTACTCTTAAGATTGGCTCCACCACAGGGTTACATTATTTTTAATTCTATTTTTTTCAACACTATTACTTTTAAATATTTCGCTTTTTTAATCAGTTGTATACTGACATACACCTTTTTAATGCATACCATTAAAACATTAGTATTAAATGTTTATTTACTTCACACCTGGAGTGCTTCTTAGGTCAAAACTCTCTTTCTCTTCTAATTCATATGCTATATATATGACCTTAGCACCCCCTCACTAAGTTGAGTTATCCAAGCAGTGAGGTTGGTTGTTGTCTAGTGCGGAGCGGTTTTTCCCTTTCCCCACTTTCCCAGCTTTTCCCTTTGGGAATATTGTAATACTTACCTCCATCCTCTACATATCATATCTAATATTTATTTACTACTGTATGCATATTTCCGGGTACAAGATTAAATTTCATTTATTATTATGCCTTAATCTGTATGAATCCATTCGCTTTTTAAGAGCCAATTATATTTTGAGATCTATCTTAATAATGGGCTACCATACATATACACCATGAATCTGATTTCAAAATGAATGGTTTATGTGGTGTGTTTATTATACATAAATATCCTTTTGACATCAAGATCTTCATGTATTTATACCTTGATACTTACCTTTATCCTTTACATATTATATCCAACATCCATGGTGATCATATATCTGCTTATTGATATATACAATTTTTCTCATATTAAATTAACTTTCATTCATCATCATGTTATCATTTTTACTAACTTTTCAACCTTTAGAGCCAACAAGAATTCTGGGATTTATCCCAATAATTGGCCACTATACAACTGAGACCTATGAATTCAAGTTTAAATAATAATTTTTATTAATATAAATATATAGTTTATCATTTTCTTATACCTCCAAGAAATTCATTTCCCTTTATGATATAATATCATATATGAACTTACCAATCAAATTTGTAGCTTAACGATAGTAATAGAGTTGTATCAATAATAGATTACTGTATAATTGAGACTGGATAACGTGAGCCGTCGTATAGATACAATGGATTATTCTATGTTGATACAATCATTGGCTGCTTTAGATGTCAGTTATTTTCTAGACATCTGATTGGATGTCCCTGTGATAAAAGACCCGTTTTTTGTTACAATCGGCTCCTCTTGATAAAGCTTGTTTTGAAGTGAAACGTACGTTGAGGTTATGGGTAACTGACGTCAACATTGACGTCATACCCGGAAGTGGAGCCAGCGAGCGATGGTGCCGCTAGCGCTCTGATACTACTGACTGTGTGTCTTTTGGTTTGAATTCACTAAGCGCTTGATATATATTTGGCTAGGGAATCTATGGCATGCGTTATAGCAGTTAATACACTCACATTGATGGTACTATATTAATGCTGTTATTATTCAGGGACTTCTAATACCAACCCTATGGCATATACCGATCTGTGATATTCTTTCACCTGGGTTTTTTGCCAATCCCCATTAATTATCATTTAGTATGGGGCTGACACTTTAGGATATCCCTGGCAAGAGCGCTTCACACATATCTTAGCTAGGCAATCTTAGGCATTTGCCACAGTCATTTGGGGCGCCTATACCAGGTTATTATATACGATCTACTCTGTCCTATTATCAGATATGGACACCTAGAGAAATATATTTTCATATTACCTGGCTCCACTATCCCTAATTTTAATACACATTGCTCTATTTTCTTTTCACCATATTCTATCTTTTTTTAATATTTCACTTTTTTACCAATGAGGTTGTATACCATCATCTAGATGGATATGTTTTCTATTTATTAATAAAGGCTTTTTGCCCGTAACTATTTAGTGGTAATTATTGAGTTACCCTTTCAATGTGGACAGGAGTGCTTCCAAATCCCTTCTTTTTCTGATCCCTTTTTATGTTCTATTATGGTAGGGAGCACCCCCTCATTTATGTAGACTGTGATTTCTATATACTTTGAGGCATATCCTAGCTCTGTGCAGGACATTATACAATCTTTTGAGACTACTGCAGCTTCAGCTTTCCAGATCCTGTGCCTGCAAAATACTGCACCTTCAGCTATCCAGCTCCTGCACCTACAGACTGTTGTACCACCTTTTACGCTTCTCTACAACCCAGACCTATGTTTGCTCCAATACCTGCAGACTATCTTTACCACCTGGTATCCTTCTTCAGATTCTTCAGCTTGCCTGACCCTCTGTGTTACCTGGTGCTGCAGACTGCTTAACCTGGACATTCAGTCTTTCTCTGCCTGCTGATCTTTCCACGTGCCTGGGTACTGTAGTCCATAGCCCTATCTGGCAATCCTGACATCCAATACTTATGTTTATCTGCTGTGTTCATTGGCTTCATCTCAGTCCAATCTGTATGTTCCATGCCTAATAAATCACTTTATTTCATTCTACACTACTCTCTGTAGTTTTTATGTTAAGGGTTCCTGACACACTTCTTTGATCACATCCTTTTCTCACCTGTTAACCATACTTGCCAACTTTTCAAATCTGTACTCCGGGAGATCGGAGTACAGATCATGTGACAGAAGGTAGGAGGGGGCGTGACAACATCATTACGTCACTATAGCCCCTTCCCCTACCATAAAATCTAAAAATTCACAGTATTGACTAGTGAGGGGCGGGATTCAATGACACAATGAAGCCCCGCCCCTGCTATTCAATGTCGTGAATTTTGACATTTTACACGGTCCGGAATGTTTGCCTACTCTTCCGGGAGTCTGGGAGGGCTCCCTGAAATTCGGGAGCCTTGCGGAAATTCCAGGAGAGTAGGCAAGTATGCTGTTAACACTGTACTCCTCAGAAGAATAATAACCCCAGCCAATGCAAAAATAATTATGAAATCACCAACAGTGTGCTGCCCTCACCAGAGGATTCTACCTTAAGTAGATTTCACCAAACTCTTCATTTAGGATCTCACTGACAATCACAACCAAAACCTTTTTCATAACTCACTGTCATTGTTAGCCTGCTAACAGTGAATTGCTGCCACCTAGAGACTACTTCTCATAGTGCTATTCATCTTATCCCATGCATTGAGCTCCTATTAAACTATTTGTGTACACAATACAACACTCTCATTATTTTCACTATGAAGTCAAACAAGAACCAATCTCTGAGACTACATTAAAAAGAAAAAAAACGAGTACTTAAAGAAAAACCAATGATGTCTCTTTATAACTAAATATTTCCATAAAGGAGAAGCAGGAAACTCATCTTAACGCAGACTGAAATGTTCCCTACTTTTCCATTGTGTTCTCTCACACAGTCTACCTCGTAAGGAGTACTCTGATTTTCTTTCCTATTTTATTTTCTGAAATTTTTTTGTGCAACATATTGTATTCTTTGTTATTCATTTTTGTAAATAGGTCTTGGAAATATTTTTCAGATTAAACATATTTAATCTAGCCTATTTCTCCGTGATTCTTTGTGATACATGTGTATGTGATTTAAGTGTGAAACTTTGATAAGTGGTTTTGGTGAATGCAAGGAGACCAAAATAAATACTTTGTGGTGGCAGAAAAGGTGTATTCATTGTTAGTTAACTAAGGTGACGCCAGTCACGGCCAGCTGTTCAGATTGCTGTATCTGGGACAGGCTGGGCGTTCGTGACCCTTGGTGAAATGTACACCTAGTTATTTCCAGAATACCACAGACATTCTCTGCAAACTTTCAGCCCTGGGTCCATTACCAGAAGGCTCAATACTGGCAACTATGGATGTGGAGTCTCTGTACTCTAACACTCTAACATACCCCACAAGGATGGCATAGCCGCATGCCAACACTACCTTCAAATAAACAGTCTAGCCACAGAGCCAACCCTTCAGCTGATCAGGTTCATAATCAATCATAATTACTTTTCTTTTGGAAAAGACATATACCTGCAGTGTATGGGAAGTGCCATAGGTAGTAAGATGTCACCTCAGTATGCAAATCTTTTCATGGCTAAACTAGAGGAGGAATTCTTATCAACTTGCACAATGAAACCTCTAGCATACTTTCGTTATATTGATGATTTGCTCCCAATCTGGACTGGCTCTGAAGATGAGCTGCTGACTTTCCATAAAAACTTCAATAAGTTTCACCCAACCATTAGACTCACTCTTAACTACTCACAATCTTGGATACATTTCCTGGACATGACCCTATACAATGAAATAAATACTATACAAACATCAGTCTATCATAAACCTACAGGCCGCCCAGCATATCTGAGATGGAACAGTTTTTACCCAGGACACATAAAGAAATCCATCATTTACAACCAAGCTCTTAGATACATTCAGATTTGTTCAGACAGTGAAGACAGAATACAACACCTGAGGAATACATTCCTACAACAAGGATACCATCCAATAGTTATAGATAAACAGATCCACAGAGCCACAAAAATACCAAGGAGTAGCCTCCTGGATTACAAACAGAAGCAGGACAACAGCAGGGTGCCCCTAGTGGTCACTTACAATCCTCACATGAACATCTTGGGGAAAATTGCTGCTGATCTTCAGCCCATATTTCAGAAAGACAATAGACTGAAGGAAATATTCACAGATTTACCTCTCCTTTCATACAAACAACCTCCGAACTTAAGAAATCTCCTCGTTAGAAGTGCCCTCCCATCACCATCAGAGGCTGGCACCTTCCCTTGCAAAAACAAATAATGCAAAACCTGCACCCATGTCCTACCAACAAACAGTCCACATACCAAACACACAACGGGACTATAAAATCACTGACATATTCTCATGTACATCCTCCAATATGGTGTACATGATACAGTGTACAAGGTGCCCTGAGGGAATCTACATTGGGGAGACCAAGCATAAACTACAATCCAGGATGAATCTACACAGACACACAATAAAGAAGACTCTGGACACCCCCGTTGGTAAAAACTTCTCTAGACCAGGGCACAGTATGACAGATCTAAAAGTCTTAATACTGAAAGGTTTTTTAAAAAAAATGACAAGAAGATCATTCCAGTCATTGACTCAAGGACTCAACCTAACACCTGGATTTATGACCCACTACATGGACACACTTCACACCCAACAGCAGAGTGACTCCAGATCTCTGAACTCTTAGGACTTTCACTCTTCCATCCGTAACGAAAACCTCTGTTTTATTACTTTTCTCAGTCATACATTTGTAAACTTGCCTGATGAAGGGGCCTCTGTGCTCTGAAAGCTAGCAAATATAATAATTTCTTTTGGTTAGCCAATAAAGGTATCACTCCTATAATACGTTTGTCTTTTTTGACACAAAAGTATTCAACATCACATAGGTTTTTCTGACTGACACGGTACTGCAATAAAATTTTTTTTTATCTTGCTACACTGTCTTAACGCAGAAAACACATCCAACTCAGGTTAACAATATCCACTCTGTTGAACTACCTAACACCTCAATCACTCCAATATATCTCAAAGGAAGAAACCGTCGACTCGGACTCATTCCAACCAACCATGATGGAAATCATGAAACAAGTAAAATCCATAATTCAGTTTGATGTTCGTCCTCTACTAGCAGAGCTGAAAGCTGAGATCTCTGCACTTGAATTCTGTACAGATGCTCTAGACAAGAAAATAGAGGAGATATGCAGCTACCAAGACCTTACAGATAACGGGATTACAAATATTAAGTCTGAAAGTGACACTCTCAAAGAACAGATGGAGGATTAAGGAAATCGCTCAAGAAAAAAAAATAATGTTCGTTTTAAAAATGACACAGACAGTTACTTCGGGCAATCTCCCAACTTACCTAGAAGGATTATTTTGATTTTTAGTTCTAGATTCATCTAAGTATGACGTGCTTCTAGACTGTACTCACCAAGCTCTCAGACCTAAACCTCCACTGAAACAACCTTCACGGGACATAGTGGTGCGTTTCCACTACAATAGAATGAAAAAGAAAGTTATGGCATCATTGAGATCACACAAATCCATCTCTTATCCTGAAATGGACCCCCTAATTTTTCAAGACCTATCACCTACAACATTGAAAAAGAGTCCTTCAATTCCATGACAACTGTTACAGATGGAGTAACAGTTGTCATGGGATTGTCATTCACATATGTCGGCAAATCCTTCTCTGTGAAAACCCCAGACCATGGCATTTCCATTCTAAAAAACTGAACTTCGTTGAGAGGCCTGCCTCCAATGATCTCACTAACTACTGTACCTGAAGAAATCCACCTTCATCGGAATGGTCAAAGGCTTGACCCCAATCTTTCAAAGTATTCACTTCTGTTAAGTAGTGTGAGATCTGCAACTGCTAGAACCTTTTCACAAGATGTTCACCTTTAGCATCCCACTGTCACAATCTGCCTCCGCATCCCCATCCTTCTATGAGGATGCTGCTTTACCTAATACAGCTCTTGCCTGTAAGGGATTATATCTGGACTCTGCCATTATTTTGTATCTGGTTTACAGTATCTCTTTTCCATTAGAAGTGCTGCTGCTTACCATTGAACCTCCTTTCCTTGTTAATAACCCGCACCTGCCTCACTGACTATTTATGTCTGTTCCACCCCATGCACCTTGCTGGACATATATATTACCGTGGACTACTGTTCTTGTGAATCCTTGATCCTAGCTGTTGCCATTGTTCAGTTAAGTTACCTGTATCTGCTGTTCAGTATTCATTTACTATTCACCTGTACCCAGCCATAACCGGATGCTATCCTGATACTTCTACCTCCCTGCTGTAATATTGCACATAAGAGTTAAGTGTAACATAGTGTAACATTAGAGTTAAGACCTGGGGACATCCAAGTACTTGTGAGCGTCTCAAGCTTTACGGGAAAGGTGGCTGCTATAGGCGAAGACCACTACCGCTAGTTCTGCAAGCTTATGACAATAGCTGCTAGCCGTAACAAGCGATGAGTCAGGAGTGGAGAAGACAGCAGAATCTTTAGAACAATCGTGATATAATTTATTTTGGAAAGACAGAGTGGGACAAATTGGAGGAGGGGTAGCAATGTATGTGAAAAAAATCATACATACTACTTTAATACAAAGTATTGAAAAAAACTGGGGCCCTTTGGGTGACCATAGAAACAGGGGTAAAGGCTATTCTTCGTACTGAGGTAATCTATAGACCACCAGGTCAGGAAGAGGAACTGGACAGGAACCTATTGCAGGACATCACTAAAATGGCATTAAAAGGAGAGGTAACAATCATGGAAGACTTTTTTTTATTATTGAAAAAGTAGCTTTATTTTGTATAAAGGTACAAAAAATATATGATACATTACATTCAAGTGTACCTAGTTGCAGCACAACTGTAACCACAATACACCGTGAAACAATCATTCATACTTTTTAGTACAATACATGACATAAAGTACAAGATATGACATCCTACATTATACATCAAGTACTGCACTGACTATGCAAATCTTAAACAACATAACAGTTTCAAATAAGCAATGGTTGTGAGGGAACAGTAGGTGTGAAGGAAAGGTGGGGAGGGGGGGGGGGGGGGGACATAGGCCTGAAGCTTAATTGAGGGACAGACACAAATATAGGGGAGGGTGCATAAATTAAGGCAAGACATTTCAAACTCTAAACAGTAATGGGGGAATGGGATGTAGGGGATAAAGGAGGGGGAGTGACAAACCCAAAGCTTTATTGAAAAACAGGCACATGGGGGGATAAGGTGAAGGGGGAGAAAACAATCATTAATTTTCCTCTTCCTCAAGGCTATCAATGATGTAATATCTTAGGGGACTATAGATCAGCCTGCCACAGTGTGGCTTGCAAAAGAAGTAGCAAGTATTGAGAAAGCAAAGCAGATGGCCTTTAGGAAATATAAGCATACTCAGAATACTGAAGACAAAGAGGTATTTCTTGTTAGACAAAAGAAGATTAAGAAGGTAATCAGACGTGCAAAGGCACAAGCTTAAGAGAAAATGGCCCAGTCAGTAGGTAAAGGGGGAAAACCTTTTTTTTTAGGTATATAAGTGAAAGGAGAAAAACTAAAGGAGGATCAATAAGACTAAAGACAGAGAGTGAAAGTCTTGTTGAGGGAGACAAGGTAATAGCAGATCATCTTAATAATTATTTTTGCTCAGTGTTCACTGCAGAAAGAGAGGGGAAAGGGCCACAGTTAAGTTGCAAGTATATTCATAAAAATTAGGTAGATACAAGTAGATTTACGGTGAAGAAGGTCCTAACAGAGCTCAAAACTGAAAGTGGATAAATCAATGGGGCTAGATGGGATACATCCAAGGATACTAAAAGAGCTTAAAGGGGCATTGGTTACACCATTAACCAAATTATTCAACCAGTCACTAGCTACAGGAGTAATTCCAGAATAGTGGAAAATAGCAAATTTAGTCTCACGGCACAAAAGTGGAAGCAAGGAAGAGACAAGCAACTACAGACCTGTGAGTCTTACATCAGTAGTAGGGCAATTGATGGAAACACTCTTAAAAGTAAGAGTTGTAGAGTATCTTAAATCCAGTAACTTACAGGATCCCAAAGAATATGGATTTGCTGGGAGGAGATCATGTCACGCATATCGTATCGACTTTTTTGACTGAGAGATTAAAGTAATAGATCTAGAAGGGGCTGTGTAGCTTATCTAGATTTTAGTAAGGCTTTTGACACTGTCCCACATTGCAGAGAGTTAAATAAACCCGAAAGCTTGGGATTGGTTTCTAAGATTGTTGAATGGATAGGATATTGGTTGCAGAATATAAAACAGAGAGTTATAGTAAATGGTGTGCATTCACAGGAGAGAAACGTTACCAGTGGAGTACCTAAAGGATCTTGTACTTGGCCCAGTGCTTTTTAATATCTTTATTGGTGACATTGCAAATGGTATTGAATGGAAAGTATGCCTTTGCAGATGACACAAATATATGCAACAGGGTAGACACACCAGGAGGGGTAAAACAAATGTTCGATGATCTAGGTAGACTATGGGAATGGCCAAGAGTTTAATGCCCAAAAATGCAAAATCATGCACATAGATCTCAAAAACCCAAAGGCTAAATATAGTATTAATGGCATTATAATGGAAACTACTGAGGAGGAAAGGGAGTAGGGAGTCAATATTACAGGTGACTTAAAGGCAGGTAAGCAATGTAACAAAGCAATGAAAAAGGCAAGTCAGTTGCATAGGGAGAGGAATCAGTAGCAGAAAGTAAGACATAATAATGCCACTGTATAGGTCATTGGTACAGCCTCCTCTAGAATACGGTGTTCAGTTCTGGAAGCCATATCTCCAGAAGGATATGAACACATTAGAGACTACAAAGAAGGGAAACTAAAATGGTACATGACCTACAGCACAAAACGTACCCAGAAAGACTAAAAGATCTTAATATGTATAGTTTGGAGTAGAGAAGGGAACGGGGCGGGGGCATGATAGAAACTTTCAAATATATTAAGGGCTTTAACAAGATACAGGAGGAAAACATTCTTCAAAGGTAGAGAAAAGTTAGAACACAAGGACATGCACTGAGACTAGAGGAAAGTAGGTTCAGAGGAAATTTGAGGAAAAGCTACTTCACATAATGGGTAATGGATAAGTGTAATAGCCTCCCATCAGAGGTGGTAGAGGCTAATACAATAGTGCAATTTAAACTTGCTTGAGATAGACATAAGGAAATCCTTATAAAGAACTAAGGATCAAATAGGGTTTGAGGTTACCATAGGTTAAATATTGGGCAGACTTAATGGGCCAAGTGGTTCTTATCTGCCGTAAAATTCTATGTTTCTATATCAAAATAGCAGAGTAGCCAACAGAATTATCAATTTTATTTTCACTCTCTCTCCACTCATATTTTTCTTAATGTTGTCACAGGTTTGTGTTTCACCGTTTTCCACCTTACTTTTAAGTGTTAATGCCCTCCTAGTTGTTAGGAGCTGTCGCGTTACTCAAGATGGATCACATTATCCTTCGTCTTGCCTGTTGCCTAGCAACCAGGTTGGAGATCTCGTTTTCCATCCCGGCGAGCTGCAATCACCTATCACTGTGTTAGGGCTCTCTCCCGTTGGAGCAATTCTATTGGCCCTCATAAGTTTAAATGGCAGAAAAGGCTTATCCTCCCTGCTGATTATAGCATTTTTGCCCTGCATTATGATTGGCTTGTTTTGTGTTTGATATAAAATTATTTTGTATTATCTGTTACCTGACCTTGCTTGTTCCTAAATATTCCTTGTCTGCTGCCCATCTCGACCCTCGGCTTTGTTCTTCGGATCTTCCTTGCTCATTGTCCTCCCTGACCTTCAGTGCTGCCTGCACTCGATCATTTGTATTGGTAAAGGTTATTCTATGTATAACGTCTGGTGTATTACTACTCCCAGCCGCCATAATCCATCTTAAAATGGACTCCGGCACTGGGAGGCTTAATAAGAGTTTATCAGGTTCCCAGTGGGAGCCGTAACACTGGTATCTATTTTTCACATGTTGTCTCCCCACCGTCAAGATCACAAGACACCACCCACAATTCTGGTACCTTTTCTGTACCAAATTTCTTCTGTCTCTACTTGACCCTTTATTAGGTGGCTTGTCTACCCTTTTCTTTCTTACTCTTTTTCCATGGACGTTGCATTCCCCGATAAATCTTACCAATTATTTCATCCTACATGACTTTAAAACTTTTATTTCTTAATGTCAGCGGCCTTAATTCTTCTACTAATCCCACAATAGCCCTTCAGCTCTTTGAACGGTACTATGCAGATATAGTCAAGACTTCTCAACCTAAGCTAACAAAACATATCCCTTATTCATCTACGCTCCAACTGACAGCAAACAAAAAGGCCCAGCCATACTTACACACAATAGGATTCCTCTTATTCTTGACACCGCCTCAACAGGCCCCCCAGTATCAATATGTTATTGCTACCGGTGCCCTGCGTGAAAAACAGATAATCAGATGAATGGCAGCGAAAATGGGCATTATATACCATGCTGGTTGCAGCACTCACAGGAAATACTAGGCAAAACTTTCTGGAGGAGGTCAGTACAGAAGGAGTACAGGAACAGTAGAAGATGAGAATACGGTTAGTTGAAGGCTCGACTGGGTGCGGAGGAAGCCACACAAGCGGTGGATAACAGGTAGGCGATACCACTGGATTGGTAGAGATTCACAGGAGATACAATAGTCTGAGGATGGCAGATTAGTACCACTGGAATGGTGGAGATGCACAGGAGGTGCAACAGACTGCAGGTGGCAAAATAATACCACTGGAATGGTGAAGATACAGAGAAGGTGCAATAGTCTGCGGACATCAGAATAGTACCACTGGTATGGTGAAGATGCACAGGAGATGCAACATTCTGCAGGCGGCAGAATAGCACTGCTGGAATGGTAGCTGTTGCTGGATCAAACCTAAGGCCACATCATGCGATAAACTTCTTCCAAATACTGTAAGTGACATCGGAAGAATTATTATTTTTTGCTGCATGTTAATTACCTGTTCTGATACTCCCTTTCTCCTGGAGTAACTTCTGCTCAATCTCCATGCCATCAAAATCAGCCTCTTTGGATCTGGATGAAGACCTGGGTCTTGGTGTAGTTCTTCATCCAGAGGCACAGTTGTCAAAGTTTTTCCCTCACCATCTCTCTGCAGGCTACTGAAAACCAGAGATGGCAAAGCCAGAATGAAAGGATTGCTATTCTGCCCTTCTTTTTCAGATCTTTCTTAGTATTCAAGTGATAAGTAGAAACAGGGATAAGCCATACCTCAGATTTAAAGTCCACAGAACCGTCAGAGCATGCATATCCTCTGGATTCTGGATCCCTGTGACAAGCGAAAAACCTGGGAATGTTTGTATTTCTTCTTGTCACCATGATGTCCAGTTGAGGAAGGGGAACCTTGCTATCACTGCCTGCTGAAGGGACCTCTACAAAGGTTAAATATATTTTAAACTGAGGTAATCTGCTAACACAGTATGTTTTCCTGCTACATGTAATGCTGAGAGGGACATAATTTTCCTCTCTGACCAGGACATGATCTTTGCAACATCCACCATCAAGGTATGGCTTCTGGTACCTACTTTGCTGATTTATGAAGGCTACCACTGTACTGCTGTCTGTGAGTATTCTGAAATACTTCCCTCTTAGATGAAGATCTGTGGAACTGCTTTCCACACTGCTATAATTTCTAAGACATTCAGGTGAAGACTTTTCTTGTTCTGCAACCAATTGCCTTGCACTACTTGTCACTGATGGTGAGCTTCCCAGCCTGTGGTACTGGAATCTGTTGTAATATCCACTCTGACTAGCAAAGTAACATTCCTTTCGTTTTTAACTTTGGTCTTGGCCACCACTTGAGAGACTAGAGACTAGTCCATTGTTTCAGTCTAAGCAAAAGGATTGTTGTCCACTATTTCTGTATGAATGTTAATCACACCAGCGAGTCTCATGTGTTAAGATAGGAAAAGGTCCACATATAAAGCTATTTGATTAATTACAGAGGACTACATTGTTTAAACAGGAGAGATCACAATCCAGACACATTACATTTAAAAACACAAACTCTGTTGTATAGCCACAAAACAATACTTATCCCTTATTATATCAAGAGTGGCTCATCTGCTATCCCTTTGTCCGTATGTTTACCTGTGAAAAGGTAAACTCAGAAAAAGACCAATCGGGCAGGTCCTGAAACTCCTGACAAAGTAATTTATAGCTCTAAGAGAGCTCCAGAGAACAGCAAGGAGACATTGACTACCCAGTGATAGCTGAAGTCAGGCTGGCGTTGAGATCCAAATCTCTGCCCTGACAGGGAAGGGACAGTCAGTCCATGAAGTACTGCCTTTGCCCTGATCTACCTGTCCAGGTGTTAGGGAGCTGTGTGTCCGCCAAAAGCGGAGTGACAGTGACTCAGGACCACTGCCTTGCTGGTAGCCTCAAAGGAGAGAGGGGTAGAAGTTTAAATGGATAGACAGCAGTCCCTGAGTGTGACTAGGATACTGGTGAGGTGTTTTCACTATACCCTGTGTGTTGTCTGTGTCAGTCTGTAGTGTTATTTGTTGCAGGCTATTATTGAAATATTATTATTGTTGTTTGGTGCTACCATTTTGTTAAAGAAACCTATTTATTTTATTTCAGATATTTGCCTGGGTGATTTTGAACCTTGGATAGGTATGGGGTAGGCCAGCTGTGCGGCACAGAGGGTTAGATTAAACCCAGTATCATCACACCAACCTTCATTCAGCTACATTTATCCAACTGCTTGTAAATAGTGCATATGGAAATTATTTTTCATCCAGGAACAGGGAATGCTGAGAGCAGTTCCAAGTCCTATACTTGCCTGGTCACATGTACAGCCAACATCAGTGAGCTGGCATGAGATTTGAATCATACACCAGGTTTACTCCCTGAGGTAGCAGACTGGTGTTCCCTACTTAGCTGAACACTCATTAGCCTTACACCATGGATGGTGTCACCAGGAATACAAATTAGGTAAGACCCTGCACACAGAAACAACAAACACTCACTGATCTAACTATACTATAAACAGGAAAAGAAGTAGGTGAGAAGCATTATATACTGTCCAAGAACATTTTGCTTAACCAGTTTCTGCCTTTCCCATTGTTATGGTCGCTATGGAGAACCAAATAGGAAATTCTATTTTATATCCTCTTGTGACAATGTCCAGAACCCACGGATCCTGAATAGAATACATCCAGATTTCTGTATAATCTGTTATCCTGCCGCCCACTGTAATGAAGGTTCGAGCCAGGCAATTGTCATTGTGAAGTCTTTTAACCTGGCCTCCAATATTTATGCCTGAATACCCCAAGGGCTGGACTAGTACATACCAACATCCTTAAAATGTTTACGGGATGAGAAGAAAATAAATACTTAACTATTCAATCTTGCTGCACATGGTTGGATTTACCCAAACATTTTCTGAATTATGGCATCCAGCTTGTCAACAAGGAGCAAGAAACCTTTAGAGGGGAGTAGCTACAGTAGAGTTATTTAGCTATGGCTAAATATGTCTTTAAGGTAGTTCCAGAGAACTATGAAGTTTCTTAAAACAACTTTCCATTTGTCTGTTCATAGGATCCCTCAAAGAACCAGTCTTCTAATGCAATAGTGGCCCTAGCTGACACACTGGCTATTAGTGCATCCACCTTTGAAAATTAGCTCTATTTTAGGGTTTCTCCATCCATCATGCGCAAGAAAACCACTATTGTTCTTACTATCATTCTCAAAGAGAATCATCCCCAGAAATATTTTTAAGAGGATTCTCCACCTTATTCAGTTTAAATAGTCTAGGGCCCTCTTTAATCTCTCCAGACTCCCTACTAGAGAACCCATCTAGGATCCACTAGTAGTGAGTATGGAGAAATTCAGAATGACAGTGCCAATAATGAAGTCCAGACCTAGCTCTTTTTCATCCCTTGTCTAGCATGTAAATCTTCCTTAGTCACAAATGACTTCATCATGCAAGATATCCATTCTTGAAGTTATTCAGAGGGCCAAGAATTGTTTCCAGATCTAAATTGCAATGTTTATTACAGAGTAGTAAACAGCAGCATGTGCCAGGATCTAGATAAAAGGTGTTTACACAGAAAACAAGAAACAATAACTATACACTCTATCCTTGGCTAGAGACAGGGAAAGACACCAGGATTTGCACTACATACTACCTGGAGATGTCTTAATCCATTATTAAGGCTGTCATGGAGTATCAAAGGAGAAAATAAAAGGTTTTATTCAAACTATAAGAATCAGTTTGGTAATTATAATTTCCTTCAGGGTGCTATTAAGGATTTATAGTTTTGCAGTCTCACAGACTATCATGGCAACCACAGTCACATGGAACATGATGAAGTGAGCAGAGGTTTGGAACACTGCCTCTGAGCTCTGTATCATGTAGAACCCCCCCCTCTCCCCTTGCCTTCAGATGATATACAGACACATACTGAGAGCCGTCAGCATGTATCTGTGTAACTGGCAGCCATATTTTGCAACCTCCAGAGAGAATTTGAAAAGATAAAGATTTGTAGAGGGACAGCTTTATAAAAAAAAAAAAAAAAAAAAACCACACACACAAGCATAATTAAAAAATGCAGTAGATTGCCATTTAAAATGAAAAATAAATAAACCTTGTATGTGGGATTTCCCATTTAATATG
Organism: Mixophyes fleayi; assembly: GCF_038048845.1. Classification (NCBI taxonomy): domain Eukaryota; kingdom Metazoa; phylum Chordata; class Amphibia; order Anura; family Limnodynastidae; genus Mixophyes; species Mixophyes fleayi. Next base: position 306,132,496 of record NC_134402.1, on the reverse strand, counting down.
TCCAAGTTGCACTGGATTGATCAAACCCAATAAAACCAGTTACTGTGTGTTAAAATGAACCGGATGGCTACAAACCGTGCAAGGCAGCCATGAACAAAGAATCAATGCTTATGAATATTGGTTAAGAAATGCATCAATGATGTCACTGTTCCTAGTGAATGGATATGATGATATCTCATGAATATTTGTTCAGCTGACAAACCGGTTGCCACCATTATGTTTAGAGGATATCATGTGACAGTACGTGTCTTAAAGAGCACTTGTAATTAAAACAAATTTTTGTTGTTGGAACTAAAAAGTTGACCCAAAACAAAAATGGGAGAAATAGCCAAATTGAACATATGGACATTGTTTCATATAGAAGTGTGCTCACAAACTTTAAGCACTAGTTTGATAAGAACCCAACATTACATGTACATGCTAAATACTGTGTTGTAGTTGAGATTCTAATTCTAACTGGCTACATGTTTTTATAACCCTAACCACTTCATCTTCAGCTCGTCTGTGTGCAACCACTTTTAAAGAATAACAGATGTTCAAATATATCTAAAAGAGGAGCTGAAAACCCAGCTGGATTGTGTGTGCATGGTGTCAAGGAGTAGGTCTCAGATGAATCACTTTTTTTTTTTTTTTTTTAATTTGCTTAAATATAAGGTTGATTTGATAATCTCACATTGCTCAGATCTTTTCACAAAAGAGGCGGTAGAATATTTGCAGGAACATTTATTTAGGGGTAAACAAAAATAACAATAGACAATAACATCATTTCATTATTTTACATACAAGCTGGCAGAGGTTTGGGCAGAACAGCCCAACACCACAAGACCTCTGGTATGCAGCACCTCTACAGCTAAAATCCATAAAAGGACTATATAGGAGGCTTTATTTATCCTTCAGCAACCTCCTCTAAGTGCAAGGACCAAATGTAGTACTGAACCACCTTGTATTTTATAGTCTGAAGCGGTTTTCTCATCATTCCTGAAATAAAAGGAAATAAAAGTGAAGATATTTCACAATAGAGGCACATAAGCGTTGAATGACAGATTACCTTATGTAAAGAATGTATATTTGAAGGTACATTAATGTCACTTTAATAAAATAAAAATAAATATCTGCTATACAGTTAAGAGCAGAGGTGCTCAAAACCACTCCTAACAAGCTATGTTTTCAGAAATCCTGTTTGTAGAAACAGGTAGGATGAATCATCAGGTCTACTGTATCAGTCTTTGCTGAAAGGGAACAGCCACAATGATGTCCAGCTAAGTGGGCATCACTGCATTGTCTTTTATGGCAGATTATGTGACTTTATGCAAATATGGCAGCTTCTAGTAAGCATTTGTTTCAGTGCATCAAGCCACCTTGATCCAAGGGCTGAAAGAAAAAAAAATGCCAGTGCTGTCCAGATACAGTAACTGATGAATTCAATATTAAAAAGGGATTGTAACTTCAACATTCATCTTCACTTAATTGTGCCTATTGCATAATAGGAGATATATATATTTGGACAGCGGAAAAAAAAATGCTTGAAAAGCAGTGAAAGTATTACAAATTGACATTTTCTGGGGAATCAGCCTACTGCTGAGAAATGGTTTACATTCTTCTAGGCGTTCCCTAGGGTACAGGTTATGTCTGGTTCCACAATTATGTTATAAAATATTTTGCATTTATATTACCATATGTCAATTTCTTAAAACTATTTTTATTCAATAAGCATAGTCTTTCTTGTCACAGTAAACCCCATTTAAATGTTTGTCTTTATGCGGTTAAAGAATTTGAATGTCAGTGTTTTAGTTTTAATAGCGAGTGGTAAAGAGATTGTTTTTTTTCAGTCATTTCTAGACCAGCCCGTTTTGCTTTTATTACCCAAAAGTCACACTCCCCCAAGTGGCTTTTGCTGTGACACACTGCAAAAATAAAATCCTAAGAATTGCCTATTTTCTCTACTTGTATGCTCGCCGCCCTTGTCACATGCAGGCATCATTAACATATCTAATTGAGTGGACAGATCACTCCCACGTAACAGCTGCTCTGAGCATTCTGATTGGCTACAGGTTGTTTTATTCCCAACCACTTGAAAACTAAAGACATCCCATTAAAGCATGAGTTGAATATTACATACATTTTGATACCCATACCCTAATCTAAATCACCTTAAAAGTTTTTCTCCTCACCCAGTAGTGTTCTTAGGGAGTGGGGACACACAAAAAAAAGTCCAGTTTATTTAGTTATTTTAAATTATGAGCATAAACTGAGCCAACCTCTTTACACAAAGTACAGAACTGAAGCAATAGCTGCTATATATGTCACAAACAAAATAGAAGCTAAAACACGTTTACTGGATCTCCGATGTCACATGGGCAACACTATTCAGGGTTTCACACTATAGATTTTAGGCCATTCATCAGTAAAACGCATTATAAAGCATTTCATTCTCTATTCAATTGTGAGTGCCAACACAGCTTAAGTTGATTTTATGTTTATTGAGAAACTCTACGTTTATTTTAGTGTAGATTAGGAACTTTAAGATTCCACTGTACGAAAATAAAATTATTCCAAAGAACGAGTATTACATGTTTCACTTCTCTCCAGTCCTTCACTGAATACAGAAAGTCTAAATGTCAATTTAACAATGTAAAAAAAAAACCCAAAAAAAACAAACCACTGATGACGACTGTATCTTTACTCTGGCCAAATTAAGGTGTGCTAGATACTTACAAAGTATTAGAAGTCGTATTATCTTTATGCACAACTCAAAATACAAATAGCCAGCAACTTTACGGCTCTAGTTTTACAATGAGCCTACTCTACATGAGGCACGAGTTATGGTTTAGATAGCAAACTACAATGCAACTTACATTTGTTTTCCGCTATAGATCAGTCTTTGTTGTTGTGGTGGAATTCCCTCCTTTTCTTCCACTCGCTCTTTAATCCTCTCCACCTGCAGAATATCAACATTGAAAGCAAACATAGTGGCATCCACACAATATGGAACACTGAATTATAAAACTTTACAAAAACTGGTGGTACTCAAAGTACAACTCATTAAAAATTATATGTACCTTGTTCATTCTGGGTGCTCTATATTAGTAACTAATAGAATGCATACCTGATATCTTGCAGATGCTGATGTTTGGAACAGAATATCTATGAAGTTGAATCCAATTATTAGATGTGAAGGCCTAGCCGTTTAAAGTTGTTACAGTGCAACTGAAAGCACGATCATCAACTATTTCAAAGTTGCTCTCAGATGCAAGTCCTGTAGTTGATTATATATCTATATCAACTACAGGACTCACACCTGAGGGCAACTTTGTTTGAAAAGTTAATGACCAGGGCTGTATGACATTAAGACAGGGGGACAGTGCCACTAGCTGGCAGCAGATTTTTTGGGAGGACCTCACACAGTTCACCCCCCAGAAACAGCCACTACCATATGAGCACTAGAAATACTTTAAAAAAAAAAAAAAAAAAGTATTTTTTTTTTTGTATGTAAGAAAAAGCATATAAATAAATCTCTCTATCTATCCCTCTATCTAATCTTGTTGCTTGTATCAGCAGGAGTTTTAACTGTGTAGACCACACAATTCGGCTAACCATGTACAAACTTTCGACCAATATCAAATTCTAAAGTATCTCCTTGTCTGTATAACATATATTGACATTGTGTATGTGTACACAAATATCTGATTTGTCAATTCTCCATGTCTCTTCTGTTAGAGCTGCGCAGGGCTGTGAGCTAATCATCTTCCTGGTGACTCCCCAACCCCACCACATCATCTTGATAAGGGTGAATACAATTTTGGAACTCATACCAATGTTGCCATAACCCATGATACTTATGCATGGCTTTTCTACTTTCGTACATAAGCCATTCATGTTTCCATACTTCCTTTAACTAGAGAAGTCCAGTGTGGAACACTGGGTGGCTCAGGTGCCATTCAGCAACTAGCAAGAATAACCTTAGCCAAAGAGGCCAGAGTAAATATGTATTTAAAGAGCAGTTTATCAAGGTTCTCTCTTGCAGTGCCGAACAGACAAATCTTAGGGCACAGAGCAGGAGTGACAGGTAATGTGGAAGAGATGCAACCTCATATCTTTCCCCAAAAGGACTGAATGAGTGGGCAGGTCCACAGTAAATTGCAAAGAGTGCATAAAACAGCACAGCACTTGGGCCACTCCACATTTGTGCGTTCCATCTTGTGCAATTTGGCTGGGGTTAAATACACTGTGTACAGAAGTGTACCTGCTGATAGCACAGGCATGAGGTGGCATCTCTGGTACCCCCTATCACTAGACTTCACTCCTCATCTGAAAGAACCCCCAGTTCAAATTTCCAGCTAGTTCTAAGCAGATCAAGCCCCTCCGGAGACACCTGAAGGAGCAATAGGGAATATAACACAGATAGTGTCTTCCAGGAGACCACAGATCATAGTACATTTTTAACTGGAGAATCTAGAATCTGAGGCAAGGCCCTGGAAAATTGAACCCTCAGGGCATGTGGTACCTGCAAGAATCAGAAGATCTGAGAGTTAGGCATCGAAAACATGGATCTTATTTGTTCAAAGGACCGTAGATGGCTGTCCACACACATCTGACCAATGGTGTGCTCTCCTGCCCGTCTCCATAGCACCGCACCCTCCAACTCCATCAGGTTATTGAAACCAGAATTAAACCAGAAGGGGGTACCCGTGTCCAGCCCCCCCAAGAGGACGTGTCACTAGCTACATCATGGAAGCCTGCCTTATTATAGGAGCCACTCTGCTGGCTTTGTGCCTGGCCACCATAACTTGCAATGAACCAAGAGAGAACTCCGTCTGCTTGCCAAAAGTGCCCAAGAGTAGTATCCTGAGTAGCACTCAGCCAAGTTACCAAAATGTGTAAGCTCAGTGAGAAAGTACTTTATACCAGAATTACGTTAACACTTATTGTATTTGGTCCATGAATGCAGACACCTTCCCTTTCCCGTTCTGCCTTTTTAAGTATAAGTTCCTACCCTGCTCTTGAAGCGCAACAGAGTCCTATTATAATAGAATAACACAGAGGTTCCCAAACTGTGCGCCATGGCTCCTTGGGATGCCTCAGCGATCTCACTGGGTTGCCACAGACAGGGCTGGTGGTAAGCAAGGTGGGGGACAATTTGGTAATTATTTTGGCTTAGAGGTGCCTTGAAAAAATTATGGAGATCCTAAGGGTGCCTCGAACTGAGAAAGTTTGGGATCCACTGGAACAACGTATTATTTCTCCTGTTTTAACAGGCATTATTTGAGCACTGCATCCATCAGTGTGTGTTGGACCACCAACAACCAGTCAGACCAGTCCTGGCAGGTGTGGCGATATCCTCCAACAGTTTTCAATATGATTGCAAAGTATTACACCACCCCCACCCAGCTACTTCTTCATACCACCCAGTAAGCAAAATTTTCTGGGGAGAACACCGGATTGCATGCCTGGTCCACCATTCAAAGGGGAACAGGCAAAGTGTGCATATGCAGCGTGACAAATGTTACACAATGTTCAAAATGATAATGGGCAAATGTACTTGAGTCTAACGCTAAACTTCTCCACAATCTCTACTTTGAAAAGTATTCTTCAGAACTGGAAACTAAGTTCTCAGTCTTATACAACAGGCTATTTTCTTCAAGCTTACAAAACATCCCTCCTATGTTAGCAAATAGGAAAAGATCTGAATTGTTCAAAATCTAAAAGATTCAGATTTTACTAACGATCTGTGCAGTCAAAACCCTGTGTTATGTTCTTAAAAAGGAGCAAGAAAAAGGTGTTAAATAAGGAGGGGGAATTGTCTAAACATCCAAAATATAAAGACAATATACAGTTTACATAAGATTATTTAACAATTTATTCTAGTATGTATAATACATACAATACACATAGCAGATTTCCAAGATAATTCACATCTGCACAATAACACTAAAGCTAAGCCACCATAACCATACCTTGTCAGTAGGCTCTATATCAATTTCTATCTCCTTTCCGGTCAGCGTCTGAAATGATAGACATACCAAATAAATTTACAGCAGAGAATTCATTAAATAGTATGGCTTGCCATGCAATTTTTCCAGAAAAAGAAATAAAATGAAAAAATAAATCAGTTTTTAGTTTACATAATCTATTAAGATGCATCAGTCATTTAGAATCTGCAGTGTGATTTACCAAAAACTATAGAGCATCCTTCTTGCATTTGCCCCACATTCTGTTCACTTTTACTTAAGTTACAGGTCCTACAAAATTGTGAGCATGTTTGATCATCATATATGTTGGACTGGATAACCAAAGACAAAACATTTCTAGTTATGAGGGCCTACAGGAAAAAAGAAGGATAGCTAAAATGCAGTCACTTAATATAAGAGTGGGGGTCTCAGTCTAAGAACCTGAACAATCAGTCTTACATAGTGAGGTTTTTTTCAAAAATTATAAATCCCCTTTAAAAAGTTTAGTATAAAAGTAGGCACTCCTATAAGGCACTCCTATATAGCAACAATCAAGAATATAGGAACATCAAAATGACATTTCATCACCACAAAAGCAAGCGATATATTTTAAATCTACACAATGAAAATTATAATAGTCATCCTTTAATAGGCCTGTAATACCATTCCAGTAGACATGTTATAATTTCCAACATTGTACCTCTGTCATAGTTTGCTATAACTCACATGCTTCTAGATGTAATCCTCAGTGCCTTATTACAGTCCCCATCCCCTGGGGTATGTTTAAGCCACTGCACCCATAGTTATGTGGTTTTCATTAATTGCACTCATCACCCAAGCATGTATTACAATCACCATCATCAGCCGTATATCACACACAATAACCCCAGATATTAACATGATGAAGCCCAACACTAACCTTTACTTTAATAAGCATGCTGGCGTCGTGAGTATCTGTCTTCTATACTACTGCCAGCCTTTGCTCAGGAGCGGATCTATACTGTTGAATGATTGGGGGCGTTATCAAGCCCCTCCCACCGGGTCACATGACTCGGCCAACACGGCCCGTTATGTGTCCCACTCCGACTCACCCGTAACTCAAAATCCCTCTCATTGCAGGGGACTTACACCCACCGATCCTAGCAGGGACAGGGATTTGAAAGCAACGCGTCGTGTCGCTAACTGCAGGCAGTAGCGCTAAGGGGGTGGGCGTGACAATTACCCCTCCTGGATTCCCCACTAGAATGACTTCCTATTCACTTCCGGGGCGCGGGGTCAGGAAACAGGAAGTTACTGGTGTTGGGATCTGTGACAGTCTTTGTTGGTTACCTGAGTGACAGGTGTGTATTGCGCCACATTTTATCCATACATCAATCACATTCCCTTTCTCTGTCCAGGGTTACGGTCTCTCTACTGTCCGCCACCACTCTTATCCCTGGGCCACCTGTGTCACCTCTCCTGCCATCTATTGCTTCCTTCCCGTGCCTTTTACTTATGCCATCCACCTTGTCATTCTTAGGTCACTCTGCTGTCATCTACTGCTCTCTTGTCAGCCCTCTAATGTATAGCTGTCTGCCCGGGATCACCTGTCTCTCCAGTCATTCATTTCTATTGTTTTCTATTTAGGTGATCATGCCGCGAATAGACAATGATATCAAGCTGGACTTTAAGGATGTTTTGCTGAGGCCAAAGAGAAGCACTTTAAAGTCTCGCAGTGAGGTGAATGTTTCATAAAATAGTTTAAACCATTCTTGTAGAAGATCGCACATAGATCATACATAGGAATAATTAAACTACTATACATTTTTAAAAAAGTGGTAATTTAACATACATAAATATCATATGCTGCGTATTATTGACATGGATTATATATTTGAAATAATAAACATTTTTATACTTAGCATATCAAATAGATTTAGTTATCTTATGAGTAGAGGGTTTCTTTGTTGTTTAAATTATTTTATATTCTATACCATCCTGCTCACACTTAAAATTGATGTCTTTTTTTTTTTTATAAGAAAATTATCAGCTTTCATACTTGTATAAGTATTGGTGGTAAAAGTACTAGCACCATTCACACCAAGCACTACCCTACTTGATATCCTAGACCTAAATTGTTCTCCTTGCTGAACAAGATAAATAGCAATAGAATAAACTCATCTAAATGAAACCCACATCCAAATCATACAAGAAAGTCACAGTTTGCATTAAGACAACAAAAACCACTTATAAGTACTTGCAATATGGAGTTAAAATTGCATGGGTGGTACAGTGCCTCAGTTCAGGGGTTTGATTCTGACTAAGGCCCTATCTGGGTGGAGTTTGTTTGTTCTTCGTGAGTTTGCGTGGGATTCCTCCCACACTTCAAAAAGGTATTCGTAGGTTAATTGGCTTCTGACAAAATGAACCCTAGTGCAGGTGTATGTTCATGTAGTAGGGAATATAGATTATAGGCTCCACTGGGGCGGGGATTGATGTGAATGATTACATCTCTGTAAAGCCCTGTGTAATATGTAGGCCTTTACAAAAACTGTTAATGAAGAAGTGAAAATAGTTTGGGCTGCCCTCGAGGATAAACAGGCTTTTTAATCTGATTTCTTGTTCAAATAAATATAAACCAAATATATTACGTTTTTTCAAATTTGTTGTACTTGTGTATCAAAAGTCTAATGATTGAAAATGCTATTTATATACCAGCTCTCTGAGTCAATACTTTACCTAATGAAACATGTCCTCACTGAGAGAGGCAGAGATGGGGAATGACCAGTGTATACAAGAAAAACATTCAGTTATATATTGTTAAAGTCCAGATCTAAATCTCAGTAAACGATGTACTGGATAAGACTATACTCACATTTTCCCATAGTTGTCTGTTACCAAGTTTATTTAACACTTTTTTTTTTTCCAATCAAATCGTGTGTATATAGTATGAATACATGCAGTTTTATTGATATATTATCCAAGCAGACTAAGTAGTAGTATCCTTCAGAAAAAAAAATCTGTATGTCATAATGTTGATACAAATGTATAAAGTGTGAAATACTGTATTTCTTTCTGCAACCTAAACAAACCCAAAGCAAAACAAGCTACAGTTCACCAGATGGCTGCTGCATTCTGAAATATATATTTATAGTATGGAAATATCAGTTATCAACCATCATACCAATGAAACAGTACTCGTAGAAGCCTAGTTATAATGGAAGTGATAAAATACTTGCGTTCAAATAAACTAAATTATTTGTACAATAATAAGCCACACAAATGTGATTTACAAAGTCCATATATCCCAAATGTCTTGATTAGCGGACATCGACAGAGCCGTGCTTACACGAAAGTGAGTGTAGTTTATCTCAAAGTCAAGGATGGGGCTTCTTGTATCCTGACTTTTCATGTCTTAATGTTGGGCGGTATCATAGTCAAATTGGCAATTCAAGATCTGGTTAAATGAATATCCTCAGTGTTGTAAAATGTACAGGAACACATTCAATCCATTATATCCATAGGAGAAAGAACATATAATCCACAGTCTTTATAAGCAGCATTTATGTCCTCATTAAAATGACGCAGCTATAGAAAAATCCAAGTAGTAGTTTAATTGGCTGTTATCAAATTGAACCTAGTCTCACTCTCTCTGTCTGTGTGTGTATATGTTAGGTAATTTAGACTGTAAGCTCCAATGGGACAGGGACTAATGTGAGCAAGTTCTCTACAGCGCTTTGGAATTAGTGGCGCTATATAAATAGCTGATGATGAAGTAACCCAAACATGCCAATTTCCTTACATTAACAGTTATAATTGATGGCATTGATTACACCTGATCATGTAAGGAGACTATCATCTTTTTATCCTGTATTGTGGCTTATCAAACATTTATATACCTGTGTTATTGGCTATGCTAGTGGGTCATTTTAGGGACAAACAAACAAAACTGAACCTAAAAAATAGGCCAGCATAAACATTTGAAAAATGTAAGTGACATCTGTTAATTATGGCTATTACAAAATACACATCAGGGTTTGGTTCATCTCTAAAAGTGTTCCATGCAACATCTGTTTTTCTTATCCCTCTGCCATATTTTAATAGTTATCACATGGCAAACTTACCTTCTAAGTGTGACTGAGTGCTAATCTCATCTGTTGCAGGGTCTGCAATTTGCTGTAAAGTGTTATGTTTATAGCATTTGACAATTACATGGATTTCAGCTCCTGCTATGCGGTCTCACTATAGCGCATTACAAACCAGAACTGTAGCTAGACATTTTAGTGCCCTGTGCAGCGGGACGGACCTAGACTTTATTTTTAAGGGGGAGGGGTGGATTTAGCATAACCATGTCCCTGCATTTTATTGGCTGGCTGTGGTTGGCACTGCCCACAATTGACCATGGCCCCTCCCCATTTTGATCAGCGTTTGGAGCCCAATTTAAAGGTAGACTTGTGCTAGTACGGAACGATTGCCCCGATCACCACCCCCCTCCCTCCTTCTGGATCCACCACTGCCTGGACATGAGAAAACACTGGCACTCCCCATATGTGTGAGTAGATGCTGCCTCCCAGTGTCAGCGCCTAATCTTTACAAGCGCTAGACTACCTTCCAATCCTCTGATGTTTTTTCCTACCTGTTCTTGCAACTTTGACTACCCTGTTGGGAAAGAGATACTGTAGTAACTATTCACCTCCTGGACAGCTGAGCAGTGAGTGAACAAAACAGTCCCACCCCCCAGCCAGCCTGATATTAAATCGGTAGTGATTCTGTAGATAGGTTTTAAAAGACTTTTTACAGGAATGGACATCACATCCCTGGTCTTTATTAAATGAATGTATAATACTTTAATGTTTATTCATTGATTTTGTTTTATTAATTGAAGATTCTAAATATGTTTTAATATATATAAGGCTTTTTGTTATTTTTATATAGGCTTATTATAGTGAGGACACTTGTGTTTTGTTACCCCTATATTTCATAGTTTGTTGTTTTTTTGCATAATATGGTAAATCTGTGTTCTTAATGTGGGAATCCTTTTACATTGGCAGCAACTCTATCTAGAAGGCATTGGTTTGATGTGCTGTGTACACTGTTTTTGTTCCTTAACTGCTATGCCCCATGTATAAACTGCCGATGATATGTGTTCTTAACTTGTGCAGTTATGCCTCCTGTGTAATCCTAACCTCTGCTGCTATGCCCGGTGTGTGTTCCTAACTTGTGCTGTTATGCCCACAGTGTGATCCTAACCTATGGTGCTTTGTCCCATGTGAGTTTCTTACCTGTGAACAAGCACTTCCCACAGCAGGTCACTTTGTCTTTGAAGTGGGAGGGGAGGTAAAATAGACTCCAATCTGCATCTGTAGCACACAGAGTTAAGCTGGGTACACACTACAGAAATTTCAACCAACTTTTTATGCCGAGCGATTCTACATGCGATCGATGTTCCGATCGCTTGGTCCATTGACTGCATACACACTAGCCTTGTTTAGGACGATAAAGGGAAGAGCGGACGTCCCTTTAGCGACTTTTTACAGCCATGTTGTGAGCAATGACTGTAATTTCGTACTCACTGTTGTGGATCGGTCAGAAGTTTATACACACTACACAACGGTAACGAGATTGGAACGAAAATATTAAACGGTACGACCAACCAAATGAGGCGACAATCGTCCATTTGGGCAGAATTTCAACCATCGTGTCACTACACACACTGACCTGACTTTTGAACGAGCGGTCGTATGTCGGCTGTTTGAGCCGATTATTGGATGAAAACTGTGTAGTGTGTACCCAGCTTAAGGTGACTGGTCCCGAGGGAGGGGCCATGCAACTGAAGCACAACTATGTGAGAAACATGACAGGCAGCAACCCTAAGGTGTCCCCTGTATTCTTGTGCCCCTGGGCAGCTTGATAATCAGAACGAGTAGAGGCTCAGATCTGCCCTGTAATTGTCATTGTGACAATCAGAGTGGCGCCCTGGACACCTGCTGCACCGCCCTAGTTATGGCTCTGTTACAAACATCCAGGTTTGGCAGGAGAGGCAGAACCCAATACTCAGTACTTGTCAAAACATTTCTTATTAAATATACATATTAAGTTTTCATGAAAGGGATATTTATATTAACCTAATTAAGAAATTAATTAACTCTACTGTATGCAAGAAATTTTAATAGTGATTGTAATGTCTACAAGGATACCACAACATGTACTATACTATTTATTGCAGTTACATGATTTTTTCCATAACATTCTTAAAATTATCCATGAGATTGGCTGAACATAATACCATAAGTAATGTCTCCTTGCTATTCAGCGTCTATAACTATCTTTTTTTTGTTTGTTTTGTTTGTCTTGCAGGTGGAGCTCTCTCGTTCCTTTACATTCAGGAACTCTGGTCAAAGCTACGAAGGGATCCCTATAATCGCTGCCAATATGGACACTGTAGGAACCTTTGAGATGGCACGAGCTCTCTGCAAGGTAAACAATAGTTTTAATGGGTAGGATACGTGACCCCGACTACCACAACATCAACAACGACTTACCCAACATGACAAGGGCGAAGCTCTCAAAGACGAAAGAATGGTAAGGCCAAAGGTTTCAAATTACTACCCCCCAGAATCACGAGGAATGAAGAAGCTGGCACACAGAAAGTCACATGACTTTCTGGGACTATACTATTATTAGGGGTGTTAAAGGAGTAATGCAGGGATGCGCCAGATGTACAGTGTTTTATAGCAAGCCTTCTACTTTCTACATGCTGCGCCTCCCTGCGTTACTCCCTTAACAACCCTAATAATAGTATAGTCCCAGAAAGTCACATGACTTTCTCTGTGCCAGCTTCTTCATTCCTCGCGATTCTGGGAGGTAGTCATTTGAAACCTTTGGCCTTACCATTCTTTCGTCATTGAGCGCTTCGTCCTTGTCAAGTCGGGTAAGTCATTGTGGTAGTTGCGTTAGTGACTACCACCGGTTTTAATTTAGTATAAAAAATATATTGGCATAGACTTTATTTTTTAGGCATGCAAGATCAGATAGAAGCATGACAAATTATGTTTGCATCATTTTTTTACACTTCCTTAAACATCATCACTGTGGGCTTAGCCTTGCAACATATCACTTGACTACGAACCAGTGTTTTGGTCCTGATGTGCCCAAGTGATGTCACTGGTTCCTAGTGAATTGATAGGCTACATTCTCATAAGCAGTGGTTCAGCCCACAAAATGTCAACCAGTGAGTGTAAACAAGTTCTTTTGTAACCGTATATGTTTGCTTTCGATTTCCTGATTATTTGTGAGCAGGTGCCACATTAACTTACTCAGTGACAAGAGCTATGTGCCTGTGCTCGAATACGCTCAGTTTTATTCTTTCAATTCATATATTGTCTACTTATTATATAAAAAGCATTGGTATGCTTTACCCCATATAAGTTGTAATCGGTTTGCTATTACCAGTAGAACGTGTTTTATTAATAATAAACAAAAAGCAACTTGAATTTTTAAACTGAGAAAACAAAATTTTCTATTTATCCCAACCTCTCTCTCCTTTTAGTTTTCTCTTTTCACAGCGATACACAAACATTATTCAGTTGAAGATTGGAAGCAGTTTGCTGCCAGTTCTCCAGAATGTCTGGAGGTGAGTGATACGAATAATCTTCTCCTTTTGAATCTAACAAACTGCACCTAATCCCCAATCTTCTCTTCATTTGTCTGCAGAATGTGGCTATGAGCGCCGGTACTGGGCAGTCTGATTTCCAGCAATTGGAGGAAGTCTTAACTGCAGTCCCTCAAGTACGCTACATTTGTCTGGATGTGGCTAATGGATATTCTGAGCAGTTTGTCCAACATGTGAAAGATGTTAGAGCCAGGTTTCCCAAGCACACAATCATGGTGAGAAAAAAATAAATATATATATGTATATATATATTACCATTTCCCTGCACTTGTATGCCAGTTATAGAGATTATTATTGTTCTTTTCTTCCCCTTCTTACTTACATAATGATTTCTGTCTTCAGGCTGGAAACGTTGTTACGGGGGAAATGGTAGAAGAATTGATCCTTTCTGGTGCAGATGTTATCAAAGTCGGAATAGGACCAGGTACTGCTTCCTTTCTTGTTGCTCATGTAGGAGAGCCTAGGGAACATAAACACATTCCATACTTTCAAGGAGTTTAGATCAGCAACTTTATAAAGATTGGTAAAATTTTTAATGTTTCACATTTTATACAACTTTATTTGCTAGATTAGGTTAAACTAATGTCCATTGTAATAAGCTAAGCTATTCTATACAGTGTTCTCCCACAGGCATAGAAAGCATGCTTCCCCAGGCATATCTCAAATATACTAATTGCAAGTGATGCCTGTTTAAAGCTGCTCAATTCCAATGGCCAGTTAGGCAGTTTTATTCCCTGTTGGCTACAAGTCACAGCATGCAATCCAACATTATTACTGATCAGGACCTACCAGATGTTGATTGGTGGCAGAAAATGTGGTCTCTTAATGACTGTGATCTGGTCGTGTCAATCTTTGTACAACAGCACAATTGTGCTCCATGTGATCTGCCTGTATCCTTAGTCAACTTGCAACTAGGTTGTGTGTTCCCGTTACATCACCTGTACATTGCACAACTTCCCGTCAATATGCCACCATCCAAGTCTGATTCTCAGTCATACATGGTTGTCATCACTTCTTTTTTTCGGTCACCTTTCTCAATTTCTACTGTACTTATTCTAACTTAGGGTCTGTTTGCACCACCCGGAAGAAGACAGGAGTCGGATATCCACAGCTGAGTGCTGTTCTTGAGTGTGCAGATGCAGCACATGGGCTGAATGGCCATATTATATCAGTAAGTGTAAACAAAAATATATGTATATACTGTATATTTGACATGCATCATTGTATTATGCATGTTGTACATTAATGTACAATTAGACTAAAACTGTTAAATACATGCCGATAGAATGTCTTATGTCTTCCATCTTACTTGTTTATCCATATTTTACAATATAGTGGTGTGGAAAGTTATAACAGAATTAGAAATAGTGTCATTTTCTGTGGTTCACAGGATGGGGGCTGCACATGCCCAGGTGACGTGGCCAAAGCATTTGGTGAGTTTCCATACTTAATTGAAATATTTGAACAAAAAGTTCCGCTCATACTGTTTTACATTAATGCTAACTTCTACCTGACAATAGCTTAGTGGTAGATAGGCTTCTCACCCACTTTTGTTTGAATTTATATTTGCTACTTTTATTTTTTTTCTGGTAAGTTATTTACTAATTGCTGGGCTGTTTGGAGCCCATATCCTCTGATTTTTACAACTTACAGATGTGATTTTATCTATTCTATTATAATCAGATTTATATTTTATGTGTATTAATGAAAGAATTATTGGAATAACAATGGAGAATTATATAAAGATAATTTGGATGATGTGAGTGTTCTCTGTACAGCGCTGCGGACTTAGTGGCGCTATATAAATAAATTATGATGATATGCATATAGGGTTTTTGAGGTTTGGGAATGCACTTAAGAATGAAATGAGACACCGGTGTGTCTCATTATAGAAGTATGTGGAAGCTAATAGAATCCCCATATGACTAAGGAGTCATAAATCCTTATCTATAAATGATGATCCAGAACTGCTTATACATGCTCCATATCACTAATGAAATTGTTGAAAAGTAGTGGAAGAAACAGATAAAAAATTCCCTTACTCAATCGAAGTATGTACCGGATTTCAAAACAAGAGATACAGAAGTGAATAAATGAGAGACCAGTTTTGAGAAAGAACAGATAGAGATCAAAGAGTAAATTTTCAAGATATCTGACAAATTACCAACAAGGAATAATTTGTACACATACCCCAGGTGGTATAGAGGCAACATAAAAGTTCAGAAAACAAGATAAGTTAGACCAGCAAGTAAGAGAAGTTCGGAGAATTCAGGAGTCTTATTGCACAGTGTTAAGACCATTGCCCTGTTTTAAGAAATGTAACCCTTATAGACCTAAAAACGTGAATAGTGTTGAAATAAGCTGAAAGCTATTTTGCGTCTAAAATTAACAATCAGATTGCAACCCATTATTCTAGAATAGAGGATGGCGAGTGTTGATCATTATTAGAGGACTTTTGGAAGAAAATAATAATTCATTGATCACTGATGTACCCTGTTCGGTGTTCGATAGTAATACAAATTTGCAACGCTGTAAGCAAGTAGATAAATCAAAGTTGAAATCGTAATTTTTTCTGATGGGTCGTAAGAGTTCATCAATCCAGATCTTTTATAAGAACACCCTTGATGATTTCAGGAAACTGTGTAATAAGTACAAACAGAGAATTAGGGAGGTGGAATCTATACAAGCCAGAGAGACAGACATGAAAACAACTACAGAGTGATACTGCCCTAATTATTAAGGCAGTGGACAAAGGAGGAATAGTTGTGGTGCTTAACAGAGCTGACTGTATTAATAAAGGGTGATGACAACTCACAGATACCGATTTATAGTGGATCCTCTCCTTGAATCCACCCAGAAAATATCAGTTAGAGTTTATCTTCCTAAAATCACCAAGGAAATTCACTGTTCTCCTGGGAGACCTACTGTTTCCTGGTTTTCTCGTTGCTATAAAATATTTAGTTTTTGCAGGTTCACGTTGCCTCCCTGAGATTGCACACACCTTGAACTCTTTGTCATGTTCCTCAAACCATTCCTGAACAATTTTTGCAGTGTGGCAGGGTGCATTATCTTGCCGAAAGAGGCCACTGCCATCAGGGAATATCATTACCATGGATGGGTGTGTACTTAGTCTGTAATAATGTTTAGGTAGGTGGTACGTGTCAAAGTAACATCCACATGAATGCAAGCACCCAAGGTTCCCAGGCATAACATTGGTCAGAGCATCACTCTGTCTCCGCCAGCTTGCCTTCTTTCCATAGTGCATCCTGGTGCCATTTCTTCCCCAGGTAAATGATGCACATGCACCCAACCGAGAGAAACCTGTTCCTATAGAACTATATATGGTCACCGGCACTTGGTTCTCAATTAGTGGTAACTTAACAGAGAAAGGTTGGCACAATAGGATATGAGCAAAGATAATAGACTGACCTGAGCGTAACACTCTGGGTAGCACAATAGCTGGGATGGATGATGGACCAGTAGGATACTAATGGGGCAGATATGAATGATGAAGCAGTAGCCAAGTTAAGCCGATGTTACTTTTAGCAGTAGACAGTACTATGTGGTATAGTGAGCCACAAAGTAATGTGCAAGTTATTATTCTAGCATTTTCTGCTGTAATGTGGAGCGGCACAAATACAGATAAAACCTGACAAAACAGGAGCATCGGTAAAGTAATATCCAAGCGCAGCAGTGAGCTTTTCAGTCAGTGGAATAGCAACTACTAAGATAGATAAGAAACAGTCGATACACAATGTGTGCAGAGTAATGTGGTGCAGAATTCGAAAAACAACAAACAGCAGACAGGATTATCACTCACAAGCTAATATTTAGCCCCGGCAGCTAGCAGGATAATAGGAGCCACAGGTTATAATTCAACAGCAATCGGGACACTCTGGATCACAATGAAGTGTCAGATACCAAGAAGCAAACAGAATTCAGAACAGCACTGAACAGGAACATGGAACTGCTAGCATGTAAGCTCTAGAACCGGCAACTACTCTCACACATTCCTCTCACCTCCACAACATTGTCAAGAGTTATCTAATTCCTCTTCTTAGATGCCACCAAGACCACCATCCATGCTCGTCGCCTCCGGCCTTGATTACTGCAATCTTCCAGAATGGCAATTATTACTGGAGGGAGGATGGGGAACTTCAAAGTAATGGATATGACTGAAGTAAGGTGGATTTATTGAATAAAGCACCCAAATCCTTGAATATTGACTTTGATATACAACCACTATTCCAATAGTAGTTCCATCTTAGATAAAGTGGGTTCACTCATATGGACACTTCTAAGGCAACTAGTCCCCTGTAGATTAATGTCTGATATCTACAGTCATGCCATCCTGCTTATGCCCAACATGATCCAATCTTGAATTGGGCCAGTTGTGTATATCCATACATTATGGTTATACACAACTGGTATGAGAGAACCGGATGTTATGGTGTATGCAACTGATCAGTATATACACATTACCCTTTTGATATAAATTTGTTATTACAAACACATATGTAGGACATAAAACATAAGTACAAAACATAAGTATAAAACATAAGTTAAGGAGTGCAATTAATGTGAGTTGTCTTTAGCTTAATATTCTGTATGATTAACATTCCTCATCTCATTAGTATTTTTATTATAATATTAAGATAAGGCACACTCTGCTGATATACTATTACAGATCCCGCAAACTCTATCATAGCAGCCAGTTATTAGTATAGTGTCATCAACCCAGCAATGGAACAAATCGGCAAACAAAGATGGGCCACAGAGTATTTCATAGAGACCTCCTCCAACCATTTCACACGATACCTCCCGAGGAAGTCACGTGCAATGTGCATTATTGAGGAGACACTATGACTACCTTATTATAGTGCCGAGTACTTTTGTTGGTATATAAAATTAAGATTATATTCCAAAATAATTTTAATATTCTTAAACAAGATCAGATTTTAACAAAGGTGATTGCTGATAAGCCATAAATCTTCTATTAGAAAAATATAAAGATGTATTTTTAGGCCCCAGTGCCCTAAATCAGTTGTTCCCAAACTATGCGCCACGGCTCCTTTGGGTGCCGCAACGATCTCATAGGGGTGCCACGGCCAGGGCTGGTGGTAAGTAAGGCGGGAAAGTATTTGGTAATTATTTTGGCTTAGGGGTGCCTTGAAAAAATTATGAAGACCTTATGGGTGCTTCAAACTGAGAAAGTTTGGGATCCACTGCCCTAAATAGTAAAGTAAACAAGGTATGAAAATATCAGGTGAAACCTGGCTCCCCATGGAATTAGATGGATGTTTCCTCTGTAATTAACCAATCTGTATAACTTATATTATTTGTAACAAAACTTGGGAAGTAACCTCTAAAGCAGAGAAGTCCATACTCAGTCCTCAAGGGCTACCAACAGTTCATGTTTTCAGGATTTCTTTAATCATGCACAGGTGAGTTAATCTATTTGGATGCGTCCTTAACTATCCCACCTGTTTCTACAGACAGAAGTCCTAAAATCAAACTTTGTAGCCCTTGAGGACCGAGTTTGGACACCTCTGCTCTAAAGTATCTAGGTTAAGGTTCCCCATTCCAGAATTTATTAACTGTAAGACAACCATGTCTATTTGTGTTTTGGAATGTCCATGTGGTCATCATTATGTGGGAAGGACCACGCTATTCCTAAAAAGTAGATTCAGAACCTCAGAGAAGGACGCTCTAGGACTTACACACAGTTTTTCCCCAGGCACTACGCACCCCCTACATGGTAAAGACCCTGAGGATCTTTCGATAGAGGGGATTGGAAATACCATACTACAATAGAAAGTCCACCTGCGCAGGAATCCTAATATCTCATAGGCTTTATCTCTCGATAGTTTTTTTTTCTATATACATGAGAATTTTACTGAACAAACTAAGACAAGCTGCTACTGATCATACCCAAGTAGCCACATGTAAGTCCAAGAAGAAATAGAAACGTGCATCACTCAAGAACAACCTTTTTCTTTTTTTTTTTCATCTTGGATTTACTGGTGATTTAAAAATACCCTAAGAGGGGGGGGGACAGATACCATATCTTTTGTTCAGTTAAGCTATGTGAATTTTTAAACTACAATAATTATTCTCAGATGGTTCTAAAGCTTTGGAATCTAACAATTGGTAGCGATACCGTGATGCCTATTGTACAGGTATATCTATAGCTTAGAAGTATTTTGTCTGTTCAATGAATGGGCTTGTTATTTGAGTTTTCACCCCTAATTTACTCAAGCATCTACGGTAGAGATTGTCTGCCACTCCATTTCATATTTCATGCTGTTGTGTCATTCTTAATTTTCAGTTTTGGAACATTTTGAAATCTTTTAACAAATTAAATGTTACGAGTCTGCTATAGATCAAATCACTGATTTCTTATCTTATTGAATATCTCACTTAGCGTTATTTTCTTCATCAATGCGAACATTAGTTTCATACACCACAAGATAATCTAAATGGAAGATATTTATGTTTTTCTGCATTAGGGAAAAAAATACATTTCAGATTAGCACAAGTATTATAGATTTTTTAAAATCATGCCAAATTATACCTATAGTAAAATGGTCACTGCTTAAAGTAACATGGACAATAGGTTGACTGGAAAAATAGTAAAATGACTTTGTCATGACAGATACAATATAGTTACACATCTATATAAGTGATTGCAACTGTCCAAGGCTTGTGATGTTAAATCCTGGAGTTTCTGGTAGGGGGAAATCAAAAGTATGTATATATTAGACACTGTCTGATATGATGGGTTTCATTCTAGGAGCTGGAGCAGACTTTGTAATGTTAGGGGGAATGTTGTCTGGACACACAGAATCAGGAGGAGAAATCATCGAGAAGAATGGCAAGAAATATAAAATGTTCTATGGCATGAGTTCAGAAACAGCAATGAAGAGACATGCTGGAGGTGTTGCGGAGTACAGGTGACTGAAGGCCACATGGCTTCCTTTTATTTGTTTAATATCTTTTTAAATAAAAACCAAAATGAACCACAAAACCTTCTCCACCTGACTGCTTATTTCTCTTTCTTAGGGCGTCGGAGGGAAAAACAGTGGAGGTTCCTTTCCGGGGTGATGTGGAAGAAACAATAAAAGACATACTTGGAGGAATTCGTTCTACCTGCACATATGTAGGGGCCTCCAAACTGAAGGAGCTAAGCCGTAGAACAACTTTTATCAGGGTGAACCAACAACTTAACCCCATATTCAGCAACCCTTGACAACACCCCACCATTAAGCAAATCCAATTTGTGATAATTCACTATTTTATTGACTGCCACTTTCACATTCAGTGGTTCACACACTTATTCCATTCCACACAATGGGGTATATTTTCTAAACTGGGTTTGAAAAAGTTAAGGTGTTGCCTATAGCAACCAGATTCTAGATGTAATTTTGTAGAATGTACTAAAAATACATGGTAACCAGAATCTGATTGGTTGCTATAGGCAGCATCTCCACTTTTTCAAACACACAGTTTAGTAAATATACCCCAAGGTCTCTTTCTCGATTCCCGAATCGCATTTTAGTCTCCTCCTTCAAGTGAATGACTGACATCTGTTTCTTGTAACATTCCTGTTTAAGGACCAGTATATACTGCAATGTATAAAAGTGTATGGTATGTGCTACTGTACTCTAAATATTATAATTCTTTTCAAATTACATTTTAAATTATAAAATGTTTTATTGTTGGATAACCAAAACAAGTATGTCTTGTGTACTATATTGTTTCTCTTCTCAAAGTTACTCATATAGCCATCTCATCACCTCAAACCTAGTCTTCATCAATGCAGGGCATTAATCTGATTGGTCATTATTTAAAAGCTGTGATAATGTGTGTAGACACTCCTGTAAAGAAAGAGACAAGGGGGAAAAGAATTGTCCCAGGATTGGTAACATTCTGACACTGATACATTACTTCAAACACACTGGAAACTGTATAGGAACACTTTCACATCTGTTAATTAATATACAATGCGTTATTATACCATTTGCTATACACCAGAAAGATTTGAAATTGCAGGTGGGTTTACGACACCAATTTACAGTGTTTCCTGTCTTCACGCAACTAAATATTAGGTCATTTATTCACATTTGCTATGCAGCCAGGCCCATTTCAGACTGAGAGGCTGCCTGCCATGCCCTTCCCTGCATTTACAGGGGGTAAGTCTAGTTTTACATAAAGGGGGGAAAAAAAACAGATCAATACAGATCAAACGTTATATAAAATCCCTATGTATTTACCCTGTGCTGTATTTACAGCCATTGAAATGCGAGCTACTGTATATAAAGGAGCCAACCTTCTCAAATCTGTGAGGCATGGATTTCAATCTATTTTTCCTATCTTCACCAGGCTTCCAGGTAGTGGAGCATTTAGTGCTGTTGCATTTTAGCCTTGATTAGGTTGCACAAACAACATCAGTTGACATAGGGCTTAGTTGTCATTGGTGAGGGATCCATCAATGTGGGAGAGACTTCAGCTGGGTCTCATTGGAGATGACAGGCTACTACTGGCATTTTTACGAGGCTGCAGAAAATACTAGTTAAGGCGTAATCATGAGAAAAGAACAATAGACACTGCACTAATGAGTGTGACGGGAGGAAGTGCAGTGAATGTATACTGAATATAACATAACAAATGTTGACTTACCCATTGACTGGCCTTTATTAAAACAAGATTGATTGCTGACGAAATATTGTTCTATAGCACATGTGAGCTGCAGAGGAAAACACAGGAAATACTAAGAACAGAAGAGATGGAACAAAATGCAGGTGGAGAAATACAAAAAGTACCTCATGCCTTTTGTTTTCTGGCAGCGCTGTGTCGAGTCTGACCAACAATTCTCTCAAGAGCTTTTCCAGAACAGAAAAAAATGGCTCCCCAAACTCTGTATGAACCTGCTCCTGTACAAGAGAAATATGGATTCTTCACAACTTTTCCCTCTAAGCAGGACACAAAAGACATGTTCATACTGCCACCTACTGGCATAGCAAAATAATTTACAACTGAACGTGTGGCACTCTATATGTCCAAGAATGAAAATTATAAATGCATAGCACGTCACCTTCATATAGTGTGTCCTAAATTGTTCATCATTCAACAGGTTTTTCACAATATTTTGAAAGTTACAGTTGGCTAGATCTCTGGGTGTCTAAAAAGAAGAGCAAAGTGTAAGTAAACTCGTGACCACTCTCATTCTGACAACAGACTTAGAACATGTAATAACAGTAAAATTTCAATCACCCACAACTTCACGCCCCCCACCGCCTCATCCCCAAGAACATATTAGGTTTTTCTAAAGAGGGCAAGGATCCAACACAAGCTTGAGCTTTAAACCTATTTCATTGCTGAACATAGATATCAAATAACTACCAAAAATTATTGCCAATTGCCTAAAACTCCTGCTAATGGAAATGATCCAAAGCGACCAAGTAAATTATGTCCCTGAGAGGGAGGCCTGAAGCAACAATTCCAACATCATAAAATTGATATGTCTAGCTTCGCTTTATAACACTCGTTTGACAGATTTGGAAATTCCTGAGGAAACTACTCAGGCATATGGACTTGGGTCTTTCTTGTATATCAATAATTATTTCCCTGTATGGGAAGCTTAGAAAATTAAGATTAATGAAACCCTATCAAATCTCTTTGATATCACTGATGGCATGAAACAGGGATGCTCCTTGTTACTCTTGATAGTCATCTTATGTATAGAAGTTCTAACAAGAGCAATACATGCCAACCCTGATGGCATCGTGATTAGTGTGGCAGAGACAGAGCATAAGCTCGCCCTCTTTGTAGATGACTTTGCTATGGCTACCATGGCAATCCCAGTGCCCAACCGATTGTTACAATTTTGTAAGTTTAGTGAACTATCAAATTTTACAATTAATTATTCTGAATCTGTAGCACTTACTCTTAATGCAGCAGAACATACATTCCAGTGTCTATAAAGTACCTTTGCACTCAAATGACACACTTCCCAATATATCTGAGAACCCAACTAACCAGGAATACAGATGACTTTTATAGCACTAATTGTATTCACAAACTAGAGTTTAAGAATTGATAATCAAATATCTTCTCCTGCATGGGCAGGGTTAACATAATCAAAATGAATGTCTTGTTCAAAGTATTATATCTTATCTAGACTCTGCCCATCCATATTACAGCTAGGTTCAGGAAGTCATCAGTGAATTTGGTCAGGGTGGAGGAAAATTCAATTTTAAACACAAAATAATTTATAAAAGTAAACTTTTGGGGAGCTTACAGTTACCATATTTCCTACTATACTACCAGGCCTCAATATGAATAGAATGGATACACCCAAACAGATTTCCATAGAAGAACAGAGTCAAGCTAGACCAGTAATAACTTTGTATGGACTCTTCAGCTGCTAAAAATATCACATCCCACAATTAACTCCTCTCCGCTATTCCTTCTGACTTCTACCATACATAAAAAATTCCCACAATGTTTAAAACCTTATGGTTTCAAGAATTGGTGCTTGATGAAACATCTCCTACATTACATACTCTAACATTGTGATGCTTACATGTTTCACAAACATTTGTATTAAAAATATCACAAATTCCTATTTATTATTGCACACATCATGTTGCTACCCAATTATACACATGTACTGTGAACCTTCTCCATTGGGAAATAATAATAAAAATAATAATAATATCACGCACCCATAGTTACTCCTTTGTACACACCTCAGCACGCAACCCCAGGCTCAGTTTTGCATAGTGACAATAGTGCAGCAGGTCAGGCGTTGTTCTGGATATAGTGTTTAAGAAATCCAGCACTCTGTGAAAGTTAAGCTGGGTACACACTACACAGTTTTCATCCAATAATCGGCTCAATCAGCCGACATACGACCACTTGTTCAAATGTCGGGTCAGTGTGTACAGTGACACGATGGTCGACAGTCTGCCCAAATGGACGATTGTCGCCTCATTGGGTTGGTCGTACCGTTTAATATTTTAGTTCCAATCTCGTTTCCGCTGTGTAGTGTGTATAAACTTCCGACCGATCCACAACAGTGAGTACGAAATTACAGTCATTGCTCACGACAACTTGGCTGTAAAAAGTCGCTAAAGGGACGTCCGCTCTTCCCTTTATCGTCCTAAACAAGGCTAGTGTGTATGCAGTCCATGGACCGAGCGATCTGACCATCGATCGCATGTAAAATCGCTCGGCATAAAAAGTTGGTTGAAATTTCTGTAGTGTGTACCCAGCTTTAGACACACTGCGAGACCTGAGCACATACCAGCATGCAGCCGCAATGAGAGACAGTTCTGATAAACACTTGGGATTCCCTCTTTCATCTTGTCCTGAGAAAGTGAGAGTAACATATTATTATGCTAGAAATGTATGGTTTTAGTGCATTGTCTCAGGCCTTGGCTTTCCTAACAACATTTTCCAGATCTTCTCACAAAATAACAGCAGCTGCTATAACAACATAATGAATTATTTCAGACTGAACAACTTATTGTTAAATCTGTACTAAATTAATAAATACATAAGATGTTAAAGGCATATAACAACCATAGCTTTATGCATGACACATGATGTGTCTAAGTTAGGGGACCTACACCACATACCTAAGCAAAAGGGGGCAAAACACTAAAACTGCTATTTTGAAGAAAATATATTAAAAACTACTCTGTGTGTTGGTTTTCGTTTTTGCTTTGCTTACAAATGTGCTGTGATCCTTAGAAACCATAATTACACAGAGGAAAGTTCAGGACCGCACCAAGTTTAGACTATGTGTCTATATAAAGATATATTTCTATGTGAAGGGGAGCTCTTTCAACATGTTGGATGCTTTAATTTTGTAATGTATCAGAAACAGCACAATCAAATTATTCAACACATTTTAGTACATAGCATGGTTTTACTAAATAAGCCCCACTATCTTTCATCCTTTCATTGACGACTTGTAAACTCTCCATCCACACCTTCCCTGTTAAATACCTCAAAATATTCTCGATTGGAAAACTAAAAACAAATTAGCCAACACATAATATCCAGCAAAACCACAACCACACACCACTTTCACCTGCAAAAATCATGACTGTTGTAACTTCTCACCAACTAAGGGGCACATTTATCAATGTTCGGCAAAAGTGAGAAATAGTTATCAATCCTTATCGCATGGATAAGGATTGAACTATTTCTCAAATTTATGAACAACAGATCACAGAAACAGCAGTTCCGAAAAACTGCTGTTTCTGTGATAAAAAAAATCATACTTACTCCCCCTCTTCGGAAGCGCTGTCTCCGGGTCTTCTCCTCGTTCTCTTCATTCTTCAATTGCGCATGTGCAGTTCCAAGAACTGGACATGCGCACAAAGATCCCCTCTATCGTTGCAGAGACAGAGCTGTGAGTGACAGGGAGGAATCATGTGATCCCTCCACACATGCGCTGTCCAGCTCTGCTCTTCGGAGCAGAGCTGACAGCATTGGATTTTTTCAATTTTGATAATGTACGCCAGCTTCAGCAACATGACAAGTTCCCGAAAAAAATAATAATTCGGGACTTGTTAGATTGCGGCCAGAGCAGTCAGTCACCATACTGTTGATCAGAAGTGCAAAGCAGCAGATATCCATGATATCTGCTGCGATGCACCTTTAATAAATTTGCAGAGGGCACATCGGGACCTGATTTCCATGGTAAGTGCACGATAGTGCACTACTGTGATTTCTTAAATATACCCCAATATCAGTGATGGATAACAGCCCTCTGAGTCTTTCACCTGCAGCCCCAGCTTTTTTCTGCTTTATTGCCAGATGTGTTTGTTATAGCTTGTAACTTGTTTAAAATGCCTTCTGATATGTTACTACAGACAGACGTCTCTTTCTATAATTACATTTCTTGATTAAGTTTAATGTTCAGCCCTTTAAGAGTACCTCCCAAGCAGCCCTGAACTGTACTAGGTTGCCCATCACTACACTAAACCATTTGTACCACAAACCACTTTAGCTTGTCAGGACGGATTTTTTAAACAGAGCATGTATGAAATAAAATAAACAGGTTACCTGGCTACTGATCAGTAAGTTCAGACATCCTCTGCAGCACACATTGCCATAAGAGTAATACACTGTAATATTAATTATCCCAAATTATTTTTAAATGTTTATTGATATAATTCAAATCCAAAATAAATGTAAACTACAAACAGGACTAACCAGTAATCTTGACGTTACAGTCCTAAATCACATCTGACAGTATGATCCATGGCCTCCAGGACACATGTCGTCAGGGCCTGATCAACCACTAGGCTGACCAGGCTGCAGCCTGGGGCGCTGGGTCCCGGGGGGCGCTGCACTGTGGGTATTTTTATTTTTTTTAATTTTTTTTTTTCTTCATTCATTTTTTTTTTCGGGGTGGGGGAGGGGGGGGGGTCGCCGCTGGGGATCGCCGCAGGGGGGGGATCACCGCGGGGGGGGGGGGGGGTGGAGGGCTCGACGATCAAAAGCATTGGTGGTCAGTGGTTAGCAACACACAGCCAATCCCCAGGCTGCCTGTTGCTGTGCAGCAGACAGGAAGCAGGACATCTTCACTTCCTATCTGCTGATCTGAGGAGAGGAGCGACGCTGGCACAACTACAGGTAAGTAAAGGGGGGAACTGCCCTGCATATCTATAGGGAGGGGGGGGAACTGCCCTGCATATCTATAGGGAGGGGGGGGAACTGCCCTGCATATCTATAGGGAGGGGGGGGAACTGCCCTGCATATCTATAGGGAGGGGGGGGACTGCCCTGCATATCTATAGGGAGGGGGGGGAACTAGCCTGCATATCTATAGGGAGGGGGGGGGAACTGCCCTGCATATCTATAAGGAGGGGGGGAACTGCCCTGCATATCTATAGGGAGGGGGAGAACTGCCCTGCATATCTATAGGGAGGGGGAACTACCCTGCATATCTATAGGGAGGGGGGGGAACTGCCCTGCATATCTATAGGGAGGGGGGGGAACTGCCCTGCATATCTATAGGGAGGGGGGGGGAACTGCCCTGCATATCTATAGGGAGGGGGGGAACTGCCCTGCATATCTATAGGGAGGGGGGGAACTGCCCTGCATATCTATAGGGAGGGGGGGGGGAACTGCCCTGCATATCTACAGGGAGGGGGGGGACTGCCCTGCATATCTATAGGGAGGGGGGGGGAACTGCCCTGCATATCTATAGGGAGGGGGGGAACTGCCCTGCATATCTATAAGGAGGGGGGGAACTGCCCTGCATATCTATAGGGAGGGGGAGAACTGCCCTGCATATCTATAGGGAGGGGGAACTACCCTGCATATCTATAGGAAGGGGGGGAACTACCCTGCATATCTATAGGAAGGGGGGGGGAACTACCCTGCATATCTATAGGGAGGGGGGGAACTACCCTGCATATCTATAGGGAGGGGGGGGACTACCCTGCATATCTATAGGGAGGGAGAGGGGGGGCTGTCATGCATATGTATAGGGAGGGAGAGGGGGACTGTCATACAAATCTATAGGGTGGGAGGGGGGGGCTGCCATGAAAATCTATAGGGAGGTAGAGAGGTTGATATGTATGAAGGAGGGCAGAGGAGGGGGGCTGATATATGTGACTGGGGGAGTTTTGATGTGACGGGGGGGGGGGGGATAGCTAGCTAGCAGAGTAGAGGTAAGGAAAATAGCTGCAAGGGGGATGGATGCAGGGTGGGAGGTAAAGAAAATGGCTGCAGCAGGGGTTAAGGAAAATGGCTGTGCGGGGGGAGTTGTGGTTAAGGAAAATGGCTGCAGGGGGTATTTAAAAAATAGAGCAGCTTTGGGGGGCAGAATCTCATAATTGTGTGGTGGTCACATGGGTGGTCTCAGCAATCACTAGAATACTAAATATTAGTGAGATGGGGCTGGTAGAGGTTTGTATTTGATTGACAACAAATATTCAGATATTGCTTATATATGCCTGTCCAATGGGGTACACTTAGCTGGCCATAATGGAGTGTTTTGTTTTAACTAAAGGGCCTAATCATTCAGGGTTTGCATTATAATACATTTTTGCATTTTCAAAAAAGGACGCCAACTTTCCAGAAGCCAGCGAGAGGATAACAAAGTTGCAAGAGAGAAGAGCAAGGACAGGTAAGAGACAATGGCACAATCTGTCTAAATTTGAATGCTGGAGAATACACCTGAACATTCATATTCAGGAGTGTTCCTATACACCTATATATTCGGAGGAGGGAGGGGGGGGGGGGGGGCGCTGCGGCCGTATTAGCCTAGGGCGGCCAGAACCCTTAATCAGGCCCTGCATGTCGTGTTCAGTTTTCACACTTCTCAACTAAACCGGACTGAATTGGATAACTAATGTTAAACTAAGGTGTGCCTAACAATTACATCATTTAATCCAACCAAGTGGAAAACGGAAGGGGACAATTAGCAGGTATGCTTAGTAAATATTACACACGCCAAATTATTTAAATATCTTAAAATGTATATAAATGAAAATTACCATCAAACTAATTCGAGCTTACTTTCCATTCCTGATGATATCGCCGGAGCTTCCTCCATGTTCTCTGAGTCTTGATTTGTCTAGTTTGGTGAAAGTTAAGTAAGTTGAATTGAATCATGGGATTTGTAGTCCTGAAGATTGCATATGTCTAGGGTCATCACTGGAGCATAACATTGAAGCAGCCATTTTGTGGGGCAAGCCAATGTTCATGGAAATGCAGTTTGAATTAATATGCTATATTCTTATGAATATAGACTTGACTCACAAAATGACTGTATATACAGCTGCCAGTTTCTGAAATAATTTTAATGGAAAATGACACCATTTAGACCTGGGAAGACACACAGAAAAATGTACTGTCTTCCATCCCTTACTCACTACCAGTTATTGTGAGACCATTGGGTAAATTTACTAAACTGCTGGTTTTAAAAAGTGGAGATATAGTTAGAGTGATATCTTTTGTGTTTATTGAAGGAGATTTGTTTTTCTGTGTGTTATTAAGTGTCCCTTTTTTTGTGTTTCTTTTTTTCTCTTTTTTCTTTTTTTTTTCTTCTGTCTGTTAGAGCTAGTGGGTGTGGTTTAATTGCATAAGAGATACAGCTGGGTAGAGCAAGCTCTATTTAACAGGAGGTAGTAAGTGATTTCATTGAGCTTGTGATTTCTACTGCTGTTTGTTTAAAGTGTGGAGTTAGATCCAGTAAGGAGTTGAATCCAGGAAGGGGATTAATCTGGTAAGTGGCTAGCAAAGGTTAGTACTCAAGTTCACTGTAGGCTATAAGAAGTTAGGTTAGCCATAATAAGATGAGTGGTAGCAGGCTTGATGATCTCACTCAATGCATATTTTGTCATATGTATGCGCACTTGGAGCAAGTGTTCCAAGGTTTATACCTCTGTGAGAAATGTGAGCAATTGGTCTCTTTGGAAGCCCAGGTAACTGATCTAAAGCAGACTATTGCAACATTGAGAGACATTGCCAACCTGGAGCAGAGTTTACAGCTCACCGTTGATGCGTTATCTGAGCAGGGTGGAGCAGAGACAGAGGAGGATGCACAGGTAGGCAGCTGGGTAACAGTTACTAGGGGTAGCAGAGGGAGGAAGAGGCAGGCCAGTTCTGAGCTAGGCAATCCCAGCAGATTTGCCAGATTGGATGAAGATACTGTGGAAGGCAGAATTGGTAGAGTTGGATGAGACTGCTTCCTCTAGCAACCAGGGGAATGGTCTCTCCTGCATAGAGGGGACCAAAGTTACACAGGGACCCAGGCAGATTGTGGTGGTAGGGGGATTCAATTATTAGGAAGGTAGATAGGACAATCTGTTACCGGGACTGTACATGCCGAATAGTGTGTTGTCTCCCGGGTGCTCGGGCTCGGCATATTGCGGATCGGTTGGACAGATTGTTGGGAGGGGCTGGGAATGACCCAGCGGTTTTGGTACATGTTGGCACCAATGACCTAGTTAGAGGAAGAAGGGGTGTCCTAAAGAATGATTTCAGGGACATAGGTCGCAAACTTAAGGCAAGGACATCCAAGGTAGTATTTTCGGAAATACTACCTGTGCCATGCGCTAGTCCAGGGAGGCAGCGGGAGATTAGGGAGGTTAATGCGTGGCTAAAAGATTGGTGTAGGAAGGAGGGTTTTGGATTCTTAGAGCACTGGGCTGATTTCTCGGTCAGTTGCCATCTTTATTGTTGTGATGGATTGTACCTGAATGAGGAGGGGGCTGCAGTGCTAGGGGAGAGGATGGTTAGGAGATTTTAAACTAGGCTCTGGGGGGAGGGGCAAGCAAGTATTTATGGGATAGACATTGAGAGTAGTAAGGAGGAATTTAACAAGAGTCAAGGGGGGGAGAGGGGGGAAAGGGAAGCATAGCCGATAAGGAGAGGCCCTTTTTAAAGCAAAAAGAAATACCTAAGGGAGGCAATAGACTTAAGTGTATGCTTGCAAATGCCAGAAGCCTGACAGGTAAAATGGGGGAGTTAGAACTAGTAGCAATGAATGAGCAGTATGATATTATAGGTATTACAGAGACCTGGTGGGATGATACACATGACTCGGCAGTCAACTTGGAAGGCTATTCTCTCTTCAGGAGGGATAGGGTAAATAAAAGGGGAGGAGAAGTATGTCTTTATATTAAGCCAGAATTAAAACCAAGTATTCAGGAAGTTATATACGAGAATATTGGTGATAATATAGAGGCATTGGGGGTGGAAATATCCAGCGGAGGAAAAAGTTCAGAGAAGTTGCTGATAGGGATATGCTATAAACCGCCAGATATTAGTACGATTGAAGAAGCCCAACTTCTACAGCAAATTGAAAAGGCTACACAACTAGGTCAAATTTTAATTATGGGGGATTTTAATTATCCGAACATTGATTGGAGTACTGAGACCTGCGGTACAGCTAGGGGAAATAGGTTTCCGTGCACGCCAGAAGACCATTACATGTCCCAATTAGTAGAGGAACCAACTAGGAACCGGACTATACTGGACCTAGTAATAACAAACAATGTAGACGTAATATCAAATATTCAAGTAAGGGAGCACTTGGGAAACAGTGATCATAATATGGTCTCATTTGAAATTAGTTTCCAGAAGCAACGGTATAAGGGATCAACTAGGACTTTAAACTTTAGAAAGGCAAATTTTAATATGCTAAAGGAGTCTATAAAGAGCCTAGACTGGGACAAAGCCTTTGAAGGCAAAATAATGGAAGAAAAGTGGGCTGTCTTTAAAATGTTGTTGGAAACATACACGTATAGGTTCATTCCTATGGGAAATAAATGTAAAAGAATTAAGTCTAAACCAATGTGGCTAAATAAAAAGGTAAGGGAAGAAATGCAAAGGAAGAAGCGTGCATTTAAATTGTTTAAGTCTGAAGGGTCAGAGGAGTCCTTCCGTAGATACAAGGAATGTAATAAAACATGCAAAAAGGAAATTAGATTGGCTAAATTAGAAATTGAAAGGCACGTTGCAAAAGAAAGTAAGACAAACCCCAAAAAGTTTTTTAAGTATATAAATGGCAAAAGGTATAAAAAAGATAATATAGGACCCCTAAGAAGTGAGATGGGTGAATTGATAAATGATACTAAGGAAAAAGCAGAGGTATTAAACACTTTCTTTTCTTCAGTATTTACCAGAGAGGAACAAATGGTAGGAGTAATACATAAAAATGGAAATGAAACCATGCCATTAATTAATACTTGGTTGTCAGAGGAAGAAGTCCAAAGGCGACTGAAGAATATTAAGATAAATAAAGCTCCAGGTCCAGATGGCATACACCCAAGGGTCCTTATGGAGTTAAACTTGGAAATAGCGAGACCGCTATTCTTAATTTTCAGAGATTCAATCTCATCAGGCTCAGTACCAAGGGATTAGCGAATAGCAGATGTGGTGCCGTTGTTTAAAAAGGGGACGAGACCACAACCAGGGGATTATAGACCTGTAAGCCTGACATCAATAGTGGGGAAACTACTGGAAGGTATTTTAAGGGACAGTATTCAGGATTACTTGGTATGCAATAAAATTATTAGTGGGAATCAACATGGATTTGTAAGGGGTAGGTCATGTCAAACTAATCTAATTAGTTTCTACGAGGAAATTAGTGGTAACTTAGACCAGGGCAGCACAGTAGATGTGGTCTACTTAGATTTTGCAAAGGCCTTTGATACAGTGCCACACAAGAGGTTGGTTTACAAAATAAGGGAACTGGGTCTAGGAATCAACATTTGTACTTGGATCGAAAACTGCTTACAGAATAGGGAACAGAGAGTTGTGATAAATGGAACATTTTCTAATTGGTCAAAAGTCTTAAGTGGAGTACCTCAAGGTTCCGTTCTGGGGCCACTCCTTTTAAATATATTTATTAATGACCTTGGTGATGGTTTAGAGAGTTAAGTTTCTATTTTTGCAGATGACACTAAACTCTGTAATGTAATAAAATCAGAGCAAGATGTAGCTTCTCTACAGAGGGACTTAAATAAACTGGAGGATTAGGTGGCCAAATGGAATATGAGGTTTAACACAGATAAATGTAAGGTTATGCATTCAGGGATCAAAAACAAGAATGCAATCTATAAATTAAATGGAATTAATTTAAAAGAATTTATAATGGAAAAGGATTTGGGAGTGCTCGTAGACAGTAGACTTAGCAATAGTGCTCAATGTCAAGCAGCAGCTGCAAGGGCAAACAAAGTATTGGCATGCATAAAAAGGGGCATAGATGCAAGGGAAGACAGTGTAATTTTGCCACTGTATAAATCATTGGTAAGACCTCATCTTGAATATGCAGTACAGTTCTGGGCACCACTCTATAAAAAAGATAATTTGGAACTAGAAAGGGTTCAGAGAAGGGCGACAAAAAATTGATAAAGGGTATGGAGTCATTAAGTTATGAGGAAAGGTTAGCCAGTTTAGGCATGTTTACTTTAGAAAAGGGGAGATATGATTAATATGTACAAATACATTAGGGGTCAATACAGAGAACTTTCATGGGAACTTTTTACCCCAAGGACCATACACAGGACACGTGGTCACCCCCTAAGGTTAGAGGAGAGGAAATTTCACAACCAACAAAGAAAGGGGTTCTTTACAGTAAGGGCAGTCAAGATATGGAATTCATTGCCAGGGAAGGTCGTGATGGCAGATTCAATAGATATGTTTAAGAAAGGGTTAGACAAATTTTTAGCGGAAAGGTGTATCTAGGGATACGCCCGTTAATGAAAATGAAGGATAGTAGTGGATATAGGGTAAAAATAGGACTGCAATATTGATTCTGTTGGGATTTTCACAATTGAAACAGATTGGCGGTTGCTTACTCTGGATCAATTTCAATTATAAGTGCAGGATCGCAGGAGATCCAAAATAGGTTGAACTTGATGGACTGGTGTCTTTTTTCAACCTCATCAACTATGTTACTATGTTACTATGTTACTATGAGATGTTGCCTATAGCAACCAATCAGATTTTAGTTATCATTTATTTAATACAGTCTACAGGCAACATCTCCACTTTTTAAAATCTGTATTTTAGTAAACACACCCCCATGTCAGTCGTTTTGTGTGAAACTTACGCATTCTGTGCAAGTTAAATATAAAATATTGCGTAAATGTTGCACTTGATGACAGTCACCTGTTTGTATTCGTCTTCACACCCCCACTTTCTTAAAGCTTACAAATATGGAAATTGGGAATATCGTATTAATAGAAGAAACTATTAAAACTAACAGGCACACCTTTGTTCCTGGGCCACATAATAATTCAGTATTTTAGTAGA
The DNA here is from genome assembly GCF_038048845.1 of Mixophyes fleayi. NCBI lineage: Eukaryota > Metazoa > Chordata > Amphibia > Anura > Limnodynastidae > Mixophyes > Mixophyes fleayi. The sequence goes on along the minus strand of NC_134402.1, from coordinate 306,098,105 downwards.
AAACACCAAAACACAGGATAAAGTACTGTTATTTGGTTATTTGAAGTAGGCAATTACATTGTGGTATAAATATTTCGGGTTGAACTGATTTGGTAAAAGTAACTATGGGAAGAGGAATGATGATATAAAAAAGCCATATCTGTCCTGCAAAAGAAAAATATAAAGGTTACTTGTGTACACTAAGGAATAATAAAGCAATTCCAGATGAAACTGAATGATCAACAAAGCATAAAAAATGGGCAGAAATCATCTAGCTACGGTATGAAAGAGGTTAAATGTAAAGAAATTGTGGACTAATACTTTAAACAGGAAGGAACGTTCTTGTTCCTGATGACCACAAGGTGGTGATAAAACCCAAAATTGTGCCGTGATGTGTGGATGCACACCTGAATTTGTTTTTAGCAAACTAATGGCTGCAGTTTCAGACATGCCTGAATGCTGTAATTACGTATGAGTTTTGTTGTATTTTTTATTGTATCCAGGTAACAACTTGTTCAGCCATGTGTAGGCGATTGTTAATATAACTTAATGACGTTTAAAGGTGTACTCTTGGTTGCTAAATCATGCATATAACTTTTAACATGACATAAATAAAAGAGGGCCTTATTTGTTTTATTTTCAATGGTCAGTCAAGTAAAAACAGAAGGCATACTGTGTAACAGACATAGTGAAACCAAAACAGCTATTGTGAAATATCGAATACGAGGGAAACATTAGGCAAAAGAAACAAAAAAAAACAGTTTTTACAGTTTGGAGAGCTTTATTAACAGTAGGGTGTAGGAACAAAATGGAATGTAGGGGAGGGGACCACGAAGTTAAGCATTGTGGGTATTCAGAGGGTAGTTAGGGTGTAAAGAGCCAAGAGCAGAAGGATGGTTGTATGACAGGAGGGGCTACGGTCATCGCACATGGGTCAGGTCGGAGGAAGCGGTAGTTGAGGAGGAAAAGGCGTGTTCCGCGCTTAGCCATGGAGCTCATACTTGATTGAAGACACGACCTCTATTATGGAGGTAGTATGTAATCTCCCCCATGGCGGCCACGTGCCAAATCTGCTTTTTGAGGGCCGAAAGGGACGGGGATGAGATATTTTTCCAAATAAGGGCTATGAGTGATTTGGCTGCTGTCAGGATGTGGGCAGTTAGTTTTTTGGAAAATTTGTCAAAGTCTTGGGGAGGGTAACACAAAAGGAATACCCAGGGATCTTTTGGGATGGGGACTTCAAATAGGGTGTTTAAGGAACTATGGACTATCAATGATAATAAATTTTGTAGGAGGTTTCCTTGAGTTTAGTTAATATAGAGCATTTAGCTATCCCCAGTCTCATGTCCTCCCAAGCCTCCTCGTATCGGGGAAGACCAAGGTCCTTTTCCCACTCGTCCTCATGAGGATTTGGAGAGGTAAGGGCAGAAGTGAGAAGAATACTATATATTTGGGAAATCATGCGCTGGTCCAAGGGTTGTCGTCTACAAAGAGATTCAAAGTGGGTGAGGTCCCTAAGAACATAGGTTGGTGGTAGGCAGGGCTGCCAAGAGGAATTCAGGGCCCCGGTACAACAACTTCATGGGGCCCCCCTTAAAGCTGAGAATGAAAAAATTTTTGCAAACATTTGCGGCACCAACATATTTTGGTGCGGCTAAAAAAAAAAAAAAAAAAAACACCAAAATTTTTTTGGGCGCCACTAAAAATTTGTATGGCCACGACCACGACCACAATTGTACGACCACACACACATGTGGGCGTGGTCATACAATTGGGGGCATGGCTATGAATCACTTGGCGTGCCCAGGAAACCCTCTTACAGAAAAAAAACTTGCATTGCTGTGTTACCAAAAATTGGGATTGTCCCACTAGAATCACAATATTTCTTACACTCTCCTGCTCTGTCCTACCTGTTCTTCTCACTTTCACCAACTGTGGCTGCAGGTTTCCTTAGCTGCGGCTTGGCAGGAACCTGGAATGTTGGGGGTCCTATTTGGAAAAAAAATGGGTACTTTTAGAAAATTACAGCCAGCACCAGCGTTAAATCAATAGCACCCACGATTAACAATTAGGCCTTCCTCCAGCCCCAATATTAAAATAATAGGTTTATTTATTAAATGTGAATACTATTTCCCTCCCTACAAACAGCCCCAGCAATAAATTAATAGTATTTACATTTCAGAAATATACCTATTTCCCGCAACCATCACTGCCATTAAATAATTCATAGGCACATTTAATAAAGAGACCTCAATGTCCCCCACATTCAGTAGCCCCCAAACCACCCCATCTTAAACTCTTTCATCACTGTGCCATGCTGCCCCTGTTCTCCATCACTGTGCCCTCCTACCCCCCCACTCCATCACTGTTCCATCCTGCCTCCCCACTCCATCACTGTGCCATCCTGCCCCCCCCACTCCATCACTGTGCCATGCTGCCCCTGCTCTCCATCACTGTGCCATCTTGTTCCCCCTCTCCATCACTCTGTGCCTTTCTGCTGCCCCCCCCTTTTTTCCCTCATACTGTGCCTCTCTCTCCCTTTTTCCTCATGCTGTGCCTCTCTGTACCCCTCTTTTTCTTAATACTGCGCCTCTCTCTACCCCCTTTTTCTTAATACTGCTCCTCTCTCTACCCCATTTTTCTTAATACTGCGCCTCTCTCTACCCCCTTTTTCTTAATACTGCGCCTCTCTCTACCCCCTTTTTCTTAATACTGTGGCTCTCTCTCCCCTTTTTCTTAATACTGCGCCTCTCTCTCCCCCTTTTCTTAATACTGTGCCTCTCTGTACCCCTCTTTTTCTTAATACTGTGCCTCTCTGTACCCCTCTTTTTCTTAATACTGTGCCTCTCTGTACCCCTCTTTTTCTCAATACGTGTGCCTCTCTGTACCCCTCTTTTTCTTAATACTGTGCCTCTCTGTACCCCTCTTTCTCAATACGTGTGCCTCTCTGTACCCCTCTTTTTCTTAATACTGTGCCTCTCTGTACCCCTCTTTTTCTTAATACTGTGCCTCTCTGTACCCCTCTTTTTCTCAATACGTGTGCCTCTCTGTACCCCTCTTTTTCTTAATACTGTGCCTCTCTGTACCCCTCTTTCTCAATACGTGTGCCTCTCTGTACCCCTCTTTTTCTTAATACTGTGCCTCTCTGTACCCCTCTTTTTCTTAATACTGTGCCTCTCTGTACCCCTCTTTTTCTCAATACTGTGCCTCTCTGTACCCTTTTTATCAATACTGTGCCTCTCTGTACCCCTCTTTTTATCAATACTGTGCCTCTCTGTACCCCTCTTTTTATCAATACTGTGCCTCTCTGTACCCCTCTTTTTCTCAATACTGTGCCTCTCTGTACCCCTCTTTTTCTCAATACTGTGCCTCTCTGTACCCCTCTTTTTCTCAATACTGTGCCTCTCTGTACCCCTCTTTTTATCAATACTGTGCCTCTCTGTAACCCTCTTTTTATCAATACTGTGCCTCTCTGTACCCCTCTTTTTCTCAATACTGTGCCTCTCTGTACCCCTCTTTTTATCAATACGTGTGCCTCTCTGTACCCCTCTTTTTCTTAATACGTGTGCCTCTCTGTACCCCTCTTTTTATCAATACTGTGCCTCTCTGTACCCCTCTTTTTCTCAATACTGTGCCTCTCTGTACCCCTCTTTTTATCAATACTGTGCCTCTCTGCACCCCTCTTTTTCTCAATACTGTGCCTCTCTGTACCCCTCTTTTTATCAATACTGTGTCTCTCTGTACCCCTCTTTTTCTCAATACTGTGCCTCTCTGTACCCCTCTTTTTATCAATACTGTGCCTCTCTGTACCCCTCTTTTTATCAATACTGTGCCTCTCTGTACCCCTCTTTTTCTTATCAATACTGTGCCTCTCTGTACCCCTCTTTTTCTTATTACTGTGCCTCTCTCTCCCCCCACCGTTGTTCCTCACACTGTGCCTTTTTTTTTTTTCACTTACATTAGTATTAGCTGTTTTCTTCTCTTCTCTTCTGTCTTCTGTCTTCGTTCTTCTGTCTTGGTCCTGTCTGCCCTGCTCCTCACTGACTGCCGGGGGTGACTTGATGAAGCCACGCCCGGCAGTCAGTGTAAACAAAGCAGAGAGGAAGGAGGAGGGGCCGCCGGCGCCGCTATTTTGTAAGTATCTTTTTTTTTTTTTTTTTTTACTTTTTTTTTTACAACGCTGCTCCCCCCCCACCAACAAGGGGGTGGAGCCCCGAACCGCCGCCCCCCCCCCCCCCCGCGCAAAAAAACAAAAGGAAAGAAAAGTAAGTTTAAAAAAATAAAATAAAAAAAAAACCCAAAAAAAACAAACCTGAACAATGAGAGCCCGGGCCGGGCCCCCTGGCATGCCCGGGCCCGGGTAATTAGTACCCGCTCCCCCCCCCTCTCGGCGGCCCTGGTGGTAGGGATCGCAAGAAATGGTTAATTTGGACAAATTCAAAGGGACTGATGTTTGGGTGGGTATTTTAGTTGGGGTCCGCTAGTGGAAGCCAGCAGCCCTGTTTGGAGAAATGCACTGGAAATTTAAAATCTGCACAAGTCCAGTTACGGTGTGTCATAGTGGTAGATCTAGGAGGGAACACCGGGTTGTGCCAAATGGGGGTTAAAGGGGATATTGCAGTTGAGAGTTTTAGTTTGGTAGAGTGGGAATACCAGAGCGTGGTATCAAATGTGATGGAGCAATTTAGCGGCAGGGGGGGAGCGAATATGTGATAGGCCCCAAAGAGAGGTGAGAGAGAATCGGCCTACCTAACCCTGCCCTATGTCGAGCCATGAGATGAAGCCTGAGGGGGCGTATGAGGCCACAATTTGCGAGAGATGGGAAGCTAGATAGTATAAATTAAGACCGGGTAGGCTTCTGCCGCCTCCAGGGATTGATCGTTTTAGGATATTTGCTGAGATTCTTGGAGGTCTATGATTCCAGATAAAGCGGGTGAGGGTCTTCTGGATGTTGTGAGGAAGGAAGCTGGGACAGCTACCGGCAGGGTTTGGAAAAGGTATAGCCATTTGGGGAGAATATTCATTTTGATAGCTATGATCCTGCCCAGCCATGAGATAGTAAGGTGGTTCCAGGAGGTCAGGTGGGATTTCATCCTGGAGATAAGGGGTAGGAACTTCTCACGAAAGAGGAGATCATAACAAGAGGTGAGGAAAACACCAAGGTACTTGATCTTCCTGCTCTGCCACTTGAAATGAAAGTTAGACCGGAGGAGGACGGTTTCCCGAGGGGGAGATGTGGAGCAGCATGACCTCTGATTTGGTGTAGTTTATCTTATATCCCAAAACATCGCTGTAGTTCTGGAGGATGCCGTATAGGTTGGGTAGGGAGATCCCTGGTTGGGTAAACAACAGGAGGATGTCATCTGCAGTGAGATCTTGCAGTTTGTATTACCCACCCCTGTATGCTGGGGTTAGATCTAATTTGGGAAGCCAGGGGTTCGATTATTAGAGCAAATATCAGAGGGGAAAGGTGGCAGCCTTGTCGTGTTCCGTTTCGAATGATGACTGATTCTGAGGCAGTATCATTAATCAAGACTTTAGCAGTAGGGGTGGTGTATAATGCTAGGACGCCAGTGAGGAAGTCGCCAGCAAAAGCTGAAGGACTCAAGAACTGCCTTCATAAAGTCTCAGGAGATCCTATCAAATTATTTTTCTAGAGAGAGTATAATAGTTGGGAATCTCCTGGAGTTTGCAATGTGAATGATGTAGATGTCACGTCTGGTATTGTCCCTCGCCTGGCGTCCCAGTATAAACCCTATTTGGTCATAATGGATCAGAGAGGTGAGGAAAGTATTCAGACGGTTTGCTAGGATTTTAGCATAGATTTTCAAATCAAGATTGAGGAGGGAGATTGGCCTATAGATAGCACAGTGGAGCGGTCTTTACCGTCTTTAGGGATGACGATTTTGGCCTTAATGATTTATGATGGGAGGGGTTCGCCTCGGAGGGTGTTGTCATAAAGGGATTTGAGATGAAGGGCCAGTAAGTCAGAAAATATCTTGTAGTATACGGCCGTGAAGCCGTCGGGACCTGGGGATTTACCATTTTTTTTGTCCCTTGATGGTTTGATGGATCTCATCAATCTAGATCTCTTTGTTGAGAAGTGTGAGGGCTTGGTGAGATAATTTAGGTAACCTGGCTTTAGCAAGAAAGTCAGTGATCAGGGTGGAGGGATCCCTCAGTGTTGGAGAAGTAGTGGAGGCCGGGAGGTTATAAAGAGCGGTGTAATAATGTTGAAATGCTGTTCTGATAGCTGCTGGGTCGTGAGTTAGCTGGTTATGGGAATCACAGATGGCAATAATATTTCTATAGGTTCTTGCTGCACGTAGACGTTACGCAAGGATTTTGTCAGCTTTGACTCTTTTTTCATAAAAAGTTTGACAGAGCCATTTAAGGCGCTTGGCCGCTTGTTTAGAGAGGAGGAGATTTAGCTTGGCTCTAGTTTCAAGGAGGGCCGTCAGGTTTGCAGGGTCCAGAGCCGCTTTATGTAGGGCTTCCAGGATTTGAGTTGGATTAAGAGGAGAGCTCATTAATTCGGCAGAGGTATTCTTTTTTTCTGCCTGGAGGCCATGCTGATCAGGTGTCCGCTCAGGACCGCTTTGTGCGCTGCCCACAGTGTGGATTTGGAGACTTCTGGAAGATCATTTAGCTCAAAATAGTCCTCCAGTCTTGTCTTAATCTGTGATACTATTTTCGCATTGTGAAGAAGGGAGTCATTTAGAAGCCAGGTCATTAGGCGGGGTAGGAGGCCAGAGATGTCAATTGTAAAGGGGCATGATCAGACCAGGTTAATGGGTGGATTGAGGCCGCCTGGAGGTATAGGGCCAGGTCATGGCTGAGCAGGATCATATCGATGCAGGAGTATGATTGATTGGTGGGGTGAAGAATAAAAGTGCAGGCACGTGTAGACGGCTCCTTCACTCTCCAGGAGTCGTAAAGAAGCTGGGATTTCATGAGACTGAGGAGGGATTTAATGGATTGTGAGTCCACTGAAGGCGGAGCAGTGGCCGCCGGGGTAGGATGGTCCATAACAGTGTTCAGAACAGTATTAAAGTCACCCGTAACAATAAGATCCCCCTGTCTTCACTAATAGCTTAGTGAAGAAGTGGTGTTGGCATTGGTTAAGGGCACAAATGTTTACTAGTGTACAGAGCTTGTTGTTTAGCTTACCTATGAAAATGAGATAATGTCCGTCTTTGTCAGCCAGATTATTGTCGAGTTCAAATGTGAGCTGATGTGCAAACAAGATCGAGACCCCTTGCTTTTTAGCTGAGTGGTCGCAAGCATTGTACGAGTCAGGATATAGCTTGGAGCTCGGGGTGAGAGTCCTGTAAAAAATGAGTCTCCTGTATGAAAATTAGATCTCCCATATTGAGTTTAAGGGTAGCATGAAGTTTACTTAGCTTCTGGGGACTGTTTAACTCTTTTACATTAAAGGATAGGACCCTAAGACCCATGTGCGATGAGAGAGAGGTAGATAGAAAGGATGCGTGGCATGGGAGAGCGAGGTGGGAGGTCTAAGTAGATATAAGGTGGTATCGGGGGGGCTTTTGAGGCACATAATGGGGAAGATGGACCAGGTAAGAACCTTAGCTTAACATGGTCAATTTATGTAAGGAAGGGGGCAAGGAGGAGGGAGGGGAGGGAGGGGGGTCACTCTGCGGAATAGGCTGGGACCTCTGGACATTGGGAGGGGAGGCTATGAGCCAATAAGGCACATAGGTCAGCAAACGATCCTATAGCTCCAGGGGGGAGTGGTGGGACATCCAAATGATGCATCATCAGGGCTTAAGTAGTAGGGGCAGAATGCGCATCCTCCTAATGAATTCCAAGATAGGAAGCTGGAGGTGGGAGAATTGTGAAGTAGTGGGCGTAGCAACCGTGTAGTATGTAGAGGGGACATGAGAGGGGGAGCTTAGAGTAAGGGGGTAGTATTGGGAGGGAATAATGGGAGATAGAAGGGAGAGAGGTGGTGGGGAGCAGGGAAATATATGTAGCATAACCTAAAGATACAACTAGACGTTTGAACTATACAGAATAAATTGATATTACATTAACCTGTGAACTAAGCAACATCACAACACATGACACCCTCTGGGAGGTGTGACACAAGAGCATCTGGAGAAAAAGAAGAAAGATGCCAATAGACCAGGCAGGCAGCACGGTGACTGTCCGAATGGCAAATATGATAGAGAGGCGTAAGGTGAGAGTGCCAGCAGAGGCACGGAAATATATAGGAACTGTTGAGTGCTAAGAGTCTAGGGGAAATGCCCTCAATAAAGGGGGGAACCTCAAACAGGATCTAAGGCCCAACGGCACCAAACAACAACAACATCATAGCGTAGTGAGAACATATAAGTCAGACATATCAACAGTGAATTAAACCGAACAGATAGAAGGCTCCCAGTGTCAAGATTGACAGAGTAGGGTTCTAAGCCTAAAGGATGGGTGGGGTCCCACAGAAGGCGGGAGTCCCTAAGTGGTCTGTAGCCTAGGAAACAGGCCCTCAGTATGGGAGAACAGGTAACCTATTGTGGGACCCAACAGTTAGGATCATACAAAAGCAACATAATAACACAATAAGAACATACAAAACAGGCAAATCAACAGTAAGTTAAACCAGACTGATAAATAGAAAGTCTCCAATAACAAGATTGTCAGAATAGGGCTGTGAGCCTAAGGCACGAGTGGGATCTCACAGTAGGCATGGGTTCTTAAGTGTCATGTAGTCTTCCTTTCTTCCGTGAACAATCCTGGGACTGACCAATGGAGAAAGGGAATGAAAGGGAGAGGAAGACAAAATAAGAAAACCTGCAAATTCCTGAGGATCCAGTTGGCGATGTTGAAGGTCCCGGAACAGTGGTCCATTCCAAATGAGGGGCTTGACGTGCAGGTGATCTTGGTGTTCTCTGAGGGAGAGGAGATTCCCCTGGAGGGCTAGCATTGTCACTGGTGATGCCGAGTTTGGGGAGTAGCGCCTAAGCTTCAGGAAGAGTTCTGGCCATAAGCATTGACCCCTGATGCCAAATCAGAATGCGGAAAGGAAAACCCCAGCGATATTTGATGTCCCGTTGCCGGAGAAGTATAGTGAAGGGTTTGAACTCTCTTTCCGCTTGGCCAGGGTGAGAGGGGACAGATCCTGAAAGATTTGTAGGTTGGAGTTGTCAAAGGCGATCGTCTGAAGCCTGCGGACCTCTTTTATGATGGCTTCTTTCACTGTGAAGTAATGCATTCTGAGGATGTCATCCCTGGGTTGAGATGGGTCCTGGGACCGGGGTCTCAGTGCCCGATGAGCTTGATCAAAAAGAAGGTGGTTTTCAGGAGTCAATGGGGAGAGCTGGATAAACAGGTAGAGCTCCAGGTGGGTGGGTTCGACCTGCTCCGGGATCCCCTGGATTCTTAGGTTGTTACATCGTGCACGGTTGTCTTGATCTTCCAGGACTTCTTGTAGCTGAGTGATGTCTTGGCACATTTCATGGAGATCAGTTTCATATGACTGTTGGCAGGTCACCACCTCTTCCACCCGATGTTCTAGATGATTTGTTCTATACCCGATTTCTGCGATGTCAGCTTTCAGAGAGTGGAGAGCCTGTACAGGGGCTTTGACATCTTTTACCTCTTTGAGGAGGGATAGGAAATCCCGACGGGTGATAGGTAAGTGATCTTCGCCCTCAAGGTCTGAATCGGAATGTTCATGGGACGAGTCACGTCTGTCGTTGCTGAGTTTGGCAGGCGTTTTGTTTCTAGAGAGGTAAGGAAAAAGGTCGCCTCCTGCAGGTTTTTTCCCATGTTGGGCATCATGGGAGAGAGGAGGAGTAACGTAAAGGAAGGATAGTGTTGGAGGTATAGGTTGGCTGCTCCGCTGTGTAGATCTAAGCGCTAGGAGAGGTGCATGGGCACAGTCCGCCTCAGGTCATCCTCCGCCTGTGAGGAGTGGGAGTGACGGAGGGAGACGCAAGTGCTCAACCACAGGGATCGAGGCCCGGACGTGGTGGTATCTTAATGTTAGTCGTGTAGAAGCCAGACGGGTAAAGGAGCTGTAAAGTAAGCTCCAAGTTGGAAGAGGTGCAGTACTCTAAGTTGGCCACCAGGTGGGAGGAGATAGCTGTAGCTTGAATATAGCAGGAACTGACATCGCCGTTGCTAAGGGTACTCAGAAGGTAAGTGCCCGTTGTTGGATAAGGCTTTTGCGACTAAGTCCAGTGCAGGTAGAGGGTTGGGGGGGACCTCTGCAGTGATGTTTATTGGTAGGGCGCTAAGTGCAAAGCGGGAGACAGAGGCACTCTTAGGGTAGAGGTCACCAGGGTGATGGCCAGAACCGCGGCTGTGGTGGATGAGATGTGGCCAGCAAGATGGTAAGCTGGGGGAGCTAGACGTGGATGTGCTTACCCTGCCGGGGTCTGGAGCACTGTGGTGTCCCAGGATCCGATGAAGCAGCACATCACTGCTGGCGTGCAGCAGGATCAGCGCCTTCAGACGCGGTGTCTCGGCCACAGAAGTCCGGCGTCTGTGGCACCGTCTGGACTGGACTCCGGGGCTCCAGAGTTGGAAGTAGGCCTCCATCCGTATCAGCACCAGGGATCGGGCCTGGAGTTGGCAGAAGTTACCAGCAGGAGGTGGACGCACCAGGGCAGATGTTCCATCTGGCAAGAGTGATCTTGTGGCAAATTTGTAGAGGAAGATCCTGGCAGGAAAGTCAGGGTACAGCTGCGCCGGATAGGCTGTGATCTCCCACACACTGCAAACGTGTGAGCGGGGGTCCCTTTCTGGTCTTGTTGGGTGACCACAGCCTTCAGTAATGGGTAAAGGTAGGCTTAGGGTGAGAAAAGGGGGTGTAAATCCCCAATAGACTGCAAAAAAGCTGTCTCGGTGCAGGGAGCTCTTGTGTGTTGCAGCCAGCTAGAATGGCATCCAAGCCATGCCCCCTTTACACTTTTATATAGAGTACCAGACACAGAATAGTCACAGAAGGCTTAAGTAATGTATAGCGTAGGATGTTATATCTTGTACTTTATGCCCTGTATTGTACTAAAACGTATGCATGATCATGTCTTACGGTGTACCGTGTACACTTGAATGAAACGTATGAACTGTGTTTTTTGTACTTTATACAAAATAAAGCTACTTTTTCAATCAAAAAACTGACTGCAGTCAGTGATGCAGAGTCTCCCACACAGCTCTCATCATCGGTGAGTAGTAGAGGGTTCAGGAGAATTAAGGAAGGAAAGGTTGGTGTGGTGACATAGCTCTCCCTACAAAGAAATCAACTGGGAGTGCCTTAGGTTTCAGGTAGTAGTTGAAGTAATGATTAAGGTATTTGGTCTTTGTTGTGCATTGTTGTGTGTATCTAAGGAATGCTAAATGTAATAGAGATTTAGGGGCCTATTCATCAAGAGCTGAGAGCATGAGATGAATAGGCTCTTTTTTTTTTTCTATCACTGCTTATTGTGACAATGCTAAAAATCTGTTACTCCTACAATTTAACAAAAAAAAATGATCACAGGGCAGCTGAGCGATGAACTGCAGATGGAAGACGTGTCATTTACTGCCGTTACCCCTTATATCACTTAATACCTACTATTTAAACCTTAAAATAACAACACAAGACAAGCGTTTTGGCAAAATAATAGGTCACAGTTTATTGAATAATGAATGAGCTTAAATTGGTGGTGGAGAAGGCAAGTTGCGAGACGGCACAATTAATATACATAACCAAACAGTGTATGGCCATACGGCACTAACCACTGCTCCCAGGACCATAGTCCTATACGATTAGCAGGTGCTAAATCTGGCAGCAGAGTGACCACACCTCCTCTGGACTCCCAATGCCTTGCCCACACAATGCCTATCAAGGGACCCCCGAACTGGGGAACCAAGAGCCAAGGTACTTCGAGGAGGGCAATGACCTGCGGCCAATCAGCGACAGCATCGTATTATCGGTCGCCGGCTCACAACTGCCTTTCTGCCAACTGTGCCTGCTCTGCATAGGAAGAAAACCAACATTAACATTAAAGCATAACCACGCCCTTGCTGACGGTTGAAAGGGAGGGAATTTCCAGCAAGGAAGAAGCTTATAGCTTCACTTGTCATTATGTCCTGAAACAGTAAGGGTTATCTAGCATTGTTGGGCTAACCTCTGCATATGTGCATGGGCATGAGTCAGCTCGCACATGAACTCTGGAACAGTGAGCTTTCAGTTGCATTAGACTATAGACCAAGCTCTTTTTTACAGATGACAGTAGTTTAACTTGTCTTCTTACAGCCATACTAATTTACAGAAGAGAAAGTATTATTTCTTATAATACACAAGATTTTCTAATATTTTCAGATATACAGAGACCCAGGCTGCCAGAACAGAAATATTATATTTATGTCCTGGCTCCCCCTGTATCTGTCTACAACTCAACAAACAACAGTGCTGATAACTGATGTACACGAATAATACATAAAATAGAACCCCCTGTATCTTTCCTGCATTGTTCCAGGTCTCACTGTGGCAATGGGGGTCCCCCCCTTTCAGCCACAAGAGCATTTGTCAGTCGGGTCAAGGTGACGTGAATCGAATGGACTTCACTCTGATTTGCTGTAACATTGTCCCTGCAATGTTGCTGAGCTTCGTATTGCGAGGGTCATTAGGTAGTAGCAGCTGCTAGTGAGGACAGGTAGAAATTGTGCATGTGGGGCTGTTCTTTTTGGTGGGAGAGGGGTTGAATGTACTTATGTGTTGCTACAGTGTGAAGAGGGGAGAATATGCTGCTACATTGGGTGTGCCAGAAGGACTAGGTCGCACCTAATTTCCCTCACTTTACTGAAAACAATCTTCAAATGCTGCATAAACCAGTGGCAGATTCACACAGCACCCACTCACCGTGGTGAGCAGGGACATATCTCTCAACATTCAGGACAAACATAGTGTAGGGACAGTTTCCCCAGCTTGGGACTATCCCGCCTAAATGGGAACAGTTGGGTGGTACGGCAGAGCGAGAAGGGAGAATGTGTTACAGGGGAAAGAGAGTGACATGTGCTATAACAGAGATGAGGTGGAATACAGAGGTAATGTGTTACTAACGAGGTAAAGGGGGAGGAAGGATATCTTATTGCAGAGCTGAGGGGGAGAAATGTGTTTGGTAGTGAACAGGGAGGAATTACAGTTATAAGGATTAACAAATAACATAACTGTAGTGTGAATATTGTATATCAAATGAATCCATTGATAATTTGAGCTACTCTGTGAACTAAGATGTAAAATGTGAAGCCAGAAGTACTGGTGTGTGTTTATTTGGTGGCTCTGCCCACCTCTGTGTTAAAAGATAGCAGTGTCATGTTTAGGAGAAGCTGAGTAAGCTTCACATTCTGGGGTGAGCATATGTCCTGGTATAGGATGGAGTTTTGACACCTGAATAGACTTTTAGGAACCACTCAGCATGATGTCTTACACAAGGATGATGGCTTGCTATGTTTTATATAGACAAATATAATGCAGTTTCCAAAATGCAACTTACAATCAATAAAATTAGTGATCAACCACATATTTATAAATAGCATGATGAAGAGCAGCCCATACATCAAATAAACCTGCCTGTCACTCCGGGAATTGTGAGATAATTAGTATGAGCTCACCTACTACACAGGACCTATTGATGTTTGGTAGCTGGAGACTTGTAAATTTGTATTGGATATATTAATAATAAAATTGGGTATGTGTGACACTCCCCAGGAAAGTTATGTTACATTTTAGCATGTGTTATGAAACAGAGATGTAAATCGTGGTTGTAAAACTGTGTAACAGGCCCCCATGGGGCCAAACCCCCCAGAGAAGGGGAAAGGTGACAAAGTGTCTTTAAACAGATGAGACTTACAAGAAATTGTCAGTCTTTTTGGGAAATCAATAAACATGATAAGCCGTCCATCTTCCAAGCCAATTTCCCTTGGTGCAGATTATACAACTCATATGTAAGTTTATATTCTGAAACTTTGTCCTTTTATTTTTAAATCTGTTTTGCCGCAAATTTAATCATCTTTATTAATTGTTTTTATTACCTGTAAGCATTGCGCTTTTTGTATATTAAATCTAAATAAGTGCTAATAAGTGCTGTCCTTAATGTTTCCAAGTCACGAGTGTGCAGAGGGCGGTTTGTGACAGGTAAAGGTAGTCAGGAGTGGTTTTCTGATGAAATAGAGGTGATATATTGTTCATCTGTTTGAATATATGATAAGATATTAAATCAGGGAGTGACATTGGCGGCTATCCCTGACATGTTACTATAGAGATAAGGGCAGGGCCGGTGGAGGTCACATCCCATCACTTGCGGAAATGCACTTCTGTCCCCATAGGGACTTTTTAACAATGTTTCCAGGTATGGCATAATTAACACATGGCATAACTGCAAAGAGATTTGGTTTTTTCCTGTAGTAAAATCTATGAATTTCACATATTTAAGTTTTATTGAGGCCTCTTTAAATGAGTATTGTGTCACAATTCGGCCATACGGCAAAAAATGTTTAAGCACCCCTGCAATAAAGGATTGATCTTTATTTTGCTAAATCTAAATCTCTTAACATGTGGTAGATGTACCCCCTGGGTACCTCAGACAGGTTCAAAGTGTACTTTAACCTGCTTAATTAAACTAAGAACTCAAGTATGGTGGTTTAAGAAATACTGAAACATATCATCATCAGCTATTTATATAGCTCCACTATTTCCATAGCACTGTAGAGACAACTCGCTCACATCAGTCCCTGCCTCATTGGAACTTGTTCCCTAAGAGAGACTAAGGTCATTTAGAATTAGTACTTTTTCCACATTCAAAAACATAAAGGGTTTCTTGAAAAACATTTATACACATTAGGTGATACTACTTAGGGCTAGATTTACTAAGCTGCGGGTTTGAAAAAGTGGGGATGTTGCCTATAGCAACCAATCAGATTCTAGCTGTCATTTTGTAGAAGGTACTAAATAAATGAAAACTAGAATTTGATTGGTTGCTATAGGCAACATCCCCACTTTATCAAATCCGCAGCTTAGTAAATCTAGCCCTTAGAGTCAGTTTACAGACTTTGCCTGGTACATGTCATATATTTACCATCAGAAGAGGCAAATGATACAAAATAGTTGAGAAGCCCTATTCAATTAGACAGGAAATTGGAATAGGAAATGACAAGATTTTAGATTTTGTTGGACTGTCCATGTACAAGCTGCTTTACTAAATGAACAAAAGTATTCAGACCCTTGACCATTACACCAATAGGGACTGTAATCACATTGTATTTAAATACATATACTTTAATATGGAGTTGGTCCCCCTTTTGCAGCGATAACGGCTTCAATTCTTCTTGGAAGGCTTTCCATAAGATGTTGAAGTGTTTCTGTGGGAATTTTTGCCCATTCATTCTGTAGAGCATTTATGAGGTCAGGCACTAATGTTGGACGAGTAGGCCTGGCTCGCAATCTTTGTTCAAGTTCAACCAAAAGGTGTTCGATCGAGTTGAGGTCAAAACTCTGTGCCAGCCAGTCAAGTTCTTCCACACCGATTTCATCAAACTATGTCTTTGTAGTCCTTGCTTTGTGCACTAGGGTACAGTCATGTTGGAATAGAAAAGGACCTTACCCAAACTGTTGCCACAAAGTTGGAAGCAGAGCATTGTCCAAAATAACTAGGTATGCTGAAGCATTAAGATTGTCCTTCACTGGAGTTAAGGGACCTAGCCAAACCCTGAAAAACAGCCCCATACCATTATCCCTCCTCTACCAAACTTCACAGTTGGCATAAAGCAGTCAGGCAGGTAACGTTCTCCCGGCATCCGCCAAACCCAGACTTGCCAATCTGACTGCCAAGCAGACATTCGTGATTCGTCACTCCACAGAACACGTTTCCACTGCTCCACAGTCCAGTGTTGGTGTACTTTACACCACTCCATCTAACACTTGGCATTGGTCTTGGTGATATGAGGCTTGCATGCAGCTGTTTGGCCATGGAAACCCATTCCATTAAGTCCTGACGCACAATTTTCGCACTTACATTAATGTCAGTGGAAGTTCGGAACTCTTCAGCTATGGAATCAGCAGAGCATTGGCAACTTTTATGCACCATGCGCCTTAGCAGTCATTTACGCCGCTCTGTGATTTTATGTGGTCTTCTGCTTCATGGCTGAGTTGCTGTTGTTCCTAAGCACTTCTACTTTGTAATAATATCACTTACATTTGACCGTGGAATATCCAGCAGGGATAACATTTTAGGAACTATCTTATTGCAGAGTGGCAAGCTACTATGGTACTATGCACAGTACTATGCTTGAAGTCACTTAGCTCTTCAGAACAACCCATTTTGCATCACAAATGTTTAAAAATGGAGACTACATGGCTAGGTGCTTGATTTTATACACCTCTGGCAACAGGCCTGATTGAAACACTTCAATTCAATAATTAACATGTGTGACCAAATAATTTTGTCCATATAGTGTATGTCCAATTGCAGCTCATTTATCTTGCTGATTGACGGTTACCCGAAGTAAAGAGGTTACTTCCTATTTTATTTGTCTAAACATTGCAAGATTATTAGCCCATTACAAGGGCTAGTGAAGGGCATCAACCAACCACATTTTCTGTGCTGCAAGATGATCGCCTTTCCAATGGAATTTGATGTTTCAGAATTACACTTTGTAATGTTTCACCACAATGGTCAAGTTTCAGCAAATTGGGTGTGCAGATCAGTATATTTGTGGCAAACTTAAAGGTACTCCAAATGCATTTAGTACATAGGAAATATAATGCAGAACATAATCTTTGCCCTTAAAACTGTGCCGATTTTCTGTAATAACAGAAGGTTTATTAATTAAAGTATTGTCAGGAATCACACACACAGTCCGATTTGGCACAACCTGCAGTGGAGGCGTCAATTCTAACAAGAGGTGATATTCACCAGGGACCCCTGCAATGATATATGGGCTTGGCTGCTATACCTTCTCAGGTAGGGAACAAGCAAGAATGATGTGGAACTCACTGGTGTAGTTTGGAAAAAGCAGGACACACTGGTGCGGATGGAATAACCAGGACACACTGGCGTGGTGTGGAATAACCAGGACACACTGGCATGGTATGGAATAGCTAGGACATATTGACGTGGTATGGAATAGCCAGGAAATGGGCACAGGGATGCAATATGTAGGAACACAGGAGTTAACCAGGATTAAACAAGGTTTTACCTTCTGGCACCCTCTTACTGTAAGAGGGGCCTTATATATACTGAAGCCAATAGGTGGGCATGGAAGGAAGGAGCCATTAAGTAGAGCCATATTTGATAAATGAAACGGGCATGCCCACTACTATGCATGCCTGACAAATCAAGGACGGGGAAGGGAATCCTCAGTGCTGGACCCTGGAGAGTGTAGCATGGGGTTCATTGTGTGACAAGTAGGCCCTGAACATCAATGAAATAATATAAATTGAAGGGCAATACTGGGCAGCACGGTGGCTCAGTGGTTAGCACTTCTGCCTCACAGCAGTGCGGTCTCGAGTTTGATTCTTGACCATGCTCTATGTGGAGTTTGTATGTTCTACCTGTGTTTGCGTGGGTTTCCTTCGGGTGCTCCGGTTTCCTCCCGCAATTCAAAAACATACTAGTAGGTTAATTGGCTGCTAATAAAATTTCCTTAGTATCTCTTGGTGTGTATGTTAGGGACTTTAGAGCACCAGTGGGGCAGGGACTGATGTGAGTGAGTTCTCTGTACAGCGCTGCGGAATTATTGGCGCTATATAAATAGCTTATGATGATGATGAAGTTGGACAGCTCATCCTGGTCATTAGTAGTGATAATAAAGCCTCATGGGACAGAATATAGATTATACAGAACAAGCTGCATACATGAGTTAATCTTCATATCTTGGCATGTCTTGTCTTCACTGAGTGGCATGCATCAGCTGCAAATTACACTTGGTTATATTAATTAATGTAACACAAAGGGAGTGATTTTTGCTTATTAAGTACTTACAAGCAGACTGACTGTCTGGGCAAGTACCAAAGGAAACACTTAGGGCTAGATTTACTAAGCTACGGGTTTGAAAAAGTGGGGATGTTGCCTATAGCAACCAATCAGATTCTAGCTTTCATTTTGTAGAAGGTACTAAATAAATGAAAGCTAGAATCTGATTGGTTGCTATAGGCAACATCCCCACTTTTTCAAACCCGCAGCTTAGTAAATCTAGCCCTTAGCCTTGTAAAAAAAACAACACTAAAGTAAAAACAAAATATCAAGAAACTGCAGTGATGGCCCATTAACCAATACAATACAAAGGACCAAAATGTAATAGTATATATGAGTGGCAGTAAGTAAATGGTAAACAAACAGCTTTGTATCCACATTTTTTCTGGGCCTGACTGTGAGATTTTCTTGTGACATTGTTTAAAATGTATTAAAAACATTTTTTTAAAAATCTGTTGAAAAAAAATAGAGTTTGTTGGTGCAAGGAAGCAAGAGGCTGAATGTCGAGAGCAGGAAGACGCAGAGTTTTTGGCCCAGAACCAGCAGATTAGGAATAACAATATGAAGGCAAAAGTATAGTAAGGAGTAAGTGAAAAGGCTGTGCTGACAGAAGGTAGCTACATTTAATACTCAAGACTGGAGGAACATTGAGGTACGATATTTGTTAGTAATGGTCATCTTTGTATTAAATGCTACACTGAATTGGCTTCTTTTCCAACTGTCACTGTTCTGTGCACGTCATGATGTCTTATCGTGTACATTCTAGTTTAAATGCTGAAGAAATGATACAAAAAAACATTTATTCAATAGTATAAAATATTTATTAAAATAATAAAATACAATTATGGCATAAAAAGTGCACATTTAAATCCAGTGCTTTATGTGATCACAGTCTGTGTGCCCACTAGTCACAGAACAGCTTTGGCAGACAGACTGGTAAAACACAAGGGTTGGGGCCCACCCCTTGTATATATGTAGTCCACATACACTGTCTGGGCGTGTGCTGGGCGAGGGGAATGCATTCATCACGGAATCTCATAAGAATGTTGCCTTCATATTATAAAATGCTTGTGTCTGAGGACGAGTGCATTTATATGTAAAGTAGAAACCAACGTTTTCTCTAACAAAAGGGTTGAACATGTAATAAAGGATGGACGGGCAAAATAAGGAGACCAGTGCGGTTTGGAGATATGTTGAATAAATGCAGTATATTCCCATGTGTCATACACTTATATTTTAGTTTCTTCAATTACATTTTAAAATAAGTATACAAGCAATATTCAATATTAATTAGAACCTATAAATATGTACTATATACAGAACTGATTCTTTAAAGCTCACAGTTATGAGGAAGATACTGCAAATACTGTCATACCTTTGTACGCCCAGGATACTCATCCTGTAATAATAGTCTACGTACATTTCTAACATACTCACGGTGAGAAATGTCTCTAATGATCAGGTCTGCTTCCTACATGTATCAATCTCGGCTCTGCTAAAATGTATCATCCATTTGTGTATAATAAGAGTCTGGAAGAGACATAGCTTTCCGAAGACTAACTACAAAACAGTGAAATAGGCAAGTGGTATAGAGCTAAAAAAACAAGCTTAATTGCACTTCTGAGTGTTTACTCAAATAACTGCTACAACATCCTTTTCATTTTGGGTGGTTTCCTCAAAAGCAAGTCCTACATTGAATTAAGGAAATTGCCTATAACCATTTCGTTGAGGAATTATTCCTCTGTCCAGGATTTCTTGTCAGCTTCTGAAGTGGTAAGTCTGTTTGATGTAGCATTGGTCTTTTCGGATGTCTTGATCTACTATGTACTGAACAGTTAAAAAGGGAACCTTCAGCATTTTTTTTCAGTGCAAGGTCATTATTGTGTTTCCATGTCATCCAGTAATACTGATCCATTATTACAGGTTGGCTACGAATAAAACTGGATTTGGCTCAGGATTGGATTAAGCTTGAACAATGACTTCAGCAACTCCATGTACTAGACTTATCTCATTGCTCTCGAAACTTGCCATGAGTTGACGTGGACCAGGACGCCGAGGTGTGAATCGTTCAGTGATAGAGATGGATTTCAAAGGCCCAACATCTCTGTAGAGGGAAAAATAATTATTGTGAGATATCAAGAGCTACAGTGTTTGGGATTAGCCAATGGAGCTCTGTGTCAGACAGCACGGAGAGGACACTGGAGTATTTAAAGTGCAATTACAGACATTGGGGGCAGACATTTTGCTGATTGAATCAATATTCATAAGAATGCAGCCCATCAATTCACCATGAACTAGTACCTCATGAATATTAGTCAGCCGCTGATTCCTAGTGAATTTATAGGATGCATTGTCATGAATATAGGTTCAGGCCACAAAATGACTGTGCCCTCTTTAAGGAGTGTTGGAGATTAAGATAATTGGAAAAGTGGATAATGAAAGACTGATGAGTATTGTGTCATACGCTTGGCTGTCAGAGTAGTTAGTAATCTTCATAAGTTAGCTATGTTATATAACACATAATAAGAATTTATTTTTTTTGTTTTTCAATTTGGGTGCATTTAAGAAACTATAGCATAAGAAATATAAGTAAGAGATAGGTCCTTTCATATGATTAAAAAAATTAAGATTAAGGAAATATAAAAGAATGGAAATATGAGGGTTTTACTTACCCAACTTGTACAATCTTTGGCCTCTGCAGACCAGGCCCTTCCACATGGAAGCAACCATTGTGCAGCGGTGTTTGGAGTGGGTTTTGGAATATAATTTCTGCCACAATTTGTTGACCAACCACAGCTTCACCATGTACCTGTAACACAGACATTACAGTTTGACCTACATTATTCCTGATACACAAACACATCTTACTACCTGTATTTTATATTACACAAAATCTAATGCTTTATTATCATAAAAACACACTAGTTTACAATATTTTAACACTGGCTGACACATCCCTCAGCATTGCATGTTTCTGTATTATAAAGAAATCAACTATATCAAGTATCATGTTACATGCAGTTGATGCAGTTAACCAGATAGCTATACTAGTAGGTTTCTTCAACTTTTAGAATAATTTAGTACCAATATATAGGCAGAATCAACATCTTGAACAAAGGGCCAAACAGCCAAACCTATGTCTAATTTAGCCACTTACACTTTATGGGGCACACTTAAAGGTAGACTTCTAAAAACAAAAAGTGGATTTGTTGCCCGTAGAAATCAATCAGATTCTTGCTATCATGTATCTAGTACATTCTAGAAACGTGTGCAGTTGGACAATGACTGCACACATAGAAGTCCTTTTACTGTCTAGTTTTTAAAGGCATAACAATGGATGTAGAGGTATTTGTATTTCATTACATTATTTTATTGTGTACAAATAGGGTAATGTGACTTTAGAATTTACTTTCAAGACGCATCTCTATGGTATCATTAGGCGTAAGTATACACACTTGTATGCCCAGCACAAATACTATGATTCTTTTACATGTACTAATTTTTTTAGTTGTAGTCTTATTCTGCATAAGTTAGTAGTGCAAATACGTCCAACTTTAAACCAGGCCATTTATTTGGAGCAATTTGCACAATCCATGTTGATACATATGCCATAAAACTAAAGGATTAATAGTAGTATATTGAATCATGAGTCTAGCAAACTAAAAATTGCATACTGTAATTATAAGGCAAAGATATTAATGAATCTAACCACAAAGCCACAGATTGCAAATACAGAAATTGGGAATACCTTGATGGTGAGATCTGGGGTTCGTATCCTAAATGTGTGCTGTTTGGCTAATTTCTGTCCAGTTTCTTGCACAATCCCAGACACTGTTAACATCATGGCTGACTGATCCACAAGCTGTGTCCGATATTCATTGTAACTCACCGTCATTCCAACTGCCTTGCCTGTACAAGGGAGACAGAAGGAATTAATATCTCAAATATAGAAACAGATTAAAAAATAAAGGGTTACAGTGATTTGAGGAGTTTGCGCAGATAATGGGAGATTGACATGGAACTTTGATACAATCACAAAAATAACTGTACATAATATTCCTTAAAAATATGTTGTCTATTAATATAAAATGTATCCCATAAATTACCAGTACGTAGGGAAAGGCATTGTATAACATAATAAAACTATAACATAGTAAAACATAATTGAATAAGATTAATCCAGATAATAATATGGAGAAATATACATTGTAAAAAAAATGTACAGTGTTATATAGTTTAGTCAGTCTGTCAATCATGCCATGGTAATGATAAAATACAGACAGATCATTAATATAACATATTCTGATGTTGTTCCTTTTGTGAACTTCACATTCAACATTTAATGGATCTTAATTTTCTTCACATGAGTTTTCAGTAGTGTAACAAATTTGTAACTTCCTCCCTTGAAGTATGACACAGACAGACAATCACAAGAGTGATTTGTTATAACTCACTTTCTCCAGGGTTCAGCTTTATATCACGAGCTTCATTCTTAAATGACTCTTTGCAGACCCCGTTATAAAACATAACAGCAACTGACATAGATAAGGACACTGAGCGGCGGCTGTTGCTGCCATTTTTCAGCAAGACACGGATACTGAGGTCATTGCCCATGCTGACACCATCCTGGGATTCGATGCTAAGTGACACGTCACTTGTCTCTTCAGGCTCTACCTCCGCCAATTGCTTGTTACCATACTGAGCGGCTGTGCGCACTGAGTTACGTTCCGCTGCAGAGCCTGTTGGTGGAAAGGCAGCAGTTAGCAGACATACAGCGTCACAAATACTGAAAGCTTGGGACAGAAAATGTTACTGTGATATATATATGATATGGCATGAAAAGTGTTAGTGTAACAAATAATGTAATGAAGGCTAGTAGTAAGATACAATAAGTATTTAAATTCATACCTCTCGGACTGATAAAGACTATATAACTCATTAGATTTCATATTAATTTGAGACTTTTCCTTTTCTGCACTTACTAACGCAGTATGATATGCTTCCAGCTATAATTATATTCAATTCATTCTGATTAATGCCGTAGATAGTGTTTTCTACAATGCCTTATAATATAATATATGTAATAGGTGATCTTGTTACCTTCAGGATGTTTGTAAAGGTAAGTGATGTCCTCCCTTGCATTTGATCCCACAGCCTTGGTGCTGATATTGTGTCCGACTGCTCGTTCTTCAACATGAACCTTCTTAAACTTCCCATTTGGCATTCGTTGGTAGAAGACTTTGTCACTGTTCACCTATGTCACACAGAACAGTCAGCTCAGCTTATTTTTACCTCTACTTGATGCTCAGTACTAGCAATATTACAGTAAAACCTCTTCTGCTTGTTATCATAAACTAAATGCTTTCATTTTAAACAGTAGGTCAAAATTAGATTGCCTGTGTAGAATAAGCGCATTAGTCAGGTCACAGAGAAATGTAATTACCTCAGCAAAAATGAACGGAGTGTCGTATTTTATATTCACTAATCCATCCTTAATAGCAAGTAGAGGAGAAGGACCACAACAGTATATACCTGAAATACAAAGTAATAGACACAGTGTGAGGCACGTAGTGAGAAGAGAAGAGTGTTGTAGTAGGGAGGAAACAATTCATGGGTAGAGAAATTATTTCAGGAAACATATGTAACGTGCACGAAGGGAAATAGGTAACAAGAAGTGATAAAGATAATTTAGATTAATGTTAAGGTCCATTACCATTGCTGGTCTCTTGTGGTGTTGCATCTATGGCCTGCCATCCATTGTACTTTGCAGACAGGTCAGGACGTGTCATCCAGCAGTCATTCCAACAGTGATAATTCCTTGATAGATAAACATAAAATTAATATAAAACTCTTGACCACAGCCATTTTTTAAAAGGTTTGTTTCTATGTTTGTTTATGTAAATATATTATTATTTCACTTTATGGATTTTTCTCCATCACTTACCAGACAGAATCACTGTTTTTATCCTCTAATGGCTTCATATTCTCATCAAAATAAACATCAAATGTTAGGTTCCCATCAGTGTCGTGAGCGGAAGCAAAATTGGTGACAGTACGTCCTGGAATTCCAAGACAACGGAGCACTAGAAGAATAGAAATGAGCCTATGAGCCGGAGCTGCTGTGCACTTTTCTTAAAAGACATACTGGTTCTTACACTATTCTCAGCCTTTATTATACTGTATGCACACAACTGGCAACTACCTCTAATGTCAATGGAAAGTTCCATGTGTTAAGGATCTTTCCCTAGAAATGTCCCTATTTTTCTATATTTGCTCATTGCTGTTTCTATTACTTGCCTCCGACAATGCATCAATATTTAATATCTGAATAGTACAATTCCTTACATTGAATTACAATTTCACTCTCTGGGTTTTATTAGTTATTGAAAAAAGGCATTTACAAATAATAAACAACTACTTTATAAACACATTCCGCGAATATACAATGATGGGGGTTTTAGTGCAGCTTCGTCCAGGTAGACAGTACTACGCATGATGGGCCTGATTAATGTCCGAACGCAACTGGAATGTAAGTTGCGTTTTTAAACAGAGCATGCAAATTGAGCGTAGTTACGGCCATATTCAAATCTAAGCGTATCTCAAGATACATTTCGATTTGAATCATGGTGGAAGTATGCTCTTTGTCTGAATAGTACTTGCAGTATGTACACACAGAACAGACTAGAGTATATGCACAGGGTTGTGTACAATAAAAGGTCATATCAGAATGCATAAAACTTTTACTTGATCATAAAATACATTATAAACTCTTAACAGTATTATCATTTATATAAATATTGATTTTCAAATATATATTTTTTTTACATTATTTACATACAGTAAATAAGGATGCTATCATTACGTACTATACATGAAATGCCCTTTTATGTTATACTTTAATTGTATACAGTTTTTCTGTGATAGATAGTGACACGCAAATGTGTCCTTTTTAATTCAAAGTCCATGCCACGTAGTCATCATTATCAGTTGGCATTTACACCTGACCCGTGGGCGTACAGGTTAAAACAAGTGTACATACATCAAACACAGGACTTGAATAAGCCGCCTCTGCGTTGAAACGCCCTATCTGTACATAGCCTACATTAGTCTGCCCCTTCCCTAACTCCCCAGTTTTGCCTCTTAAGTCGTAGACAGTCATAATTGTCAGTTGCATGCAGACATGAATTGCATACGATTGCGTTCATTTGCGTTAAGTCCATATCTGGACATGTGCAGAGCTACGCAAGGTACTGTACACAAACAGACGTTCGTCCGAATATGAATCAGGCCCTATGTGATTAAGTTTACATACCCAGCAGCACAAAGAGTCCCTGGAAATTATGTTAGAATGTTGGCAACAATCTACTTTATAAATGCCTAGTGGCGTGTGTGGAAAAAAAAAAAAACAAGCTGCAGCGCCACCTGCTGGGCAGAGTTATACACTGACCTATATATTTCTTGAAGGAGAAGTGACAGTTGGAAGTGGTTGGTGGTTGCCGGGGGTGACAGTGGGGAGTTTTTAACACCTTAAGTAGCTTGATGAAGGATGTGGCGATGAAGATGAAGGATGAGGTGATGGAGAAAAATGATGAAGTGGTGACATGTGGACAAAACCACGTTAAAAAAGGGCGCTTGCGTCGGGAAGTAACGCTCTTCCCCTGAGGAGGCCTGGGCTATGGCCCAAATGCATGACAAGAACCTTTTTAACACCTTAAGTAGCTTGATTTGACTAGAATACATGAGTATCATGCACGGGTTAACTTGTATATATATATATATATATATATATATATATATATATATAAAGGTTGAAGTTTAATACCATTGATTTACGCAGTAGTTGTAATACCAACATCCCAACCGAATGCTGGTTTTACAAAAAGGCCAAAGGTCATCTGCCTAATGTGGACAAGGAGAGCAAGCCTCACACAAAATAACATGAGAGAGGATTGTGCAAGGAGTGATTATTAGTTATTCGATTCATTATGTAGAGCACTTTTGTTTCCATGAAGATTATAATGTTAATCCACAAACTGAATAATAATGGAGCAGAGTTGGAGCTATGATCTTAGACTTCCTTGTTCATGGACTGCAATATTATACATCCAGTAGGCACACAATGTTGACATGATCAGATACATGGAAGATGGACAGCTAATCTCAGCATGTCATTTCACCTGTTTCTACTTCTCTCTGTATTGTCAGTCACATTTTTAGTACAACTTTCATTATATTGCATGGGATAACAAAACAAACTGTGTAGCAAATCAATACCCAATCACACAATCACATACATTTAAAATTACTTTTTCCATAGAACTACAATAATACAAATTTAAAATATAAATACAGCATAAATATGTAGAAAATGTGTTTCCGTAATGAAGCCAAAGCCCAGTGATCTTATCCAGTCTGATTGTAAATTAGCCAATTTTACATAAAGTCTCAATAATGATTTTAATTTAAACATCTAGTACCTGGATTTGTTCAGTAGTTCAAAATATTTTCTTAATCATATAACAATATAAAGTTAGTGAAATCTGAGTTATTTGTGAGTTGAATTGCTGTTCCGGGCTTACCAGTCAAACAATATGGCAGACAGTGATTCTTTTTATATGTTGTTAAATCATATCCCGCATTTGAGAAGATAATTTTTGGTAGTTGCATTAAAACATTTGTGTCTTTGACTCGTTTTGTACTAAGTAGAGGGGGTAAAAATAAATTCTAAATCTAATCTACCTGTCTTATTTACAAATGACCATTTTTCTGAAGTAATCTAACCTACACCCTCCATCCAGTTAAAATTTCCAAAGACTCCATAAAAGCCCCTCTTACATTACCTGTTGTTGTAACAGCAGCAAACACCCAACACTGTCCGTATTTCACCGGCGTCCCTGACTGGTGATACCGGAGCAGAATATCCACACTTCCAACCCAAGAAACAGGGTTCACCCCATCAGCATAATCACCAGACCAGCTGCCAGCAATGACACCATTATCATCCATGGAATTCACCTAGTAGAGCAAAGGAAGGAGGGGAAATTAGCTGTAGGTCATGGAGGATATCAATTAAGGATAAAGGAAGGGGGAAAAAAAATAGATAGAGAAAAGTAGGTGGTTTTCCATTCTCATGCTCTCCAGTTCAGAAAGGTTCTCACCATGGCAGATATCACTCGAGTAACACTTATGGGATCTCCTCGTGATGCAGGTGAAAGACTTCCACGGTCCAGTATATAGAGGACAGCATCTAAAATTCCTTTATCAAACTGTAGGTTAAAGAGAGTGAAATCAATGAATTGAATGACTAGCGTCGTTTGACAATGGTAAATTGTCCAGTTCAAATGCAATCACCTTTACTGCAAAGTTTAATACATTTTAACAGTCTACGCATTTGTGAGCACAACACACAGCAGACAGCAAGATTTGCATCATGTATAGGAAAGTAAAGTTACAAAGAGATACAGACAAAAGGCTGGACATCGAATGCAAGAATGTTTCTTTAAATAAGTCCACCTTCAGACATCTTTATGTCCTTTACAGTGTTCTTTATTTTGTTGCACATACGACAACAGAATTATTATATACATGGAATTGTATTGATTACACATTCCTTGGATTGACCAGTTGTATACAAGGGAAACAAGAATAAACAAATCTGTATGTGAAATATATAGCTGAAGGTGGACTTGTGCATACAGATTTGTTTATTCTTGTTTCCCTTGTATACAACTGGTCAATCCAAGGAATGTGTAATCAGTACAAAGACATTTTTTTAACCTTTCAGAAATTTTTTACTAGGTCTATGTAAGAGAAAGGTGTTTGAAGCAGAGACTGGAAAATGTAAAAAAAAAACTCATAACGTCTACTTCCATACCTGTCCATAATTCCAGGAACGTTCTCCAATTTGCTGTTCTGTACCATAATAAACCCTCCCAATCTCATTGAGAACATATTCACAACGCCAAGCTTCATTATCCATGAATACAGCATCCACTAGAAAACGAAAGCAAAAATAAATTGACTAAGCCATAAATATTTGAAATTTCTACAGACCCCTAGATTAGTTAAGAAGTAGAGGACTTGAAACTAGAATGTAATTAACAAATGAAATAGGAAAAATGTGTGTATACTTACAGCGACACCAGGCATTAAACAGGATATAGACCTTGAGTTTGGAGTCATTATAAGATTCTCCTCCACTTTTAATACTGAGCTGGTACTTTCCCACAGCAGCCTGAGCAGAGGTATTCACCCACAGTGTGACCTTCTGACCGCTGGCCTCACCCACTTGACATCCCCAGCCACCCTCATCAAACTCCTTGACCAGGGGCAAGGTTATTGGCTGAGAGTTGCCTGAAAAAGAGTCACAAAACACACCAATATAAATTGAAGAAGAGGTGCTTCAAACCAACAAAATTAAGAATATATTAGGATATATTATTGGTATTAAATTACTATGTTGCAACAGGGATACATCAGAATGTATAATCTGAGACACCCCACAGAAAGCATATTTTCTCAATCCCCTCCTAAATACTATTTTGAGTGATTAAGAAACCATACAGAGGCAAATTAATTTTATTAACATGGCCGGTACTTATCCCTCATATCATATATCACACAGGGAACGCCTCAAATAATGACTAGGGCGTTACTTGAAGAGAGTGCTGAGAAACTGTCATAGATCAAGTATAGTCAATGAGAGACTTTTGTTTCATTGCAATATTTAGGAATTTATAACACAGTGACACCTGTGTATAGAATAATATATATGTGTTTACTCACAGTGACTCAATATGATTTGTGAGTCCCATTAAAGAGGAGTAAAAATCATTTAACAGATCCTAAGCCCAAGTGGAAAACATACATGTTGGCATATACTACATAGTGAAATGATGACCGACGTGACCATTTCAGAGGGTACAGTGCCCACATGTAAACCACAAATGTTAATTTTACCACTCACCTTGTTGTAGCAGGACGCAGACCTGATCACTGGTGGCACTGAATGCCCTTTGAAATGTGACACAGATCTGGAAGGGCTGCCCCCTTCTTACAATTAATTCATCATATTCATACTCATCGGTGTGATGGGCTCGACGTGTTTCCCCATTCCGAGATTTAAGCAAGTCAACACTCTGAATTTTACAAGATGACCCTGGAACTGAAAAAGTTTACATGGTTTCAGATTTAGATATCGAAAGAGAAAATGGGTGGGGAAATAAGTAATGTGAACGTGAACTTAATCAACTAAATCAAGCAGAACTAGTAACATTGAAGGTTAATAAGAATGGGGACTGATGGAATTAAAGCTTATCCTAAAGTGGCTTCTGTGAACAACTGACACATAGGACATAGCTTAAGATCTAAAAGGTAATTTACTAATTAGGGGTAAATGTCCTTACCCAAGGGCAGGTCATCTGTGTTGCTCCCTGGTCTCCCTGGTTCAGTGTTGTCAATTGGTCTGTCATTGTTTCCTCCAGATCCTCCTGAGATTCCTCCCCCTGCATTTCTATCACCAGGTCTCGCATATTCCTCTATGTCTTCTCCTCTGGTATCTGAACAACAGGAGCAGCATCTCATCCACCAGGACTTCTTCCTTTCCACACTTCGTGACATAGTTTATATCTGCACAAGAAAAAAAGTTGTGAATAAATACATAAGTTAGTGTGTATACAATTGTAGTCTTGTGGCCGGGTAGCGAGTTTTATCCAAGAGTGTCAGTACAGTATCAAGTAGAGTTGGTATTTCAGAATCAGATGAGTTAACTTATCTTGTTAGACCGGAAGACAGAAGAGAAAACGACTCATTCTAGTAAGACCTGTCTTGTCAGAAAGCATACTCATGTCTATACAAGCTGTCACATAAATCCTCACAATATAGGTCTTTAACACTGTAATAGAGGCAGGCAATTTAGTTTCATAGTGTTTAGTCATTGTCATGCTGAATCTCTCTTAATCATACTCACTCATAACAGAAGTAGATTTAGGAAGTAACTACCTTATGCTGTTACAGCACTCTAACGTTCTACATCTGACATGCTAGGAACAGTCTCCCACGTCATAGGATCAGTCTAGTGCAGTACACACAGTTATATATTGTAGTTTCCCCCACCCCCTGTTATTCTGAACTTTGTTTAAACCTACACATTTGAAACTTCCACCCTACCTTACATTCAAACCGCTAATCAGCCTGTCCCTTTAACCCCTTGTTTCCTCTGCTGAGTCGCATAATACAGAAACCAAAATAAGAAGTGAAATTAAAGAGGATGTTTTGCCAAAAATGCAACCCCACCCTCCCCCTGTAGCCTCCTTATCCTCTACTCACACATCTCTCCCAGTCAGCACAGTGTCCTCTGACACACAAAATACTGTATTGTACTGGATACTGCCAGCTTTGTATACTAAACGTGTATGTACTTCTAAAAGTATGCATGAACACTCATATGCGAAAGTGACAAATACACATTATTTAGCAAAATATAACACAAACATGAATAGAATTTGACCTTTCACTTAAATATTTGAAAGTCTTTAATACCAGCGAGCAGAAGAGATTATCTCTACACAGTTTGATAAAAATAATCACCATCAATGTTCATTTGTAAGGCGTCACATAAAATATGCAGTGACGGACAAAATAAACCATACATAAAATCAAGTCATACGTAATAGGAGAACATGCACATACTAGATGAAGAAGGTGCAGACATGAGACTGAGGGTAGATATGTCACTAGAGTGTATAATAACATGTATGTATGTATGTATGTATGTATGTATGTATATACATGGGCAGCACGGTGGCGTAGTGGTTAGCACTTCTGCCTCACAGCACTGGGGTTATGAGTTTGATTCCCGATCATGACCTTCTCTGTTCAGAGTTTGTATGTTCTCCATGTGTTTGTGTGGGTTAAAAAATATACTAGTGGGTTACTTGGCTGCTATTAAAAGTGACCCTAGTCTCTCTCTGTCTGTGTGTGTGTTAGGGAATTTAGACTGTAAGCTCCAATGGGGCAGGGACTGATGTGAGTGAGTTCTCTGTACAGCTCTGTGCAATTAGTGGTGCTATATAAATAGCTGCTGCTGATGATCCAACCAGGAGCACTGATATGCAGACATTACTAGCCAAAGGCACAAGCAAGTAAGTAAAGAGCAGAACTCTGGTGCTAGCCAAACAAACATCAGTTTTGTTTTTTTCTCCCAAAATGTAAACAGTATGATCCATGAACAACAAGAACATTAGACAAAAAAAAAAACCAATATGTTGTCTTTTAGGAAAACAATCATTTCTTTTTTTTATAAAAAAAATAATAATGGTTGGCAAACATAATTTTGATGAAGAGCTTCTAGTTTGCATTGAATGAAATAACTAAAAAAGATATTTAAATCTGTTCATGTATTATGACAATTTGGTTTTGGGATCAGTCTAGCCATTTAGAGTTAATGTTTTTTAATGAAATATTAAAAATATGACTGTGTTGTACAGTTAAATTGATGCATGTGTGGCTGTCATTAGCATCCCAAACAGAGAACCTGTACATAATCCAGTAGGTTCCACTGCACTCCCATATATTATATGCATACTGAAGCACAAACAGTATTACAAGTCTATGGAGTCCTCTCCGTGCTGAATGTGTTACTTAAATATTAAGAATAATATGAAGAAAAGTATAAAAAAGAACATTCCTCAATAATTATTACAATTAAAACCAAACACCCAACCATGTCTATTACTGTGGATGCACTCATACTAATCAGGGCACTGATAGGTCCACAAATGCTAACCACTCAGCTGACAAAATCTGCCCATATATCCTGATATATATGTATCACTTACTTCTTTCTGACACCAATAAATACTGGTACAACTGGGTGAAGCTATTGCTTAACTTTTTCTTCTAATTTCTCAGAAATCTTAACAACTGTCTATCTATCTATCTATCTATCTATCTATCTATCTATCTATCTATGTACAATTCATTCATCTATCTATCTATCTATCTACAATTCATTCATCTACCTATCTATCTGTCTGTCTGTCTGACTATCCATCAATTAGACAAAGAACAAAAAAGCATAAAAACATTAATTCACAATATTAGAGCACAGTATATAAAAGCAGAGTATGAAATAAACGTGGCACTGACCTCCAACAGCTGCTGTGTGTATAATGACAGATTTTCTCAGTGTGGTTTATGTTGCAAGGGGTGGCTATAAATCCTGGGGTGGTACTAAAAAAATGATCCACACCCCATAAGACAACCCTTCTCATATCATGCTTTGCCACAGAACTGGAATCCCTGGAATGCAGAACTTGTAACAGTGTCAGTGCTCATCATCTCACACCCATAGGAGGGTCACTCAAACATACCTCACACACCTTATCCTCTCACTGTTTTACATACACTTCTTACTGCAATACTCATGTGTGCACATTCTGCAACTGTATACAAATAAACATGATCTTCCACTTCACATCAAGTGCATACTTCCACGTACTATGTGTTCTCATACGGCACGACTACAACAGATTCACAGAGATCCAACCCCTTCTGACTGTGTGTGTGTGTACAGTGGTTGTAGTGGGCTGGTAAACAGTGGTATATACACACACACACACACACATATATTATATATGTATATATATATATATATATATATATATATATATATATATACATATATATATATACTGTATATTCCTTTACACTATCTTTCTTAACTATTAAACCACTGACACATCGATATATCTCAATTAAGTGACAGGTACACGGACTGGTTTAGTTTTCATCCCTGAATCAGCCCATTGATCAATAGCCATGGTTGTGAAATTCAGTGTTATTACCTTTCACCATATACCGTATTTCCCCATGTATAAGGCGCTCCCATGTATAAGACGTACCTTCATTTTGTCCCCGAAATGTTAAAAAAAAAATATTACGGGAGCTGTCCAAAAAGGCAGGAAGAGTGTAATGGCCGGCTGCTCTGATTGTGATCAGCACACTCTCCCTGCAATCACCCCCCCCCCCCTCCCCCTCCCGCTGCCACTGTGCCTCTGTCCCCCTCCTCCTGGATCCCCGCTGCCACTCTGCCTGTCCCCCACCTGCTGGATCCCCGCTGCCACTCTGCCTGTCCCTCAACTGCTGGATCCCCGCTGCCACTCTTTGCCTATCCCCCTCCTGCTGGATCCCTGCTGCCACTCTCGGCCTGTCCCCCACCTGCTGGATCCCCGCTGCCACTCTTTGCTTGTCCCCCTCCTGCTGGATCCCCGCTACCACTCTCTGCCTGTCCCCCTCCTCCTGGATCCCCCCCCCCCGCTGCCACTGTAACGGTGCCCCGCTACCCCTCTGCTGCCCCTGTAATGCTGCCCCCCCTCCCCTGCATCCCCGCTACCCCTGTATAAGACGCACCCAGGTTTTAAACCCACAATTTTTGGGAAAAAGGTGCGTCTTATACATAGGGAAATATGGTAGTTTTGGTATCTAGTCCTGTAAAACAAAATTTAGTTTTTGCATGTGGGCATAATACCAGACAGGTAACCTTCAGTCTGCAAAAAATGTCCTGATCTGTCCAGCTAGTTCCAACAGCATATATACACAATGTTCCACCCTCTGCAGATGCCACTTTGGTCCTCAGCACTTTCAATGAAAATGAGTGCAATCATGCAAAAACAGACATATGACATCTCAAAATATCATCTGTGCTGCCGGTCCGCAGTTTTGCTCTTTTGTAAATGACCTGTAATGTGCGATGGGTTAAGCTTTGGTGCTGGTAATAAGCAGGCTTGTCAAACACTAATGACACTGTGGACCTGATGAAGAGTATATAAATAATCTATTATTTTATATTTAATTTTATAACATAAGAACAGAATCAGCCACAATTGAATTAGAAGTTGGTCTGAACAAAACTCTCCTCCCCCCACTAGAAACAGTATGTTTGTGTAAGTCAGTTGGTCAAAATTAACATGTCAAAGGCTGTGATCCCTTTCCTGTGGAAAGGTAAACTCCGCCCAGTAGAAAGGTATTATGTTATGTTGCAAAGAGCACAAAGGGTCTCTTGGTGCCCTGCTCCCAGCCTGATAAGACATGCAGACACAGCTCCTTACTGGACATTCTGGATAGTAAGTTGCTTGGGGCCTGGGGAGGCCCTGGCTAGCAGGAAAATGTTATAATGGAGTTTTGAATGAAATAAATGGAAGGTGAGTGAATATGGAAACCTATGGGGGTAAATGTATTAATGTCCGGATTCTTCAACTACGGCGTGTTCAGCGTCTTCGGCGATTAAATTTAAAGCGGCGCTGCATTGTAAAGGGAAGTTTCCCTTTACAATGCAGCGCCGCTTTAAATTTAATCGCCGAAGACGCTGAACACGCCGGAGTTGAAGAATCCGGATATTAATACATTTACCCCATAGTTGGTAATGTGTTTTTGAATGGAAGGCGGTCAAATCTAGATGCATATGTGGTAGCGTATGTGAGAATGAATTATCATTTGTATTTGGTTAGAATATAGCTGAGATATGGAAGTTTGTATACAGATGGTAAATGTGAATGGAATTGTCTGAGTTCAGATAAAATGTTAGTGCAGGAGTTATTTGGAGCTTGTGTTGGTTTTAAAAGTTAGACTTTGGTTTGGTCTGGATAGTGTTACATAAATGCATTCCTTGTAATAATGTTGCAATGCTGTGTAGATATAACATAGGTAATGGTATGGCGTTAGTCTGATTTGTATGTGATTATGTCTTATAATAAGAACTGGGCCCTGTTGCTATGAGAGTTGCATTGGCAGTAAATTAGGCCATTACAAGCACATGTGATTAAGATAGCTGACAATGTGTTGACTCCTGTAATGCTGTACAATTTCTGGAGTTCCTGTTATATTTAGGATGGATTGTTGGTTTAAATCAGGGGTGTCCTACCTTTTAGCTTCCCTGGGCCACATTGGAAGATGACGAGTTGGTTTGGGCCGCACATAAGATACACTAACAATAGCTGATCATCCAAAAAACCATAGAAAACATAGTTAACATATATATATATATGAGAGAAAAAAGTGATATATCTATATATAGATATAGATGTAGATATAGATATAGATATATATAGATATATCACTTTTTTTCAAATCCCCCTATACTTACCTTTCAATCGCCCTGTTCAAAAAATCCTCTCTAGTTATTATACTATAATCACTTTTTGTATTGTTTCGAAGCAATATCAATAAAGTGCATTTAAGCCAGGCATTGTATATCAGGGTGCCCTGACCAGGCCTGCGGTACCTGACATATACTTCACTGTGATCCCAAATTGTGACCTGTTTTGCTAATTACACCACTATGTTAGTTAAGGGATAACAACTTATAATGGGCCAAAGAGAATAATATATAATGCCCCATTAGTATTACAAGTAGAAGTATGTAGCAGGGAGATAAGGTCCATGATGCTCCAGGACCAGGTGACTTTTATTCACTGGTCAGCGTCCCTTGAAATAATAAAAAAAAATCCCCCTTAACTTACCTTTTAATCGGCTTGTTCTCCTGTGCTCTTCTCTTCTTTTCTCCAATTCTGTGCTGCTGATTGTTCTTCTTGCGCGGGTGACTCCTCTGTGCTGCGCTCCGCAATGGATGTTGGGCGTGATGACATCATGCCCGACATTCACTGCGAGCACTTCACGGAGGAGGAGACAAGGGAGGGAGCCGGAGTACCAGCTGACGTGACCGCGTGACCGCAAGGTAAGTATTTTCTTTTCTTTTTTTTGCAGGATTTTTTTTTTCCATTAACAGTGCTGCCCCCTTGCCACAACCAAAACTCCTTCTGGGCCACATTTACAGGCGTGCTGGGCCGCATGCGGACAACCCTGGTTTAAATGGTAGCATTTGTGACTGTTGCAAAAGATATTTGGAATAGATGTCTTTTGTGTAAAATAGACATTTGTATTGAATTTACAAGTATATTATTAGAGGTTTAAGAACTGAGCCCCGCTCAGTTATAGTATTGTTCAGGAAGTGGTTAGATTGTTAAAAGGCAGTTTCTAATGGAAAACTTTGAAATAATGCGGTTTATTGCTGAATAAATTGAAATAGTTAATATGGCAACATGGAGGTGATCTAGAAACTCTCATGTGAAGGGAATGTGGATAGTGAATAATAGCTTTGGACTTTGAGATAAATTAAATGAAATAATAGGAGAATAAATGGTAACTGTACATATGTGAGATGAATGGAGTCTTGTCTGTGAGCCCCCCCCCCCCCCACCCCATCACACACAGGTCTCCTCCCTCCTCCCCCTACACATACACACACACCTTTAGACAATAGGTAGTCAAAACACACACACAATGACTTATATATTTATATAACAGGTAATGAATGTAATGTATTGTCCCAAAATCTATACCTTGTGTAAAATATTGTTACATTGTATACTGTTTTATAATATATACATAAGTTTTACAATTAGAATGTTAATAATACAAAACGTTTTAAATGAAGCTATACTTTGTGTGTAGTTTTTCTTGAAGATATGAGCAGAAGTTATATGAATATTGTTCCTGTGGATTTAAGGGAAATAAGAATTATATTTCTTAGGCTAAATCAGAATTACCTTTGCGAGGAGTTGACGGTAATAGTCATAAATAACGTCATTAAATGGTCATCTATACATTTGCCAGAATATTAGGCATATTACAACCCCAGACACCCTAGAAACCCTTTTACAGAACCAAATTGAGTGGGAAAAACACATGGGAGTGATGCTGTTCAAAGATGTTGTTACACTATTTTAGCAACTCTCTTATTACTCCGACTTATTGTTTAGATTACTGGCATTTACTATATTTTCAATCCCAATTCTAAGTAAAACCACCAGAAAATATTATTAGAGTCTCTAAGCAAAATGAGTTGGTGATATAGGCCATACAAAGATTGATCAGTTTGGAGGTTTTGTTTAATTGAATTGCTAACAAGTGGCTTAGGGATGCAAAAAATTCCCAAGACAAACATTTGACATGTATGGTACTGAGGGTGTAAGCGATGGTCGAAGTGGATGCGTATACCGCCACTTCTCCTACTGACTTGAAGGTAAATCTATCAAATTCCATTCACTTACATTTTTCATACCGCCACTTCTAAATTTCCTCTTCAACCACTGGGTGTGTAAGATATGGTATCCGGTTGCTTTGTCCTGTGATTGACACACACTGTGAGTAAATGTCCTGACAAGGGTGGACTGCATTGTTCTGAAACTAAAGCTGTTTATTTTTTAGTTGATTAATAAGCTTATACTGTATTGCAGTTCTATGTCATTTGCTTATTTTTTACATTCACATCTACTTTCAGACACAAAGGGGTTTATTTATGATGCTGTGATGAGCCAAAAATTCAAGCCAAGAATGGCTATCGCAGCTCTTCTCTCAATTTATCAAGGAGTTCCTTAATGGCTTTAGCTCTGATTTATCCTGGCTATTTTCAGCTACTTACTGCAGTCACCATAGGCCTCCATGGATGGGGACTGTGATCTGACTCAATTTTACAAGCTAAATAAAGGTTTGCTTTTCACCGCCAGCATTTAAAAACTAATGACATTTTAGGATAGCGTTAGCTTACCTTTTTACCTTTTTTGTTTCCTGTGACTCCGGAGAGGCTTCCAAGATCTCTCGGTGGATCCCATGACTATGCTCATGTTAGACCTTCGGATCAATTCCTTCTTTCGTTACAGCTTTAGGCTGCTGGTGAAAGCTATTTTTGCTTTTTGCTATTGTTTAGGAGGGGGAATTGTCTTAATGTATTTTTATAGTAAAAAATGATATAGATCCATAGAAGTGCGTGGTTCCCATGAGTAACTCCAGATTTTGCACCATTACTTTTGACCACACATTTTATGAACAGTATGCAACTTGAGGCTCTGCAACTGTTAGAAAACTACAGTACCCAGAATGCTGGGACTTGTAGTTCTACAAGCGCTGAAGAGCCATAGGTTGCCTATCCCTGCTTTGTATCATTAAAGTACTCATTTACCAAGAAAGAAAAAATAGGTGAAGTAAGTTACACTGCAAAGGGTATTTTATATCATTACCGCATATCAATAGCACAGAGCAGCCAGGCTCATTTGTCAGTATATAATCAAGTGCTTGAGCAAATCTTTAATTTTAAAGGTTTGATTCCATGTAAGACAAAAGAGGAAGCTCTAGTGACTGGAGAGTTGTGAAGACTTGTGAAGCAACTAAATCACTAATTATATATTTTTACATAAGTTTCATACAGTGGAATTAAGAGGACAGTTTGCAAAAATGGTACTGTATGTGTGACTCATGGAGTGCAGAGTTTAATCATGTATTTCCGGCTGCTTTGTCTTGTGATTGACACACATAATGTTTTCTCAACAATTTGGTGTGATGTGCGAGAAGGGTTTGCTGAGGTGATGTGTCATAAGATAGAAAAATAGTCGTCATTCTTTCAGTGCTGTAACATCAGAGCTCTGTGTCTATATACACAACAGTATGACGTATGCTGTGATTGCTGCATGGTATGACTAATGACTACGACTGTGTCACTAGACTAATGTATAGCAACATAACTTAATAGACTAGAATTATATTGTACACTCATATCTCTTTTTCAGTATCAAAGAAGGATTGTTCACTTCTCTTTTAATTACACACCCTATGTGCATGTAGTATTGTATATACAATATGGCAACAGTAACTGATTTCTTTTAATAGTAAAAATAAAATAAAGTATATTTAGCATATCTGTAGTTTCCTGCACCAACACAAAGCACAACGAATCACTCTGCATTAAACTAATTGAATCATAGGTGACACTAGGAGGCTTATCCGGAGTTGGACACATTTGCACCACAACTATATGGAGAAAATTACACTCGCATAAAAAAGTCGCCATGTTTACGTCAGTAATAATAAGTGTGCATACTTACGCACCACAATAACATAGAAAAGACATGAGCCTTGACAGTGTTAGTAATAAATGTGACTTTCACATTACCCTATTTGTACAAAATATAATAATGTAATGTAATGAACAATGTCTTTACAGTTAATAATAAATGCTAGAGTTAAATTTACCAAACAAAATGTAATTAAATACAAATATCTGGTGTTTTCCCCTTTCAAATAGAAATCTTCTTTCCTGCTGCAGTCCAATGGAAATATCAATTAAATAATGCGAGTAAACGTCAGAGACCACATAAAACCTAGCAGCCACTAGAGCTGGAACTAGAGCTTCTGATCAACATCATCATCATTGCATCTATAGCCCTCCGACATCCCTAAGATATACACCTCCAGACTGGTGTATCTGTGTCTGCGTCCAAATCCAAATTGCTGTTACTACCTATGCTTTCCAAAAACCTGCACATGTCCAGTAAGATATTATTGAAATAAAATAGAAGTACGTCCAATGCTACCTAAACCAGAGCCAGATTAAGGAGGGGGAAGCAACGGGGGCACGTTCCTAGGCCCCCTCTGTCAATGGGCCCCTGTCACGAACACCCAGCCTGTCCCAGATACAGCAATCTGAACAGTTGGCAGTGACTGGTATTACCTTAGTTAATTAACAATGAATACACCTTTTCTGCCACCAAGAAGAATTTATTATGGTGTAATACTTATGTTCACCAGAACCACTTATTAATGTTTCACACTTAAATCACATACATATGTAGCATGAGCCTCCCTGGGCTTCGCATGTTCACAAAGAATGCACTAGATAAAATATGTTTAATCTGAAAAATGATTCCAGGGCTTATTTATAAAAAGGTAATAAACAGACATACATTAGGTTGCACAAATAAGTTTCAGAAAATAAAATAGGAAATAAAACCAGAATCCCTACTTACAAGTTCAGGAATTAGCGTGCGTGGAGTATACATTGAGAAGAATGACACATTTCCGTCTTGGTAGAACCTCCTCAAAGAAATGGACAATTTGATGTCTAAGGCAGAAGATTTTTAAACCCTTCTTACAGGCTCTTCACCTCCACCTTAGGTATTTACACTTTCAATTAAGCCAGATTGATTTCCAAAATGACAGAGCTTTCTGAAGTAAATTATTTATCACTAAGATATATGTTTGGGCACCTCAGAGAATCTAACACCTCTGCTCTGCTTGAGTGGCTAGATGGTTTACAACTTCAAAGTTTCAAACTCCCCCGAGATCCTTATCTATCTGGTTAGTTTCAAAAGACTCTGGGCTAGATTTACTAAGCTGCGGGTTTGAAAAAGTGAGGATGTTGCCTATAGCAACCAATTAGATTCTAGCTGTCATTTTGTAGAGGGTACTAAATAAACGAAAGCTAGAATCTGATTGGTTGCTATAGGCAACATCCCCACTTTTTCAAACCCGCAGCTTAGTAAATCTAGCCCTCTGTGTTAATTGCACAGGGCACCTAGGTCAGTCAGCAAAGCATACTTTGAGAGGTTACATAAAATATACATTGTTATACATGACTTCAACAGAAAATAACAATCAGTCATTTTATATATATATATATATATATATATCTCGTCATAGCCCGCCGAACCAGGAGCCAGTGTGGTAGTTGGTGGCTGGCCCCTTCTCCGGGATTAGCCACCTCCAAGAGGTATGTTAATATAATGTGTGAGAGAAAGGGGAGTCTTAATATTATGTGTAAGGGCAGGGAGTTGGGGGGAGTGTTAATATTATGTGTGAGGGAAGGGAGGGTATCTCAATATAATGTGGGTAGGAGATAGGCTATTAATTTAATGGTGGAGTGTAGGTGGAGGCTAATTATTTAATGGGTGCTATTTATTTGTGGGGTGATGCTGGAGCAATTTAATTTATTGGTTGAAATATTTCATTTAATAGTGGGGCCTATTAAATAAGATGGGGTGATGGGACCTTTAATTTAATGCTGGGAAGTTTTGGAATCTATTATTTGAATGTGGGGCTATTTGGAGAGAATGAGATATATTTATTAAATGTGAATATGAATTATTTAATGGCAGTGATGGTTGCAGGAGATAGGTATATTTAGTAAATGTCAATGCTATTAATTTATTGCCGGCTGGGTGGGGGTCTCTGCTGTAATTTAGGTGGGATTTGACTATTAATTTAATGGTGGACTGTGGGTCGACATTAATTATTTAATGGTGTGTGCTATTAATTTATTTGTGGAGTGATGGTGGGGCTATTTAATTTATTAGTGGGGTCTATTAATTTAAGGTGAGGTGATGGGATATTTAATTTAACTCTGTGGTCGTTTTGGGCTATTGATTGAATGTGGGGCTGAGTTTGGGGATGAGGACTATTTATTAAATGTGAATATAAATTATTTAACCAGGGATGGTTGTTGGAAATGGTTATATTTATGGAAATAAATGGAAATGCTATTAATTTATTGCTAGTGCTGTTTGGGGGGAGGAGATAGATCTAGGGCCTGATTCATTAAGGATCTTAGGTTAAGAAGTTTCTTATTTCAGTCTCCTGGACAAAACCATGTTACAATGCAAGGGGTGCAAATGAGTTTTCTGTTTTGCACATAAGTTAATTACTGACTGTTTTTTCATGTAGCACATTAATGAATCAGGCCCTTATTTATCAAATATGAATACTATTATTTTAATGTTGGGGCTGGAGGAAGCCTAATTATTAGACATGTGTCACGATCTGTGAGGAAGTTACCAGCTGGTATTAGCGCAGCTGAGCAAGGTGGCGCAGAGTCTAATGCACACCCGGTGTTCACCATGGACCCCCGCAAGGGAGTTGGTGCTGCAAGAGCGTGTGCAGGTTGCGGTTCTCCGAGACAGCCATCACCGTAATAACAGAGTGGACAAAGCATATTCAATCAATCCAGTCAGAACCAACGGGCAGCAAGGTACAAAGGGAGATCCGAAGAATAGTCAGAGGCAGGCCAGGAATCAGGAAACGAGAACTAGCAGCAAGGTGCAAAGCGTAATTCAAAAGGACAGTCAGAGGAGATAGCCGGGTCAAAACTGGAACTGGATCAGAATACCAACAAAGTGCTGGAGCTGAGTGAAACCAATACTCTGGCACCCTAATGGTGCCAGAGGCTCCTATTTATTCTCTGAGAAAAGCCTTGATAGATGGGCGGATGATCAGTGGTCAGAGACGCTGCTCGCCGACCTGAAGCTAGAATGGTGTCTCGGCATGCTGCGCATGTGTGCGCAGCGTGCCGAAGACAACAGGAAGTGGCCAGTTGCTAGGCAACGGGATGCGGCGATCGGAGCATCATAGGCGGCCGCCTCTCGCACCTAATGTCAGTGCGGAGGTGGCGCCTGACAACATGGGTGCTATTGTCTTAACAACGGGGATGGTTCGCATTTTCTGCATTTCATGAATCGGCATGATCGGGACTTTCAGTTCTTGGTAAAATCGTTAATGATATCGCATCAGGAGAAATTTTCTGTATTGTGTATCCAGCCGCATTCAGGACTTGGTCCAACTGCAAGGACAGCTGGGAGGTATGTGAACAGTATTGCACATAGTATTGCCTATGTATTTGTCTAAAATTTGTCTAAAATGATAACCATGTTACATCATAGGGGCCAACAGATCTTTAATTCTGCACAGACCTGAACCCCTAGATGATATAATTCTTCAGTAAGCTGCTAATTTCCTGCAGGTAACTCATTCATATTAGGATATAGACTTGTAGCCACATCATTTGAAATTGTCCACCTAAACTTGAATAGGAGCAAGAAAACTTATCCTTGGTGTATACTAATATTAATTCCTAGATCAAGATACATGATTATTGTTATATTTAAATCCATATAGAATCTGATTGTACAGAATAAGTAAGTAGCTAATTATCTTTTTACAAGCTAACCTCTTTTCAAGCTAACTACTAGAAACTATTGACAGATATATATGTGAAAGTGGCTTGCTATACATTTGCAAATGTGTGCAACTGAGAATTCTGCATTTTTATGTACAAGTAGAAATAGCAACTCCTTTGCTGGTTATAGCAGTGTGCTGGCTTTTTCACTGTATTTGTTCCTTCTGGATAACCCCACACTTTCAAGCACCTGTCATGAACCTATAAATTGATTGAGCAACTTCCATTTCTGTATTGAAAGGCTTGTTGGCATCAGTAGCTAATGGGGAGTGCTGGTGCTGTATTGCCATTTGGAGGCTTTTTGAGGTACTGCTTGGTAAGTTAGCTCTCAATTTAAAAACACATATATGTATGGCCCAAATATAGGGACCTTCAATGTTTAGAGTTAGGACCACCCAATTAGGAGAAGCGCCTTGACGTGGAAAATGTGTGCAAATGAGAAGTCTACATTTTTATGTAGAAATAGCAACTCCTTTGCTGTGTATAGCAGTGTGCTGGGCGATTTTTCTCTATATATGTGAAAGTATAAGGTCATTGCCTAGTTATTTCAGCAATTTGAGATAAGATTCTGAGAGGAAAGCATTTTTTGTCTTTTGCCTGATAGGTAGGTAGATAGATAGATCTCAGAGCATGTGCAAAGGTACCCTAAAATTTTGCTATGGGGTGTTATTGTATTCCACCCATGGTATTATAGATAAATAAACGTGGAATGGATAGATATTATCACGCAGCTCACCAGTTTCGCCCCGTGTGGTTCACTGTGTGCTTTGGTTTCCCTTGGTCAACGGATGCCATCTTGCCTAGTGGTCTGCGCATGCGTTTCCCTGGGAACCTTCAAAACCTCTGCTCTGCAGTGTTTGGTTCATCTGCAGCCAGTTCCCTTTATAAGGGTCCTCCTCCCTTTAGTGGGTGTCAGATCATCAGGTCTCTCTACCCGATAGGAAGCATTCCCTCTGACTCCTGTTGTTACTGACATCGTGAATGGTGCAGCTTATTGCTACTCAGAAGTCCTGTGCTGCTCCCTGCTTCTCAGCAACTACCTGTGCAGCTCATCACTACTCAGCAACACCTGTGCAGCTCACCACTCCTCAGCATTACCTGTGCAGCTCTGAATACCTGTGCTACCTACTGCTTCTCAGCAACTACTTGTGCAGCTCATCACTACTCAGCAATACCTGTGCTGCCTACTGCTTCCCAGTAGTACCTCTGCAGCTCATCGCTTCACCACCATATTGGCTCAGCCTATCTCACAGTCAAGACCTGTGGCTTCTCTGCAGAGCATCGCTCATCATTGGTCCTGTTCCAGCATTATAACACCTATGTGGATTTCAGTGCTATTGCTCTCTGCAGCTCATCGCTTCACCGCCATATTGGTTCAGCCTCCCTCA
This sequence comes from Mixophyes fleayi, assembly GCF_038048845.1. Lineage (NCBI taxonomy): Eukaryota > Metazoa > Chordata > Amphibia > Anura > Limnodynastidae > Mixophyes > Mixophyes fleayi. The sequence continues at coordinate 306,053,922 of NC_134402.1, read as the reverse complement.
CAATCAAGACCTGCAGATTCACCACAGAGCATCGCTCATCATTGGTTCCGTTCCAGGGTTATACACCTGTATGGACTGCAGTGCTCCAGCGCTCTGCCGTGCATTTCTTCACCTCTACTATTGTTCTGGCTAACAGCTACTCGGTGGTTCTGTGCATTCACTGCTCAGCGCCCCCTAGAGGACCACGACCTGCGGTGGAGAGCAGCCAAGACCATATTCCCTTGCGGGAATCCCTTGTGAACACCTTTCCACCGTTTGACTCCGCACCTCTATGGGGGTAAGTTGTCCCTCCAGCAGCAATCAGGACCATTCCCATTATCCGGCTTTCGTGACAGATATGAGAAAGATATTAAAGATAGATAAATATGGTAAAAATAAACACTAATAAAACAAGACTATGTATTACCAACCAGAAAGAGGTAAGAAGTCTCTGCTCGCTAACTTACAATCTATAGTAAAATAGAAGTTTGATAAGTACCACATATTGCATGTAGGTCCCACTGGATTGCAATGTTATTAACTGCCATGTGGGGCTATGTGATCAAGCCACACAACAATATCAGTTGGGGACCAGAGGGTTGAGTATTGAAACAGAATACATTTATGTTTTGTGTGAACTGTGTTGAGAGGTTGTAATTAGGTAGAATGGCGTAGGTAAAGAAGGTGGTGTGGACATCTGACAGGCTTGTCTAGAGTGGTATGTTTTCAGGGAATGCTTGAAGGTTAGGAGGCCTAGGGAAAGTATTGTTGTTTGAGGGAGTTAATACCAGAGAATGGGTGCAGCCTGAAAAATGCCTATAACCAAGACTTGGGAGCAAGCGATGAGTATAAATGAAAGTTACAGATCTTGGGCAGAGAGATCTGGTTGGAAGCTATTTTGAGATAAGCAAAGAGATAGCGAGGTAATGTAAGAGATTGGACTTGTAGCGTCCAACAGTGCAATGTAGTGATGCATGTTGATTGTCGTGTCAATAATACTTCTGTATGAAACAACATTCATGCATAACAGTTGTAAGAGAGGTAGTCTGAAAGGAATAGTTGAAAAACCTGATCAAGAACATTGAGACTCTGTTGATTATAGTTATTCTGCTGAGTGAAGCTACATCTGTGTGAAGGATATAATATAAGTTGGTCTTTATTTGTAACAGAGTATTAACTTATTATGTATGAATTAAATGAATGTATTGGGCAGTAAATTACACATGTATAGATTAGGAAGTAGGGAAATATATAGTTTACATATATTGTATTTGTTGAATATTTGTTTTATTTAAAATAACGCAAAAATTACACCTACGTTATATATTTTATTTTAATGTGATTGTTTATTAATAAATGAAATCTGATCAAACAAGTTTTAGAGGGAGGAGGATTTGGTTAAGACAATGATCCCATTATTTTGCAGGGTACCTTCCTATAAATTGTAACTAAATTATATTTATGCATTCAAGAAATGGTAGTCAGACCAATCACATGGGTACTATGGCACTTCCCTTTGGGAGGAGTTTCCCAGTACCTTGTAATTTGACAATGCCACCACCATCATCATCATCATCATCACCTTAAGAATGAATTGAACAAGTAAAACTTATTGTCCATTGTGGTGGGTTAACAAGTCACCAGACAAAGTCTTGAGCCTGGGTCAAACAGGAGCTTTAGGATCCACAGCAATACACGTGAACAGCAAACCAAAGCAGTGCAGAAGGTTCAGGATATGGTGTTCTCCAAGACAGTTACCAGTGTAGTGTTGGATAAGAGAGGTCAGGACGGTCCGGGTCTAGCCAAATCAGGAGGAGGCAAAACCGAGGGATGATCCAAAGAGCAGTCAGACTAGCCGAGGTCACAACAAGCAGGCGAGAGTAAACACAATCCAGGAAAATGGTCAGGGAGCTGAGTTCACAACAGAAAGCAGAAGCAGGTACAATCGAGAAGAGTAGTCAAGGGAAGCCGAGTCAAACCAAAGAAGTAGCAATCAAACAAACAACAATGCTGGAGACAGGATACCTGATACTCTGGCACCCTAATGGTGCTAGAGTAGCGGAATTGTGACCCTGATTGGAGGAAAGGAGTGGGCGGTCAGACATGCTGAACGTCAAAACTAATGATAGCGTCCCGTTGCCTAGCATCGGGAAGCTCTATTGCACATGTATCTGACTGTATGAGGATGGCCGGGGATGCTGTGTGCCTGTTGCTTAGCAACAGTATGCCCCCGGCCGAAACTGACTGGCAACCATCCCTGCACCACGGGAGCACTACGGGGACAGTGCCTGACAGGACATTTAGTCTGGGAGCACATTGTTGCCCCATATAAACCATATAATAAATATCTAATTCCTCCTAAATTTACATCCTATAATTGATATTAATAGTGATCGAGCACATATTCATAAATAGGAATATAATTGGCAACCCATATGTCAAATAAAGCTGTCTGTCATGCAGGGAATGGAAGGAAATAAGTACTGGATCAACTGATCAACTTTCTTAGCCTTATTTGGTGTCTATGCATTGGTAAATTTATACTAGATTGATTTATGATAAACTTGGGTGGGTATCACACTCACAATGCTATTTATAAGCATTGGGGATTAAAAGTGAGTTGTAAAGTTGAGGTTGTAACATTCTGTCATTAGTCTAGCTGCCCAATCACAGACCATTACACCAGCAGAGGGGAAGAAAGCTATAAGCAGTCTTTAAATAACTTGTTCACATAAAAATTAGGGTTAAGCTGGATACACATTACAGAAAATTACTGCAAATGCGGTTTCTGTAACGATTTTACCAACGACTGAAAGGTCTGATGAGCATGCAAATTTATGTGTACATACGATTTACCTTCAGATACGTGTTCTTCATCTCTCATAGTCATCTGCTGAAAAGATTGCCTCTCTGCATACTCTATAAAGATCTACCTACACTGCTGGTGATTAGTACATACACACTTTCACATGTGCCAGACATTGTTCCATCATTGATCGTTATTTTTAGGAAGTTTATAAAACCAAGTGCTTTGGTACGAGAAAACATGATCGTGGAAGCGTACACACTAATGCGACATCTTACCAAATGGTCGTTTATCGTGTGATCGGCATGATAATTGGATGAAAAACCTTTAGTGTCTATCCAGCTTTAGTAATTTGGGTACACAATGACATTTCCTGCCAGTCCCAATCACGCATATGTTACTCGTATGTAAGTTTATATTTTCTACTTTTATTTTATAATTGTTTTTTCTGTATGTTGTATGTCATCTTAATGAACTGTTTTTAGATTCTGTAAGCATTGTACCTTTATTTCATATATACAATTTCAATGTATTACTCAAGACAAATCCATATTCTGTTTAGAAGGGATAGATTGCTTAGATGTGTTAACCCTTTAAATGCATGTGTGGGAGTGTTTAACTCCTTTACTTATCAATGCAGAGTTAATTAATAAAGTTACAGGCTTCTATTGGCCTTAAACAGTAGATGGTGGCATCTATAGGTGTATATGGAGTGAGTGTCAGTTACATCTGTAGCCTACGGTATAGGTGAGTGTAAGTTTGAGTGCTGGAATTCCATGCAGCCCTTTAAAGTAACTTCCAAGTAATGAGTGCGCTGAATGTAGTTTGTGACACTTTAAAGTTAGCGAGGAGAAGTTTCTTGATATATTAGAGGTGATAATTTGATAAATCATGACTCGGAGAATCCATGCCCTCACAGGCCCTTCAGTGGAGAGATGTAAGACTTCCACCCACCCCAGGCACCAGCCAAGACTAAACTGAATATAATCCCTTAAATGGACCCAAATCCCTACCCTATGAGGAATGGGTGGGACTTCCTCCAGACTCCTAGGAGGTTAACCCATTCCTCAGATGTGGCAGTTTCTCACCCTGCCACATGCATCTACATAGCATACCAAAACTGATTTAGCTCTTAGCTTATTAGGAAGTGTTGCAAAAATATCAGTGATGTTAATACCAACTGTACACTGAAGAAACATACATGAGATTATTAAGCATTTGGAATGTCTCTTTGGTGATCATACTTTAGTGCTCACCCACAGATGAATGCACTTATTCTCACAAACATAAAGTACCTAAAATTTGTGGAAATTGCTGATAAATTACATGGTAGAGTTGATGGGTGTCATCACAATAAAAACGAGTTTCAAGGATCTACTGGACAACCATTTCTGCTCCGCAGCTGGACATATGGTGCTCAAGTACCATTGCTGTTGCCATCTCTGTTCAGCTGCTTGACCCACTGAGCTCAACTCAACACCTCTTCTTAGAACCGTGTCCAAGTGCATAAGCCATTATCCCAACCAGGGTGATGGAAAAGTAACCTCCACCTCCTCCACTGCCTTAAGTAACCTGGATTAACTGCTCCTCCCCACTCTCTCAATACCTACCAACCAATCCACATTCATCCACATTTTGTACATCACTTCACCATGCATCTACTCAATTTACTTTCTCTATTTCTCCTATTCACTTTCACCACACTTCTCTGCAAACTCCTCTCTCCAGCACCTATTTCTCTATCTCTCTGTTAGGAACCCCTCCAGCCAGTGCAACAAAACCCGGAGTCTGCTCTGAAAGTCTGGTGTTCACTGGAGCCCCTAGTGGCGGGGACAGACTTGGCCGCAGACAAACAGAGGGTCGTGAGATGTGCACTGACTGGGGAGAACCCAGCGATAGAGTGTAGGAGCAAACAGCAAAGTGAATCCAAGCAAGGATCGAGGGCCGGCAGCAGACAGCGAAACCAGTAAACAAGCCGAGGTCAGAGGTCACAGGCGAAACAGCAGCATAAGAGTCCAGGCAGTAGATCAGGCTCAGAAGCACAGGTTCAGAGTCCAGGAACAGGCAAGGGTCATACACGGGTAATCAATCAGAGGTAGAAACACCACCACAGGAACAAGGTAGCAGGCAGCAGCACTGAAAACAGGACGCTATAACCGGCAGTGAGGCTGCAGACCTCACTGCCTTAAATACACAGACAGACCAATCAGGGCTTGCCCCTAGACCTACACTCAGGTGTAGGCTAATCAATAATATGCCCTGCTTAATCAGCCCACAGGCTGTGAAACACACTGAGCATGCGCCCGGCTACACAGCCTGCCGGAGCGCATAAAACTTACTTTCGGCGTCTGGCCGTTGCCCTGGCAACGGTCGGCCCGAATCCCGGAAGTGACATCCCGGTCGTCATAGCAACGGCGGGGACGCCAGGCGGAGCCACAATGAGTCGCACGGTGCCTGCGGCCGCCGCGACCGTCTAGCACTCTCATCATTATTTACCCCTAAATATTGCCCTCTTTGTGTCACAACACACTAGGAAGGATGGACATTTACATGCAGCAGTTGATGCAACTAGACAATGAGAGGCGGCGCCTAACACGCCCCCTGAGTTCACCAGGGACCACCGCAAGAACATTTGATTATTGCTGCATGGAACATGCAAGTTGTGGCTCTCGAAGCCATTTGCTAGCGAGGTAGCTGTAATCACAGTAGAGTGTAGTGGACAATAGAAGTACCAAGGTGTGATTGGAAAGGTAGACTGAGTAGCCAAGGTCAAAACAGAAAACAGAATCAAAACGTGAAGCAAAAGAATAGTCAGGAACAAGCTGAATCAGAACTAGGATAGCAAATAGTACCAATATGTGAGGCAGGTAATAGGAACAGGCCGAGTCAGAACCAGGAGATCCAAACAGCATAAATGCATGAGGCAGCATAATAATTGGAAACAGGCAGTGTCAGAACCAGGATATCCAACAGAACCTAGGAGTACAGAGGACAGAGGAGCTTAGAAGCACTTGTAACCACACTAGTTTACTAGAGGAGCGACCCAATACTCTGGAACCAAGTATACATCCTGTTGCTAGGCAACGGGACGCTCATTACCGGTGAGAGAGGGTGCCCATCCCCACGGCTATTAATGTAATGTGGAGTTGGGGGGATATTAATGCAATGTGCGGTCTCTAATAAATTAATGTCAGGGTTCAATAGGGGAAATTTGAATGCTACTAACTTAATATTGGGGCTGATTGGGGGTAATAGCCTATTTATTAAACAGGAAAGCTATTAATTTAATGTTGGGACTGGTGAGGGATATGTCTATTTATTACATGATAATAAAATTAATTTAATATTGGGGCAGGAGGAGGGGAAATAGTTCTGTTTATCAAATGTGAGTTCCATTTATTTAATGTCAGCGGTGGTGGTGGGGGATATAGTTGTTTTAGTTAAACTGGAAAGCTATTCATTTAATGTTGGGGCTGCTGGCAAGGGGAGGGGGAGGTATATTTATTATATATGAATTATGTTAATTTAATGTTGGGCAGTTTGGGACAGGGCTCAAATTATTAAATGCAGGTCCTACTGATGTAATGTCAGGCTGGTTGTGGAGGGTGCATGTGAGACCTACGGGTAATTATATCAATCCTTCTAAGGAGCAAAAGTGGAAGTGTTGCCCATGGCATCCAATCAGATTCTAGCTATCATTTATCTGGTAAGTTCAAGAAAATGATAGCTAGTATCCTAATGGTTGCTATGGGCAACACCTCTCTATCTTTTTGAAGATTTGATAAATTTACCCCTTAGTGTTTACTCATTGCTTTTCTTTTCAGGAGGTGAATAGTACCTATCTCTTTTCCAAACAAAACCCCAATATTCCAGGATCCAGTCAAGCAGCACCTGACCTGAAGACACTAGTAGATGCACCAGACCATCAAAGCTGCAAAACAGGTTGGAGAGAGCAGCACAAGCTGCCAACCTTTACAATTCTGTTGGACTGTCCCAAGCTGTTAGGACTTAGTCCAACCTCATTGTTCTGCTTGGGAAGGGGGAGCTACTTACACCTAACAGTGGTGCCCACTGCATTTCCAATATTTCTGAAGGGGAAGGGCAAGGGTTGGGGGTTGGCCTAACATAGAGTTAGCCCTTTAACGCTGATATACAGATCAATATGAGACCACAACATTTATAATGTATGGGAATAACAGATGCACAATTGTTATTGTTTTAGCCACTTTCCTAAAACAATAGCAAATCCAATATTACAGATAGCTTAATTAATACAAAGTCATTTTATTAAAGGTCCTCTGCTCCACTTTGACAACCCAGCGTCTGTGGTTAAACATTTAAAACAGAAATACAAAGAGGGGAAAAGGTCTCAGGATAGTATATTATAGAGATGCTCAGGCTCGGTTCCTCGGAAACCGAGCACACCCGAACTTAGCTTTTTCGGATTCCAAAACGAGGCAAAACGTCAATGTGACATCGTCGGATCTCACTAGTTTTGGAATCTATAAATACCGCCCTCCACGACGATCTAGCGCCATTTGAGAGAGGGATACAGAGTATGTAGAGCAGTTGGGCAAGCAAACTTACAGAATTGAAAGAGGAGGATGGTAGCAGTGTTAAAGAAAGCTCCATTGCTAATTGTCATTGCTGAAATACAAATATTCTAGTCCTTGCAGGCTTTTCTTCTGAATTTGCACCAAAAAGTGTAGGGTGTTATATACACCAAAAGACAAGAGCTCCATTGCTAATTGTCATTGCTGAAATAGAAATTATAGGGCTGGCTGGCTTGGCCTAAATCTGCAGTTACATTTTACTGTACCATAGCTCACTCAGAAACAGGAGAGGTGGCAGGGTTCAGCGCTGAAACAGAAATTGTAATAATAGGGCTGTCAGTGTTCTTCAAAGTCTCCAGTACCATTGTATTGTGCCATAGCTCATACAGGAGCAGGAGGGGTGCCGTTGTTGTCACTCTCCAATCTCAGTCATGATGATACTAATCCCTCTACCTCATGTGCTAAAGCCTATGTTCAAATGAATAGTGTTTTTAAGTCAGGGAAACAAAAATGTAAATAAAAACCTTGTACCTTTTAAAAAAAAAAAACCCCTCTCTAAAAAAGGTGAAAGTTTACTGTAGAAAAACATAAAATTGACAAGATACCATTCTACCCAAAATATTACCAGGCATACCAGCATCAGGTTGCTCCCTCCTCTTAGCTAGATTTCAGGACCTGCAATCTACACTTTCATTATATTCACCCTCATAATTGTGTACATCTTCCTCAAACAATACTAATTCATCCCCGCTGGAATCCACCACCACAGAAGTCTGTGTACTTTGATGTAATTGCTGATAATGGCCTTCCTCATGGAATTTGTAGTTCATTTTATGGCAGGGCTGCCACGATTTTTGGGCAATTCCTTTAGAGCAGAGCAAATGTCAAAATGTTGTGCTGACTCATCTGCATCTCCACTGGGTGTCTTGGGAAAGCTAAGTTTTTTCCGAAAAGCAGTTGCCAGAGAAACTGAAGGAGAAGACGTCATTACAAAATGTTGATAGCTCTTGGATCCTGGCAAAGCGAATTAAGTCCTAGATCTACAATTACAATATAGTTAGCGGATTTGATTAGTTTAATTTTAACCTTCAATTTCTCTAGCTGCTTCTCAAAAAGTATAATTAAGGCAATCACTTGACTCAAGCTAACCATGTCTGCACTCACTTCACAGGTGACTACTTCGCTGGACTAAAGTACATTCCCCTCAAATTCTAGTCTTCTTGCAGCTGCTGCATTCTCCTACATGCTGTAGCAGAATCCCGAAAATGACCCTAAATTTTTCGGGACGCAGACAGCATCTCCTGCATGTCATTGTCATTTTTTTAAAAAGTTAACTTACCTTAAGTCCGATCCTCTTCTTTTTTCCGCGCCGCTGAGTCTCTTCTGCCCTCTTCCGTGCTGTGGTTGCAGTGAATGCTGGGCGTGACATCACGTATGGAAGAGGGGACCAGGGAGGGAGCCGGATCACCGCTGATGTGACCGCAAGGTAAGTATTTTTTATTTTTTTTTTAAATTTTTTTCTTTTTTTATTTTTTTTTAAGATTTGGACGGGCCCCCCTTGCCTGCAGGGCCCCCGGGCACCTGCCCATCGTGCCCAATGGAAGAGACGGCCCTGACCATCACCACCTCTGTGCCCATCACCATTACCACCTCTGTGCCTCTTCACCATCACCACTTCTGTGCCCCTTCACCATCACCACCTCTGTCCCTCCGTTGTTTTACTTACCTTTCTATTGCCTTTCTTCTCCGGCGCGCTGCTCCTCCTCGGTCAGTCCCAACATATTTTAAAAAAAAAAAGAGAGTCACGTGATCGCTCGTCGGGTCCCGGCAGCCTCTCCTCCTCTCTCTATCACTGAGACACTGAGAGGAGAAGAGGCTGCCGGGACCCAATTCGCGGCACCTGACCCCCCTCCCCCGATTCACGGCACCCGACCCCCCCTCTCCCGACTCGCAGCACCCGCCCCCGCGAGTCGGGGGAGGGGCCGAAATTTTATTTTTATTTTTAAAAAAAATTGCTCCTGTCCCCCCCAGCTGTGCCCCCCGAGAGCCGCTAGGCCCTAGGCAGGTACTTAGGTTGACTAGCGGTAGTATTCTTGTAGTATTCTTCTGGGTTGAAGATCGACCCCCAGCAGCAGCAGCAGCAGCGGGACTAACGGTCAATAAATCTTCAGAGGAATCATGGTTAGTGGAGGAATCATCTAGCCTTAGCAACTTGGATGCAGGACTAACTCCCATCACTTGTGAGGATATTGATGATGAAGGTGTTGGGGGTGTAGATTGCAGGTGCTGGGATCTAGATGAGAGAAGGGAGGTAGATGATGATGGACTGCTTGTTGTTATTCTTTTAACATACGTTTCTGATTTTCCCAACAGCTTTCCATGAACTGGCTTCAAATGGCGAAACATGGATGAGGATCCTAGATGGTTAAGGTCCCTACCTCTACTGACTGTGGCTTTACAAACGCTACAAATGGCTAGACAACTGTTGTCAGGATTTGGGTAAAAATAATTGCACCCATAAGAAGTGGATTTTTGGTCTTATGCCCAGGCATGACAATGGCCTTTTTTGTTATCACTGGCAAGAACTGCTGCAATCTTTGTTTGAAAGTGTATGAAAATAATATTGTGACCTGTGAGGTGGTCAAAATTGACTGCAAATGACTTTAAATTAGCGTTAGTGAGGTTAATAATAATTTAGGATAAAAAAAAGAGCAGAATGGTTTTAGCATATTTTAGCAATTTTTCTAAAAAAATATAGATCCAAAACTAAAACACACGAGGATGGTTTTGCCAAAACCAAAACACAAAGCTAATCCAGATCCAAAACCAAAACCACTTCACGGGGGACAGTGAGCATCTCTAGTATATTAACATTTGTAATTAACAGTTTCATTTTAAACCACATATTGGAGGCTCACAGTAACTGGCTAATTGTCACTTTGGTACTCTATGAAGTTAATGGTTTTCTTTCGGCATCTCTCACCAGTTCTTTGCTTCCTAGTTGCACCTAAGCCTCATTTTTGTCTGGCTAACTGTGCATGCATGATCCTTAGATTTTTCCAACATGTTTCATCACTGAGACTTTGTCAGGGGAATTGCACACTGTGGTCCGTGCAGTCAATTTATTGTAACCCAAACGAATTAAAATTATATATACATATATATATATATATATATATATATATATATATATATATATATATATATATATATATATATATATATATATATCTATATTGTGGCAAGAGCCCGCTACTGCAGAGGCACACGCGTACAACTTCTTCCTTTTTATGGTTCTTTATTGTCAGGATGGTAATAATGTTTTGACACCGTATACTTGCACAGCAATTATGGAGACCCTCAACGCTTACTATACATAGTCCAGCTCTCTGTCCAGATCAGCCAGCTAGCCCAGCGTTGATCACCCTGAACAATGAAACAAGCAGGGTTTTATACCTGACACTCCTCCCACAGGCCTAGCTTGATCGACAGGTGACACACCCACCTTCTCTTTAAAAGGAAACGCCCATCCCTTGGCTCTGTTTAGACTATCAGACCCACCCTGTCTGTTTGCTGAGAGGAAGCAGCTTTTAAATCATGTAAGTAATCCAATTTTAAACTACACATATGGTTTAATCTCCACCTAGGTACATAACTAGGCCAATGTTTTACTCTACTTCCCTGCTTTCTATGCATATTGCCAGCTTAATGCCTCCTTTTGTTACATATCCCTCCCCCTAGCGTCTCCAAGTAGGGGGACGCGGACTTCGTGAGGAGCGCATATTTTCTTGACAACGCATCTGCATTTTTGTGTAGAATCCCAGGCCTATGTTCTACTGAGAACTTGAAAGGTTGTAGTGCCAAGAACCAGTGGATTACCTTGGCATTTACCTCCCGGTTGTTCTGCATCCATCTTAATGGTGCATGGTCTGTTATTAGGGTGAACTCTTTGCCTAGGAGATAATAGCGCAGAGCTTCTGTAGCCCATTTTATGGCGAGACACTCTTTCTCCACAGTGCCATATTTTTGTTCCCTTGGAAGCAACTTACGACTTAGGTACAGGACAGGATTTTCTACTCCATTCTTCTCCTGTGACAAGACTGCACCTAAGCCAACACCAGAAGCATCAGTTTGGAGGAAGAACCTCCGGGTAAAATCTGGTGCTTGTAGAACTGGAGAGGAACAAAGAGCTAACCGAAGATCAGACCAGGCGGTTTCTGCAGAGTCAGACCAGGTTAATCTATCTGGACAACTTTTTTTTAACATGTCCGTAAGTGGAGCAGCTCTAGTGGCGAAGTGGCTTACAAACCGCCTGTAGTAACCTACTAAGCCTAAAAAGGTTCTTAACTGTGACCTGCCAATGGGCGAAAAGTTTGCTTTCCTGGGTAGGAACCAGGACTAGGACCTTGTCCCCAGGCTTGAAAGATCGAACAACAGCACTTTTGTCATAACTTTTCTTCTGTCGTTCCTGAGCCTCTTTTACATGTTGCTGCACAATGGGCCCTATCTTTCCTAGCCTCTCATACATTTGGGACACAAATTGTACCAGATTTGGCTCCCTGGGACCTTGCTGCTCCCACCCTTCTTTTAACATATCCATGATACCCCTGGGCTGTCTCCCAAACAATAACTCAAAGGGACTAAACCCTGTTGAAGCTTGAGGTACCTCACGGATGGCAAACATCAAATAGGGAATAAGAGTGTCCCAATCTTTTTTCTCTTGAGCCACTGCTTTCCTGAGCATGGGCTTTAATGTGCGGTTAAAGCGTTGAACCAAGCCATCTGTTTGTGGATGGTATACAGAGGTGTGAAGCGCCGTAACCCCTAGCAACTGGCAAATGTCCTTCATCAGTTTAGACATGAATGGAGTACCCTGGTCTGTGAGAATTTCTTTGGGTATTCCCAAGCGTGTAAACATCAATACAAGTTCTTTAGCTATGGTGCTGGACTTTATGTTTCGTAGGGGAATTGCCTCTGGATACCTGGTTGCATAGTCAAGCACCACTAGTATATATTGGTGCCCACGTGCGGATTTTTCCAGGGGCCCCACAAGGTCCATAGCTATCCGTTCAAAGTGAACTTGTACTATTGGTATTGGAATGAGAGGTGCCCTGTACATGGGTTTGGGACAGGTTCTCTGACAAATGGGACAGGACCGGCAATACTTTTTCACTGCCATGTGTACACCGGGCCAGTAAAACCTAAGCAGAACTCGTTCCCGTGTTTTATCCTCCCCTAGGTGTCCTCCACAGACATGTGTATGTGCTGCTTTTAACACTAGGGTTACATGGACCTGAGGAACCATTAATTGTTCTACTTTTTCCCCCTGTACATTAGCAACTCTATACAGGAAATTATTTTTAACAATAAAATATGGAATACCTTCTGCAGGCTGGGCGGCTTTCGCTACCCCATTTACCTCAGTCACACTTTTAAAGGCATGTTCCAAAGTGGCATCATTAAGTTGGTCTCGAGCAAAGTCCTGCAAAGGAAACAAAATTGGTATTGCGGACCAGTCCGTATCCTCACTGACAGGCGGGGTGGGCTCATCTGCGACATCACCGACCAATGCTAGTTTGGACTGTCCATGTTTCCCCACAGTTGGATGCTTTTGTGGAACTCCTGCTGTGACTCCCAGGATGGCATTCCGGTTTGGCGGTTCCCAAAGATCGATGTCCAGATGTTGTGGATTCTTAGGCGGTTCCTTTAAGACCGGGCTTCCGACTGTTGCATCAGTTGCCAGCATGTCCGGCCGGATCCGCTCACCGAGGACATCATTAAACAGTGGAAAGTCTCGCCCTTTGAGTGTGACTGGTTGTATTGTTCTTTCATACTCCTCTGTTGTGCCATGTACGCAAAGAACTTTCACTTTGGGCAACCGAGAAGTTATCGTTTCGGGTAAAGCAGAGCAGGAAACCAATGAGAGTTCACTCCCCGAGTCAACCAAGGCCAGAACAAGGTTTTGGTTGATTAGCACAGTCACCCGGAACAAACAAGGACTTCCTGATGTGGGACTCATGGTAAAACAGCTTGGAAATCAAGGTCCAATATGTGCTACAGAACAGTCCATGGGTTCCTGTAGTTTAGGACACTCTGCCTTAAAGTGGCCTGGCTCACCACATTCAAAACACTTCAGATGAGACAGCTTTGCACCTGGCCCTCTGTCCATAGCAGTTTTGCCATTGGGCGCTGTGGCAAGGATTGTCAAACCTGGCTTTTGGCGTGGCAGCGGCTTTGGCACAAATGCAGGTTCTTTAGTCATTTGCTGTAGTGCACAAAACCTTTCTACCACGGTGGCAAGCTCTTCATAAGTTTGTGGGTCTGATTGCAGAACCCACCTTTGCAAATCGTGGTTCAGCTCCTGGATGCAGTGATCTAACGCCAGAACTTCAATAATCCGAGAAGGCGAATTCTCCTCAGACTGCAGCCATTTCTTTAAAATTTTTGAAAGCTCAGCCACTTGCGCTCTGACCGGTTTTTCTTTATCATAGCGCCATTGGTGATAGCGCCGGGCTCGGCCTGGCCCGGAAACTCCAATGCGAGCCAATATCTCAGACTTTAGACACAGATAATCAGAGGCCCGTTCCTCATCTAGATCCATATAAGCTCGCTGAGCTTCACCAGTCAGATATGGCGCCAGTCTCTCAGCCCAATCTTTAGGAGGCCATTTGGCCCTTTTTGCAAGTCTCTCAAAAGACACCAGATATGCTTCTACGTCATCAGCTGGTGACATTTTCTGGAGAACAGGACCAGGTGGTTCATTTCTGTCATGCCTCACCTGGCTTAACTCTTCTCTTAAGAGCCTTGTGTTTTCCACCTGTGCCTCGGCGACTTGTAGCATCTGAGCTTGCTGCTGTTGCTGCGCAGCGGCCACATTCACGAGGGTTCTCAGTACTTCCTCCATGTTGACATCTGCGCGGGTTGGGTAGCGGAAACTTGGTTCCCGGAGAATCCCACTCCTGACACCACTTGTGACAAGAGCCCGCTACTGCAGAAGCACACACGTACAACTTCTTCCTTTTTATGGTTCTTTATTGTCAGGATGGTAATAATGTTTTGACACCGTATACTTGCACAGCAATTATGGAGACCCTCAACGCTTACTATACATAGTCCAGCTCTCTGTCCAGATCAGCCAGCTAGCCCAGAGTTGATTTCCCTGAACAATGAAACAAGCAGGGTTTTATACCTGACACTCCTCCCACAGGCCTAGCTTGATGGACAGGTGACACACCCACCTTCTCTTTAAAAGGAAACGCCCATCCCTGGCTCTGTTTAGACTATCAGACCCACCCTGTCTGTTTGCTGAGAGGAAGCAGCTCTTAAATCATGTAAGTAAACCAATTTTAAACTACACATATGTTTTTACCTGGTTTAATCTCCACCTAGGTACATAACTGTGCCAATGTTTTACTCTACTTCCCTGCTTTCTCTGCATATTGCCAGCTAAATGCCTCCTTTTGTTACAATATATACACCCCTATGCAATGAGCTTACAAAATATACAACTATATAAACTTTGTATCACAATATATCTGCATAAATCATTGACATAAAACTAATTAAAAGATTAATTATATTTATTAACATACATTAAAAGCACTTCTAAGTATAGCCAATTATGCAGCATACACCTTCTAAATGTAACAATAATGATTCCAGAGAATTTCTTTATTATTTTTAATACCATGTGATGCCACAATATATGTACATTTTTTTTAATCTATTTTAAACTGTATATTATCCTGTACCTCCTGTCATAATTTCTCTTTGTAGTGGATGGACTACAGCAGTAGAAGACCACACTGGATTCCACTCCTGTTAGTTAAGTACAGGAAGCTGAGGCTACAGTGGGCACACGCTCACCAAAACAGGGCAGTTGGTCTGATGAATCTCAATATCTGCTATGACATACAGATGGTAGGATCAGAATTTAGTGTAAACATCATGAATCCATGGGTCCACCCTGCCTGTGTAAACAGTTCAGGCTGGTGGTGGTTTAATGGTGTAAGAAATGTTTTCTTGGCCCACTTTAGGCCTCTTATTACCAACTGAACATCATTTAAATGCCAGAGCCTACCTGACTATTGTTTCTGGCCATGTGCATCCCCTTTATGACCACAGTCTACCCATCTTCTAATGGCTACTTCTAGCAGGATAATGGGCCTTGTCACATAGCACAAGTCATCTCAAGCTGGTTCCACGAACACGACAATGAATTCAGTGTACTATGATGGCCTCCACAGTCACCAGATCTCAATCTAATAGAGCACCTTTGGGATGCGGTAAAATGGGAGATTTGCAGCATGTGCAGCTGAAAAATCTGCCAACATAGGACCAACATGTCAATATGGATCAGAAACTTTATGGAATGTTTTCAGCACCTAGTGGGTGCAATGCCACAAATAATTCAGGCTGTTCTGGGGACAGAGTGAGGCCCTACCCAGAACTAGAAAGGTGTACAAAAAGGTTGACACTTCAGAAAATCAGAACTCATGTGCCCCATGCACCAAAGCCCTAGAATAGGGAATTGGTATATATGTGTAAATAACTGGCACGCAAAAGGACTTGTAAGAGTGAAAACAAGTGCCAAATGTATTCAAAAATATTTCTGACACATTCTTGGTGCAGGCAATGGAATAGCTGCTCTAGAATGTAAGCTCTCATGGGCAGGTCCACTCTACCTAGTAAGTCTCTGATATCATATTTTATGTAGAATTTTTTGACTGTGTTTAGTCACAATCATGGAATTTGTACCTCTATCTGTGCCGGCTGTAATTGTTAGTTCATGATTAGCAATGTTTGTGTTATGATGCTTAATTATATTTGTGTATCTGTTATTATTTACATTGTATTAATATATTTTATATCTGTATGATGATTCTGTGGTGCCACGTAATTTGTAGTGCCCTTTAAGTAAACGATGATGATGATGATGATGAAGTGAACATGTTCCACTGGTTGCTATAGCAACTATGCTACACTGTGATCAAAGTATTTGAATACAACATCTTGTAGGAGTCCAGCAATGGACTTAAGCAACATGAAATTCATTGACTATAAAACATATAAGCATATGATCAAGATATTATACAAATGCAGGTAGAGGTATATTGCTCAAAAGTTAATATTAAAAAAATAAATTACCATACAGTCAAATATATGCATATTCTATAAATAAACCAAATCCAATCAATATCAAAGTTAATATGGCTAATACAAACATATGTAACTCAAGGTATACAATGATAATCCTTATAAAAGCTTGCAATGAAATGCTGCCAATTTCCACTGAGTGCCACTTTACCCTTCTTACAATGAGACATATCAATAGATTGGTAATTCTATACGCAAGGTATAGAATGTAAATAATGCGCAAACCATCTATGACAATTCACAGTATTGACAGCATTTAAATCATGCACTAGAACACATATGCAGCTTTTGGATTTTTTTAAAATCATCATCAGCTATTTATATAGCGCCAATAATTCCGCGGCGCTGTACAGAGAACACATTCACATCAGTACATGAAGTAACTTTTTCATATGGCAAATTTCCAAAATAGTTTGTCAGGCAATCTCCCAAAGATAGTACATACATGGAAAAACAGGAGAAAATATTGATATAGTGTAGTATTTTAAATAATAAATCTATAAATCCCAAGTATTCTCTTACACGAATTTAAATGTTATTATGACCACCATATATTGTGATTTATTTCTGTTTTTATGCATCACCAGGCCCCCTTGTGAATAACAAAGAATACCAATAACAAACCCAATTAAAAACATATAGCTTATTGTATTAAAAACAAGGTAATCTAGAGAGACCCGCTTATGTATGGTATTTGAGAATTGTTCTAGAGTATGGGACATCTATGAGATACATTCTTATCTGGTTTACAAGCATGCTCCTCTTCCAGGTGTGTCCATGCTTCCTCCTCCTGTCCAGTATATATGTATGATATGGGGGGTGTGGCTGGATCACTTTTAAATAACTTATTGTATAAATATATTTAAATTATTAGAGCAGTGCGAGAATTTATATAATTGCAAATTAACTCATTTTTGATACTGTGTATTAGAGATGTAGATTTTTTTTTATATTGTGTGTATTTCGATATAGGAAAATGTATTGATTTCTAATGTGTTATGCCAGGTCGGAGGAGGTGTGTTTTGCTTAAAGCAGGAAATGCTAAGTAAGTCTTTTCATCGCAGAAGTGACAAAAACCTGCTTTAGCCAAAGGCCCAGCAAGAGGTCGTTACCTGTTGTCATGTCATGTTAGGGAGACAGGAACCTGTCTGAACAATGTAGACTCAGGATTCAAGTAAAGTAGGATATCACAGAGTGCTGTGAATTTTAAGTTAAATTTTAAGTTAAATTGCGTTAACTCCACGTCTAGAGAAATATCACATCCTGATGTTAATTATCTGATGTAAATCAGAAGTTTCAGGGCCTGATCAGAAAAGGGGTCTGGTTTACCCCCTGCCAGGCTGTGTCCAAAACTGTATAAAAAAAGTACAGTTTGACCATGTGATATATCATTATACCATCTGTACTTCTGGATATCACTAGCACCTCAAACTAGTGTAATTGTTTAAGGACATCCTCTAGACTACACAACAGGCTTACAAATGCTTATAAGAAATCAAACATATACCTTAGACATGAATACATTTCATTTAGAGAGGCTAAACAGAAAAAACACATTTTCTACGCTGGTCTCATAGATAACGATTTCCTATCTCACAATATGCACAATATCAAAAATAAGTGCACGTGCAATTATATAAATAATAATTTCCTTTAACTAAATTTATACCAAAAGTTATTTATCAGTGATCCAGGCACAGATACCAGTCCAGTTGCCCAGTGAGGGGGTACACCAGCAGCAAAAGTTATCCAGAAGGAAGCGGTTCTAGGCGCCGGTATAGGTGACGAGTGCTGGCAGCAGGCTCCTCCTACTGCAACAGGCGGTGCCCAATTTGGAATAAAGAAAGAGGACAGTGACAAGGCAAGCCCAGCTAGTCCCCAGCAACACAACAGACAGGATGGCATAGGTGGTCCATCCTGTCACAGGGGGGAATTCAATTGTTCGCGATGTGCCGTAGAAGTGCCCCTGGAACCGTTGCACCCCATCGAGTTTTTCTAGCACTGTTTCAAAAGTATCTGTGTATTAGAAAAGATGATTTTGATTTTTTTTATTTGCATCATATGCATTTGTGATCTGTCTTTCAACATTGCTAATTAAAGTGCTTTTTCAAAATCAGTTCTGATGCAAAGCACAAGTCTGTCCCAGATAAACTATAACACACAACGCTCTAAGGACAAAACTGCTTGTCCATATGTACCTTAATGATTTTGGTAAAGTTTATGTGTAATAAGCTGTAAGCATACATCTTGCAAAATGTCAGATTTTATAAAGTGGTTTAGTAAATTGTTTTGGGTGATTTAGATTTGGGAGCAGATACAGCAAATCAGTTGAAAATATTCACATGGATAAGTCATCCTGCACTTCTAGTGGACAAAATGTACAATGCTATCTGAGCTGTTATGCAATATATTGCCATCGTTGATTGTCATTGTTCAGTGCCATTGTCGAATGCCATTTATCAGTGTAGCCATTGCATTAAAATTGTATCATTGCCATAGCATGCCTTTTACATTTCATGGTTACATTGATCTCAACCACTTTAACTTTACTGGGGGCAAAACCTTTTAGCCTTTACCCTTTATTTATCAAGTTAAATGAGTTTAAGTTACACGGCCATTTAATAAAAATGCCAAATGGCTTTTACCTCTTTCCTAGTTTGTGCGTTGGTTACCACCAGTCATTTATGGAGAGTTGGACAGGGGTTTCCTAAGTCAACCCCTGGTAGAACTTGACAACATCTGCAACCATGGAGGAAAGAAAATTAAATCGGGTGGAGGCACCTAGCCGTTGAAATGACCACCCTCTCCAGATAAGCTGAGGTACCCGGTGGTGCAGGGGCTACACAGGAATGCATTTATGACCTGCTTCAGTACCTGACTAAAAGCAGTCAGTCACATGCCTGTCACCACAGCTGACCCAGACGCACGGAAATGTAGTCAGTGGTGATTCTGGCTACCAAATGATTATTAAGAGCTCAAGGTCTCTCAGTTTAGTTTGAAGAGTTTTCAGGATGGCACGAGGAAGAAGCCGTAACTGGTTTATCACCTCTATGTCACACATCCCTAAGAGGCTTAGGTGTAGCCTGTAGTGTTGCTCCCTACAACTGAGTCTTGGCCTTAAGCTGTACATGCAGTACCTGCTTTTGCCGAAGCTGCACAGATAGCCTGGGGGGAAGTCAGCATGATTAAGATGATAGTTCCAGAGAATGGGTGGGGGCACAAGAAGCAGCCGCACCTTGGTCCGAGAATATTCTCAGTAGCCTTGTATGTAGAATTAGATTATTCAGGTCGCATCTGAAAAGAATACTTAATTTTTAATAGCTCTAAAATATGAATATAACTTCACTTTACTGCAGAGAACCTATGTTGAAGACATGCATCATACTTATCATGTAATTATTCTGTGTGCTATTAAGTAAGCATATTACAACATGTATGACATCCCTGCAGCATATAGGATGCATCTTTTATCAAATAATGTGATGTTGCAGCACAGGAGTGTGTGCATCTGTATGTGCTTAGAGGTAGGAATTTATAGGCAGAGGCATAGATGTGTGTTACATGATGTCATAGGCACATTACTTGCACCTGTGTTGTGTATGCGCATAACCAATAATAATGGTAATTATTTGAATACTTTCAGAGGGGCATGTTTTTAAAAATAGATATGTATAACCTTTAATAGAGCACATAGATGCATCTAGTCTCATACTCAATTCATCATCATCAAAATATTGCACTTGCATCTTAAGATAGTCTAAACCTAAATAGGAGGCATCTCACAGGAGCATGTCTAACTGAACTTGCCCACGACCCACCTCCCAAGTGCAAGAGGTTACAAGTGCAAGAAATGCGCTGTCTCTACGTATGCATGCGCAGTTTGATAAGGTTTATGCAAAATGAATTTTTACATTGCACAGACCAACTTGTACTCAATACAAAATCAAGCACTTAGCAGTGGATTAATACTGTCAGGTGCCTCAAAGAGCAAAATAAATAGTTTTATACTTTAATCTTAGAAAACATTACAAAGAAACACAGGAAACTCTTCGTAATGGCTCATTTACTAATGTTTATTTAGGTGTAAATTTTACAGTGTTACCAATCATAGAATAGGGTAGCACAGTGGCCTAGTGGTTAGCACGTCTGCCTCACAGCACTGGGGTCATGAGTTCGATTCCCGACCATGGCCTTATCTGTGTGGAGTTTGTATGTTCTCCCTGTGTTTGCGTGGGTTTCCTCCGGGTGCTCTGGTTTCCTCCCACACTCCAAAAACATACTGGTAGGTTAATTGGCTGCAATAAAAAAAAAAAAAAAAATTGACCCTAGTCTCTCCCTCTCAGTCTGTCTGTGTGTGAGTGTCTATAGTAGGGAATTTAGACTGTAAGCTCCAATGGGGCAGGGACTGATGTGAATGAGTTCTCTGTACAGCGCTGCGGAATTAGTGGCGCTATATAAATAAATGATGATGATGATAGAATAGCTTTAACTACCAAGTACAGTTTAGACCAGGAAAACAAGAATCTGATTGTTTAGTATTGTTTAGTGTGAATTCTACACCTATAAGCAATGTTAGTAACTGAGCCCTAAGGTGTATTAGTGGGACATAAACAACCCTCTGTGTCAAATGGGATTATGGAGTACAAGCCTCAAGAGCAAAGTGGTTGTGAAAAGCCAGCAGATTATTAGATAAACAATATATACAAAATTATTCTGCAGCCACGTTATATTGGAGACTCAAATGTCTTCCCAAGAGTTGTATACATATTTTGCATTATATGGTCAGTGGTTTCTACTTTTGTGCTGTGTTGGGGGTTGTATTTCCCTGGCTAATTATCTTGCTGTTAGTGGTCCTGGGGGTATATTTACTAAACTGCAGGTTTGAAAAGTGGAGCTGTTGCCTATAGCAACCATTCAGATTCTAGCTGTCATTTATTTAGTGCAGGCCTGTCCAACCTGCGGCCCTCCAGGTGTTGTGAAACTACAAGCCCCAGCATGCTTTGCCAGTAGGCAACCTGTTGATAGCTGGAAGAGCATGCTGGGACTTGTAGTTTCACAAGATCTGGAGGGCCGCAGGTTGGACAGGCCTGATTTAGTGCATTCTACAAAATGACAGCTAGAATTTAATTGGTTGCTATAGGCAACGTCTATACCTTTTCAAACCTGCAGTTTAGTAAATATACCCTCCGATCTTTGCTTCAGGAATTTTTTAACAATTACAAAACAAGAAACACTCTGTGGCAATCACATAATGAAAAAGTGTAGCAACATACAGCGTAGTGAATCAATGCACAGTAGGTATAATGTATCCACTAAAGATAGTGGAAGATGGAAGAAGCTCCATAAATGTATAAGAATTGTTATAGCGGTATCTATTGATTCAGAGGCTGAATGCTGGGATTTGTAGTGTAGGTTTGTTACGCCTTTTCTCCACTCCTGTGCTGCCATCTAATGCAGGCTGTTCAGTCAGTGCAGAAGCTCAGTCATCTGAGAAGCTAGCAGAGAATTATAGTAAAATAATGGTTATTAAGATCCATATAACAATAAAATCATATATAAGTGAGGGAGGTGAAAGTCCATTAAGGGCGAGGTTTTTGGGGTCAGTGATCCTGAGCGGCTCTCCTATGCTGACAGAAGTCATATCAAGCTGCATTTGACTTTCACCAAGGTCAAAACACCAGGGCTGGCTTTCTTCCAATTAATTTTGCTGGAAGGACTTCCTCAGGGAGCACCAATGCAGTATGATAGCCCTCTTAATATAGTGTCCATTGACGATTCTGAACGAGTAAATTTAAGAAGCAATTAGCATTCTAAGTAGTATATTTACTAAGCTGCGGGTTTGAAAAAGTGGAGATGTTGCCTATAGCAATCAATCAGATTCTAGCTGTCATTTTGTGGAATGTACTAAATAGATGACAGCTAGAATCTGATTGGTTGCTATAGGCAACATCTCCACCTTTTCAAACCCGCAGTTTAGTAAATATACTAAGGTTTACTAGGTTTGAATATAAAGTTGTATAAAGTTGTACATACCTAAAAAAATATAGAAAAACATATTACAGTACTCTAATAAGTATCAATAAAATTATGTAAACGATGTTGCAACCTTTGTAAGTAGTGTATCTCTCTTTTTGTGTATAAAAGCATGAACTACATGAATATCAAGTAACATTTTAGTAGTAAATCAATGCAAAGTATAAAACTAGTTATTAAAATTTTGATGTCAGGATTCATAAAGCGTATATATAAAACACATTCATAAAATATTTGCTTCATAGCATAGGAAAGGAGAAACATTTTTTTCTTTCTCTCTCCTTCCCCTCTATTCCTCACCCCTCCCTATGTCTCTTTCCTTCCTTAAATTGTCCTGTTCTATATATATATATATATATATATATATATATATATATATATCCGATAAATAGTGAGAGTGACACAATATTTGCATATTGCTAATAACTAGATTAATATTAATCTTAAATAAAAAGGGTTTGACGATGAGGCCATTATTAACACCTAGAGAATGTTAAGTGTTTAGTGTGAGGATCCAATATAATTCACTCTGGCATAAGGTGTTACAGTGTTACATTTGCTACCACTTCCTGTGTTTGAGGGTTTCTTCTTGATACCCCCTATGTTAAGGCTTGACGGATCGAAAAATGATTACAAACAATGGGGCTGAGTCACTAAGGAAAGTAAGGCAAAATAACAAGTAAATGTTCTCCAGAATAAACCATGTTGCAATGCAATGGGTGCAAATTAGTTTATTATTTTGCACATAAGTTAAATACTGTCTGTTTTTTCATGTAGCACACAAATACTTGATAGCTTTATTTTTACACTGAAATTTAAAGTTGATTTAAGTCATGCCCTATCCCTACTATAAATCTGTCCCCACATTTTAAATTCACTTCCCCTCCGTTGCAACATGGTTTTGCCCAGTTGCAAAGTTACTGCATTTTTATGCTTTGCTCTCCTTAATGACTCAGGCCCACTTAGTATTTCACATACATTGGTGATGTTCCTTATGTGTTCTTTATCCTGCTCTTACGTTCCTATATATTGCCATTTACAGACACTTCATTGAACAGATTTCCTGCATGATGTTATAGTTAATAAACTTTGTAATATGGTCTATTTTTTTTGTTCTTGTTCATGTGAGAGTATCTTATTTTGGAGTGTTAATAAATTGACAAATGGTGCAATGAGAGCATTTCTCGATTCCCTAAGGTTTGGGAGGTAATTAGGCACAGAATTCTCAAGCAATATTTTTGATTAAATGGATTGCCAGAGTAATCTTTATATGACTTGGTTGTTTTTTTAAAGATGAAATTGAGTACTTTAGGAGGATGGAATTTTGGAATTTATTATGGGATCTTTTTGTAAAATCTTCCAATATTTTTTGAGGTTTTTCATCCAAGCGGTATACAGTGTTTTGTAGGATCAGCAGTGTGCATTCTTTTTAGTATTAGGGTACCATTCCTCTCTATTTTCTTGTCAGTTTCTATTCTTTAAGTTATAGCTCATTATATCCTTTGTCTAGAAATTTGTAGTTAATGAGGGAAAGTTTTTTAACTAGATGATTATGTTGGCACAGTTTCCAACACCTCTACTGAATGCCCCCTTAGGGGCATTTTTCAACCACTTGGCCCTCTCTACCTCCTAATTCTTTGTCATCTTTCTAAGGTTTTCTTTGATCTAATTGTGTCTTCTAATGTAGTTGCTTTCTCTCGTTTCTTCTTGTGTTGATTTTGCTGATTTTATTGTTTCTTTTTCCTCCTACTTATTTCTATTTGGTTTTGTTTATATTTTATTGTTTGTACTGCCATGTAGATTCCGTTTTGCCTTATAAATAAAGCCATGGAAGTTTGGTGACTTTTAAGCAAGTAAATGAGATAAAAGTTGAAATATGACTCATGCAAGTTTGAGAAAATATAAATTCCATAGAAAACAAATGCTCTCTGACTTTTTGACTTTTTTATTGCCCAATAGTGTCTTATTTTAGCAGCAGTTTTCACAACAGCATTTTGCTCATTACTACTGATTCTATATTTCCCATGTAAGGAAAGAACTGACCTCGGGTGATGTGCTAAGAACATCCAAGATCATTGTGCATAATAACAGTTGGAAGGCAAAACAAAACTAGTTACAGAAATAGGGCCTGATATAGAGAGGGCGTAAGCCCACAGCCACAAAATTGAGGTTTAACATGCATATTTTTGAATTGCACATATATTAAGATACACTACATGTAGAGGATATGGGTCCCCTGAGGCGCAGAGAAAGTGGGTAGGTAAAGGTATGTTAAGTAATGTAGTAGGGTGGATGGTATTCATCCAAAAGTATATCGCTCACCATATAACAGCCCTTTCTAGGTTTGATTAAACGTGGTCTTATCACTCAGAGGTATAGAGGTGTATAAAGTTCAGTAAAAACAGTATTTATTTGCTCATATATTCAGCAAACCAGTGTACAACATATATAGTACATAGCAGGTACCTTGCTATTAAACTAAGCATACATATAAGTAGTGTTTAGTAAACAAATATTCCAACACTTGATGGAGAAATGCAGTTTCATAAACCACAGATCTAGAAGGAATAGATGCTTTTTTCATAGACCACAAACATCAATACGGTAAACAATAAAGTGATACAATTAAGTAATAAACTGCCCGGTATTCAGATATAAACACCACAATCAGACAAACCAGAGTAAACGTCCATAAGGATAGAGTCTTTCAAATGTCCTTGGGGCAAAGGTAATGGGCCCTGTTTATAGGTGCATAGATTCCTTAAGCATTCAATTCCCATCCGATTGGAGCAGGTGTAGCCAGTCCAGGAGGGCAGGTTCGTGGTGTGTAAGATAAGGGCTTACCCTTCTTAGGGGGGGTTGTAGGAGTCCCTTCCAGAGTATAGCTGCACCTGCAGCATATACAGCAATGAGGCGGTGAAGAGTGGCGAGTATAAGCGGAGAAGTCGCAGCCGCGACTGTATCCAACAGCTCATGCACATGCGGCGGTGAAAGAAGAATTCTCCGTGTGGCAGAACAGACAGCACGAACAGAAGAATAAGTGATGTATAGCATGTACCCAACGCGTTTCGCCGGCATGCTTCTTCAGGGATGAGGTAAGTGGCCCATGGGGAAGAGGTACACTTTATAAAGGGCGCCCTCCTCTATGATTGGTGGATTTCTATGAGGCTCCTATTGGTCCTGGCAGAAGTAAACAAAGCCAGTCGTCCAATGGTGTTATAGTTCTTCCTTTTTTGGGCGGTGAATTCCACAGGTACCAGTCATTTATCCTGATATTTGATAAATGGTCACTGCAGCCAATCACGGGTGACCAGCAGGTAAACATAAACACATAGGGGTTTTAAATGGAATTTCAAGTGTGAATAATGTTGGGATATATATACGTGGCTGTAGTAATACAAACAAATAAAGGGTAGGTAAAGGCAAAAAAACACAAGGCAGTAAGGCAAAGAGATATATGAATAGCGAGGCTGGTCATAGAAATTGTCCCAGCTCAAAATCAATGTTAAGACCCTGTAGTGTAAGGGACTTCATGCAGTAGATCCCTTCAGACTCTTTCTGAGAGATGATTTTAATATAATCACCACCCTTCCAGGGTCTATCTATTTTCCCAATAGCCATAAATTGGAGCAGGGAAGGATCTTTGGCATGGTGGGTTGCAAAGTGTGCTGACACGCTGTGTGTTTCCTAACCCTTTTTAATGTTTCTCTGATATTCAGAAATCCTAACCCTAAGTTTCCTGATCGTTCTGTCTATATATTGTAAGCCGCAGGAGCATTTCAAGAGGTAAATGACCCCTGTTGTGTCACATGTAAGTCTACTTTTGAAAGTTAATTCCTCTCCAGAGACATTGGATTGGAACGTAGTGATAGGTTTAGTACTCAGAACACGGTTAGTTTTACATGCAGAGCACCGGTGGCAATAGTAGAAACACTTCTCTGTATCTTTGAGCCATGTACCTAATGGGGGGGCTGTCTCAGGTGGAATAGTACTGTTAACCAGTTGTTTTCTTAAGTTGTTCGCTTTCGTGTAAATGAATCTGGGTTTAATTGGGAGAATATCTTTCAATGTGGTATCCCCCAAAAGTATATTCTAGTGCTTTTTGATTATTTGTTCAATTTTCTTAGAATCACAGCTGAATTTGGTGATGAACGGAATGGACATGGATTCAGGTTTTTTGTCATTAGTGGCAAGCAGGTGTTCCCTGCTGGTGTGTTTTACAGACTCCAGAGAGTGTGCCACTAGTCGGGGTTGGTATTTCCTCTCAAGGAACCGATCTTTAAGAATGTTAGCTTGTAGGGCAAACTGTTCTGGTTTGGAGCAATTTCGTCATATTCTGGTGAACTGTCCCTTTGGAATGTTGCGAATCCAGTTAGTGTGATGATTGCTATTGTAGGGGATGTAAGAGTTAGAATCAACTTCTTTAATGAAAGTTCTTGTCTCAATCTGGGCATTCTCAATGTAAATTTCTAGATCTAGAAACTGGACCATTTTTTCATCAGTGTTGGCTGTGAAATGCAGATTAAGGTCATTATGGTTGATGTACCCTAGAAAAAGATCCAAATCCCTCTTGGGGCCTGTCCAAATGAAGAGGACGTCATCAATGTACCGATGCCAAAAGAGGATGTGGGGGGGGCATAAGGATTATTATTCCAGATGGGATCATTTTCCCAAGCCGCCACAGACATGTTCGCGTAACTGGGCGCAAATTTTGCGCCCATAGCGGTTACGCGAACCTGTCTGTAGTAGTGTCCTTCTGACTAAAAATAGTTGTGGTGGAGAATATGAGAGATCCCTTCCATAATGAAGTCAATTTGTAGGCCTGGTAGATCAGATTCTTGTGTGAGTATATTCCTGACATGGGTACATCCTACTTGGTGGTCAATAATGGTGTACAGGGAGGTGACGTCGCATGTGGCCAAATGGTATCCATCCTCCCATTTGACATCTTTCAGTAATTCTAACACATGTCCTGTGTCCCTGATGTAGCTTCTCTGTTTGAGGACTAAGGGCTGCAGAAAAGAGTCAATATAACTTGACAGATGAGTGGTGAGGGACATAAAACCGGAGACAATGGGTCTACCTGGCGGTTTTTCAAGCCCCCCCGTTAGGTACATGGCTCAAAGATACAGAGGAGTGTTTCTACTATTGCCACTGGTGCTCTGCATGTAAAACTAGCCATGTTCTGAGTACTAAACCTATCACTACATTCCAATCCATTGTCTCTGGAGAGGAATTCACTTTCAAAAGCAGACTTACATGTGACACAACAGGGGTCATTTACCTCTTGAAATGCTCCTGCGGCTTACAATATATAGGCAGAACGATCAGGAAACTTAGGGTTAGGATTTCTGAATATCAGAGAAACATTAAAAAGGGTTTGGAAACACACAGCGTGTCAGCACAGTTTGCAACCCACCACGCCAAAAGATCCTTCCCTGCTCCAATTTATGGCTATTAGGAAAATCGTTAGACCCTGGAGGGGTGGTGATTATATTAAAATCATCTTTCAGAAAGAGTCTGAATGTATCTACTGCATGATGTCCCTTACACCACAGGGTCTTAACATTGATTTTGAGCTGGAGCAATTTCTATGACCAGCATCGCTATTCATATATCTCTTTGCCTTACTGCCTTGTGTTTTTTTGCCTTTACCTACCCTTTATTTGTTTGTAATACTCCAGCCACGTATTTATCCCAGCATTATTCACACTTGAAATTCCATTTAAAACCCCTACGGGTTTATGTTTACCTGCTGGTCACCCGTGATTGGCTGCAGTGACCATCTATCAAATATCAGGATAAATGATTGGTACCTGTGGAATTCACTGCCTAAAAAAAGGAAGAACTATAACACGATTGGACGACTGGCTTTGTTTACTTCCGCCCGGACCAATAGAAGCCTCATAGAAATCCACCAATCATAGAGGAGGGCGCCCTTTATAAAGTGTACCTCTTCCCCATGGGCCACTTACCTCATCCCTGAAGAAGCCTGTGGGCGAAACACGTTGGATACACGCTATACATCACTTATTCTTCCGTTCGTGCTGTCTGTTCTGCCACACGGAGAATTCTTCTTTCACTGCCGCATGTGCATGCGCAGTTGGATACAGTCGCGGCTGCGACTTCTCCGGTTATACTCACCGCTCTTCACCGCCTCAACGCTGTATATGCTGCAGGTGCAGCTATACTCTGGAAGGGACTCCTACAACCCCCCTAAGAAGGGTAAGCCCTTATCTTACACACCACGAACCTGCCCTCCTGGACTGGCTACACCTGCTCCAATCGGATGGGAATTGAATGCTTAAGGAATCTATGTACCTATAAACAGGGCCCATTACCTTTGCCCTAGGGACATTTGAAAGACTCTATCCTTATGGACGTTTACTCTGGTTTGTCTGATTGTGGTGTTTATATCTGAATACCGGGCGGTTTATTACTTGATTGTATCACTTGATTGTTTACCGTATTGATGTTTGTGGTCTATGAAAAAAGCATCTATTCCTTCTATATCTGTGGTTTATGAAACTGCATTTCTACATCAAGCCTTGGAATATTTGTTTACTAAACACTACTTATATGTATGCTTAGTTTAATAGCAAAGTACCTGCTATGTACTATATATGTTGTACACTGGTTTGCTGAATATATGAGCAAATACGGTATACACCTCTATACCTCTGAGTGATAAGACCACGTTTAATCAAACCTAGAAAGGGCTGTTATATGGTGAGCGATATACTTTTGGATGAATACCATCCACCCTACTACATTACTTAACATACCTTTACCTACCTACTTTCTCTGCGCCTCAGAGGACCCATATCTTCTACTATTGATCTATTTTAAAGGGCAGGGACTTGTTACGAGCCGCGGCGGTGCCCAGCCGCTGCGACTCTCCTACCTCTGTCCCGGCCGTCGCTATGGCGACCGTGACGTCACTTCCGGGGCCAGGCCGACCGTTGCCGTAGCAACGGCCAGACGCTAAGTAGTTAGCACCGCGTCCCAGCTCTGTGGGCAGCCGGGCGCGTGCGCTATTCTGCAATAGCCTGTGGGCTAATTAATCTTGCTAATTAATGTTGTAGGCACAGTCTGGGGGCAGTTTCAGAGCTAGGCTCTGATTGGTCACTCTGTATATTTAAGGCAGGGAGGGCTTAGCCTCCCTGCCGGTTATAGCTTCCAGATCCCTGTGTTGCTGCCTGCTGCTGTACTCCTGGTGTTAACCTTTGTATTGTTGCCTACCGTGTATGACCCCTGCCTGTTTACTGGATTTGCCTTTTGCCTGTGCCCTTGACCTTCTGGCCTGTACCACCGTTTCTGCCGATTTGCCCGTGACCTCGACCCTTGGCTTGTTTCCTGACGATTCTTCCTAGCAAGTGACCCCTGACATCGGCCTGTCCTTTGGAATTGCTGTCTGCCATTATCCTCTGCTCCTGGGTTCCCCGCAGCTGGTACACGCCACACGACCCTCTGTAGTCTGCAGCCAAGTCTGTCCCCACCACTAGGGGCTCCAGCGAACACCTGACTATCAGAGTAGACTCCGGGTGGTGTTGTATTGGTTGGAGGGGTTCCTGACAGGACTACCCTTTTTGCTTTGTGTCCCCCTGGCAGAAATATCTATCCTTTCCACACTCAAAAGGGAGTGCGGAAGTCCATCCTCTTCATACTATATAAGATACACTACATGGCCAAACTTATATGAAGATCCCTTCTAATTAGTTTGTTTGGTATTTCAGCCACACACATTGCTAACAGATACATACAGACTACAGCCATACAATCTTAATAGTCAAACACTAGCAGTAGAATGGGTTGTACTGATGAGCTTAGTGACTTTCCATGTGGCACTGTCATAGGATGTCACCTTTCCAACAAGTTAGATTGTCAAGTTTCTGCCCTGCTAGAGCTGCCCTGGTCAACTGTAAGTGCTGTTATTGTGAAGTGGAAATATCTAGGAGCAGCTCAGCCACGGAGCGGAAGGCCACACAGGGCATACAGAACAGGACCGCCAAGTGCTGAAGCACGTACCCCGTAAAAATTATCTGTCTTCAGTTAAAATATTCCAAATTGCCTCAGGAAACAAAGTCAACACCAAAACTGTTTGTCTGGAACTTCATGGACTGGGTTTCCATGGCCGTGGAAATGCACACAAGCCTCAGATCACCATGTGCAATGCAAACGTTGACTGGAATGGTATAAAGCACACCGCCATTGGACTGAAACAGTGGAAATGCCTTATCTGGAGTGATAAATCATGCTTCACCATCTGGCAGTCTAATGGATGAAACTGGGTTTAGCATATGCCAGAATGCTTCCTTCCTGAATTCTTAGTGCCACCTGCAAAATTTGGTGGAGGAGGAATAATGGTCTAGGGCTGTTTTTCAGGTTTGGCCTAGGCCCCTTAGTTTCCGTGAAGGGAAATCTAAATGCTACAGCATACAATGACATTTGAGAGAATCGTGTGCTTCCAACTTTGTGGCAACAGTGCTCCCATGCATAAAGCAAGGTCTATCAAAAATTGGTTTCCTGAGTTTGGTGTATGAGAACTTGACCTTGGCCTGCACAAAGCCCTGACCTCAACCCTATCAAACACCTTTGGGATGAACTGGAATGACGTCTTGGAGCCAGGCTTTATCACCCATCATCAGTGCCTAACTTCACTGATGCTCCTGGGGCTGAATTGATACAAATCTTTGCAGCTGTAAGGCGCCGTCCACGCACGGTACATACATGCCGGGGACGGACAACTCTCTCTCCGTGCAGCTCCCCATCCCATTGCTAGGCAACGGGACGTACTTCCTGTTAAATAATATACATGAAGGTCACGTTAGATAGAGAAAATCTTGCGGTTATCGCGAGATCGAGCATGCGCACAATGCGCATGCGCAAGATGGCGCCCATACTATATAAACGGCGCTTGATATCACTTAAGTTTATCTCCTGATGAAGTCTACAGATATAGACGAAACGCGTTGAGAACCTTTCATGAACTATTGATGAGTTATTTGAGAACGTTTTTGTAACTATCTGAGCCTATTTGGAATTCATGGATATACTATGGAACATCTCAGTACCCTGTCTTTGGAACAGTGGAAACGCTGGCTGAGAGGGATGCTTCTGGCATACTACTTCATATACAGATAAGCTGATTTTATTTGTGACAATATGAGTGCATTTTTGTATGTTATTAAAAATGTATACTTCTTTTGAAATACTACACCATTTGTGGCTTCTTTGCTTTGCTTGAAAGAGGTACAGATCATCAAGGATGACTGAACAGCATTGAAGGTTACAGATAAGCTAGTTGTGTTGTTTATTCGGTACGCACAAACACTTGTGGTTTGTATGGTGTGGTGACGGGTTTTACCTCAGTCACTGATACTGCACTATTATTGGTCTCTATTTTGTTTTCTTTGAGACAACAAGAATTATTCAAAGAACTCCAAGTATACCTGAGTGATTGATCACTTGATATGCATTTATACCTACTACTGTCTGGTACGCATAATACCTAATACCTCTGTTTGGACGTATGGTGTTTTAAATAATACTGCACCATCAAGCGCCTATCCCCTTCCCTTCCTATATAGTTAGATATATTTATATTTTAGAGATGAGTGGTTCAGATTCTGTGAAATCCGAAAGCTGCCAAGTGGAGGTATATATGGTGATACACCATACCGCCACTTATCCAACTGCCTTCATTTTAAAATGATTAAATTCCATTCACTTAAATTCCTGTTACATTTTTCATACCGCTACTTCTAAATCTCCAAATTGGTATCTGAAAACGATGCAAAACACCATTTCCAGTAAAAAGTCTGACCTTGCGAGTTTCGGATTGATATGTTTTATATAAGGCCCTCCCTCCCGTTCTCTTCTGCCACTTTAGAAGTTATAGCAATTGGGGAGGAGGGTGGCTGCAAATCCGTGATCAGAAAATGGCTTGTAGAGGGTTGGACAGGGAGAAAGGGGCAATTTATATGTCAAGCAATGGCTGTGACTTTGCCTTAGCAACAGTCGGGCTGAGAACAGGAAGTGACGTCCTGGTCGTCATGCCAGGAACAGGAGGAAGTGAGTCGCGGCGGTGCCAACGGCCCCCAATACTTCCCAAATTTCTCAATCATTTGGAAATGTGAGGATGAGTAGGAATGATGATGATTTAGACATAAATATTGAAAATGCTACTTTGGAAATTGCAAATGTGCAAGAGGATGAGGGGGATAATTGTGGATCTGTAAATGAACATGTTGTACTTCTACAAGATAATGAGACGGATGATGATTGTGTTGAAGGCAGCTACCAATGGTACCACCTCATGCCCATGATAAGTGAATTGCCATGCAAGGGCATAAGACCAATAGAAAGCACCTCATGTTTGGAAGTATTTCTATCCCAATCCAGACATTTGTCAAGGTATCTGTAGCCTTTGTGACGCTACAATAAGTAGAGGGCTGTTGATCATCTAGGCACCTCCTCCCTATTACGTAACTTGCAGTGATCTCATTCAAGTAATTTTTCAGTACAATCAATGATTCGCAAGAGACATCCTTCCACGCTACAGCTGCTGCTGCTGGGGGTGATACAGGTATACAGAAGATGACCAAGAAGAGTAAGTTTTGTTTAAACAATTGTTTGTGAAGCAAGCGTTTGAAATAGGAACCAAGTATGTGTCAGCATCCTGTTGCACACTATGTTAGCATTGGAAGTGCATCCAATTTCTGCCATCAATGCATCAAGTTTTAGCTGATTAGTTGAGGTCAAGTGTCCATGCTACCAAATTGCTACCAAATTCCACTTCTCCCTAATAGCAATTCCTCAGTAGTACCGGGTGGTTAAACAAAAAGTAATTAAGACCCAAGAAAATACCATTTGTACCGAGTATACACTTAACTACGGATATGTGGACAAGTGGTACTGGTCAACCAAAAGTCTACATGACCGTGACAGCCCACTGAGTAGGTGTATCACCATCTGCGCCTGTACCATTATCCTCCTCATCCTTTAGCACAGTAGTGTTAGCACACAATGCCAGATCATTCACAGGCAAGCTACTCTTTGTATCACAGGTTTGACTAAGAAACATACCGATGTCAATCAGTTGGAAAAACTCAGAAATATCTTATCAAAATGGCTTACCCCGCGAGAATCCTCATTGCTGATAACAGAGCGAATATTGTAAAAATAATAATCTTGACAGGTTGGTGCAGGAAATGCTGTCATTGGCCCATAAAATTTCTAGGAATTTTCTGCATTCAGTGACAATGTAGATACTTTATGCACACTGCTGGCACTATGGGGGGTATTCAATTGACGGCGGGATCGCCGAAAATCCCGCGCTCAAAGAATATTACCGTTAATATGGTAATCCTGCGCGGGAAAACCATTAATACGGTAATTTACTCGCTGGATTTCAGTTCGCAGCTTAATTAGCTTAGTATATGCTCAGAAACAGACATAACTGTAATGAACGCAATTGCATGCAACTCATGTCCAATTGGAAATAACACTTACTACGGTCTACGACTTGAGAGTCGTAACCGGCAAAGGAAGGGGCTGACTAACATAGACAATGTACAGTAACAGTGTTCCAAAGCAGATGTGGCCACTTTAATTCCAGAGTTTTTCATAAGTGCGTTTATTTTCAGTCCTATTATATGCACCCACTACACGGTAGGCGTAAATGCCGACTGATAGTGATGACTGACACAGCATAGTTTATGTTTTCAAAACTACACATGTGTGCCACTATGTAGCACAGAACATGTCTACGCAAGTAAGATAGACTATAAAAACGTATTACATGTACAGCACGTCTTTATGTATTTAATGTAAAACAATTGTTTTAAAATACATATTTCTATTAATGATTACACTGTTAAGAGTTATCTTATTTTTTAATACAGTTTATTTTTAAGTGCTCTGCTGCGATCTTGTTTTGTACATACTCTCGTGCGTATTTTGCAGTCTCTTCTGTCTACTTATGGCAACTACCGTTTAGGCAGTGCGTAGTTACACCCAGATTCAAAACAAAAAGTGATAATCTTGGAGTTGGTCAGAACTACGTACGAGTTCTGTGCTCTTTGTGAAAAAAGCAACTTGCGTCTAAGTTGTGTTTGGACTTGAATCAGGCCCATATTTTTTTGTTAAAAAATAAATTATTTAACGCTTATTTTCAGGAAGTGTCACCAAGAAAACATTTTTCTTTCATAAGATAACTCACCAAAGAAATAAAACTAAAGAGTGAAACAACAACAAAAGAAACATATGTGAGAAGTTCATAGGATATGTCAACATTAATGTAGAGATCAACATTTTGTGTCTTAGGGAGTAGTGGGTGCTATAGGCAACATCTCCACATTTTCAAACATGGCGTTTAGTAAAATAATACCCCAAAGGGTTTGTCATAGATCTGAAAGGGTCCTGATGGTGCCACATAACTACAATAGATAAGTGGTGTATGGCTAAGCAAGGAGGTGGGGAGAGTGGCTTCTGTGCAGTAGAGGGGTCTCTGTACAATTGGATGGGATATTTGAGCATAATTCACATTTTCATGTGTTCAGCAATCTTTCATCATAGGATCCACTAATGATGCAGAGCAGTTATGGTTAAACTGGTAACTGGTGCTGAAACTGTCTGATCGGGAGTTGTGAGTACATTTTCATACTATTTGTCTGCTGCAGATGATGCCCAGTGGGCACCCTCTGGTAGAAATCTCTAGTATATGAGGAGGTACATAGATGGTGGGGGATTTGGGCAGAACACGCGCATGTAAAGAATGAAGTGTAGATGGATTATTTACTCATGTCATTCTGCATATTAGACATACGATCTAGCAGTGGCCCATGGAGATAATGGGGCCCACTACATGGGGAACTAGCGAGCTGTGGGCCCTGGTTCCCTTCTCCCCACTTCCCTGCAACGGGGCCCACAGATCGCTAGTTCCGCCTCTGCGATCTAGATATTGTAAACAAATAACTACAGATACACTGTATAAAACTTGTTGTTCCCCGGGCTTTCACAATTAGTTGTAGCTCTCCATTGTGTTCCTCACACTGTCATGATTTGAAGGTATAAACTCTGTACTTACTTCTTACTCGTTTGGATTTCCTTGTAAGATGAAAAAAATAAAATAGTGAATGTATCTATGTTTATTGTTGCACAGTAAAATAGAAACAAAGATTCAAAGATAGAAACTACAATTAAAAAGTACATCTACATAGAGAAAGTTTTAATGTACCATTTTCCTGTCTAGATTATAGTTGAGTAAACACTACAAAAAATAACTGCAGATGCAATTTCTGTAATGATTTTACCAACAACTGAAATGGGGATAATGAGCATGCAGATTTGTGTGCACACATACACAATTTACCTTCGATCTGTGCTCTTCATCTGTCATAACCATCTGCTGAAAAGATTGTGACTCTGCACACTCTATAGAGATCGGCCTATAGAGATCTGCTGGTCGTGAGCGCGTACACACTTACACATGTGCCCGACAATGTTCTATTGTTAAAAGAGATTTTTAGTCAGTTTATAAAATCAAATGATACAATGTGCTTTGGTACGGTAAAGACCAACAGACCAACAATCAGACCAACAGTCGTGTGATTGGCACAATAATTGTTTGAAAAACCTGCAGTGTTTATCTAGCTTTACTTTTAAAAACATCAGGTTGATATCACCTTTGACACTTTAAACAACAATATTTTGCACAAGCTGTAGGGAAACTTACTGAATGGCTCACATCCTCAGAAAAATGTGTTTTTTTACTATTTTCTTTTTTTTATTGAAACTCTTTTATTGAGCCCAACAAAAGAGCATTTTACAAGTGTTATAGAGATACATATATGTTCATAAGTAGTGATTCAGGTAGATGTCACAACAAACTAGATTGGCGGATACAGTGGTCATATGTAGGACTGTCAGAGGGGAGAGGGTAGGAAGGGGATAGGGAAAATTTGTAGCCGAGTGATGACATGTTAAACCAAATTAGGAAGGGCACTAAACAGTGGTTCATCCATGGATGCCACATTATGAGAAATGAGGAAAAGGAGTCCCAGATACTGTAAATATACCCCATGTTGTATTTGTGCTAAATTCTGTGGATTATTGAAACAAGTTTGGGGGGATTTAGCAGGAAGCACCTAGGTAAAAATTTGCTACAATGAATAGGCAATGGATTAGTTTATTGTTGTGTTTCAAAGAGGTTGGCACCAATAGGTGTAATAAGAATAACTCTGGTACATGTACTTTAAAGAAATCAGAGAGGGCTTCCAGGATAGCAAGGTCATTTAGAAACCTATCGTTTCTTGAGGTCTATGAATGGAAAAGACTGAGGAAGTCATACCCAAGTGAAACTGAGGGTTGTTCTAGAGGGAAAAATCTGGGATTGCCAGGGAGCAGGTGAAACTTTGCAAGAGCGGTCTCAGATGTGACACAAAAACCATTATCAAGGTTGGCCTGATTTCAGCTAAGAGACTGGGGAAGGATGTCCCTGGATAACAGACAGTCAGAAGAACTTTGTCTGCGTATAATGTGATCTTGTGCTTGCAAAGATTCACCACAACATATTAGATGTTTTTATTTAGTCTAATCCTGGCAGTCTGATGCTCTATGACAATGACAATGTCAAATATAAGGGGAGACAGCAGGCAGCCATGATGAGTGTCAGTATGGATGGCTCTGGCTTGGTAGGGTCCAGAAGCCATTGACAGAGATTGAGCTAGCTGGGGTATGGTAAAGAGCTAGAATTCTAAAGTTGACCTTCAAAGTCCATAAATTTGCTATTTAAATTTTACTGAATGGTTTCCGGACAAATGGATATGCTCCAAGTGGAGAAATGTGAAAGTATTGAAAACAAGTAAATCACAAGATAAAAAGAGAGAAGAGAAAAACAAAAAAAAAGGAGTGATGTCAACTAATCACAATGTAATAATAATAATAAAAAGTATCAAAATGTGTCCGAATTAACAAACTAAACAGGTGGTGGAAGATTGTAACATGTAGGTGGAGTACAGTAGGGGATGCAGATTCAAGTTAAGCTTGCCCTTTGAGATTCATCTTTTAGTGGTTTACACATATCTTGAAATATGTTACAAGGCAACTTTATTAACCAGGTACAGGTTTTGGAATTAATGATAATGATCGGTGTCTATGCTCTGGACACATCTAGGCACTAAATTTAATGTTGCACGTATCTAAAGATAAGATGTGTGCTACTCAAAATACAGACCTTAAAATGCAAGTGTGCAGATGCATATAGTGCAACGTATGTTCAACTTTAAATAAGTACTATGGTGAGAGAAAGGGCTTGTCAAGCCATTGGGGGTGTTCATACTGGATCCATTGACAGCTTTTTACACTTGTACTATTGGTAATATTTATAATACTTTCAAGATTTGTGCTGCCCATTATCCATTTGAGAGATGGAACCAAGGTGCTAAGGGCCCAAAACTTTAAGAAAATGTTGGTGGGTGTTTTTAAAGAATCACTAACTTCCACAAATCTGCCAAGTTGTTCACCTCTTCCCCTCAAAGGCAAGACCTGAAACAACTTACAAATATAAATAGTTTCAAAGGAGTAATACGGACATAATCTTGGGTGTGACAGACTGGAGAAAATGTACATGTGAGATTATAGGGTATTAAAAAGGATTGGAAGTGTCTAAGAGTAAGCCCTGCATTACACCTTATTGTGAAGGTACTAAAGGGCAATCGTACGATGCTGGTTGCATGGTAATATAAACCTTGATACCGAGATAGGTGTATGAAAAGATAATGGAAATAGTTTCTTGGGAAGCTAGTTCATTTTAAGAGTACCCCCCTCCCACATTCAGACTTCAGTATTCATATCAAGGGGCATAATGCACACTTTAGGAAGAAGGATGTTAATGTTGACAAGCAAATACTCTCCAAATATCAACTACCAATATATGGAAAAATTCTTCTACAGGGAAAGAAGAGAAATAGACTAGGAGGTAGATTTACTAAATCTACTACTAAAGTGAAGGTTTTGCCCATAGCCACCAATCAGTTTCTAGCTATCGGCACCCACTCCCTGATAAAAACAAAAACAAGCAAGTGTACATTAAACCTATAGCAATCTCCTTTCTTTTAAAGGAAAATGCTAGTTTCATCTTAAACTCTATGTCATCCACAACCTATTTCTCTTTCTTTCCTTCACTTCCTTTCCATTGACCAACTCATTCTTGCTCTGGGGATTTCAACCCATTCCCATTGACAACTTTTTAGCACTGCCGCCTCCAAACTCTTCACACTCACTTCCTCTTACGGTCTCTCCTAGTGGACATCATCAGCCCCTCCAGCTTCTCTAACTCAGCCTTCCTGCTCTCAAAGCATAATCTCCTTTACTTTTCTCTCATCTTGGCTCCTGTTCCCCCATCTGCACCCAAATCCGTGTGTATACAGCTACATCTAAATGGCCTTGACCCTATCCTCATCTATGCCTCTCTTGAATTTCTCCTCTATCCCTGCTCTGTCCTTCCTGAATACTGCTGTCTCATTCTATAGCCCCATACTTTCCATAGCCCTTGACGAAGCAGCCACAACCACCACAAACCATCTCCAGCAATTCAAACGTCAACCCTGGCATTCCAAACAGACTCGCCACTGCAGAAATGCTCTTGTTCTACCTAGCACTAATGGAGAAAATAACACTCCGATTCTAACATGATTCTCTACAAATTCATCCTGTCTTATTATTTTACTGCTCTTTCTTGACAAGCAAACCTACTTTAGATCCCTAATATCCACCCTTTTTTAACAACCCCCACTGCCTCTTTGTAGGCATGAATTCACTTATTTGCTCTCACCCCACTTCCCTGACCATTACCCTGAATGCTTATGAATTTGTCACATACTACAAAGGCAAAATCTACACCATCCATCAAGATTTTTCTTCCCGGCTGCTCCATCACCCACAGACACCTTCTCCTCCACTCATCCAACCACTCTCAGGTCCTTCTCTGCCGCTACTGAAATGTAAGTCGTCTTCTTCCTCCTCAACCCCGACCATGCTCCCTCCCATCTCTTTCACTCCATTTCCCCTAATGTCTGCCAGAACTTAGCTCACCTTTTAATCCCGACATACGTCACTGGCATTTTCCCTTCCAACTTCAAAAATAAGCCCATATTTCCTATTCTCAAGAAACCATCTCTTGACCCTTCCACTCATCTCCACCTGGATGTCCCAATGCTACCTCAAGCTCAACATGTCCAAAGCTGCTAGTGTCACTTCCCCTCCTCTCATTCATGGTGGATAGCCTCACACTCTCTCTTGCTCCCATGCATGCTGCTCAGTTGTCATCATTGACTCCACCCTCAGCTTCACTCCACACATTCAGTCCCTCACACAGTCTTGTCACCTCCAGAATATTAGCATAATACTTCCCTTTCTCAATCAGGATGTTGCCAAAATCCTTATAGATTCTCTCAACATCTCCTGCGTTGTCAACTGCAATATCCTGATATCTGTCCTTCCCATCAACTACATTTCTGTTCTTTTATCCACCCTACATGCAGTGCAAAACTAGACTTCCTTTCCCGACACTCTACTCTGTATCTCTCTATAACGGCTTCCCATCTTCTCCAAAATTCAATTCAAGCTGTTCACCCTCACCTACAAAGCACTCACAAGCATCTCTCCTTCCTACATCTCTGGCCACATCACAAGATTCACCCCTGCTCAACCCTCTCTACTCTACCTCTGACCTACGCCTCTGTTCCCCTCTGATAACCATCTCTAAATCCTACCACCAAGATTTCTCCAGTGCTGCTACCCACTAATGAAACTCCCTTCACCTAACCAGCTATAACCACTACTGTTCAATTAGCTCCTATTGTCCTGGCTTTGCCCTCTTCCTCTAGATTGTAAGTTCTCACAAGCAGAGCTCTCTTTACCTTCTGTCTCATGTTTTTCCGTCTACCTTGTATTTACTTTTTCTATTTTGAAGTTCAAATTGCAGATGTATGATATATAATGCAGCCTGCCCGGCGCTGCACAATTTGTGGTGCCTCACAAATAAATGTTGTCATATGTTTAAAGAGAGAAGATGCTTATCAAAAAGCTTTAGATGGTATGTACAGAATTTGAGATTAATAAAGATAGTGTTTAGAGGTACGATGTATGCACTTTCGGTTAGGTGTGTGCAGTTTGCACAAGGAGGTGAAGAAAGTAGCAGGAGAGGTTGCTAACATAGCCTTTTCTGGCATACTGGTGAGACAGGAACTTGCACTGGGCTTTGGCAGGAAACAATATGACATTATTTTCATTGCAATGATTTATCCATGCCCAGGCAGGTTAGAGTGCAATCCAGGGGCCCTGAAAGGATATTTGGGCGTGGGAAGTGGTGCATACAAGGAGATTTAAACATAATGCAGATAACCAGTCAAATACTGTGGAAAACAGCCAATTTAGGAAGAAAAACAAAACAGAGACTAATGTACTGAGACATATCAGAGTCTCCTGTCATGCATAAAACACTTTGTCTGTCCAATCCCTGGCATTAACCCCATGAATGCCTCCTTATTTTAGTTATCTAATTGCATAAAGAAAAAAATACTTTCATTATCGTTTATATAGCACCAATGATATTAATGTGTCATTATTCACATCAGTACCTGCCCCAATGAAACTTACATTATGAATTCCCTACTACAAACACTAGGGTCCATCTTATCAGCAGTTAACTTATCAACCAAAACAGATGCAAACCCAGGGAAGAACATATAAATGCAACACAAATAGAACATTGTTTGTTAATGAACCCATGACCCCAGAGCTGCAAGGCAGCAATGTTAGCTACTGTGCCAGCCACTGTGCCACCGTGCTACCTTGTGGGCTACCAAGAAAACCTTGAGAAAAGTAAACAAGCTGAATGTATTAAAACAAAAATCCTACTAGAAGGGTTATTTTTTTGCTATAAATAGCAAGCCAAGTACCTTTTACGCATGCATCTGATTTTAAGCATGAATAATTTTTGTTAGCTGTGCTCCTATAAATCATTATCTGCTTTTCAAAATTTCTTTGGAGGGTGCAAAGTATGGCTGCCAGTCCCTCACACATAGCGGACAGGATTTTGCTTTACACAGAGCAGACAGAGCTCAAAGCCTTGCTGTTCACTACATCATGTGCCATCTGACTGTGGTTACCATGGTAGTCACATGACACTGTGTAAATTTAAAAATAAAATATAGCAGCCTGAAGAAACAAACCAAGGAAAAATCATATATACCAAGATTCTTCTTACAGTTTGCCACTGAGACTTATGGTAAAAAAAAACACATCTTATTTTATCATGGGATTGCTGCTTTAACTTAAGTAAATATGTATGATACGTGATATAACAGGTTCACTATTTTGTGCTATTGGTGATCCTATTCCTTCCACTGTCACGCTTATTTCCATTCCTAACCTCACACCACGTCCCTGTCACATGCAGCTCTGTCTTTACTAATAAAGTCAGAAAAGCAAGTGGTTCACTGGTTCCTGCAAGATCAGCTCACTGATCAGCTGCTGGGAACACTAAGATTATCTGATTAGCTACAGATTGTTCTATCCCAACCCACTTAGAGAACAGGGTACACATGGAAGAGCAGAAGCTGAAGGCTGGTACATTTTGCAGATCCTAATCAAATACAACTTTAAGCCGTTTTTTTACAGAAAGTTTAAATTTAGCTTACTTCTCAACACTACGACTATGAAGGGGTTAAACGTGAACAATCATACTTTTATGTTAAGTTACATAGAATTAACCATGTTGTACTTTGAGACGATCAAACAAGACCTCAGGATGAGGCATGTTTTGTCCTGACTTTGCACTTTTCAATGTTTGGAGGTGTGCAAAGGTTCCAGCAAGTAAGAAATTCTTACATATGTTTCAAAAAGCGTCTTTGTAGTAAAAGTGCTCTATTTCAGGTTTTTCCTTTTGCACTATACTAACTGTCCGCCACATTTTTTATTCTCACATTCACTCCCTGGAAAACGTGTTGAATTGTTGATGTTAAAGGTATGTGAACATAGTTGCCTTAAGACAGAATGAAGTGTGGTTCTGGCAGTAGGCGGCTGCTGTACAAACAATGCTTTAAGCACCTAAAGACAGACAGACAGATTTGCAGAATATTTCTGTGCCTGAAGTAGGATATGACTTGTCTTGTGATTTTCTGTTAATACAGATTGAGGTAATTTAAAACAGAATTTAATTGTATTCTAATATTTCACCAAAGAATAATGGAGCCAACTATGTCCAGTCATGGGGAAACATAGTTGTTGCAGGTAATTTAAGGTCTTATGTTTAAAGCCAATATATTTTTAGTCTTACAAAAGGTGCTGCCTACAAAGAGGCAGAGGCCTCAGACAGCAAGTTTTTGAGGGTCAAAAATAATTAAGTGGTATTTACCCTGTTGATAGATGTAATAATACTTAAAAATGGCAATGTATGGCCATTTGCAAAAGGGATGAGCGGGTTGCCACTTCAGATCCCATCTCAGGCAGCAGAATGACTATGCATACTCCTGCCCGAGAATATCTATTGTGTAGAAAAGCAGGGCAAGGATAGTGAATGAGTATAGTATAGCATAGTATAGAAGTGCTAGGCAGAAAGACCTTATTACAATATGGAATCGCGCTCTCCACCCAGGGTTTGCGAGAGCTGCACCTGCTAAGGGTATCCCTCCCTTTAATAAAATACCAATAGATTACAGTGCTGGGCGCTCATCAGATGATTGACCTAATAAACTAGATTCCTAATATCTGACTAAATAAACTTCAAATATTAATATAAAATTAATGTAAAAGGTTAAAACATTTATTTAAAATATGAAACAAGATATGAATCATGTAATACCATGAATAAATAGTTAAATAAATAAAAATGGAATTATTAGATCCACTTAAATAACAGTTGTTCTTAACAACAAAGCACATAAATGCAAATCTAATTACATGGATAAATGGCAGATAAAGGGCAGTTAATAATCCAAGGATTGTATGGATAAAAAAACCATTCTCATCAATAAATGAATTCTAACAATAGATCCCACATGAATCGCAATTCTAATCATACAGATTGATGGTGCATGCTGTTAAAGATATGTTCCATGTAAATAACAATTCTCATGAAGGTTGTAGGCTTCTGAATTAAACAGTCTTGTCACGCTTAATAATCAATAAAATTGATGAATGAATCAGCCCACTGGTTGTATAGTTCCGTACACTTGTTTTCCAAGGTAACCTATCAGTAAAACAAAGTGTGACTCCGTGTCTTATGGTAGTATAATACTTGCGATTTGATGTCAGGAGTATGAGGTCCAAATCTTGTCAAGTAATCCAGTATATTGTCTCAATTTTAAAAGCAGCCTGGTCCCAAATGGAAAGGGAGAGGGTGCAGCAGCGGGTGATCACGCCGCTGCTGTTAGCGACTGATGGTGCGTTCCACTGTGGAACGCAGACTCACTTCCGGTATTGACGTCACTTCCGGTTAGTGCTATTGGCCAATAGAATAGTAATGGGTGGAGACCCAACGCTTTTCGTCCTGCTACGGACTTTCTCAAGGGCAGAAAGACCTATACGATAATGATGATGGAAAATATCGGTGGTTATCAGCATATCGATGCTGACTACCACGACAATACTTACCCCGACAATGTACAACTTTAAGCAAAGTACATTGCCTATGGCCGCATACTTACGTTTTCACCTTAACAGCAAGGAAAAGAGCGTCGCGGTTGGCAGTGCTGTCATCAAGACTGTTCAGATTCTTCATAGGTCGCGATCCCTTGCTGTCGCCGGTCACAGCGGTCATCCTGGAGCCAGGTCGGGAAGGAGCCATTCAGGGTCACCACGTCGGATTAACTATTGTTGGAATAATGGCAACTATTCCGTACCCCATCCGGAAAATATATAGTCTAAAACAGCAGAACCCACTCTTTTTCATCTGTCAGATAAGCCATTTATTATAAAATAATCAAATTTGGTGTGTCATAAAAACATTAAATAAATAAAAATACTAAAAAGAAAACTATATTATATAGAAAGTGTTATAATTC
This sequence comes from Mixophyes fleayi, assembly GCF_038048845.1. Lineage (NCBI taxonomy): Eukaryota > Metazoa > Chordata > Amphibia > Anura > Limnodynastidae > Mixophyes > Mixophyes fleayi. Next base: position 306,009,325 of record NC_134402.1, on the reverse strand, counting down.
ACTAAGCAACATTATTCTTCCTCATACTCCTGACTCTTCACCCCTAAGTTATACATGCAAATTTGCGGGGAGACACACAAAGGGAAGTCTCTTAAGGGATGATCAAGGAACGCATTTAAAAGTATTGTAAAAGTAGAGATCTTTACCACTTCTGAGATGATTTGTGTTTCTAACCCATTAATGTTGCAAATGTGCAAAATCAATCTTCAACCCTTCCTAATACCTTCATTATTTTGTCCTGCAAAACTAAGGGCCTATTTCTGAAAATAATATTTATTGCAGTAATAAATGTAATTTTATGGTGGTTGTAAAAAATTACTTTCCCTGCAATTTACTATTTTTTTTTGTCACCACAGCAACCAAGGGATACTCAGCTTCCATCAAAGTGAGAAGTAACCCATCCTCCAGCTCTATTTGGCATGCGTTGGTATGAGCTTCTAGTTCCACTGGTAGTAGAAAATAAATAAATAAAAGCTTTGTTTAAAACAAAACAAACACTTTAGTGATCTACTGTTTATTTTTTATATATGTAATGTAGATATAGTATAGCAAAAATATAAACATATTTAAAATAATAACATTGTGAGTAAACATATTACATTAGAAATCAGTGGTCCAAGTGGAAATATAGAAGTGCTAGTAGGAAACTTCCACTTTGAAATGAAGGGCTGGGGGCCCCGGAAGGTTTAGGTGTTTTAATAAACTGAAATTAGTTTTAGATGCATTTTAACACTATATAGTACAATATTAAACAATGCAAGTCTATCCCGCCTGAGTCTACCTCCTCTCCTGTGTCCAATTAGTTTTCCTCTGTGTCCCTCCACCTCTCCCTCAGGTCTCTTTTGTGTACTTACATTTTCCCTCATAGCTCCATAATAATATTATAATAAAACTTTCCAAAGTATCTCCCTTTAATATTCCATGTTACCCTATATATTTGCTTTATCTTTCTCTGTGCCCCTAGCTTCATTGCAGGTATCCCCCTCTCTCCCTCCCTACCCTGTGCCTCACCTCTTGCTTCTCTATCTATCCCTGTTCCTATTATTCCCTTTCCTAGGGAATTCACACTTTGCCCCATCACTGTGCCCCCTCATCATCACACTGTGCTCTCTCCTTCACTGTGCCCCCTGCTTATCAAATTGTCCCCCCTCCTTCACACAAGCTGTTATCAAGGTTTTTTATGGTATCTTGCCATAGACATAAACAAATTTGTATGAATAGAATTTTTCACACCTCACATCATTAATCCCCCCCCCCCCCCCATGTACCTCAAAGTCTGCGAAACATTAATGTAATAAGACACTCCAATCTACAATACTGAGATATGTGGCTTCTCTTGACACTTGTTGCTAGTCAAAAAGTGCAAACAAAATTTGCAACCTCCATTCATGCTGCAAAAACACCATACAAATAGGTTTTGTTTTCATTTAATATTATAATATATATTTATAGATCAAAATATACATGTACACAATGCAATATAAAACCAACATACATTAGTCATATGCAGCTATTTTGGCAGGAACATAAAAGCAATAAAGATGTCTATAGTAAATATTATATTCTATAAGCAAATAAACTGCATACTTCTACCCTTATCTTCATTTATTTACATAGCGCCACCATTTCCGCAGCGCTGTACAGAGAATATTTTCAATCACATCAGCATTTGAGATTACAGTCCAAATTCCCTAACACAGACAGACAAATACACACACCCTAAGGAGAATTTTGTCAGCAGCCAATTAACCTACCAGTATGTTTTTGGAGTGTGGGAGGAAACTGGAGCACCCAGAGAAAACCCACACAAACACGGGGAGAACATACAAACTCCACATAGATAAGGTCCTGGTCAGGAATTGAACTCATGACCCCAGCACTCTGAGGCAGCAGGGATAACCACTGTGTTGCCTGGTGGCTCAGTGGTTACAAACACATCTCTGTTTCATCTGTTTACCACACAGAAATGTCTATCCCACATAAGAAACACAGCACACTCTCTATTATGCTTAAAGAAGTGCCTTGGGACAAAAACTATTTTTAGAATGTGCTTTATTTTAGTCTATAAAAACAGTTTTTATTTAAGGAGATGTGATGTTCTGTATTTCGTTAAGACCTTTCCAGACAAAAACATAATCATTTTGAAAACTTTCTTTCACCACTTTAGGAGTTGTGAGCAAAAAAAGTATGAATTACCGGTATGTATATTTTCACACACAAAAATGATCTCAGGTTACAGAATTCAATTGTTTTTTTTTCCCCTGAAGGAAAAATACTGCGTGATGCTAAATAAAATAAAGAGGGAACAAAAGAGAGAGAGACTGATAGGAGAGCACAGAGGAAATAAACTGAAGAATTGGTTCTGAGAGACTTAACAAGGAGAAAGTGAATTAATAGCTTTATGGAGAGAAATAATTAGAGAACAACTGAAAACACAATAAGAAATAAGAGGAAAGTGACTAGAGTAAAGGAAACAGGCTTACAGGCCTATTTATCAAATGGTGAAAAGCGCTCTTGAAATTGTGTGTTTTTACTGTTGATCGGGCTTTGCCCTAAACATCAAGTGGTCACAGTCACCGAAAGATTCCCTACTATTTAATAAAAATTGCTGCGGTACAATTAGCATAGAAAAAAAAATATTGACAGGCGGTTCAAATAAAAAGAAAAGTGGTACCATTTCAAGTAACTTAAAGAGTAGATAGAGAGGGAAAGCACCAGTTACAGAATAATTAGTAATAAGAAACAGATGGGGGAATTCAATTCTTAGTGATGCCCTGAAGTGCCTCTTCAGGTGGTTTGATGCAGCGGTTTTTGCCTTCTTTACCCATATTGATTTTTACTCAAATCTCCTCATCTGCACTTCACAATCTGGCAGAATTAAATTCTTATCTCCATGATGTCTAGTGAGGTCTGTTTTGTGACACTCTCTGGGGGGTAAGGACAGGAATAAGGACAAGTAGCTGTTTTCCCTTTAGGGGTTCAAAAAGATGTTGCTATATAAACAAACATACGGGTTTGGAGGTGCTGTGATTAAATAGGGAGGGATCGGTTGCAAAATACCTACAGCTTCCCTATGAGGTAATATAAATATAGCTGGGGTGCTCAGCAAAAGGGAGTGGCTGCAAAGTGTGTGCTGCAGTGCAGATCCAAACTACAGAGAACATTCCTCACAATAACAAAGACAAATAGTACAAATGCTTATGAAGCAATCTGTGTTCTTGTAAAGTGCACACTGTATACTGCTCAAAAGAAGTACATAACACTGCTGGAGGGCTGAGAGATTGAGAAGCTGTTCATAAAATGTAATAGAACCTGCAGTATCAGACAGCAACAAACACCCCTGATGCTTAATTTACGTTATAGGTAGGTCTGCATTAGTGTGGGAAATCAAACATAGTTATTGGTACAGAGAATTAGTAAATATTTCCTGAGAGTTTTCAGTATTTAGAGTTGTGTGTTTGTATTTACACATATTAGTAGCGGTTGAAGTGGGGGTTTATACAATGGAATGCCATACCGCCACTCCTCCTGATGCTTTGATTGTAAAACTATCAAAGCCCATTCACTTACATTTTCCATACCGCCACTTCCAAATTTCCACTTTGACCACTATATATTGGACATTATATGCACCTAGATTGAGCAAGGCATTTAGCTGAAGTCAATGTAAAATTATTGATTACCGTCACCTCTAAGGTGGTACCATAATACACCATAATTTATGCATCAATAAATAATATTAAAAGAAAGGTTGAATATGGATATTGTGGAATACCTCCCATATGTCCAAATTTAAGCAGGACAGCCCTAATTTGGGAGGGCTCTACTACCGTCCAATGGAACAGAACTTTTGTCCTAATTCCAGGACAGCTGGGGGTGGCAGGTGTATGCAGCCTTAAAGGGATTAAGGGAAGGGATCGGGTCTGGGAGCAGCTTAGCACTTCGGTAGTGCTGGGCATGCTCCCAATGTGACATGCCATGCTCATTTCAATATTGTTGGCTGTAGTCTGTTGTGGTGCATATGTACTACTAAGAACACATTAAAAACTTGCATCTGTTATAATAAATATGTAATGTCCTGGGCATAAAGCCTGTGCCCCCTCAAAATCTTGCAATGTAATGCCCCAATGTGCCTTAAATGTGCAACAGTAGATAGATACCTATATATCCATTATCAGTGGAGGAGCGGAAATACTCAACAGAATTGCTGCCAGTTTCAGGATAGATTCCAGCTTCACAGATAGCTCACAGGGTTAACTAATCATCAGCAATAAATCAGCAGGACAACAATGCTACAGGATGCCAGACAGGCTTATCCAGAGAAGGGTGTGAACAAAACAATCTTCATATTTAGGTACAAAAACCTGCTTTGGCATTAAGTAAGCAGCTATCAGACAGGTAATATACTCTCACTTCTTGCTAGCCACATGTAATGTCCCCATGCAGTGAGGGCAGGACTGGTGCACCTACGCTGGCTGCACTACAAAGAAATCTTAAACTCTGCTTTTCAACTTAAAAAAAAAAAAAGTGATAGGGTCAAAGCAAACCATCATATTGTCAACTTTAAAATGTAAGCATGGTGATAGAAAAAGTGGCACACCACAATTATCATGCATTGTATAGCTAACTAATGTATTAAAAGAAAAAAACAAAAACAAACACATTTGCAGTGAATGTAGCAGGGACTGTTGCCAGAGTGCCTCTAATGTCCTTTTTTTATTTTACGTTAAACACCATGATGTAAAAACTTTGGTGTTTTTGACATTTTAGTCAGTGCTGCAAATTACTTATGTGCTTTGCCACTTAGACTACATATCAGTATACAACACCTTGCCCACACCGTGCTTGCTTAACCACTGAGACCTAATTCCAGAGTTCTATAAATTGTTTACATGATAAATAAGTATTCCCCAACACATGTTCATTCAAATCTCACTGATCGTTTAAGAGCTCTTTATCATTATCAAATATTAACAAAGACACAATAGACAATGGTGCTAAGAGCACAAGGGTCCTCAATACAACTCTATTCAAAGACCAACAAATCAATTTTTAAAACAATAACCTCCGGACTTGAAGCATGAAGCCTAGCCTCCTGTAATGTCCATCAATGGTTGTTGTCTAGTACTGCACACAGTTAGGACTCATTGATTGATAACACTACAGCAGCAGAACAATATTTTATAAACAAATGGTACAAAAAAGTAGCTAAAATAATTTGAAAGTGACTGCAGGGGGTAAATGTATCAGATAGCGATTTTTGGAAATCACCGATATACGGCGACTTAGCATGGTAAATTGAAAGGAGCAATAGCTTTAAAGGCAAGTTTTGCCTTTAAAGCCATAGCCGCTTTAAATTTACCATGCTAAGTCGCCAGATATCGGTGACTTGCAAAAAACGTTATTTGATACATTTAGCCGTAGAGGTCAAAAGTTGCCTCTGAACCAGTCAAGCAGTATAATAGTATAATAACACATTACTGGGTCAAATGTCCTCAGCAATTATGACTGTCAGACATCAGTAATCAGTAATTATATTTCTGCATAAAACATCTAAGTTCTAATGTGTACTTTAATTTTATAACATTTCCCATTTTCTCTATTTTTCCCTCAATGTCATCTATTAAGAACCCAGTTTTGAAGTGGATTCCAATATCAACACACATTATTTCAGGAGTAGGCGGTGGAAGGGAGTGACAGGTCATGTGTCATGATATGAGGAGGGGAATTAAGGCAGGCAGAAGTCACATACAGTGATGTTGGAGGACCCTGCTCCTGCAAGCTGTGGGGTCTGCCATTTTGTGTGTACAATGGGAAGATTACATAAAGGTTTCAGGTTTTCCTGGGGCAGTGTTGTATTCAGCATCAAAAATATTTAAACGGTTTTGTTTTTTTAACAGAACTCTGATGACTACTTTATGCAAAATGCTGACCAGTTTGTGTTATAGCAGTTTAATAGTCTATATAAAATAAGGTTACCTGTTTTACAACAAGTGCTCAAGAGCAGGAATCCGTGCATTGTAATATTTGAATATTTACAATATCATTATGATGAATCAACTTGTTACTTCCCATTGAATTCCTCAAGGTACAACCTTACTGTAAGTATAATTATGGACAGTAGGCTCTGATCGAAACATTGAATAAGAAAAAGTTATGTTCTTAAAAGTGGAATGGTTTTGTTATTCTTCTCATAATATTGACACATATTTTACAATTTACAAATATATTTAAATATAATTTCAACTGAATCATCTCCTAAACACTTAATTCTCAAATATTCTGTAAAAAATTACAGTAGTGCATATTTCCTATGTATGCATTAAATAGATTAAATCAGCTTTAAGTAAAAAGGTGTAAAGCTTGGTACATACTACACAGTTTTCAACCAATAATCGGCTAAATCAGCCGACATACGACCGCTCATTCAAAAGTCGGATCAGTGTGTGCAGTGACACGATGGTCGAAAGTCTGCCCAAATGGACGATTGTCGCCTCATTTGGTTGGTCGTACCGTTTAATATTTTCGTTCCAATCTCGTTTCTGCTGTGTAGTGTGTATAAACTGCCGACCGATCCACACAGTGAGTATGAAAATACAGTCATTGCTCACGACAACATGGCTGTAAAAAGTCGCTAACGTGAGGTCCGCTCTTCCCTTTATCGTTCTAAACAAGGCTAGTGTGTATGCAGTCCATGGACCGAGCGATCGGATCATCGATCGCATGTAAAATCGCTCAGCATAAAAAGTTGGTCTAAATTTCTGTAGTGTGTACCCAGCTTAAGTTATAAACTTCTTCTGCATAAATATATGTTTATATATTTAGCACTCAACCTATACCAATTCCAAAACCAGCATTTACATGTGGTTGCAGAAACCTGACTTTAAAAGAAAAGTTTGCCACATAAAAGTAGTAACCTTTATTTTATGGCAAAAAGAGGATTTTTTATTCACTGTAAAATCCATTTCTCTGACTTTAGGGAACATTGCAACAATGGGATACAGTAAATAGGTAGATCTGGAGTAAAGGCACTTTAACACTCAAACTATTTGATTATCCATCTCAATGCTCCTCTCCTATCTGGAGCCATATTCAGTTTCTGTATAACAAAGCCTGGTAGAGTGTCTAATTAGGTGTAACAAGAAAGCGCTGTAAAGGCAAACACCAACAACAAAAATGTATTTTAGGGTGAGTAAAACAATCCTCTTCTCTTTCCTGCCATTGGGGAACACAGTGACAATGGGCACATAAAAAAAGCTGTCAGAAAAAGAAGGCTTGCTCTGAAACAGCTGTGGGTAACACCTTTGCCCAAAAGGTAGCATCCGGAGATACAAAGTCCTGCAACTTGTAGAATTTTGAAACTGTGTGGACAGACGACTACGTAGTAGCCGGGCTGGTGCACCGTGACTCAGAGCCCACTAAGCACCAACAGCCCTGGTAAAATGAGCCTTCTAACCCCCCGGCACTGGTCTAGAAGCCTGAACATAAGCAAATGAATGGTGGAATTAAGCCAGCGAGCAATGTATTGCTTAGATGCCGGCTAACCACGCTTTTGGGCATCATACAGGATAAAATTAGTCTCCTGGACGGAAACTGTCCAGAGGACATACCACCAGAGTGCCCAGACCAAATCAAGAAGATGCAAGGACCAATCAGAAGTTGAGATCTAGGACATACCGCTAGAAGAATCTCCTGGTTTACATGAAAACGAGAGACTACTGTTAGCACAAATGAGGGTTGTGTGTGAAGCACTGCCGGATGGATTCTGTTGCGGCTGAGGTAATTTGCCTCCCAGCTCTTCACTCACTTGATAAAGACGATCTTCATGGCACCTGCACATTCCCCCTTGATGGTTTAGGTAGGCTACTGCTACAGCTTTGTCCAATTGGACCTTCAGTGGTCTTCCAGCCAGAACTCATTGACCCTGAAAATGTGCCCTGAATATTTATCTGAGTTCCAGAGCAGTGATAGGTAAGGTGGATTCCTGCTGAGACCAGAGGCCCTGGAACCGGAGATGAACGATGCCAAAACCAGACTGGCGTCTGTGATAATAAAGGTCCATTCCCATAATTGGAAATACTGACCCTTTGCCAGGTGTGCTCTAGTCAACCACCATGTGAGGGAGCGATGTGCCGCTCTGGACAGCGAGATGATCTGCCTGTCCAGATGAAGTGTGAATTTGGCCCATTTCTGGAGAAGATCCCTCTGGAGAGGTCAAGAACGAAATTGGGTGAAGGGCACAGCTTCAAACACAAACACAGACACCATGGTTCCCAGACGTTTCATACAGTTGATAAGAGACAATTCCTAGTCTTGTTCAGAAGCAAAAGAATCTTGACCCCGGGAACGTCTTTTGATACACTGTGTTGAAGTCCAGGTCCAGGAACTGTATCCATTGAGCGGGATCCAAGGACGACATGGGTAAATTTAGAATTTAGACATGTGATTCCAGAAACTGGATAGTCAGATGAACGTGTTGGAGAAGGACACATTCGGATGGCTCCTTTAACAGCAGATCATCCAAATAAGGAACAATAGTGATCCCCCGAGAGAGGGGGAACACTATAGAATTGTATAGTACATTGTACATGACAGTAACCTGTCATGTACAGAATACTGTACATGACAGACATAATTTTGGTGAAAACCCTTGGCGTGGAAGCAAGACCAAAACAGTAAAACCCAGAACTGATAATGCACCTCTTGGACTGCAAAGCAAAGGAGACACTGATGCCTTTCCCTTATGTGGATGTGCAGGTAAGCATCCTTTTTACCTAGGGATGCCAGGAACTCCCTTTATTCCATGCTCGAATTACAATGACTCCATCCAAAACCCCAGAACATGAAACTGCTTGTTGAGGGCTTTGAGATTCAATATCAGACAAAACAAGCTGTCTGGCATTGGGACCAGAAAGATGTTGGGAGTAAAACCCCAAAACTCTTTCAAAAGATGGGAATGGAGTAATCACACCCAAGACTAGAAACTTCCATTTAGCCCCCTGGAGTGCCAGCCTAGACTCCCAACGAGGGTAGACCTGTGGTGAAGAATCAGCACGGGGGTAAGTTTGCAAGGTCTATGACATAGCGTGGAGTCACAACCCTTCAAACCCAGGCATCCAAAGTCGAAGCTTGCCATTGATCCTGAAATCACTGCAGACGAGCTACCACCACAGAATCGTGACGGAATATACCGTTACATGGTGGTCTTGTCTGAAGGCTTGGGATCTGCCAGAGCTCAGACCCTATGGGAACCACGCCTGGAAGAAGAAAAAGTAAAAAACAATAAAAATATAGAGCACAGGGTAAAAGCCCACTAAAAAAATGCCTTACTCCAGAGAGAACTTTACTACAACTGAATATGGCTCCAGATGGGAGGGGCATCGTAGGGGAGGAGATAGCTACTCAAGCAGTTTGAGCATTTTTTTTACATCAGCAAGCGAGAAAACTATTTAAGGAAAAACTCCAAGTGAGAGACGCTGTGAACAGCTGATAGAGTCTAATTTTTGCCATCCAAGCGGATAAGATTGCATGCTGTAATATTGAATGGGACATCCAGCATTACTTCAATGTGAGAAAGACAGAATATTCATGTTAACAGTACAAAGTCATCTTTTGAGAAGTTCATACATACAAATGTTCATAGCGTTACCCCATTGGGGGAATGACTGATCATTTTCACACCAACAATCCGTCTGTAAGTACGATTAACTGACTTCCTTACGATAGGATTATTCTTATTTATCTCTAAGATTCCTGCTATGAGATCTCCTAACTGCATTGGAATTGTTTTATTCACAAGCAATTAATACAGTGCATCCGGAAAATATTCACAGCGCTTCACTTTTTCTACATTTTGTTATGTTACAGCCTTATTCCAAAATGGAATAAATTCCTTTTTTCCCTCAAAATTCTACACACAATACCCCATAATGCCAACGTTAAAGTATTTTTGAGATTTTTGCAAATTTATTAAAAACAAAAAACTAAGAAATCACATGTACATAAGTATTCACAGCCTTTGCCACAAAGATCAAAATTGAGCTCAAGTGCATCCTGTTTCCACTGATCATCCTTGAGATCTTCCTACAGCTTAAGGAGTCCACCTGTGGTAAATTCAGTTGATTGGACATGATTTGCAAAGGCGACACACCTGTCTATATAAGGTTCCACACTTGATAGTGTATGTTAGAGCAAAAAACAACCATGAAGTCAAAGGAATTGTCTGTAGACATCCGAGACAGGATTGTCTTGAGGCACAAATCTGGTGAAGGGTACAGAAAAATATCTACTTCTTTGATGGTCCCAATGAGCACAGTGGCCTCCATCATCCGTAAATGGAAGTTCGGAACCACCCGGACTCTTCCTAGAGCTGGCCGGTCGTCTAAATTGAGCAATCGGGGGAGAAGGGCCCTAGTCAGGAAGGTGACCAAGAACCCAATGGTCACTCTGTCAGAGCTACAGCATTCATTTGTGGAGAGAGGTGAATCATCCAGAAGGAAACCATCTCTGCAGCAATCCACCAATCAGGCCTGTATGGTAAAGTAGCCAGATGGAAGCCATTCCTTAGTAAAAAGCGCATGGCAGGCCGCCTGAAGTTTGCCAAAATGCACCTGAAGGACTCTCAGACCATGAGAAACAAAATTCTCTGGTCTGATGAGACAAAGATTGAACTCTTTGGCGTGAATGCCAGGCGTCACGTTTGGAGGAAAACAGGCACCGCTCATCACCAGGCCAATACCATCCCTGCAGTGTGGTGTTGGCAGCATCATTCTGTGGGATGTGTTTCAGTGGCAGGAACACGGAGACTAGTCAGAAAAGAGGGAAAGATGAATGTAGCAATGTACAGAGACATCCTGGATGAAAACCTGCTCCAGAGCGCTCTTGACCTCAGACTGGGGCGACTGTTCATCTTTCAGCAGCACAACGACTCTAAGCACTCAGCCAAGATATCAAAGGAGTGGCTTCTGGACAACTCTGTGAATGTCCTTGAGTGTCCCAGCCAGAGCCCAGACTTGAATCCGATTAAATATCTCTGGAGAGATCTGAAAATAGCTGTGCACTGGCACTTCCCATCCAACCTGATGGAGCTTGAGAGGTGCTGCAAAGAGGAATGGGCGAAACTGCCCAAAGATAGGTGTGCCAAGTTTGTGGCATCATATTCAAAAAGACTTGAGGCTGTAATTGCTGCCAAATGTACATCAACAAAGTACTTAGCAAAGGCTGTGAATAACTATGTACATGTCATCTTAGTTTTTTATTTTTAATAAATTTGCAAAAATCTCAAAAACTTTTTTCATATTGTCATTATGGGGTATTGTGTGTAGAATTTTGAGGGGAAAAATGGGATTTTTATACTTACGTAAAAACCGTTTCTCTTAATCCATTGGGGGACACCGGGACCTTGGGGTATAGAGTAGGGACAGGCGAACACTGACACTTTAACTTTAGTTAAAAAAAAGCTCTGGCTCCACCCCCCTCTATACCCCACCTCCTGCTAGAGGCCAGTCTATGTTTAACCAAGCCCGCAGAAAGGGAGATAGAGAGAAACCAAAGAAAAAAAGAATAAACTTAACACATCATTGTCTTAACAACCAGACATGTCAAACAGAAGGAGAAACCAGAGCGTTAAGGGTGGTGTCCCCCAATGGATTAAGAGAAACGGATTTTACGCAAGTATAAAAATCCCATTTTCTCTGACATCCTTGGGGGACACCGGGACCTTGGGGACATCCCAAAGCTGTCTCATGGGAGGGAACACTCAGAAGAAACGGCCCGAAGTACCTTTCTCCCAAAACTTGCATCCCTAGAGGCAAACACATTAAATCTGTAAAACTTTGTGAAAGTGTATACAGAAGACCACGTGACCGCTTTACACAATTGTTCACTGGAGGCACCATGGCGGGCCGCCCAGGAAGCACTTACAGATCTTGTAGAATGCGCTCGTAGATTATCTGGGACAGGCTCCCCAGCCCCACTGTAAGCCTGACGGATAACAGCCGTAATCCACTTAGCAATGGTCACCTTAGAAGCTGGCCAGCCTCTTTTGTGAGCATCATAAAGAATGAAAAGATCCTCAGTTTTGCGTAATTTCTGAGATATTTAAACATAAATTCTCAAGGCACGAACAACATCAAGATAACGAATAGACTCATCGTTATCAGAAGATGAGGAATCAGATAGAGCCCGAATAACAATGTCCTGATTCAAATGAAACTTAGATACAACTTTAGGAAGGAAAGAGGGCTTGGTTCGAAGAACTGCCCTATCCTCATGAAAAACTAGCAGAGGAGGCTTGCAAGACAAAGCAGCAAGCTCTGAAACTCTGCGTGCCATAGAAATAGCCAAAATAAAAAGTTTTCAACGTTAGAAATTTGAAATCCACCGTATTCAAGGGCTCAAACGGTGGATGCTGTAAAGCCCTCAACAACAAATTCAAATCCCATGGTGAAAGCGGAGGAATATAAGGTTGAACATGGAGAACACCTTGAATGAAAGTTTGCACATCAGGTATGACAGCAAGTTTTCTTTGAAAGAAGATCGAAAAAGCTGACACCTGACCCTTAAGAGAACTAAGACGCAAACCTGCATCCAAGCCAGCCTGCAAGAACCTCAGTAACCTGGCCAGACGAAAAGAAGATGTAGGATATCCCTTCTTTTCGCACCAACCAATATATGTCCTCCAGACACAATGACATATTTTTGCCGAAGCCGGTTTTCGAGCACGGAGCATGTCTGCACCACCCGAATCGAAAAACCCTTCGCTCTTAGGATCCTGGCCTCAACAGCCACGCCATTAAAGCCAAACGTTGCAAACTTTGATGACAGAAGGGACCCTGGGTTAGCAGGTCTGGGCATATTGGCAAACGCCACGACCGACCTCCTGCCATGTCAGTATACCAGGCCCTGCGAGGCCAATCTGGCGCCACTAGAAGCACTGGAACACCCTCTCTCCACCTTTTTCAGTATTCGTGGAAGCATGGCTATCAGAGGAAAAAGGTACACTAAGCGGTACCTCCAAAGGATGGACATAGCGTCTACCGCGACTGCCCCGGGATCTCTTGCACGGGAACAGTAGCAGGAAACCCTGTGATTCAACAGAGAAGCCATCATGTCGACATCCGGTTGACCCCATTTCACCACTAACTGTTGAAACACCTCCGGATGGAGAGACCATTTTCCTGGATGCAGAGTCTGCCTGCTTAGGAAGTCTGCTTCCCAATTTTCTATTTTGGCCACGAATGCCGAAACGTGAGCTTCGGCCCACAGAAATATCCTGTGAGTCTCCCTCATGCCCAAGGGACTCCTGGTGCCGCCCTGATGGTTGAGATATGCCACTGCTGTGACATTGTCCGATTGAATCTTTACTGGCTTTCCCTGCAGCAAGTGTTGCACACTTCTTAGAGCATGAAACTGTTATGATTCTGTTCAAAACCAATTGCTTGATTACAGCCATGGAGCCAGACACATGAAATAAACGCTTAGACTGTTTATTGCAGTAAAGTAAAGTCCAGGTAAGGCAAAAATAAACAGTAATAGTTCAGGCTGAATGGAACAATGGATTTCCAGATCTTGGCAAACAAGCAGTAAATAATAAAGAAATGCAGCAGATGACTTAACTGAAACCAGTTTGTAGTAGCAGCCAGAAACATGCAGGTAATCCAGGAACAGAGAGACACATGAGCAGGCTAGGAACATCAATGACCAGCAAAGGATTCAGGAATAAGCAGGCATATATAGGCCACAGACAGGTGAGGATAATTAATTAGCAGGCTAGTTAACCCCTAATAGAGGAATGGCCGGACAGCAGCTCCTCTGGAGAATCACAGATACTGCAGGGTAATGTGCACACAGGGTAACAAGGATATCATAACTCAGGGTAAAATGCACACAAAGAAACAGGGCAGATCATAACAAAAATACACACAAAGAAACAAGGCAGATCATAACAAAAATACACACAAAGAAACAAGGCAGATCATAACATAGCCCCCCCTTTAAGGAGCGGATTCCAGACGCTCCATACATGCTCCTTTCAGGTTTTTCTCCTCTTCTTTTTCTTTTTATAACATCTCCCTGGAGACACAATTGGGCTCTTCTCTAATGGAGTACAGAAAAGACCCAATTCTTCAGAAGCAGAAGAATTGGCAAGTTCGTACACTAACTCTCTAGTATCCTCCAAAAATTCGCTTTCAGAGTCTGAGTCCCAGCCTAGAGTCGGAACAGGACTGTTTATTTTATGAGAAGATGGTGAAATGCCCATGAAGCCGGTAACCAAGGTTTGTTGTTTGTGATTGTTCTTTTTATTTTTTGAAGATATAGGCTGACCAATGGAAGCAACAGACATCGATGACTTGTGAATAAGCTTAGGTGCAGAAACACAGGCTGGAATGGAAACAGAAGAACTATGACGAGGAAACTCAACTGTTGATGGAGAGTACTTCTTGCACACAGCGTTAACAAAGTCCATGGTATTATGGATAATGGGGTTATCAGAATTTAAAAGGGAGAAGGCCCAGGTCTGTGGCTCCCCTCTAAAATTCATGATCATAAAACCCACTTGGTTAAATTGGCTGGCAAAGTAATCTGGCAAGTCTTGAAACAGTTTCATGGTAAGCTGAAGAACCGAAATAAACTGTTTGATGTCTCCATCAAAGAAGACTGGAGGAGGATCTGATGACTTGGAAGAGGCATATGGGCATTCTGGCTCACTAGGAAACTCTGGGGAGTCTTCAACTTGAGCAGCAGTCTCTGGAGAATCCCTCACTGGGATGGCAGAGCATAAGTCCCCGACTGGGACGGCAGAACAGGAGTCCCCGACTGGGACGTCAGAGCATGAGTCCCCCACTGGGACGGCAAGCTGGGCACATTGGATGGATTGCCCAAACTGAGCACACCACTCGGACTGGACAGCACTGTGAGGAGCCGCAGAGCAGACAGCACTGTGAGGAGCCGCAGAGCAGACAGCACTGTGAGGAGCCGCAGAGCAGACAGCACCAAGTGGTAACTCGGGCTGAACCGCATGGACTGGCAACTCGGGCTGAACCGCATGGACTGGCAACTCGGGCTGAACCGCATGGACTGGCAACTCGGGCTGAACCGCATGGGACAGGGCCCCCTCTGGAGCGGACTGGAGGGACAGGGCCCCCTCTGGAGCGGACTGGAGGGACAGGGCCCCCTCTGGAGCGGACTGTAAGGGCAGCGCCCCCTCTGGAGCGGACTGTAAGGGCAGCGCCCCCTCTGGAGCGGACTGTAAGGGCAGCGCCCCCTCTGGAGCGGACTGTAAGGGCAGCGCCCCCTCTGGAGCGGACTGTAAGGGCAGCGCCCCCTCTGGAGCGGACTGTAAGGGCAGCGCCCCCTCTGGAGCGGACTGTAAGGGCAGCGCCCCCTCTGGAGCGGACTGTAAGGGCAGCGCCCCCTCTGGAGCGGACTGTAAGGGCAGCGCCCCCTCTGGAGCGGACTGTAAGGGCAGCGCCCCCTCTGGAGCGGACTGTAACTCAGGAACAACGACAGCAGCTTGTGACTCGGAACTGGAGGCAGCACAGTGGCAGCAGGCTCAGGACCGGGCACAGTGGCAGCAGGCTCAGGACCGGGCACAGTGGCAGCAGGCTCAGGACCGGACACAGTGGCAGCAGGCTCAGGACCGGACACAGTGGCAGCAGGCTCAGGACCGGACACAGTGGCAGCAGGCTCAGGACCGGACACAGTGGCAGCAGGCTCAGGACCGGACACAGTGGCAGCAGGCTCAGGACCGGACACAGTGGCAGCAGGCTCAGGACCGGACACAGTGGCAGCAGGCTCAGGACCGGACACAGTGGCAGCAGGCTCAGGACCGGACACAGTGGCAGCAGGCTCCGAGCTGGAGGCAGATGATGTGACCTCAGAGCTGGAGGCAGATGATGTGACCTCAGAGCTGGAGGCAGATGATGTGACCTCAGAGCTGGAGGCAGATGATGTGACCTCAGAGCTGGAGGCAGATGATGTGACCTCAGAGCTGGAGGCAGATGATGTGACCTCAGAGCTGGAGGACAGGAGACAGAGGCTGGCACCTCGGGACAGGAGACAGAGGCTGGCACCTCGGGACAGGAGACAGAGGCTGGCATCTCGGGACAGGAGACAGAGGCTGGCACGTCGGGACAGGAGACAGAGGCTGGCACGTCGGGACAGGAGACAGAGGCTGGCACGTCGGGACAGGAGACAGAGGCTGGCACCTCGGGACAGGAGACAGAGGCTGGCACCTCGGGACAGGAGACAGAGGCTGGCACCTCGGGACAGGAGACAGAGGCTGGCACCTCGGGACAGGAGACAGAGGCTGGCACCTCGGGACAGGAGACAGAGGCTGGCACCTCGGGACAGGAGACAGAGGCTGGCACCTCGGAACAGGAGACAGAGGCTGGCACCTCGGAACAGGAGACAGAGGCTGGCACCTCGGAACAGGAGACAGAGGCTGGCACCTCGGAACAGGAGACAGAGGCTGGCACCTCGGAACAGGAGACAGAGGCTGGCACCTCGGAACAGGAGACAGAGGCTGGCACCTCGGAACAGGAGACAGAGGCTGGCACCTCGGAACAGGAGACAGAGGCTGGCACCTCGGAACAGGAGACAGAGGCTGGCACCTCAGAGCTGGTAACTGGGGTTGGCAGATTGGGTCTAATGCCAGGGAGCAGGATAGGTGAAGTATAAACAAATCCAGAATGTGGAGATGTAACAACAGAAGATGGTTTGGTAGGCTGTCGTGGTCTGCGGAGAGGACAGGCTTGTAAGAAGTGTATATTACTTGCACAGTAGAGACACAGTTTGTTGGTTATTCTGCGCCGTCGCTCCGCTTCGGTCAGGTGGGGGCGTGGACCACCTGTGAACCGGGCATCTGTTACACTGTAGTTGTTAGTTAAATGTAAATTTGTCATAGTACTATTAAGATGTGCTGGCAGCACAGTTTCAGCAGCAGAGTTGGCTGAAGCAAATCAACAGTATTGGATTTCAGAGAAACAGATTCTGATAGTCTCCTGAGTGGGTCCAAAAGTATAGCAGAAAATTGAGCCAGCTGAGAGCGTAACAAAATTATGTCAGTTTGCAGACACTGAAGCAGAGGCTGTTCAGCCATTTGTAGAGCAGACATGTTTGCAGGGAGAAAACAAATGAAATCAATTGCAATGAGAGTTCCAGGTGAAATCTGAAGCAGGGTTTTTCCACATGACTCCAAGGCTTTCTTTTTTGGCTGGTCATTCTGTTATGATTCTGTTCAAAACCAATTCCTTGATTACAGCCATGGAGCCAGACACATGAAATAAACGTTTAGACTGTTTATTGCAGTAAAGTAAAGTCCAGGTAAGGCAAAAATAAACAGTAACAGTTCAGGCTGAACGGAACAATGGATTTCCAGATCTTGGCAAACAAGCAGTAAATAATAAAGAAATGCAGCAGATGACTTAACTGAAACCAGTTTGTAGTAGCAGCCAGAAACATGCAGGTAATCCAGGAACAGAGAGACACATGAGCAGGCTAGGAACATCAATGACCAGCAAAGGATTCAGGAATAAGCAGGCATATATAGGCCACAGACAGGTGAGGATAATTAATTAGCAGGCTAGTTAACCCCTAATAGAGGAATGGCCGGACAGCAGCTCCTCTGGAGAATCACAGATACTGCAGGGTAATGTGCACACAGGGTAACAAGGATATCATAACACAGGGTAAAATGCACACAAAGAAACAGGGCAGATCATAACAAAAATACACACAAAGAAACAAGGCAGATCATAACAGCGCGCAGTTCTAAGACATTTATTGGAAGTTTGGATTCCTTCTGAGTCCAAAGCCCCTGAAACTGAGCCTGAAGATAGACAGCTCCCTAACCACGAAGGCTGACATCTGTTGTCATCAGAATCCAATTCCAAATTGAGAACAAGCGTCCCCTGGTGAGATTCTGCCTGTGTAGCCACAAGATCAGCGACTGACGCATCTGCGGAGACAAAACCGGACTCGCCAGATTCCGATGGGATTTGATCCATTGCGACAGGAGATCCAATTGAAACTGTCGTGCATGCAACTGAGCAAACTGGAACGCTTCGAATGACGATACCATCTAGCCCAGAAGTCTCATTGCAAAATGAATGGAAGGTCTCCTTGCCACCAACAGGAATTTCACCATCCTCTGCAAGGCTAGAATCTTGTCCTGAGGAAAGAACACCCGTCTCAGACGGGTATCGAATAAGAGACCCAGAAACACCATCCGCTTGGAAGGGATCAACTTGGATTTTTTTAAGTTGATAATCCAACCGTGCGACTCCAGGGTCTGGATTACTACCTGAATATGCAACAGAAGCTTCTCTGAAGAATCTGCCTTTAAAAGTAGATCGTCCAGGTAAGGGATGATTGTAATTCCCTTGGCCCTTAGCAGAGCAGCCATAACCGCCATGATCTGTGGCGAGACCGAACGGGAGAGCCTGAAATTGGAAGTGCTCTGACCGAACTGCAAACCTCAACAGGGACTGATGACCCTTTCAAATAGGCACATGGAGATATGCATCCTTGATGTCTAGAGCCACCATAAACTCTCCCTGTTCCATGCCGAGAATGACCGAGAGTAAAGACTCCATCTTAAAGCTGGGCACTCTGACCTGTGTATTCAAATAATTTAGATTGAGAATCGGTCTGAAGGAGCCGTCTGGTTTTGTCACAAGAAAAAGATTGGAATAAAACCCCAAACCTCTGAGAATGAGGAACCGGAATAATCACCCTGGGACGAAAGAAGAGATTGAATCGCTTCTGTTAAAGCCAATCGTTTCCTCTGACAAGACGGAAGCACTGTGGAGAAGAACCGTCTGGGAGGAAGACCGAGCAGATCGATCTTGTAACCCTGGTTCACCACTCCCCGAATCCAGACATCGGTACTGGACTGACACCACCGATCCCTGAACTGCAGAAGACGGGCTCCTACCACTGACGACAGGGTAGGAGCAAAAAACTTGTCATGCAGGCTTTGCAGCTGCACCACCCGAATCGAAAAACTAGACCAGGCCTGACGTCCCCGCTGCAAACCACCTCTAGGGGCGGATGACTGGCCTGTAGAAGATTGGTTTGAGGAACATTAACCCCGAAACCTTCCTGAGGACTGAAAGGACTGGAATTTGGATAATCTTTGTTTGGGAGCATTAACTGGGAGAAAAATGCCCTTTCCACCTGTAGCTTGACTGATAATGAAGTCAAGCTGAGGTCCAAACAAAAGACCCCCAGAAAACGGTATGGTCTCAAGAACCTTTTCAGACTCCCCATCAGCCTTCCAGGACTTAAGGCAGAGAATATGACAAGCTGAAATTGCAGAGGCAGAAATAAGTGCACCAATCAGTCCCACGTATGTAGCTGCCTCTTGTAAATAATCTATCGCCCTCTGAATTTCCTCCACTAATGGAAGCCGTTCAGAGGAAGGCTTGCCTGCCAACAAACGGTGTTTTGACCAGCGTTCTACTGCTTTGTTAACCCATACAGATGCCAAAGCAGGCCTGAAAATGAATTTAAGGACGGCCTTAACCTAATGGTCTGTACCATCCTTAAGAGTGGCAATGTTAGGAAAAGGAATAGTAGTTAACTTGGCTAACATTGTAACTGCAGCATCCACACATGGAAGCGTTTAACATTTAGCAAAAACTTCAGCAGGAAAAGGATAAAACGACTGCAGTCACTGAAATACTTGGAACTTGCTATCTGGGGAAGTCCAAGGCTCTGACAACAAATCTTCCAATAGGGAAGAAGCCAGGAAAAAGAAAGAATCTTATTTATTTTTTTTCTCTTCCCTGTGCAAAAAGAGGAGCTTGTGCAACATGAGGAACCTCTTACTTAGGAAAGTAAAGTACCTGACACACAGCTTGTATTAATTCCTCCACATACTGACGAACCGAATGAATCTCCTCCACAACCGAAGGAGCATCCATGTCAGAATTCACCGCTAAATTACCTTCATTCTGGGAACTACAGTCAAAATCTGTCTTATTTTCCTGAAGTTGTGGCGCCATCCTCTTACGCTTATGTGAGGAAGATGGTGCCGCAGATTGTAACATCCTAAGAGGAAGAAACCTTAACCATACCCTGTACAGAGGATGCAATTCCCTGTACCCAAGCAGGCTGTACAGACTCCGCCAGGGAGAAACAGTCAAACCTTGACTTCGCAAACTAGAACCCATGTCAGTTGCTACAGTGCAAGCAGAATCAGAAGATGGAGCGACCACAGCCTGTGACAGCAACAACTGAGCAAGTTCAGCCACTGTATTGGAGAGAGACGGAACTCAGGCGTGTGTTGCCGTATGTAAAGCAGCAGCTGCTGTATTACACGGTATGCTCTTTGAAAGCCGGCAGGCTGCGCACAGTGCCTCCGCGCCTGACTGACCTGATGGTAGCTTTACGTAACAGCCCAGGTGAATCTCAACATTGATGTAACACCAGCTTTACCACGCATGGTTTTTCCCCTTCTGAAATGTTAACAGATGGGACAAAACACAGAAAAGGGGAGCTATAAAATGGCTATTTATTCTGGTGTCTGCACACATAATAGTGAGAGACTACCATGGAGGAAGTGTAATTAGAAGAAACACCACTCCCCCCAGGGCCCAGCACTGAATTGGTAACAATCAACAACCCAGTGCCTAGCAGGGCTTCACTATCTCAGTGACCCTTGCCTGACCCTGTCTCCTGAGCTAAAAATAGAATCTCTTTTTTTTTTTTTCATAGAATGACTTGCTTCTAGTAAGAAGCAGCCTACTCAGGGACAAACTGCGATTTTCTTTCCCTCTCTCTCAGCATTGTGCTGGGAGAGGGTTCACTTACCTTCTGCCACCCCTCCTCACGCAGAGTCTGCAGTCTATCTGACTGTCAGATCAGGAGGACGGACAAAGCCTGAGTCGAATGTGCTCGGCTCCTAGGAGGGTATTAAAACGTTGGGAGAGGGAGGCTGGCAACAGAGGCACCTCTCACCGCACCTCTGATCCCCCCCGCTCCATACAGCGCTTGCCGCACGCTGCATACTGCATATTCCTGCCATAACATAATAAGAGTAACAAAAGAGGGCTGCTGGTCAGCCCAGACACAGCTTTTTCATCGGGCACTTAAACTAGACTGGCCTCTAGCAGGAGGTGGGGTATAGAGGGGGTGGAGCCAGAGCTTTGTTTAACTAAAGTTAAAGTGCCAGCATTCGTATGCCCTACTCTATACCCCAAGGTCCCGGTGTCCCCCAAGGATGTCAGAGAAAAAGGAATTTATTACATTTTGGAATAAAACTAACATAATGTTGAAAAAGTGAAGCGCTGTGAATAGTTTCTGGATGCACTGTACACTGATTATTTGGATCAGGTCTGGATTGTAGTGGAAGTTAATACTATAGGCTTTTATATCATGTATACGCTTATAGTAGTGGGCCACTTTTGGTAAGCAGAACTGGGTTTTGTGAATTTTATATATTTTTTTGTTGTATATTATATGTTAATATGCTCATATTAGTTGTGTATCGATACAAAATGAGTTTAATAAATTATAATTAATTATCCATGAATTACTTCTCTATTTATATGTAGCTTCAGAGCACTATTGCAATTATAATTTTTAGATTTCTTTATTCCTTAGTGAGGAGTGCAGATCCCCTGCAATTAGTAGCCCGGAACTACTGACATATCAAGCGCTGAAAGATATTTTGTATTTTATTGTTGTAGGAGTATTAAAGTGCCTTTACTCCGATCCACCAACTATACCCCATTGTCACAGTTTCCCCCAATGGCAGAAAAAAGAAACTCTGATTACAATGTTGACATAATCAAGAACACCACTGCTAGTCTCTTTTCTGGTACTGTTCACATTTGAACCACTAAAGATGCCAGCTACATATTATCTGAACTTTTGCTCTCATTTCTATACATTACACTTTCAGTTTTGGCAGTTGAGGGCCCACATGTCTGTCTATCTATATATAATTTTCAGTACGAGGTACATTATTCCATATATACATCAGTGTTAACTTAAAAAGTATCGGATGCAAATTTTTTGCTGTATAAAGTAGCCAAGCACTTGTGAGTAAGTGCTGATTCACAAGAAAGTTTTTCCTGGGTGTGTTCAGTTCCCTGTTATAAACAGGTGCAACAAGTGCAGGAGTGAGAAGGAAGAAGGGGCACCACCCTCTTCATTCTCAGATGAGTCCATGCACAGCATAATTACCTTATAATGATGGGTTATATCTAGTCTCGGCTACTCCCAATAAACATTCATATGCACAAACCCTTCCCTCAGAACATTCTGGAGAAATGCCAGTAAACATCTCTGTAAGGTCCACTCCCAAACAAGTTCATAGTACTGAGGACACTCAGTGTTACCTAGAGAGAGAGATAAAGGTGATTTACAACATGGAGGAAAACACCGCCGCGGAGGATGTCAGTTTGAGTTAAGAATATATGGATGGGATGACAAAAAAAAGTTATGTAACTTTATAGTGTTAGGCTCGTGGTTTTCAAGCTAATCTTTAAGACATATGGGTCACAATTTTTTTGTAGTTTTTCAAGGTGAGAAATATTAATGCTGGAATTGGTTGCTCCAGTCCTTTTGTTCTGTTGTCCTAATTTTACTTTGGAATGTCACAGATCTCTCCTGAAGTTTGAAATTACAATTTTAATCACCCACACAAAAGCAACATCACAAAGTGAAGACCACAAATCTAAGAGATATTGTTTATTCATATGTGACAAGAAAAAATAATATCATAAATAGGTCATATCTCGATACTGCCCACATGTGGGAGAAGGGATTTCAGTTGAGCATGAGCGTCTGCCCTTTCACACACGGGGTTCCCTTGTAAACGCAACACTGACAGGCGAGGGCAGCTGGAAAGTGGTTGGAGGTCAGATACTTTCTCTATTTCTAAAACATTTGGCTAAGGGAAAATAAGTGATCCAATTAAAGATTCATTACACACACAAATAAGCACTGAAAGAAAAATTGAGCACATTTGTATAACACAAGGTATTAAATAACATGAAGGGTCTAACCTTAGGTAATGTGTTTAAAGAGTCAAAAAAACTATATATGAAGACTTCCATTTACCTGTAAGTGTATATTGCAAACTTCAAGTTCACATTCAGGTGATAAATGTTTTATCTATAGTGAGCACAAATATTTCTCCTTACAACATTCCCAAACTAGACACAATATGCTCTGTGATCAGAAATAGGACAAGTGTAATGAATACTATATTATGTCTAACAACCTTTAATAAATCTGGGTGGCAGTGACTTCCTCTACCTCAGTCTTAGGTGTTACAATGTAATGATAACACCAGCGACTCAGCAATCACATCTTAACTAAATTTCCCTGTACTGGGATACAGGAGAGAGTTTGCATATTTTGGTGTGATATTCAAAATAGTAAATTACTGAACAGCTTAAGTATGTTATTAGTAGCTGTTTGTCATGTTTATTAAGCAACCCAACATATAAAAATAAATAACTGTAAACATGTATTTTGTAACAGATTATGTCTATTGTTCCTGGTTAAGCTTTATTTCATGTTATAGGGGAAAACAGCACAAGTGTGCCTTTTCTGTTTTGTGGAAGAACTTGTATTTTACAATCCATTTACTCATGCAAAGCAACTAAACTGATATTTATTGGTTCTTATGCCATGCTACAGAGGATGTCCATACAAGCAGCTCTAAACACATGGCATGTTTGTGACTGAGGGCTATTATTATTACCCTTAATTTATATAGTGCTACCGATTACGAGAATATTTGTCATTCTCATCAGTTTCTGCCCCATTGGAGCATTCAGATTCCCTATCGCAGTTTTATCAGAAACCAATTACATACCAGCATGTTTTGAGTGTGGGAGGAAACCCACACAAATACGGGGAGAACATACAAACTCCACACAAATAAGGCCATGGTCGAGAATCAAACACTGTGCCACCGAGTAAACAATGTCTGCACTATTGTCATGTGCTCACCACAATACCTCATATTTCAATACTGTATTTTCTATACCTTTCATCTCTGTGCTTAATGCTGTTTGTATGGGCAGCATACATGGCATATGGTACAGCATCAATAGATCCCAAGTTGTAGGCATCTTCTGAAGGTGAACGGTATACACTAAAAGGATACTATTACACTGTAGAGATAACTCCTCAAGTCTTGGTAAGTTCCACACTCCTTTCAGATGTGAAATCTCATTATTATCTGCTTCAAGTACCTACAAAAAACAAAAACAACATGTGGAAACAAGATGTAATCAAGATAATAATGATTGACTGTCCCTTTACTGATACACAAACCTATTCCACAGTTCATCATGCAGATGTGTACACTCTGGAGCTACCTTTTTTTTCTCATGTACATAGTCTATCCAGATGTGCATGCTTCTCACATATATTCCCTATAGAGATGGTCATTGTTTTACCTGACATACAGTCGTCTGCAAACGTTAAGGCATCTCTGGATTAAATAGCTACATAGTTTCAACTAAACTCTAAGTGAAAAGATGTTGACATGGTGTCTACAGGGTATTACACAACATATTTATCTAAATTTCAATGCATAGCTGCTATTTGTACAGATTCATGTGAGCATTTCATGACTGATTTACAAGTGTTTTAGAACATTGTCTAAATGAAATATCCAACCTCTCCCCAGACTCTATGTTTTCACATTGACTTGTATTATATATATGAATGCATCATTCCTTCACTTGCACAATATTTCCTGTGTCACTAGCTGTCACAAGACTCCAACAAATGAGGAGTCCACAAATGTTTAAAGCTGCACAACCTTATCAAAATATGTTTACGTCCTTCTAACATGCATTCGTTTTTTACTGAAGCTCTGGCAGTTCTGTATTTACACCTTTAAATGATAACAATGTTTTTGGCAAGTGCTGCAATAGCCATTTTCTGGGGACGCTGGCTAAAGGACACATTTGAAAGACATTTCCAGTTGGTAGTACAGCTTCAAATGTTGGGACGGTAATTTTTCAGAGAGTGATTGTAACCAAACAATTCAAAATTTAGCTTGCACAAATTAAAGCACTTTGTTCCAACAAGTGTCAGGCTTTGTTTCACATACTTTACAGGAAGGACATTTGTGATAAGGTTGTAAGATTTTCAACTGATAACTGTCCTGCTATTCATTTATGTTTAGACAATGCTGTATTGTGCAGCCAGAGGTAACTACTTCAGTTTCAGATAAAAAGTTCAGGAGGTAATATGTAGCAATCCATGTGTTCTTTTTAGCAGTTCTTGAGCAGTTGTATCCAGGATCCTACTTGATCTAGGATTGCCAGTCATCAATTGAGGGAATAAAATATAAAGATAATTAAAAAAATAGAGTAAAATGTACTTTTTTTTTAAACAATCTTTTGAATTAGATTTATTTTAATTCCCTGTATGTTCTTATCAATTCTGCTGTTCCGTTTTCAATGTTTACAGTTGAAATTGCTAACTTTACAGTTTTTGAAGCCTTCCTCTGCTTTGCAAAATTGGATTTTAATTTTCAAGTCCTCGGATGCGTCAAGAAGCCCATGGTTGTTGAAAGTAGCCAGAGCATCAATCACTACCCGAGATGTTAGATAGTAAAGATAGATAGAGGTAAAACGTACAGTTTACACTTTGGGATACTATGCTCCTATTGTTATAAAACTACCTGGTACATATGGGTAAGGTGCGTGAATTATTGCAGCAACATGATAAGCGGCTGCGGGAGTGCAACATTTAGCTTGTTCTGGTGAGAGGAGCTGGGAAAATTCTTGGCCAATGTAGGCTATTCATAGTAATGCTTCTCATACTGTGCCCAAGTGCAAACACAAGACTTTGTTGCAGGACAACACATTTAAATGAGCTTCAAAGAACGAAGACCACACATGTAAAGGGGTAAGCATTTTACCTGGCTGCAACATAAAGCCTATTACTGATGGCAAAACACCTAGATTTTTTACATATCCTTGGACGTGCTGGAGATCGGATATCAACCATTACTTCTAATATACATTTTGCACCATCCAGGAAAGGGCATTCATTTGCGTGCAGAGAAATGTAATTAAAAGATTAAGAGGTACAAAATAAAGACAGTCTCGATGTCGGCTTATTCTCATGATTTATTAAAAACAAATGGGACTCCAATGGGCAGTATTTATGAAAAAAAATGTAATTATTTAATGATGGACCAAAAGTAATAGCAGACAGGACTGCTTGCGGCTTTATTACGGACCATAACTCTGCAAATGGACATTCAAGACGTCTGCATGAAAGGAACTTACAAAGTGCAGATTGTCCGAGGCTAAATAATCTGAATGTATGCGTAAAATTATGTGCAGCGAATCCAGATTTTTTCTAGTTCATAAATGGCCCTTACAGGGTATTTATGCAATCCTACAACTGTCTAACACACTGGTTTACTTACTTTTATAGGTTGTGACGTACGTTACAACATATGTCACAACATATAAAAAGTTAAGTTCGTTTACTATAGGTTAGTTTACTTGCCAACATAAACTATCTGGGAATTAATTATTTTGCAAGACATGTAAATAACCACAGTGGGGTCATTAAAACCCCTCCCTACAAAACTGAAATTTCTCATTTAAAAGTAAAACTTAAATGCTTAAATGAGAACATCACTGCAGACGAAGTTAAATTAGCTATAAAATCCCTTCAATCCGCCTCTGGTCCGGATGGCTTCTCAGCACAGTATGACAAGAAGTTCGCTGGGGACCTCGTTCCTCATCTAACATCCTTTTATAATCAAATTCTGGAGGGGGCTTCCTTTGACTCTGCCACTACTCTTGCCAATATTGCAGTAATTCCCAAACCAGGGAAGGACCTCCTCCACTGTGCGGGCTATAGACCCATTTCCCTACTTAACATAGATCTCAAGCTTTACGCTAAAATCTTGGCCACCAGGCTCAACCCCCTGCTCCCAAAACTGGTCCACCTGGACCAAACAGGCTTCATCCCAGGGAGACAGGCCCCCGACAACACTAAAAGATCCATCGATTTGATCCATTCTATTCATAGTGGAAAATTGTCCTCCCTCATGATGGCCTTGGATGCGGAAAAGGCGTTTGACCGCATCTCTTGGACATTTATGCGGGGGGTCCTCAAATCGATGTGCTTTTCTGGTAGGTTTCGGACTGGTATTTTGGCTCTTTACCGAAATCCTTCTGCCACGGTATCGGCCAATGGCCTAACCTCCAAACCATTTACAATCTCCAATGGCACCCGCCAAGGATGCCCCCTCTCCCCCTTGATCTTCGCCCTTATAATCGAGCCGTTAGCAGCCAGAATTCGTAGCAACCAATCCATTTCCGGTATAAAAGTCGGTTCTACGGAAAGAAAATTGCTTTGTATGCAGATGATGTCCTCATTAGCGTGTCCAACCCTATTACCTCCCCCTTCCCCCCCTCCTTTCTGAATTAGATACATATGGGCACTTCTCGGGCTATAAAATTAACCCGGTAAAACTGAAACTTTAGATTTCTATATCTCTAAAACAGATAAGATAATTCTAGACCAAACATTCCCCTTTACTTGGCACCGCCATAAAATAAAATACTTGGGCGTCTTTCTGACCAAAAATCTCTCCCACCTATTCCAAGCTAACTTTCCTCATACCCTCTCCCAAATTAAGAAAGATTTTAACACCTGGTCTCTCCAATTTATCTCCTGGATAGGCCGCATAAACTCAGTTAAAATGAATATCTTTCCCAGATTACTATATCTCTTTCAAACCTTACCTATCCGAATTCCCCCTTATGTATTTAAGTTCCTTCAATTTGAGTCATCTAAATTCATTTGGGCAGGTAAGCATCCACG
This sequence comes from Mixophyes fleayi, assembly GCF_038048845.1. Classification (NCBI taxonomy): domain Eukaryota; kingdom Metazoa; phylum Chordata; class Amphibia; order Anura; family Limnodynastidae; genus Mixophyes; species Mixophyes fleayi. The sequence goes on along the minus strand of NC_134402.1, from coordinate 305,981,494 downwards.
AGTACAACTCGGGGTCTTGCAGAGGTCTTCGCGGGGTGGTGGTTTGGGTATACCTAACTTTAAAAAATAATACCTATCGGCCCAAATCGCTCAGTGTGTGTTATGGAACGGTCCTACTTCTGCTAGGGTCTGGGTGACATTAGAAGCTGAAAGTCTGGGAATGCTTACTCCTGCCTCCCTTCTGTGGATTCCAAGGGCACGTCGCCCCAAAAAGGCTTTGTCTCATCCCATAATCTCCCACTCTCTGGCTATATGGGACACATCCATCAGGCTCTATGGTCTCTCTCCGCATCCATCACCAATAATCCCCCTTTTTAATAACCCAGACTTCCCTCCAGGTCTACACCATTCCGCGTTCCTTCCGTGGCATTTCCGAGGGATACGTTTCCTAAATGACATAACTCGCGATATATCATTTCCCCTATTCGCGGACATTCAAGCCACAATTGGCCTCCCCACACGGATATTTTATCAATTCCTGCAAATTCGCAATTTTCATTCCTTCACCAAATTACGTATTATATCTCGTCCTCGCACAACAATCGAAACATTGTGCCTGCGCCAATATCTAATATCTACTCTGAATTAGTTTCTCCCTCTATTCCTCCTCGTGACCCTCATGAGTTGGCATGGGAACATGATCTGGGCTCCCCTCTTGACGAGGAGGAGTGGTTGGAAATTCGAGACAATGCTGCCTCCAGCTCAATTTGTGTCCGAATAAAGGAAAATGTCTACAAACTCCTCTTTCGGTGGTACTATGTTCCCACCCGATTACAAAAGATACTGGCTGATTCCTCCGATAGATGTTGGCGTCTATGCTCTAGCGCGGGCTCTTTCCTACATATATGGTGGGATTGTCCGAAATTGATTCCCTTCTGGCGTGAAATTAAAGCTTTGATAGAAATGTTAATTCAAATTCCCTTACCCCTAAATTTTTTCTTCTACCCCTCGGGTTTCCCATGGCCACTAGACACCAAAATAAACTTGCTCGTCACATTATTTCAGCGGCCACTTGTCAAATTGCCATAGATTGGAAACAGGTTGCCTCTCCTTCATTTTCCGCTGTAACTAACAGGATTTGGCAAACGTATAGGATGGAATACATGACTAGTATTATGCCAAATCTTTTAATAAGGTTTGGGATCCCTGGATGTCTTACTTCCAATACAGCTCCCCCTTCACCTAATCATACCCCCCTTCTTATTTGTAATCCCCCCCCCTCTTAATTCATTGTCTTTGACTTAAGAGTGTTCTTTCCCACACCTCCCCATCTCCCCCCTTCATCTCTCATTTTCTCATTCATCCTTTTCTATTTCTTCCTTCTTCATCTCTTTTCTTTCTTCTCTTTCAAACATAAAAATGTACCGGTCCTCTTACTCATAGAATCTGACGTATTTTCTTTCCAACACACGGAGAGCTCTGCTTATCTACTCTTTGTTTTGATTATATTCTGTTTGATATATTATGTATCCATTTCGCATTGTTAACTCTTTAAGACCGTCAATAAACACTTGTTTAAAAAAAAAAGAAAGTAAAACTTAAAAGGCCAAACCTCCGCACACCCAACAAAACAGCCTTTCTTCATACTGGCAACGTGTTGACAAAAGCACCAGCGGGAGAGAGAAAACCTTTCCTGACTGCGACAGACTATGGGGGACCGGTCAGATCAGGTGGTTTGTGACAATGCAGGTAATATTTAGCATTTATGATTTACTTATCGTTTAAACTACATTTCATCTTCAATGCATATAAACAGATTTTATTTTAAGACTCCTCATCTATCACACCTTAATTTTAGCAATTAATCTAGCCTAAGATGTGTCCCAACATAGGGGTTGTAAGTCTCTGGCCTATTGAGTTACAACTTTGTGGGTCTTAAAAAGAAAAGAAAAAAAAAGTGAGAGTAATGAATCAGTTGGAAGTGTGTCCAATATTTTGCACATCTAATGTTCACTTGTTATTTAATTATTTTCCTTCTTCTTGTTTAACTCGGGTGGGAGTGGGGGAGCTGAGACATTGCCTGCCTTACCCCATGTGTTGTCCATTCTGTTATGCCTCTATTAGTACTCTTGTACTCATCTGTTAGCTGGCTGTCAAACTGGTCTTTTACTGTGAACATGGTGGGCCCTTACATGGTCAGTTTCTGACTAAGCAACCATGAGGCTACTTCAGTGGTGACCCATTTGCAAACACATCTGACACTGTAATTTGTAAAAACCCCAGAAGTTCTTGGCATGCTCATATTGTCCTGTTTAGTGCCCACTATCATGGTGCATAAAGTGGTGAGGCGCAGGCATTCATGTTCCAAGTACTATCTTCAATATATATTGAGGGATTTTTTTGGTTTGAAATTTGCAGCCCAAATTTGTCATTCTTGTTCTGGTTAATATTAGTATTTTAAAATATTTTTTAGTTTTAAATACTATTTAAATAATATTTTTAAATAATAAAGTATAATTAGTTTGAGGCTCGCATTGGAAGACAGACAAAACCTGTTTTTCATGCCTGAATTTAGCTTATTTTATTTAATCATTCAAATTGGTATTCTATTCTGGTGCAAGTGTTTTAGGAATTAAGATACAGAGCTATAACTTAAAATGTTAGCGCCTTGAGCAAGAAACAAAAGTGCTGCCCCCTAGCCCTCAATTTTAACCAAACAAACCTAAAACATTCCTAAACTGAATCCCCCTTCAGCGATGCGTCCTGAGCGGTTGCCCCTATTGCACAGCCCTAGTTACGGCCTGTTAAGGTACTTTCCTATATGTACTGTAGTATGGTTCTGGCAGGTAATTTGACAGTTTTGGCCAGAAAAAGATCAATTGTCTAAGCAAGTATTTACTCCCTTCCACAAAGCTCCCCTCCGAATTGTTAGGCTCAGGGGGGTGGCATGTTCAACCACTTCACTACCCAATTGGTGTCCTGATAAAATTGCCAATATCTGAGGATCCTGGATGGGATTTCCTCTGTACCACTTCCTCTGTTGAGTTAGTACTCCTGGGTTCTGGTTTGGATTTTATATCTGCTATAAATATAAATATATATATATTTTTTTTATTTTTTTTTTGGATTCTTTTTGCTATATGATGTGGCTTATGTCACATAGTGCAAAAGCACATTTTTTAACAAGCAAAAGAAGAGTTTATTGTCAATACTTACTGTTTTTTTTTCTTTAGTTCATAACACTCTTGCTTTTTGCACAAACCTCAGGGATGGCCTTTATTTTACTTCCCCCTCATAACCATTCACTGTGATGCAGTATTTATATTCACCCACACAGCCCTAGAAAATTCCTTCCCCATAAGCACGCCTAAAATGACAACCTTCTCTCATGCTCTTAACAAAGCTGCTTCCTCTTGCTTCATACATATACTTCTCAATAGTGCCTCCACCCTGAAATACAGTAATAGACACATACCTCAATATATCTCAACATGGACACGTCACTCGGCAGGGAGCGGAGCCGATTATTCGAAAGACACATATGACTGAGCAATACCAACTGGTCTAGGTGACATAGTCTTGTCAGCCCCTGAGAGAAGAATAGGATATTTTATATAACGACAATAAATTATCCCTCCATGCTTTTAAAGGGGTGGTTCCACAAAATACCTTATTTGAAAGAGTGATCAGGTTTGTATCTGCATATTCCATTTTTAATATGGCATTTTCCATCTGGAACTTGCTACGCAGGTCATCATAGTAACCAGAACGCATTGGGTCCACTACCTGTGATGAAAGAAAAATGTTTGTTTCCGCTTGACCATGCACTTAGTAATGCTTCCCTCTCAAGGGGGAACAAAGTACGATTAATTGGTCCTTTTATGTAATTATCCAATGATCTACATAGTTCCTTAACTAAGTATTCTGAAACCTCTCTCCTCATTAGCAACCACTGTGCACTGCACTGGAATCCCTGAACTTTTACAAATTTGATCCTAGGTTTGGAAGTGAATTTAGTACAGGGCATCAACATGAAATACAACTTATTAGATTTTTATAACTAAAATATAAGAAGATACTTACTGCTACACATAAGATTGTTCATGTCAATATATTAGTTGACAGACTAATAGTGTCAGTTTTTGTGTGTGTTTTATTGCCAATTGGATATAGTTTTAAGCATTTAAACAGCAAATACGATTATTAAACTTAGGAGGGAAGTAAAGCCATTATTTGATATCAATATATACCAACAGTTGTGTATTAGTGAGCTAGAAAATTATATAGTAGGTTAATTGGCTGCTATCAAAATTGACCCTAGTCTCGCTCTCTCTCTCTCTGTGTGTGTATGTTAGGGAATTCAGATTGTAAGCTCCAATGGGGCAGGGGCTGATGTGAATGAGTTCTCTGTACAGCGCTGTGGAATTAGTGGTTTTTCATGAGGACACAGTCCTAATAATGGTATGGGGAGGTAATACTATCTTTATAGAGGTGCCAATGAACATCAGGGGGACACAGAACAACTTATTTTACCTTTACGGTATCATATTTTAGTATTCTGCCTTTGAGATTTAGTGGTCCTTTAACAGGTTTCAATAAAAAGTACTTACAAAATAATTTTTCCTTCCCACTATTCTTTCAAAAAATGATAATTACAAATACATATTTCCCAGTAGGCTCAGACAGGCAATGTCTATACTGATTGTGTCATACCTTCAGCATGTCAAAATAGCAGAGAGACTCAGTCTCATAAAGTAGTGGATCCAGAGCTCGCATTAACAGAATTATAGTCAGTAGGCACCCTAGAAGAGAGACAGGAAATGATTAGAGATATTGGGCAAACCTCAACTTATGTACAGCATTGGTTTCATTAGGGAACTATACAACATATACACAGATACTGTGAGCTGTACAATACATACAAAAATACTTATGTACATCCTGACGTTTCTTGCTATCAGTATTGGACATTCTATATTTACCTAGATGGAAATTTGGCTGGGCTGGAAAGTCTATTAGCTTTTAATTCATACATTAGGATGTCCACAACCAAATGTGGCCTGAGACTACATCTAGCAGACCACATTTGCTAGGTTAGGTTAAAATAAGGATGGAAAGTTCCTAATGTACACAACTTATAATATCTATGTAGTACTTTAACATTTCACTTTCAAGACAGTTAACGCAAGGAGACTCAGACTGTGAAAATGGACAGAAGCAAGCTGCATACATGTGGGCAGATATGGGCCAAAATAGTAAAACAAATTGTCTAAAATGAACAAACATTCGGGTGTGGCAATTAGTCTATTACCTGGCTGGATCACAATTAGTGATGTTCACTGACCCCCGTGTTTTGGTTTTGGATCTGGATTAAGTTCATGTTTTGGTATAACCTGTATAGTTTTGAAAAATTGCTTAAATAAGCTAAAAAAAAAATAAAAAATTGCATAATTTTGCTCTTTTTCTGTTCCTACATCATTATTAACCTCAATAACATTAATCTCCAGTCAATTTTGACCACCTCACAGATCACAATATTATTTTCATCCACTTTCGGACAAAGTATGGAGGAGTGTATGTATATGGTCAAAAAAAAAATAATCAGGATTTCACTGACAAAACTAGTCAGATTGCTTCACATTTGACAGTGGTCATTTAGCTGCAGGACCAGCAGAGAACCTTTTTCTTTCAAGCCGAGTTTCAAAGATCACTGGAATACCAACATTCTGGAGCTCTGTCTGTTTTAGAAGTGCTTGTTAACCGCAAAGCATACCACTAAGTGATTTGGACTGTGGAACAAACACAGGCTGCACAGAGTTCAGGAGGGGGAGGTTTTCCCTAACAGCCACCATGCTCCATTGGATGAGATTGATTCAGACTAACATCTTCAAAACGAGCTAACAACACAGATGCATAGTGCTCATTTAGAAATTGCAAAATACGGAACAAGACTTGAATGCTAAGTAACATATACAATATATGCTTATTTCTCCATAAAAGTGGACTGGCCACCCACTTTTTTAGTTTCTATAAGACAACTAAGGTGTATAAAAGATTTGGAAAGACACAGAACTGTTTGAAACTAGTGAAGAGCTATTCAACGGTTTTATACTGTATCATTTTGGAGTCCTCAGAGTCAGCTGTGATAAATCCATCAATTTATGTCAAGTGATTTCTTTGATTTAATCATTTGGACATCTATACATGGTTATATAAATTGTTCATTAGTTTGATGTTTTTAGAAACTTGCATATTATATTGTTTATGAAAATAAATAAATATTCTTGACTACACAACATACTACACGTCTGTATTATATTATCCAGTTGTGGGGTCCGGATATTGGCACTTTAAAACCATCATTTTCAGTCTGTCCATAGTAAAAGACGTAATTTCATAGTGTAGATGTTTAGCTCATTCGGATTGCACACTGGACGACGATTTCAAAGTCCGGAAAAACTGCAGGTCTAACATCTGGTAAGTAGGAATTTCAGTACTGTAGGGATTAGAGCCATCGTGATTCCCCTGTCGTTTAAAACAATGTCGGGGTTACCAGTGATGTTTTAACGTACTCTACCAGGGAAAATTAAATTGTCCTTGTAGTTGCTGCAATCTCCTACATGCTGTTGCAGAATGTCAGATGATGTCCAGATATTTTACGGGCCACAGACAGCATTGTCTGCACATCCCTGTCATTTTTCAAGAAGCTCTGCACCACCAAGTTTATTGTGTGAGCAAAACAAAGAATGAGATGGAATTCACCCCGCTGTAATGCTCTCCCAATATTGATGGCGTTATCAGAAATGATATATCCTCAGGAGAGTCCAAGCGGGATAAGCCATGTTGCAATGACATCCCTTAGTTTTTGTAACAGATTGTCAGCTGTATGCCTCTACGTGAAGCCAGTGATACACAGAGTAGCCTGTCTCTGAAAAATGTGACATAGTTGGGTACATGCTGCTGCTGTTCCTGCTGATGAAGGCGAATCACCAACCCAGTGGGCTGTCACAATAATATAATCTTTAGTTTGCCGAGTTCCGCTTGTCCACATATCTGTGGTTAAATGCACAGTAGCTAGAATGGCATTTTGTAGTCCAATAATTACATTTTTACAAACCTTCTTGTACAGATGAACAGCTTTCCTAGTAAAATGGTGTTGTGATGGAGTTTGGTAACAGGGACAACAAGACCTCAAGTAACTGTCTAAAACCAGCTGCATTAATAGTGGATATTGGACGCAGATCTAATACTAGCATAGTTGCCATGGCGCCTGTGATCCGCTTTGCGACTGGGTGACAGCTTTCATACTTGCTTCCTCTTGCAAAGGATTGTTTAACAGTCAATTGTTATAAACTACTAGTAGTCTTCTTCTGGGTCTGCTTCTGGGATGAAGATCCACCCCTAGCAGCAGCAGGACTAACGCTCAAGAATTCTTCTGAGGAATCCTGGATAGTGGAGGAGTCATCTAGCCTTAGCAACTTGGAAGCAGGACCAACTCCGATCGCTACTGAGGATATTGATGAGGAAGGTGTTGTGGGTGTAGATTGCAGTTGCCAGGGTCTAGCTAAGAGAAGGGACCCAGCTGATTCTGGACTGCTTGTTATTTTTTTTAGCATAAGTTTCAGATTTTACCAACAGCTTGCCATGAACTCACTTCAAATGGTGCAACATGGATGATGTTCACAAACGCTACAAATGGCTAGACAACAGTTGTCAGGATTTGGGTAAAAATAATTCCACACGAGAGGTGGATTATTTGGTCTTATGCCAAGGCATGACAATGGCCTTCTTCTCATCACTGGCAAGAACTGCTTCCACAGGTGCAGAACTCACACAATCAACGTCATCGTCATCAACTACACAAATATCCCCCTCATCCTGTTGCAATTCGGCTACACTTGGGCTGCTCATCCACACATGTGCAGAAATGCTGGAAGGAGGCTTTTTTTACGAGTACAGTATCAGAAAGGTCATGTTTACACATAGTACTCGGGGATAGACTCTCCTCAGGGATTTGTGTTATTCCTGAATCTGAATACACAGTTTCTTCTAATGCCTTACTGTTTTCTTAAAGCTCGGCTTTTACACGTAAAAGTATTTGGGCACCACTTTTTGAGTGATAATGACAAGATCTTGCATCATCATGACTGACCTCACAAGAAGATGCCTCACTGACAGTTGTAGAATTAGCACTCAGAGAAAGGCGAAGGCCTGATTCTTTCCTTGCACTGCATGTGTAGAATGGCATTTTGACAATTTTATTTGTTTCTGCAGTTAACTTTGCCTTGATTACCGGTGTTTTTTATTGACCAAGGTAAAATGTGTTTTTTTATATTTTCGTTTACCTGACTTAAAAACACTATGCACTTTAACATAGGCTTTAGCAGATGACGTAGTGGGATTACTAGCATCATGACTGGTGCCAGCAGCCGCTTGGTACTTCTGGTTTTCTGTGGACTGATATAAATCAATTTTGATGACAGTACAACGTGACTGTAAACTTTAAAGAACACTGCCAGCCCTATTATTTCTGTTTCAGCACTGAAAGCTGCAACCTCTCCTGTTTCTGGGTGAGCGAGCTATGGCACAGTAGAATGTCACTGCAGACTTTTAAGAACACTGCCAGCCCTCCTCTTTCTCTTTCATTAATCTCGCTGCCCAACTGGACTGAAAACTGCCAAGGGCAGCACGGTGGTGTAGTTGTTTGCACTTCTGTCTTACAGCACTGTGGTCATGAGTTCAATTCCCAACCATGGCCTGATCTGTAAGGAGTTTGTATGTTCTCCCCGTGTTTGCGTGGGTTTCCTCCAGGTGTTTCGGTTTCCTCCCACACTCCAAAAACATACTGGTAGGTTAATTGGCTGCTAACAAATTGACCCTAGTTTGTGTCTGCCTTTGTGTGTGTTAGGGAATTTAGACTCAATGGGGCAGGAACCGATGTGAGCGAGTTCTCTGTACAGCGCTGCGGAATTAGTGGCGCTATATAAATAAATGAAGATGATGATGAAGAACCCTGCTGCTCAAGACTCTCTAATCACAATGCCCATTGTTGATCCTGATCTGGACTGCCTTATGCTCACTTGCTCCCAAGAGAATGTGAATAATTTATGTAACCTTGTTCTATGCTCACTGCTAGCCGCTGCTATTCCCTGTTTTTGTTTAGTAATGCCAGACCCATTGTTTTCACTGGGATTCCTTGCTCCATATCATCCTACTCACTGTCTTCCATCTATGGATGGAAAGACCATAATGCCAAGACCAAATACATTTCCTTCCTCTCTTCTTTAGTTATTTATTATAGTACTAGTGTTTTGTTGTTTATATAAGTCGACTGGCCCCGTGAAAGCTTTTAGTGAAGGTGTTATTTAGTAAATGTTTGGGTTTCAGGTATGACTTGGTTGTGTTTGAGTGTGGGGGATGGGAATGTTTTTCCCCATGTATGTTAGTGCATCACATTCATTTGCATTGTTTATGAGCCACATCATAATTATGTTTCTTGGGTGCACGTGGGTCCTTTATCTTCTAGGTCAGCTCGAGGGCTGTTCGCTTAGCTCCCATTACAATCTCTATCCCTTTCACAATGGTAACAGGACACACTGTAACTAAGGACCTCTGTCTTGTATCCTGGAATATTAGAGTGTTAAATAATAAAATAAAGTGATCGCTGGTGTTTAGGTAATATATGATATTGTCTGTTTTCTGGAAATGCATTTGGAGGGAAGTAAGATTCTCTTGCTGAAAACGCCTTGGATTGGTCAAGAATATCATGCTACTCATATTACCAACTCCAGAGGTGTCTCTATTCTTATACATAGGAGTCTCCCTTCTGTATTAAACAAAGTCCATCGATCATCATGGCAGATTTGGGTTTTTAAAAGACACAATTCTGCTCCTTTACTGCTTTTAGCTGTATATATACCTCCCCATATAGTGGTGATGTCCTGAAATACTGTGGTGAGTTTATGGCATTATTCTCGACTCCCCTGCTGTTTGCATAGGTAACTTCAATAACGCAATGGACAAAAACTGTGACAGATTGCGGTAGGTCCCGTACTTTTACCTCCTTGGTATCTTGACCTTTAAGGACCTGGTCACCGAAATGGATCTTAATGTGTGGCATTTGAGACAATGCGTTCTCCATAATCAATTTAGCACTTCTTTTAAGTCTGCTGTGCGTGTGGCAGAATATAAGCTGTGAGGGATTCCTGACCACTCCCCTATTCTATTACATATAATATTACCAAGGGTCAAGCCCTCTGGAAATACAACCCGTTTTGGATGTATCTCATGGGGGCTGGATCTGAGCTGGTTGCTCTGTGGAAAGGCTTTTTTGCTGTAAACATTCACACGACAAGACCCCAAGTTGTTTGGGACTCCTTTAAAGCTCATCTCAGGGGTACTTTGGTAAATAGAGTTGCAGCTCTTAAAAATGTTTCTAGAGATAAAGAACAAGAATTAGAACAGACTTGTAGGGACTAGGAATCTGTCTATTTGGTAGATTGCTCCACTGATACCCATCACTAATGGCTTTCTGCTCAAAAAGAGTGGACTGATCCAAGTGTAAGCTGCGTTTCAGCAAACATGGCAATTATGTGGAGGCAGACTGGACTGAGAGCTTTCTGGCATATTTGGCACACATGGAGGGTGCTAATAATACCTAATTTTGGTGGAATCTTTCATGATTTCTACCAGGAGGTGTATACATCTTGGGCACGTTACACTGAGAGGGATCTAGCTTGCTATTGAGACACAATCTGTCTTCCTACTCTATCAGAAGACAGTAGATTAAATGGAGAATTCAAAAACACAGTGGAAGAGGTGGACGATGCCATTATGTCCTTCCCTGATTGGAAGGTTCTGGGCATGGACGATCTCCTTATTGAACTTTATAAATAACACAGAGCTTTTTTAGTCCCTAAGTTACTGGAGATCTTTAATGCTCTATTTGACTCTGGTATTTTGTCTCAATCAATGGCTGAGGCGCTGGTCATGGTCCTGTATATCCAGATTCATATAGGCCTATAGATTATATCTAAATTGTTGGCCCTTAGACTTAACATAATCATTTTGAAACTGATCGATCCAGATCAAACGGGCTTTATGCTCTGAAAGTCCACCTGTCTAAATTTACAGAGCTTATTTACTCTCATGCAGGTGACTGATTTGAGTGTCCAGGAATCAGTGTTAGTTTCCCATGATTGAGTTGAGTAGTCTTATTTATGGGAAGTGATGAAAAGATTTGGAATGGGCCCTGTTTACGTAAACTTGGCTAAGTTCCGCTATTCTAACCCGGTCACCAGAGTCTGAGTTAACGTGCATGCGTCCAGGTCTTTCAAACTAGGCAGGAGAACCCGGTAAGGCATCCTCTTTTCCCTACCTTATTTGCTCTGGCTATCGAACCTCTTGCCTGTTCAATTTGTCACGCTGCCTCCACTAGGGTCTTGGGACTACTGCTAGAGAGGACATGGTAGCTCTTTACTTGAATATGTTGCTTTTCCAATCTGACATACATGGCTCCATAGATAGTCTTCTGGACTATAAGTTGTAAATATACTTGGCTCCTATTCCACCAGTCTGAAGATCAACTGGGGCAAATCAAGTACTTTTCCATTGGAACGTCCCTGTCCGAAATTTCCCCATAGCTGTTTTCCCCTAAAGTGTACCTTCAGATTTAAATATTTAGGTATTTGGATCTCTAATTATGTATGGGATTATGTGCCTCTGAACATTAAACCCCAAATTGACTTTCTGAAATCTAAAGTTCACACCTAGCGGAAACTACCTCTTTCAGTGTAAGGGAGAATAAATCTGGTAAAAATGATCATACAGCCTAAGCTTCTGTATGATTTGCAGCAGGCACCAATTTTTCTGCCCTCCTCTCCGTTTTGTAATTAATCAGCTCATGTCGTCTTTGGTGTGGGGCGAGCACAGAGAGGCTCAGTGGCTCCAGCGATTAGCATGCCCATCAGGTTATTTAAGCAATCTAAAATCAACCCTAAGATGCTAAATAATAAAGAAGAAAAGAGAGAAAGAAGCAGATTTAAAATCTGATGCTCAAACAGTCCTTACTGAAATATGTTACTCTGTGTTTTGCATGTAGCCCAAAGTTAAGTAAAATATAACTTTTATTGATTGTTATAATTAAAATTATTTTGCATTAAAAGCAGCGAAATGTGTAAGTGATAAGGTGAATAAAATATTTTTTGTGCGACTCTATTATTGCTGTGTGTGAACTCCGATCAATTAATTATAATCATTTTAGGTCAGAAATGAAGAGTTATTGCATCTTAATTTTATTTTATGTTCCCCTCAAGTGATATTCTGATCTAGATGTCTCTGCCAGTAGTCAATAACATACCATACATAGGTTGTAAAAATGACAAACTGGCCTACTAATATCACAGTCAAGTCACTCATATATTTCTTGTATTACCTTAGGATCAGTGACTTATCTGGATTTGTATCTCTATTAGTACTCTGTTATACTTTAATCTCCATTAAATCTCTTTAAGGCTTGCATGAAAAGTTAACATGCTAAATCAAGCCCACTGCCTTCACCCTGCTCCAATTCTTAACCAGTGACAAAATTCTGGTGTGGTGCAGGAGGCTTGCAGGTAGGGACAGACAGCAAGCTGAGTGTGGTCATCCATGGCTGAACCAAACAGAAAGGGTCATTTTTTGGGTTTTGAGTGCTATATTAAACATAGCAAGGTCCTGTAACTGTGAATCCAACTGAGCATCTAATTTAGTAATATTGTATGTAAAACAATAAAGTCCACTAAAAGTAGGTAGACATTTTTCCAAGCTCTGTTGAGCGCGCACACACACACGCACACAAACTTTAAAAGTGCTTGCTGCAAGATATTACACGCAATTGACTATACTTCTTTATTGATGGCGACATCTGCAGGTTATTAGACTGTACTACTGAAACAGGGCATAAAATACAATCAGAGCTGTTTCTTTTCTAATAAAAGCTGCAATATTTTTTTTAAAATAATTAACCTTTTAATGACCAGGGAAATATAAGTATACTTTCCCATTTTTGCTATGCCTCAACTAAACAATTCTTAATTTTTGTTAGAAGGTGGCTGTGTGAGGTTTCAGCCCTACTACCATGACCTACCCTTTATTTATATAGCGCCCAGCATATTCCGTAATGCTTTACAATTGGGACTTTATGTCTTAAATCTTGAGAAAGATCACTGTGGCAGGACTGAAACTTTGATGGGTCACATCTATAAAGCACAATGCTTTGGTTTTTTTTTGCCGTTGGTATGATTTTCAATGAGTTGTGGAATCAGGTATTTCATCCTTTTACAAATTCATTTTCACATATAAATATTTATATTTTTGTATCTGGGGGACAGATGGCATTCTTTGGGAAGCATTGTGGAATAAATGCTAACAAATTTTATGTGGCACGCATAGTGGGAAAAAGGACAAAAATGTAATTGTAGCCATGACTATTTTCATATAATTAGTGCATTTCCAAACAGGTGCACCAAAATGTATTCAGTTATTTTTACTTTTTCTTTGAAAACCAAAAAGGTTTACTTTACAAATGTTTATGAGAAATTATAAGGTGTATTTTCTTAAATTACATATTTAAAAAGGATATTTTTGAAGCTATTTCTTACCAGTGCATCTTCTACTTTTAATAGCCAACAATTTTGTTTGTTGTTTGTTAATACAAATCTGTCTTGAAAGGAGCTGAACTATAAAAGTCAAAGGATCAGATGTCAGGAACCACGTTAAATGGTACCTGGCTCCATAACCCGAACACCTGGCTATCATTAGGAGCCTGGCTTCAGGGAGGGGGGTACAGAGGCACCCTGGAAAACTGTGTGAAGCACAGCTATACAGGCTGCTCATGAGACACAGACTTATGTCACGCAAACACAAACTATTTCCTTCACCCTTGAAAGTACATAGTCAGCTTTGTGGATCATTCACCTGAAAACCTAGGATCACAAGTATTTATTAGGTCATAAATTCCTGGGCTATATACATTTACACAGGTACGAGTGCGCAGGTGGGTTGGGTCCTAGAATACTAGATATCTACGTGAGATATGTCACCTTTTTGTCGGCTTTAAAATCTATAAATCTATAACTATGGAGTCTTGGACGGTTACCAGTTGTTCATATTAAATCACCAAATCATTTTGGTAAAATAATCGTAGGAATGTATTTTCTTACCTGTCAGCATTATTTGCACCAGTTTGCACTAATAGAATGTGCATGGCACATTCTGCAGCTCCCCTGAAAGGGGAGCTGCAAAGGAAGGTAACACATGCAGTGCATAGGAAATCTGCCTGGAAGTACAGGCAAAGAACATACTATGTGTGAGCCTTGGACAAGTTACTGCAGTACATTGTAATAGTGTATATACAAACTCATTTGTAGAAAAAAGCATGACAGTATTGTGTTGGAAACTATGGACAGGTGATTGGCTGTTGCGAGTAAGGACTGACCTTAGCAATACCCTTTGTATAGCCTAATGGCAGACCAAGCCAAACTATGACTTGTTATTGATGAACATAGGGTTAATGGAAGAATGAAACATACACTGTACACATAATATGATTCTATTTCTTTCCAGGGAAATTACAGTTTATGGAAAGTTTCCTACCAACCAATTTCAATACTGTCCAGCTTCTACCTGTTCAGCCTTGCCATTGTGTTCATGTTTAACTTACATTTGCTAACATTTAAGCCAGGGTTTCTGAACCCCAGTCCGCAAGTAACCCCAACAGGACATCTTTTGAGGATTTTCTTAATCATGTTACTCTAAGTGGATGGGTCATTAATTTATCCCACAGATAAAAATCTTGAAAACATGACCTGTTGGGGTAATGAAATACTGCTGGGATATATTTATTTTACTAGTGATTAATCATAGAAGTTTAGTGCACAAACTTACACTTATTATCAGGCTCCAGCTCCTGCAGCTCCTTGCAAGACTGTAGCTCCCTCTGTAATACACTGCTCTTGCCCTCCGACAGCTCCAAACTAGAAGAGAAAACAGTTTGTAGACACATTTCAATTCCAGATTTTTTTGACAAACTCACAGAGCTAGCTATACCTATAATGCAGTAATTGCAGCATATTTTGCAGAACATAAAACAGGCATCTTGCAGCAATGAATTGACACAGATGCCCCTGATCTCGTCCCCAACAGCAAAAGTAGCAAACACACATAATAACTACCTGAAGAATTTATCTTCTAATGCAGAATCTCGATGCCAGCTCTCTTTTCTCCCTAGATAGATAAAAAAAATTCTACAATGGAGAAATATTCACTTTAGAGGTAAAGTATTTTTTACCCATCAAAAAACATCCAATATCACTCACTTGGATACAAGAGACACTCCTTCTGGGCTTCTCCATCCTTCCAGATAACCTTGAAGTTATGTTGACAATGGTCACTTAAATGGTGCTTGGGGATATCACAGACCTGACAATGAGATCGAAAACAACATAGATCACACAATGACAAAGACACAAAAATAAATAGAATTTTAAAAAAAGTTGAACAAAGAACATGCTAAAAGCGCAGTCATACGACATGACAGAAATTTAACAGGGTAGCACAGACATAGGAAATGAAAGATAAGCAAACAAGAGATAAACAGAGTGACATAGTGCGTAAGATAATGGATGCTTGGAGTACCCAGAGTAAACTTGGCTTTTGTTTTCCATCAGGAGTTTTCCAGGTGACCATAATTGGTTTATCATTAATAAACAGTATCAAATCGTCTTCAACCTAAAACACGGAACAGAAAGAGCTAAATTTAAAAATGTACCCGACTCATACAGGTATATTTTGTACAAGTGAAATTGGTTTCATCCACAAAACAAGTTTAAATTTATGAACAATGGCACTAAAATTCACGTTAAAGAAGCACTCACAGTTAACATTAAAGTTTAATGGAGCTGCTTCTTCCCCTTACCTTAGCCCTGGGAACTGGACAATGAAGTAGTTATTCCCAGAGATCCTTTTGTTTCTGTGAAATGTTTGCCAGGTGGAGGTGTGACCCCACAGACCTATTGAACAATGTTATCTCACCCCCCACAGACAGAGTATGCAGCACCTGCTTTTGCCAATACTGTACTACAGAAATGTGTTGCCCTTGAACAGCTGTTTCTGGGGCTCCACTAAGGGGAAAGTGGCGACAATCACAATGCAGACAGTAAAGGACCAATGCAGGCGGGTAGTGAATGTCAACAATCACACGGTCGAGAATTTCAAGCTGTCCCCAGAATGGAAGTGTCTGCATTTAATCTGCCGACATTTTCATGTCAACAGTGTCAGATATGTGACCACAACCCATAGAGAGAGGGTTGCCCAACTTTAATGCAATATTTCCCTGCACATGTAATCTAATATTTCACATAATCAACTTAATTAACATTTTAAACTTGCATGTGCCGTGATAATTTTTATGAGCCCAAGCTGGTTTTTCAGCAATATCATTTGTTCTCCATTAAACATGCAGCCAGGATATCGGATGTGTTTACAAGAAGACAAAAAAAAACAAAAAAACAATTCCCCCGTGAATTACATCCTATATCCCAAATGTATTTATCTCTAACATGTTAGTGAAACATTTACAGATGTATTACTTTTGAATAACAGACAAACCATTAAAGATTAATGGATACATAAGTGCTTTTTATTTCTGTGCCCTTTTTGTCCACAGCTAAATGCAGTAACGCAAGAGAAAGCATAAATGATTATAGCTACTACTATAGAAAGACAGGCAAAACAACAACGGCAATAATGGGTCTTTTTAGTTTGTATCACAAAAAAGGTGAATAATTAAATTGCAAACCGATATTTCACACAACAAATGTAAAAAAAAAAAAAAAAACGGAGGAGGAAAACGCTGTGCAAGGTTGTTGTGGAATGTCCAACTATGGAGAAAAACCTTCCTTCTGTGTACGATGACACAGCTCATCCAGTTTTGTTTATTCCTAACATATATGACAGCTGCATATTTCAGAAGAGAACAGGATTTGTGGAACAGAAAAAGAACATGAAAAAGGACTAAATAGGAATAAGGACTTGTTAAGTACGCCTTACATGATTATTGGTGCAAGCATGTTCAATTTGGTTCCAACTGTATGTGACATTTTTTGCGCCTGTGGTATGCACATTTAATACTTTGACAGCTCATCCAGTGCCAACAGTAAAAACTGCAAACTGTCAGTCCTGACTATCTTCTTTCATGACAATCACTTAACGCACATTTCTTTCCAAAGGTGCCTGGCAATCTTTCCACTCTATACATAAAGTGATAAGGCAACACATGCACTGCCAGCCTCTCAAGTGGTTTCTAATTTAGAGAAGAGAGTGGCAGACTGGTTTTCTACGTTAGGTGTAATGTTCATATTAATGACAATAACTTAAAAAACACACAAAAGAAATTTGCATGCCCCTGTTATTCATCACAAAACCACAAAATTAAAAATGTAATTCGTATTGAAGACATACAAATTGCGCCCATATAGCAATATTTTTTACCCTTTTTGGACAAATACACCCCAATGCTGCAGAGACACCCGGCCAATTTTGTGATAAATATTGCAATTTGGCGAAGGATACCCATAAGCTATAAATGTTCCTTCTGGTCATCTGTGCCCTCAGAAATGGCTGGTTTAAGTCCCTCATTGACTTTTGTGAGTCCTATTTTTTGAATATCTTCTGTTTAAGAAGCCTATTACTATATTTTATTGCTATTATTTTATAAGAAGTGGAGTTTATTTTGCTCGCTTTAAACTTGCCTTACCCTCAACTTAAAAACTATTCTGTTCAGATCTATCACAGGTCCCCCACCTTAGAAACCATTGCTCTATAGACATAAGGAAGTATTTGAATGTTCCAAGTAAATTTGAATGGAGTGTGACTCTCATTCCCTTCCAGATCTTCTTGGAATTTCAATCCTCTGACGGGACACTATGAAATGGGCTGCTGTTTCCACTCTTTTCCTGACTGGCAGCCTGAGCAGTCATGTAACCACATGTCATCAATCCATGGCCAGCAGGGAGAACCAAACAAACCCTTCAGGAGAAGGATTCATTAGTGCCACTGCCCACCCACAATTTTTGACACTGAAACGTTGGCAGCCAATGGAAATTTACCAGCCTAAGCTGGTTATCTCCCTCTGGAAATGATGGTTTGAAAAGTCCATGTGTTACTAGTCTAAAAAGATCAAAACGTTTATATACTGCCAGCAAAATCAGAGTACATCTCAGTAATATACTTATAACAATCAATGTTAAAAGTGCATGATTATGGATACATTCTTCTCCAATTTGCAGTATTATTCCAGTACGTAAGAGTGTTGCCTCTCTAAATAAAAATTTTTTTTTGTAGTGCCACATGTTTTTGTATGTTATTATAATGACACTGCAATGCTCGTTCAGTTGAAAATGTATAAAAATATATGTGCATTTTTTTCTGTGCTTTTCATGCGGTGTGATTTTGTCAATAGATTTAACTGTATTGGTAATCTGCATTAGTGCATGCTGTTTACTGAAACCTTAAATACAGCATTAAGTTTTAACAAACCAGTGATGTGAACTCTACCATTGATTCCTATATGCCCTAAGTTTATCAGCATGACAAGTGACGTAACTAAAGGAGTAAAAATTAAATTATTTATCTTGATTTTCAAAATATATGTCTAATTTCAATTATGTTACCTTACCAGAACTGGATGAGAAACAGTTACCGACATTGAAGGTCCATTCATATGAATTGTGAGACATCGGATGGAAAGAGGGTGATCCGCTGGAACGTAAAATAATAAGCATTTTAAGGAATGTGATAGGACTGATAGCAGAATCTAACCAATTCCAAAATGCTCACCTCTCCCGAGAAGCCAACGATGATAAAACCAGGCACTCTGGTCATTTGGGTCAGTGAAGAAAGCATTCTGTACAAGTTCCAGTTCTAGCACAGATAAACAAGGCATATATGGTGGAAGTAAGTATCCCTGAGCTGTGCATTTCATGGGTGTTATTTTGTTTAAACTGTTTTTATTGAGGGTATGTAAAGGAAAACAGGGTCAGAAACATTGACAAACTTACACAGAATTTCCAGTATATTCACAACATCACAATAAAAGAAGAGCATGTTTGAACATATGGGGTCAATAAGGAAAATATGAGGGATAGAATGGGGAATGGGGGCTTAGAGTTTACAGAGAGTCAAGTGTTTTCTTTGTAGCAGTCTGTATCTTTGAATTCTAACCATTGAAGCCATGTGGCTATAAATTCTGATGAGTTGTCATTTGCAGAAGTAATTACTCGTCCATAGTCAAGTAATACGCTATCAGAGTATACCAATCCATAATTGAAGGGAGACGGACATTTCCAGCGTAGTGGAATTAAAGACTTTGCAGCATTACTTAGTGACTTAATAAGGATTTTTTGTATTTGCTGAAGGGAATTTTAAACAAGTTTAAATTCCAAAAACCATAGTCCATACGAACCTCTAAGTTTTAGATCATTTTAGTGATTCGGACTACCTTTGTCTAGAATAATTTTATTTTTGGGCAATCCCACCAGATATGCATTTAAATGCCTATTTTTGCTGGACCACCTGAGTTCGGTAAACGGACCTCAGAAAGTGTCAAATCTGCAAGTATTTTGAAAATTCTGGGTGGGGCAAGTTCCCGGAGAAAATTCTGGATTAGTTAAGAAAGAGGTATGAGGAGGAAACCATAGATATAGGTTATAGATATATAAACCATAAAAAATATAGGATACTACTCTTGATTTTTTCAGCAAACAGGGTAGGTGAGATCATCAGCAACCAAGGATCATTCTCTGAGGGGAGTTGAACAAATTGTTCAATAGAGACCCACTGTTTACTGTCTTTAGGTCACGTTCATTCTAAATTTCTATGCAACATTATAGCCTGGGAGTAGCTAGCAATTAGGTGAAGCTGGAGACCACCTAAATGTTTACGCCTATAAAGAATATCCAGTCTTACCCCAGATAAATCGTCTTATCACTCCTTGACATCTTGGAGCCATCTAGGAGGAATATGTATTGGCAATGTAAAGAATCTTAGGTAGTGTGTTCATTTTGATCACAATGACTCTTCCCAATCTATGATAAATGCTTATAAAGCTAATTCTTGTAGTCCACTCAGAGTGGATAATATAGTTTCAAAATTAGCTTGAAAGAGCTTTGAGAGATCCCTAGAACTATTAGATATAGGAGTTGGGAGGGGTGTCACTCAAAGGGGAACCCGTGCCATAGGCCGTCAACTATAAAGGGAGGTGTAGTGATGTTCAAAGCTATAAATTGTGAATAGTTTATTTAGAAGTTTGAAAGTCTCCCAATTTTTTTAAAACTCCGCTACCAAGCTGGGGAGCAAAATTAACACGGTGGGAGATAGTCACCAGTAAATCATAGTCGAATAGGGCCAACTTGAATACCTGGTCACCCACCTTTATCCCCATTATATTAGAGTTAGCTCTAATGGACAGTGCAAGGGCTTCCACATATTAAACAAAAATCAACGGTTATAGTGGACAGCCCTGTCTGGTGGCATTCATAATGTTGAAAGGCTCAAACAGGGAACTGTTGACCTTCATCTTAGCTGAGGGAGAATCAAAGAGCCAAAATTCTATGGAGACGTTTTGGCCGTAATCCCATGTGTCTCAGAAGGCCCGACATAAAATCCCAATCAACACTGTTGAAGGCCTTCTCAGCATCAGTTGACAACAAAATCGATTAGATATCTTGCTGCAAGATAAGTGGGATCCGATTAATCAATTTGGTTGTGTTGTCACATGCTTCACATCCAATGACAAAGCAGACTTGGATCACCATGGATTAGCTCAGGAAGAAAAATATTGAAGCGGTTAGCAATCAATTTAGCATACAGATTAATGTATGTTCAAAAGTGAGATGGGCCTATAATTGGGCATAGGGAGGGGTCCTTTCCCTCTTTAGGGAAAATTATAACTTGAGCTTCTAGGGCTTGTTTATCGAATTTTGTCTTATTGGAAACTGCATTAAACGCCTGGAGAAGTAGAAGGACAAGTTTATCTTTAAAATAGGAGATGGCAAAGCCACTGCAAATCTGGCTTTTACCAGAAGGAGCTGGGGATATTGCTTGCACCAGGTATAAAGGGCTATTCTAAGAAATCTTTATCATCCGCTGAAAGACCAGGAAAGTCAATTGACTGCAGATAGCTGGCTATCTCCCCGTTTATCCCACTCCAGGATGTCCGGCAATGTTGTAAAGTTTAGAGTAATAAGATCGGAATGTGGATGCTATGCCCCCAGTTTCAAAATGCGTATTGCCTTTATAGATTTTATATATGAGGTAATTCTCTGTGCATGCAAGGCCCTGACGAGCATTTTATTACCCATTGGACGAAGCTGTTACGGCATTTACAATATGTTAGTTTTATTTTATTGTTCATTAAAGTGTTCAATGCCGTTCTGGCTTCCACCAGTTTAGTACAGAGATCTCTGGATAGGGAGGTCTTGTAGTTTGTTTCTAATAGATTTATAGTGGTATATATTGTAGTAAGGCATCTCTCTGTGCTTGTCTCTGTCATACCTGATTATTAAGGAAAAATAACAATAATACATAATAGTCACAGAGTTTCTGAAAAAGCAATGTATATTGTATGTAACCTTGTAATGTAATGTAATCTCAAGGTGTGCTTTGCTAAATGACACAAGTCTGAACATATGCAAGTCTCAATAATCTTTTGAAATTAGCTAGAAAGAGATAGATAAGCATCTCTGAGGAGTTTTTTTGGTATGGAGAGGATGTCGACCTGACCAGCCAAGCCGAACGATCAGAGGCGAGAACTCAGGCCCTGTGAACATTCCAGAACCCAGGACATCCCTAGCTCACTTCGAAAGCCCTGTGACATTTGGGAGATCAATCTGTCCTTATTGACAGCTAAACTCCAAAGGGTGGGGATGAGAACTATGTGGAGAAAGGTTAAAGTCTTCTGCCTTAGACAATAACGTATCCATTTTCATGATGGGGTCTATCAAGATTGAAATGTCTTATTTTTCTCACTTGTGTTCCCTCACACACACCAAGTCTTAACTAGTAAGTAGTGACTCTGGTTATATTTCCTATTTTGTTACGGAAACTTATTTCTGCAACTTATTGTATGTCTTGTTATTAACTTTTTGTAACTATGCCTTGGAAACATTTTTCAGATTAAATACATTTAATCTAGTGTGTTCTCTGTGATTCTTTGTGAGTTTGCGAAGCCCAGGGAGGCTCATGCTACACGTGTATGTGATTTAAGTGTGAAACATTAATAAGTGGTTTTGGTGAACGTACGGACACCGTAATAAATCCTTTGTGGTGGCAGAAAAGTTGTATTAATCGCTAAGTGACTAAGGTGAGACCAGTCACAGCCAGTTGTTCAGATTGGGACAGCCTGGACAATCGTGACAAACGCCCTTAGCTGAATGCATTTACCTCTAATTACACTTCTGTGAACTTCCCAGAAAGAAAATAAAAGGCAAGTGATGTATCATTGTTGTCTACATATTCCTCAAGAGAGGACTCCATGCGCGTTTTACAATAGTTATCTTGTTATAAACATTCGTTGGGTCTCTAGGTCCACTATTCAAAGGAAGGGTGAGGTAACTGAATGGTGACAAAAGTGGTGGCATGATCAGACTAAATTACTGAACTTATCTCAGCCCTCTGAAAGAGTTAGTGTTTATGCCTGTGCTGATAAAAATATAGTCTATTCTGGAATACATGCTGTGTGGATGCGAGTAAAATGTGTAATCGCAAACATAAGTTTGTGCAAGAGTCTGAAGGAGTCAACCAACTGGTGCTCATGAAAGGTACGTCTCACCCTCCGATGTTTTCTATCAGGGTGTTTATGAGCTCTATTAGATGTATGATGAATGGGGTCAAGGGACCAAATTAGATTGCCTCCTATCATGAGGTCGTCAAGCAGATGTTCCACTTGCTCCAACATATTCGTATAGAAGGCAGGTTGACCTTGATTTGGGGTGTAAAGGTTGACAATTGCGAACTGGTGGTCATAAATTTTACATTTTACCAAGAGGCCTACCTACTTCTTACCTGTGGGTCATGATGTCTGGTAATGGGAGGTGTATGGCGAATAGAACAGCTACCCCTTATCGCTTTCCTTGGAAATTATTGCTGTAAAACCCATTGGGATAATAGTGGCTGCTTAATGTAGGGGACAAGATCCAGTGTTTGAAATTAGTTTCACGGCCTTTATCGGGCCGTAAGGCTCCGAGGGGATTGGATCTTTTCAGGGATATTTAGTCCTCTGCGTTTAATATGTTATGGTCTGTAAGCAACACACATATCAGTGGGACAGGCTATTAAAAAGGTAGGCAACAATCACAAACTGAACTCTGCGTTATTTGCTACTGGCAAATTAACACCCTTGAACGAGAGGCAGGAGACATGGTCATAAGTGGAGAGGATTAGTGTTCAGGAGAGTGTCAATCGTTATTCTGGTGCATGTTAACATGCCAACACAAAGTTCCAACGTTTCTCAAAATGAAAACCATCATTATTTAGGTTGTCATTGGTCCTATATTATATTTAATTATAGGAGTGATTATGTATCTATGTAGATAAATTATCCTGCATTACAACTGAATAGAACATTGATTATAACATCACTCTTTTCTCACATATGCTGCTAAGACAAAAAAATGCTTGTCTCACCAGATAATAGAACATTTTCAGTCACTCTGCCAAGCCGCAGTGGGTCAGGGTGGATTTCTGGGAGAAGTTTGCTGCGATAATGCCAAGAGGAGTAGTTGGAGAAGTTTTTGGCGATAAGGCTGCTAGTAAATTCAAGTTCATCTGTGAGCTTAACACGTGATGTCTGAGTTACAAATCTTCGGTAATCCCAGCAGTGAACTGCAGTAGTTAAAACAAGACAGATATGGCTAGCGGCACAAGAGAATATTAGGAGTTACTTTATAAAGTTTAAGGAGACGATTTCACTGTCAATTATTACTTACAGTTCCTTTCATCAAGCTCCAGAAAACGATTACATAGTGTCAATTCCCTTGACCAATCTGGTTCTGGCATGTGCTGCATGGTCCAACAACGATGATACCAGGTCCCGTAAGACTTTGGGTTAACACGTAAGCAGCTCTCTAGGAAGGAGAGCTCCCCCAAATACAGGGGCCGCATCTCCTCATCTGACCTCGAGTAGGAAAAAAAGAAAATCTAACTCATACCTCTTTGTTGGTGTTTGAGCATTTGGCAAAAGGCATAGTCTCAGTGAGTGAGAGATCGACATTAGCAAGGCACATTTCTAAAGCTTATTTCAAAGAAGGTGTGATTCAAATTTTTACACATAATAGATTGTAAGCTCTCATTAGCAGGGCCCTCTCGGACAACCTCAAACGTCCTTGTTCTGTTTATATGCAGATTTTCTTTTTGTAAGATTTAGTACAAAGACTGTCCAATGCAGTTTTGTGGCGCCTTATAAATAAATGATACTCATTTAGTCCTCATAATGGCACGGGACTTCATTTGTAGAAGCATTTTTCCCCAAAACTAGAATCATACAGAACCTAAATTTTAAAGAAACATTTTTGTTCTCTAAAAAAATACAAAACAAACCCAAACCTCTTTTCTTGCATGAAAATGATATATTTGCTAGAAAAATTCACCTGTCAGCCCCAAGTGCAAGAAAAACTTCCCGCCTCATGTTCCATAAGGAAGCGAAATCTGGGTTTAATGCTAATATTTGGGTAGTCAATTCCAGGGCTTCTTTATCCAGCTCCCCTACTTCACGCTGGAAGAAACAAGGAAATAAGAGTAAAAAGATAAATAAGAGGGAAAAAAAAAATCAAAACAAAAACAAGAAGCTCATTTGGTGACCAGAGATGATAAATAGTGCATCAACATATGTAGGGTTTGCTTTCAACTTTGAGATGTGTGGGCAAGCCTCAAGTTGAATGGAATAGAGGAGTCGTTGAGCTCATAAGTTTTTATTTACTGCAAAAGGGAGGGGCATTCACAACATCAAACAAGGCCCGCTAGAGCAGGATGGAGATCTCCTGCACAGACTGTTACCTGCACTGTTTTGGGTGGAGGCAGTCTTTAAATATCACACAGAAGATTTTATAATACAGAACTAGCAATTCAATTTTGTTTGCCACTTTAAAATGAGAGAGAGGTTCAATTACAAGCCATGCATTTTCAGTTGTGACCGCCCCCTACCAATCATACCCTTCTAATCTCCAAAACATCCCATAGCCCTGTAAAAAGGCTACACTTTGCAGCCATCGCCATTCTGGTCAGAAAAGGACCAGAGCATTATAGCTCCACCCCCTCACTAGTGCCTGTGAGAATACTCAATGCAGCTAACTTACATGGGCTCCATGTTTAGTCTCACAGCCCAGCTGAAAACCAGGGCTGTATGAGCGCGAGGACCAACGTGAAGCTGAAATAAAGGACATTTAATTGGTCTCCCGTTCACACCACACCCTGGAGATATTTTAAAGTACCAAACAAACATGTTCATCAATTTAGGTGGTAATGCAGAACTAAGATGGCAGTTTGTGCTTCGTTCAGGTACTAGGTTGTCTGATGAGTCACTAAACATAAATTTACACTTTTTATTTAAGCCCCCAATGCTAAATCATGTATCCTATTCCTGCACCCCACCCTCATGAATAGGCAGGGCTTCACAAAGAAACACTGTCCTCATCTTCATGTGTACAGTTTGCAAGGCTGACAGTGTGAAACGGCTGTCCCTCTTCCATATCCTAGAGGGTAGCATGAGAGGTACATAGTCACTGTATAGGAATAATAGCCGCTGAATGATTCTGTAATAATTCACCTAAAACTCATGATAGATATTTTGAGGATAGCATTTCACTAGGGTTGGAGTGGTGAAACCAAAGAAAAAACTAGGGATTTAAAATTGTTCTTACCTTATGCAATGCAGTCTGTGTGACACTCACATACAATTGTAGCTTTTTTTCTCTCTCCTTGCGCTTTACTTCTTGTTGTTCCAAAGTAGTCTTAACTTTAACCCGCCCATGCTGAAGGTAAAAGATCAGATACTGTTAGCACAAGGATCACTGTTTACATGATCATATTCCATTCCTAAACACATACACTAGGTCAATGCAACCAAGAGCTCTCCAAGATTTTCAAATGGTCCTTGAGGACATAATCTGCCGCGTAGGATACAGCACAAAAGCGTGTAATAATAACGCAGATGTTCAAAGTTCTCATTGGCTGAATCCTATTCACTTATAAAAGCCTATTATGGAAATGTGGCCTGCTAAATGGACAACCCTATTTTACAAGACATAAGGCTAAATTTATAAAACTGCGAGTTTGAAAAAGTGGAGATGTTGCCTATAGCGACCAATCAGATTCTAGTTATCATTTATTTAGTACATTCTACAAAATGACAGCTAGATTCTGATTGGTTGCTGTAGGCAACATCTCCGCTTTTTCAATCTCGCAGTTTCGTAAATATACCTCATAGTGTACTTTCCACAAAAGCTTGGGTTGCACTTACCTAGATTATGGTTGACTTAGGTAAAGATATTAAGGTTAGTCTTCCAATTCCAACCAGCACAATAGTTTAGGGTACCTGATATTTGGAAGATACTAACCCAAAAACAGTGCATATGCAATAAATTATTATCCTGCCATCACTGCAATACAAATGTTTAATGTCGATGGACAGTTCTTTCAAAGTGGATACAGAGAAGTATATTACTTACAATAGAATATATACATATATATAGAATTTAGACATACCATTGTGTTCCAGGTAATAAGGACAGCAGACCTGCAATAGAACAAGTCATTTAACTGAGTCAGGAGATTGGGAATAACATTTTAAAACGATTCTACCCCATCATGTTTCTGCAACATCATATAAACTGGATAGATTGTGAGCGAGAGTTGAGATAATATACAGTTAGTCTTAAAATGTTCCAAATGGGAGACACTTTTGGGTTTGAAAATTACATGGTAAAAAAATAACTTTTCATTTACAACAAATGTAAATAGAAATAATTAGAATGCAAAACCAGGCAACAGAAATGAGTAAACAAGGATATTTATGTTACACAGTAGAAACTTTTTTGTTTTACAGTAGACAGATTTACCACTGCTTAATATACATTGACTGTGTATTTTACTAGATGGCTTGATTCACTGTGTTCCAGTGTGGTGAGTGCACTGAATGAAAGCCAGACAGTTCTACTGTGGCAACAGAGAGAGCTTTATATGTGTGGGAACTGGGTTTGCCAGGTTATTGGGTAAGGAAGAAAACGTTTCTGATATGTCATTCAATTAGGCAAGATATTCATTATATACCAACAAAAAATATATAAATTAATAAAACTATGCATATTCAAATACACATGCTGTTCACAACACGATATCCACAAAATAATTTGATGTCTAAATTGCATGTATTATTATTTATATCAAGGCTGTAACATAGGGCAAATGAGAAAGAAACCATCTTTACACTTCTTGATTCTCTGGCCAGACATGGGGTGTGTTATGTCAGAATAAGAAGTTGTTGTTTTAACTAGTTTTGATGTCAATCTTCAGAAATAAGATAAGATATCTTTCCCCTAACTCAGACATTGACCTTGGGGGATTTCGCAAAGCTCTGCTAGGTGTGCTTACCAGATAGTAAAAATATGTGAGCTACACTATCAAAACACATATTACACTAATTACTAATGGTTACTGTCTGTGCAAATATGATAATAAGCAAGCCAACCAAAACTGTGTCACTAAAATACAAAATTCTTTTTGCATAAAATGGAATCTGAACTTAAATTATATCTGTCTTTCCATTTTAAGTATGAGTTTTACTAAATCCCCTTTCATCCCAATAAAAGTCACAGAGGAGGTGTCTCTAGCTTATGCTGTAATTAGCAGGGCCCTGGCACTTAACATTTTGTCAGCACCTTGGGTGATTACCTTTTGTGCAGACTGGTCTCCGTGTAGCAGGAAAGAACTCACACAACTCTGCAAATCCCTGCATTGACTCCCCATTTCTTCCAGAATTCAATTCTCACCCTCACCAACTCACCCCCGTCCTACATCTCTGACCTTGTCACAAAATACACTCCCTCATGCCCTCTTTGGTCAATCTCTGACCTATTCCTCTCCTCCTTGCTGGTAAGCACCTCTCACTCCCGCCTCCAAGACTTCTCCTGTGCTGCTCCCCAATTATGGCACTCCATACACTGCCTGACCAGACTTTCAACCACCCTATCAAAACCCACCTCTTCATATAGATATCACTAAATCTTGGCCACACCTGATACTACTCCTTCTGCATGCTCTACCAGGTCCAGTCCCATGTCCACTGTGAGGCCCTCTAGCTCTTATTGTCTCAACATTGCCCTCACCCTCTAAGCTCTCATGAGCACGGCCCTCTCTATCCTTTGTCTTCACTTCTGCACCTCCTATGTCAACTTCGTTTATGTATGATTTGTATTTGTATGATGTCTGGCGCTGCAGAGTTTTGTGGCCACTTACAAACAACCAATAATGATGCCTCTTGCATGTTTTTTCATAACACTTGTTTGTTATACACCTTGTCTATGTACAGTATTATGCTTCTTGAATGTCTTGTACTTTGCCTGTTGGTCCTCAACATCTTTGTAATATGTATAAAAAAAGACTATACAGCGTTAAAGTCTCAACAAATACTGCCATGAAACAAATTAAAATATTTTGAAATGGTCTAACTATGGCAGACTGCTTTGTAGTAATGCTCAGAAACAAAAACAGTTTGGTAAAAAAAATTGATACATTTATTGAAAACTAGTTAAACGTCTATACTTAAATACATTAAATAATCAAATATACCAAATAGTAGACATTGACGTATCCGTGCATAATATCTGAAATTAGCAGATACAGATCCGGTTTCTAGGTAAAAAAAAAAGAATTCTGCCATTTATGATTGTGTCTACAGGTTTTCAAATGCTCAGACAATACATTGCTTGCTATCTCAACTGGTATAGTTTTAACTAAGCACTATGCAAGCCCCCAATTTTATCTGTACGCGTCACTTTCATTAATCGGTCTATCCATCGCCTCTAACTAGACCCGGTCATGAAGTTTATTGTATTGACTGTCAGATTCTTTAAAGAGAATGATGACTTGCGTGAAGACAGGTACCTACACAAAAAAATGTGACAAACGTCCATTAAGCCAAAGCGTTGGATTTATAATTCAAGTCATAAACATGACATTATGAATTTGCTCCCCCTTTTTGGCAGTTCAGACATACCCCACAAATGCCCCGATTTACGTGAGACAGTCCTGACTTGAGGACTGCGTCCCACTTTACTGATTTTGACAGCACTGTCCCACGTGCCGGGGGGCTGTGAGGTATGTCTAGTAGTGCACGTGGCATTTAAGGAGTATTTTATGGGGAAGTGAATGGACCAGTGGACAGCCCAGCGCTTTGGGAAGTGCTTACTATTCCCCTGTCTAGGGCGTACACCATGCACAGTGGTGGCACAAGCATGCTGGTCAGATTACCCAACTTAAAAAATTTAGATGTATGAGATTATAATAATCACTACCCCTTTATCAAATTGTGGTTCAAACTTATTGTTCTAGCAGTGGCAAAAACAAAGCACAAATTACAATAAAATGTACAGGGACCATTTTCAGCAGCTTGAGAATGAAAGAAATGAGAGAGTGGTACTGTGATGTAATAAACAAATCCACATATCCAAGTACATTGTAGAAGCACTGATCATGCCAATGGTAATGAAGCACAGAAAAGTAATGCAATAGCTTCCTCAGGGAAAAGGTACAGCAAGAAACATCCTCGAGCGCTCTACCTAAAGACACACTTGGCAAACATGTCAGCTTTACAAATGAGGGCCTTTCAAGTTTCGTGTTGTTTTTAAATCGGTTTCATTTTGTGAATTGATAAATTATGCAGAAGCAAGATGATCTTCCACACAAAGCTTTACATGCTCTATACGGCGACTAAAAATCCTAAATTTCAATTGCAGAGTAACACTGCCTGCTGTTCCCAAGCATTGTAAAACTTACAGCGAGATGCCCACAACTCTACACCACATTTAAGTTGTGGTCTAACTATTGACTCATACAATGGTAATTCTGTATTTGCAACATGTTGATTTATCCCAGAATAGTATTTGCCTTTGCAGTTGCAGCCTGGCACAGTGTGCTGCTACTAAGCTTTCTGTCTATTAATATCCTAAATCCTTTTTAATTTCTTGCAGTTTGCCATTTTGTCTAACTTAGCGTCATAAGCAAAGATGAAATACCTTAATTTAAAGAGCTTTTACAATTTATTTAATAATAATCTTGAAAAGGACAAGGTCCAATAGTAATCCCAGTCAGACTATGTTCTGCTTATAACTAGAGATGTTCACTGACCCCCGTGTTTTGGTTATGGATCTGGATTAACTTCGTGTTTTGGCAAAACCGCCCTCGCGCATTTTTTTATTTTAGTTTTTCCTAAAATCCCTATTTTATTTTTTTTGCTAAAATCATAATTAGACTCTTGTTTTGTTCCTACATTATTATTAACCTCAATAACATTAATTTCCAGTCAATTTTTGTCATGTGACAAGAACATTGCTATCCCTGTTTCTGTGTGAGCAATGGCGCTGGATCTCCTGGGGAGGGAGGTACTTATGGAATCCAAAACCCGCGAGATCCGACAACGCAACTATGACATTTTGCCTTGATTCAAATCCGAAGACGTGCGGAAGTACCGAACCGGCCCGCGTGCCTACTCGGAATCCCTAAGTCTGGGTGGGTTCGGTTTTCAGAAAACCGAGCATCTCTACTTATAACTACCATCTGTGTTCTATGCCTCCACCGGTTCCCTACCCATGTACATACTTTTTCTATAGACCTAGTACCCTCACTAGACTAATGTGGAACGAAATTGAGTACGATCACAAAATCTAAATAGATTACATCAATTGCACAATCAAGAGCCAGTCAAAAATGTAAAACTTCATAAAAAGTAGTGAGTGCTTAATGAAACGATCCTATCATGGTTATCAAAATATTTTCTACAATTTATTTCAGTAATTCCTTCTTTAAAGACTGGTACCACATCTGTTTTACGACAATCTTTAAGCACGGACTCATAATATAAGAAAACAGTGGTTTATCAATGAATTAACCTAGTTCCTTTAGCATACGTAGGTGGATGTCACCTGGGTCTTTGTCTTGATTTTAGTCTAGGTGTAACCATATCTTCTTCCTATTAGACAAGTAATATATAGGGGCAGATTCAATTCTGAAAAAAAACATTTTTTAAGTGAAAGTATCGCTCATTTTTGCTCGTGTCCCAAAGAGGGGCAAGCAAAAGTGAGTGGTACTCTTTACCATATAAACGGTGAAACTGCACAACCGCGAGTTTCCTCTGGACATCGTGCCTAATTGAATCTGCCCCTTAATGTTGTGTATAGGCTATTACTACACAACCTATTTACTGGTATGTTTTCTTACTTTGTGAATACAGACAAAAAACATATTTAAAAGATCAGCTTTATTCTTCATCTTGTACAACCACTGTTCCCTGCTTATAATTTAGTGGAACAATACTATCAATACAACAACAAAAATAAAACTCTTTTGTGGTGGGGGAGGGTTTGGTTGGAGTAGTGGCCTGGCAGCCATTGGCGACAGTCGCATATCACTGAGCTCTGCGAGTTGAATTCTTAAATCCCCATCCATTGCAGTTAACTTCCACTATTAGGATGCCATGTAGCTACAGGTTCTATTGAGTGAGCAACTGTGACTTTGCTAACACCAGGTGTTCATCTGTGGTAATACAGCACCCCTTTGGACAAAAGTAACATCTGCCTGTTCTACATCACATCACTGAATCAATCTTAGTGGCATATTCAGTTAGCCGCAGAGTGCCTCCGCAATGGTTGCAAAGGAACTCCGCAGGGATATAAAATTGCAGATTTCTCTTTGACCCCTATAGGGGTGCGAGGAGAAATCTGCGATGCTAAGGTACCATAGTACCAGAAAACATACACAGCAACAACGTTGTGAAGAACATTGCAGCTATATATGCGTGTTCTACTCATTTTCTGACCGTTTCCTGCATAATCTGCTTCCTGAACTGACCAGCTCATACGTACCTTTCAGACGTAAAAAAAATAATTTCTGCTACTTTGCTGTGAATTTTTAAGACAATGTAATTCTCTTCTTCTAGTTCTGTGTGTGCACCATCTGTTCCTGGAATATTACCTAGCATAGATATTGTGCCTTCTACCCTACTCTCTCTTCACAGCCTGCAAAAATGTGCAAAAAAAAAAAGAAGAACTAGCACACAGACATTGGTGAGATACCTTACATCAGGTCAGCCGAATTAATCTCAAAAAGCACAGCTGGTTTCACCCCTAGGGGTCGAATCTCAACTAAAGACGATGTTGCGACTTGTGATGTAACGCGTTTGATAACACCTTGACCAGCCTGTCTCTCGTTTCTCACAAAAAGTGTATTATAGCATGTACTTTTTATAGCCCTTGCCTTTATTCCCCAGGCCAACAGAGTACAACAGCAGTGTCTAATTACATGTGGATAAGGGGACATTATAGCTCATTGCAAATATGTATAATTTTTGTTGATATTGCAGTGAAGCCATTATTCATTGTCCTTAAAGTGAAGCCAGGGGGGTTATGGGTAAGGATCAGGTAGTGTCCAGGATACAGGGGGCTGGAGTTGCATTCATTCTCCCCCCCCCCCCCTTCTTTCTCTACAGGAAGCATGGAACAGCTGGGGACCCTATGTCATTACAGTAGTAGTGTAAGGGGTTAAATTCAGGAGGGGTTAACTGTTATCTGATATTTGGAGGTGGGAAGGCCAATTAAAACACACTGTCCTCCACGGGACTTCCTGAGACATTCTGTCTGCGAAACCGCAGGGGCGCTACTGTGGAATAACAGCTCATCTCCAACCCCCTAGTCCAGCACCCACCAATGGTTAAGAAGGAGAGACCCAGGGGTTTGCCAGGGAAGGGAAAATACTGTGGAAATTTGACCCTAGATAAGGATCCACTCCAGGGGGGAGGTGATGTTCATTCTGTGATTTGATTCCTGGAAGGTGCAAGGTCTGGTGTAGAGTTGCCTTTCTCTACCAGACTATATATGCAGCTGAGAGAGATCCATGGATTTGGATTCTGCAATTCAGGACAGCCAGGTGACTGTAACTCCTTAAGCTAGTATGTGGTGAACCTGCCTGGCATTTATTTACTGTGCGTGTATATAATATTCTAGTGATTATTTTTATTACAATAAATGTACTGTTGTACTTATCTAACTGCATTTTCCTGAGTGACTATACGAACCCTAGAAGGTACTGGGTAGGCTTCCCTGGCATAATAAGACACCCGTGGGTGTCCAGCCAGTGTGAAGTGGGTAGATTTGCGCCAGATAAACCCGGGATCTTCACACTACTATACTCTTGGAAAATGAAAAACATGAAGCAAATCATCAAATATGAAGTAGCCAAAGTGGTATCCGGCCTATCTACAGAAGTATTGTTAATATTGGAAACAGTTTTGATGTGCATGAGAACTTGCAGGACGAAATCATCAAGTTTCAACAATTTTCTCCAGTCACTGGTTAATAAACAAGAGGATGCATAGAACCGGTGTAGGCAAAATAACCTCAGGATCCTCAATATACCAGATACAGGTGAAGGCTCCCAGTTGGAGGACTAACTCCTACTGTTTTTTCATCTACAAGCGCCAACAATTTTCGGATAATATGCTAATCCTTATTAGAGTCCATTGTCCCCTTCTGCCTAGACCCCAGGATTCAAAGGTTCCAAGGGATGTAATCATGTGCCTACCTTACTACAAAGAATAGGAACAAATACAGCCTACTTTACTACAAAGGAAAGGTAAGTGGGCGTGCTGAGCTCTGGCTTCTGCGACCTTACTAAAATGGAGAGAGACGAAGGATAAAACACAAACTCTGCATGAAAATAAAATAAATTATAGACTGGTATTCCCCTTTTCCCTCCAAATTCAAGCAAAGGGCAATATGTTGAAGGCAAAAACCGCTGACGAGGCTCTTTCCATGCTTGGGAAACTAAATTTTCAGAGCCCCACAAATCTGCCCACCACCCACCCTGGAGTCTCGGTTGCCCTACCTACTGTTTTCAAGGCAGAAGTCCAGTTCCTGGTATGTCCTATACATGTTTTTATAAGTAGACTCCTTAAGGAATCTTTGAACATTAAGTTCCCCTTGTTTAAATCCATCTTAGAACTTTTTGGCACATTCCAGTATTCATTCTTACATCACAGCAAATGTGGACTTGCACCTCATGTCACAGTCACAAGTGCAGCCTACAGCTAGGTTTCCTGAACTTAGCCAACATACAAGTATTAATTTTTTTTTTTTTTTTGCATGTTCTCTCCCTCTATTTCTAGATCTTTGTCCAGGCGTGGCCTGCCGTTGATGGGCCCCAATTCAAGAAATTGGCTTATGAATCTGTTACCACATCATGGGCACCTACCTCTATGAGGCAACTTGTATATGATATGTTTGAAATGGGTTGACATCATATTTAATGACTCCTTTGCCCTCAATTGCACACACAAAATATATTCTTTTATCTACCTAAGCTAATGCTCCACACTACTAAACATATACTTTTTTTTTTATACCTACACAAAGATGTTCACCCATACACAATGTACATTGGCCCCTTAATTCTAGTAATTATCTGACGTGGCAGATGTCAGTTCCACATTACCTCCTCCTGGTGGATTTGACCAGTCTCTGACACTTTTGGTGTCTTTGCCATTCCCCTCCCTGGTTCCAACTCCGTGGGCTATTCATGCTAATGAATGTTATATTTACCTAATATGCCATTTACCTAAGCTCACAGCAGGCTTACTGTAAGTGCTGGGTGCCAAGATCACAGAAAAAGAAGTGTCAGATGCCATAAAAAATTATAAAACAAATAAATACCCCTTACCTGACCTCCTTGTCCAACAGTATCTTAAAAGGTAACCCTTTTCCAAAAGAGCCTCACAAAAATGTAATTCCAAAAGAGGGCAAAGACCCATCTAACTGTGTCCACTACCGCCCAATCTCATGGTTGAACACATAAAATCTATGCAAAAATTCTAGTGGACTGCTGAAAAGAATACTTCCCAAATTAATACACTGCAACCAGGTGGATTTTGTCCCCAGCAGGCAGGTTCACAACAGCAGCAGACAGGTTGTCAGTCATATTCACAATCAGACTCATAATACTAGTGCTTTCTCTCGGCGCAGATAAAGTATTCAGTAGAATTAGCTGTCCCTTTATGCTAAACACTTTGCGTCAATTCGGCTTCAGGGGAGACTTCCTGCAGGTTATCCGACCTCTTTTCTACCTTGGCCAGGGTCTCAGCGAATGATGTTCGTTCAGAACTCTCTGATATTACTATTGGCACAGGACAGGAGTGTCCTCTTTCACACCTGATTTTCATGCTTGTTATTGAGCCCCTGCTTACAAGAATCTGTATGTCCCCAGCCATTAAAAGTATCTCGGTGGGCTTGAAAGAATACAAAATTCCCTTGTTTTTGATGAAGTCCTACTCACCTTAACATCATCACACACATAAATCCCGAACCTTTTCTAGATCTGATCTTTACATAGCCACCTATCGGTATAAAATGAATTACTCCAGAAGAGAAGCTCTCCCCCTAAACTCCCTCCCTCCTACCCTTGAACTCCTTAACTACAATTGTTCATGAAAGCATAATAAAATAAAAAATCTAAGGGTATACTACACCCACATTTATTACAGTCAATACAAGGAGAATTTCCCTCAAGATCCATTAAATGGAACGTATTCAGAAGGCAGAAGCTGTTTATCTCCTGACTTGACAAAATTGTGGCCCTTAAAGTTAATATTCTGCCTTGACTACTTTACCTCTTCAGGACCCTCCCCATTGAAGTGCTCAGATGCATCTTGATCCAACTACACAAATAATTCATCCAATTCATTAACCCCAGATAGCCAGCTTTATAAACTTGAAATGGACAAGCTATCCAGATATCTGCCTTTACTATCCGAAGTCCTACATGAGCCGGACAATAACCTGGTTTGCAACCAATCTTGCTCCCAGATGGATATCTTTGGAGGCCGCCTACTTAAGCACGGTTGTCCTAGCTAGAGAAAGGCCCAACAGTTATCTTTTCCTGGTAAATTTGGGAACACTGTAAAAAAAAAAAAAGCAAACGAAAAACTTTAGCACCATCTCGGCACCTTCTTCTCTTAACAGACTGTGGGACAATTTCAAGTGCAAACCAAGCCAATCTTTCTATTTCTTTCATTGGTCCAAAACGGTACAATGGCAATTGCACTCTGTTGGAGATGAGTCATTAAGGAGAGCAAAAAAAAAAGGAGTAAGTTTGTTCCTGGACAAACCATAGGGTACAAATTAGTTTATTATTATGCACATAAGTTAAATACTGGCTGCTTTTTAATGTAGCACACAAATACTTGATAGCTTTATTTTTACACTGAAATGTAATGTTGATCTAGGACATGCCCTATTTCAACTATAAATCTATGCCTGCATTTTAAATTTACCACCCCTTCTAATATGGTTTTTAACCAGCTGCAAAGTTACTGCTTTTTTATGCTTTGCTCTCCTTAATGACTTTTGTTTTGTTCCTACATTATTATTAACCTCAATAACATTAATTTCCAGTCAATTTTTGTCAAGTGACAAGAACATTGCTATCCCTATTTCTGTATGAGCAATGGCGCTGGATCTCCTGGGGAGGGAGGTACTTATGGAATCCAAAACTCGCGAGATCCGACAACGCAACTATGACATTTTGCCTTGATTCAAATCCGAAGACGTGCGGAAGTACCGAACCGGCCCGCGTGCCTACTCGGAATCCCTAAGTCTGGGTGGGTTCGGTTTTCAGAAAACCGAGCATCTCTACTTATAACTACCATCTGTGTTCTATGCCTCCACCGGTTCCCTACCCATGTACATACTTTTTCTATAGACCTAGTACCCTCACTAGGCTAATGTGGAACGAAATTGAGTACGATCACAAAATCTAAATAGATTACATCAATTGCACAATCAAGAGCCAGTCAAAAATGTAAAACTTCATAAAAAAGTAGTGAGTGCTTAATGAAACGATCCTATCATGGTTATCAAAATATTTTCTACAATTTATTTCAGTAATTCCTTCTTTAAAGACTGGTACCACATCTGTTTTACGACAATCTTTAAGCACTGACTAATAATATTAAAAAAACAGTGGTTAATCAAGGAATTAACCTAGTTCCTTTAGCATACGTAGGTGAATGTCATCTGGGTCTTTGTCTTGATTTTAGTCTAGGAGTAACCATATCTTCTTCCTGTTAGACAAGTAATATATAGGGGCAGATTCAATTCTGAAAAAAAAACATTTTTTTAGTGAAAGTATCGCTCATTTTTGCTCGTGCCCCAAAGAGGGGCAAGCAA
Source organism: Mixophyes fleayi (assembly GCF_038048845.1). Classification (NCBI taxonomy): domain Eukaryota; kingdom Metazoa; phylum Chordata; class Amphibia; order Anura; family Limnodynastidae; genus Mixophyes; species Mixophyes fleayi. The sequence continues at coordinate 305,944,034 of NC_134402.1, read as the reverse complement.
AAGTGAGTGGTACTCTTTACCATATAAACGGTGAAACTGCACAACCGCGAGTTTCCTCTGGACATCGTGCCTAATTGAATCTGCCCCTTAATGTTGTGTATAGGCTATTACTACACAACCTATTTACTGGTATGTTTTCTTACTTTGTGAATACAGACAAAAAACATATTTAAAAGATCAGCTTTATTCTTCATCTTGTACAACCACTGTTCCCTGCTTATAATTTAGTGGAACAATACTATCAATACAACAACAAAAATAAAACTCTTTTGTGGTGGGGGAGGGTTTGGTTGGAGTAGTGGCCTGGCAGCCATTGGCGACAGTCGCATATCACTGAGCTCTGCGAGTTGAATTCTTAAATCCCCATCCATTGCAGTTAACTTCCACTATTAGGATGCCATGTAGCTACAGGTTCTATTGAGTGAGCAACTGTGACTTTGCTAACACCAGGTGTTCATCTGTGGTAATACAGCACCCCTTTGGACAAAAGTAACATCTGCCTGTTCTACATCACATCACTGAATCAATCTTAGTGGCATATTCAGTTAGCCGCAGAGTGCCTCCGCAATGGTTGCAAAGGAACTCCGCAGGGATATAAAATTGCAGATTTCTCTTTGACCCCTATAGGGGTGCGAGGAGAAATCTGCGATGCTAAGGTACCATAGTACCAGAAAACATACACAGCAACAACGTTGTGAAGAACATTGCAGCTATATATGCGTGTTCTACTCATTTTCTGACCGTTTCCTGCATAATCTGCTTCCTGAACTGACCAGCTCATACGTACCTTTCAGACGTAAAAAAAATAATTTCTGCTACTTTGCTGTGAATTTTTAAGACAATGTAATTCTCTTCTTCTAGTTCTGTGTGTGCACCATCTGTTCCTGGAATATTACCTAGCATAGATATTGTGCCTTCTACCCTACTCTCTCTTCACAGCCTGCAAAAATGTGCAAAAAAAAAAAGAAGAACTAGCACACAGACATTGGTGAGATACCTTACATCAGGTCAGCCGAATTAATCTCAAAAAGCACAGCTGGTTTCACCCCTAGGGGTCGAATCTCAACTAAAGACGATGTTGCGACTTGTGATGTAACGCGTTTGATAACACCTTGACCAGCCTGTCTCTCGTTTCTCACAAAAAGTGTATTATAGCATGTACTTTTTATAGCCCTTGCCTTTATTCCCCAGGCCAACAGAGTACAACAGCAGTGTCTAATTACATGTGGATAAGGGGACATTATAGCTCATTGCAAATATGTATACTTTTTGTTGATATTGCAGTGAAGCCATTATTCATTGTCCTTAAAGTGAAGCCAGGGGGGTTATGGGTAAGGATCAGGTAGTGTCCAGGATACAGGGGGCTGGAGTTGCATTCATTCTCCCCCCCCCCCCTTCTTTCTCTACAGGAAGCATGGAACAGCTGGGGACCCTATGTCATTACAGTAGTAGTGTAAGGGGTTAAATTCAGGAGGGGTTAACTGTTATCTGATATTTGGAGGTGGGAAGGCCAATTAAAACACACTGTCCTCCACGGGACTTCCTGAGACATTCTGTCTGCGAAACCGCAGGGGCGCTACTGTGGAATAACAGCTCATCTCCAACCCCCTAGTCCAGCACCCACCAATGGTTAAGAAGGAGAGACCCAGGGGTTTGCCAGGGAAGGGAAAATACTGTGGAAATTTGACCCTAGATAAGGATCCACTCCAGGGGGGAGGTGATGTTCATTCTGTGATTTGATTCCTGGAAGGTGCAAGGTCTGGTGTAGAGTTGCCTTTCTCTACCAGACTATATATGCAGCTGAGAGAGATCCATGGATTTGGATTCTGCAATTCAGGACAGCCAGGTGACTGTAACTCCTTAAGCTAGTATGTGGTGAACCTGCCTGGCATTTATTTACTGTGCGTGTATATAATATTCTAGTGATTATTTTTATTACAATAAATGTACTGTTGTACTTATCTAACTGCATTTTCCTGAGTGACTATACGAACCCTAGAAGGTACTGGGTAGGCTTCCCTGGCATAATAAGACACCCGTGGGTGTCCAGCCAGTGTGAAGTGGGTAGATTTGCGCCAGATAAACCCGGGATCTTCACACTACTATACTCTTGGAAAATGAAAAACATGAAGCAAATCATCAAATATGAAGTAGCCAAAGTGGTATCCGGCCTATCTACAGAAGTATTGTTAATATTGGAAACAGTTTTGATGTGCATGAGAACTTGCAGGACGAAATCATCAAGTTGCAACAATTTTCTCCAGTCACTGGTTAATAAACAAGAGGATGCATAGAACCGGTGTAGGCAAAATAACCTCAGGATCCTCAATATACCAGATACAGGTGAAGGCTCCCAGTTGGAGGACTAACTCCTACTGTTTTTTCATCTACAAGCGCCAACAATTTTCGGATAATATGCTAATCCTTATTAGAGTCCATTGTCCCCTTCTGCCTAGACCCCAGGATTCAAAGGTTCCAAGGGATGTAATCATGTGCCTACCTTACTACAAAGAATAGGAACAAATACAGCCTACTTTACTACAAAGGAAAGGTAAGTGGGCGTGCTGAGCTCTGGCTTCTGCGACCTTACTAAAATGGAGAGAGACGAAGGATAAAACACAAACTCTGCATGAAAATAAAATAAATTATAGACTGGTATTCCCCTTTTCCCTCCAAATTCAAGCAAAGGGCAATATGTTGAAGGCAAAAACCGCTGACGAGGCTCTTTCCATGCTTGGGAAACTAAATTTTCAGAGCCCCACAAATCTGCCCACCACCCACCCTGGAGTCTCGGTTGCCCTACCTACTGTTTTCAAGGCAGAAGTCCAGTTCCTGGTATGTCCTATACATGTTTTTATAAGTAGACTCCTTAAGGAATCTTTGAACATTAAGTTCCCCTTGTTTAAATCCATCTTAGAACTTTTTGGCACATTCCAGTATTCATTCTTACATCACAGCAAATGTGGACTTGCACCTCATGTCACAGCCACAAGTGCAGCCTACAGCTAGGTTTCCTGAACTTAGCCAACATACAAGTATTAATTTTTTTTTTTTTTTTGCATGTTCTCTCCCTCTATTTCTAGATCTTTGTCCAGGCGTGGCCTGCCGTTGATGGGCCCCAATTCAAGAAATTGGCTTATGAATCTGTTACCACATCATGGGCACCTACCTCTATGAGGCAACTTGTATATGATATGTTTGAAATGGGTTGACATCATATTTAATGACTCCTTTGCCCTCAATTGCACACACAAAATATATTCTTTTATCTACCTAAGCTAATGCTCCACACTACTAAACATATACTTTTTTTTTTATACCTACACAAAGATGTTCACCCATACACAATGTACATTGGCCCCTTAATTCTAGTAATTATCTGACGTGGCAGATGTCAGTTCCACATTACCTCCTCCTGGTGGATTTGACCAGTCTCTGACACTTTTGGTGTCTTTGCCATTCCCCTCCCTGGTTCCAACTCCGTGGGCTATTCATGCTAATGAATGTTATATTTACCTAATATGCCATTTACCTAAGCTCACAGCAGGCTTACTGTAAGTGCTGGGTGCCAAGATCACAGAAAAAGAAGTGTCAGATGCCATAAAAAATTATAAAACAAATAAATACCCCTTACCTGACCTCCTTGTCCAACAGTATCTTAAAAGGTAACCCTTTTCCATAAGAGCCTCACAAAAATGTAATTCCAAAAGAGGGCAAAGACCCATCTAACTGTGTCCACTACCGCCCAATCTCATGGTTGAACACATAAAATATATGCAAAAATTCTAGTGGACTGCTGAAAAGAATACTTCCCAAATTAGTACACTGCAACCAGGTGGATTTTGTCCCCAGTAGGCAGGTTCACAACAGCAGCAGACAGGTTGTCAGTCATATTCACAATCAGACTCAAAATACTAGTGCTTTCTCTCGGCATGGAGAAAGTATTCAGTAGAATTAGCCGTCCCTTTATGCTAAACACTTTGCGTCAATTCGGCTTCAGGGGAGACTTCCTGCAGGTTATCCGACCTCTTTTCTACCTTGGCCAGGGTCTCAGCGAATGATGTTCGTTCAGAACTCTCTGATATTACTATTGGCACAGGACAGGAGTGTCCTCTTTCACACCTGATTTTCATGCTTGTTATTGAGCCCCTGCTTACAAGAATCTGTATGTCCCCAGCCATTAAAAGTATCTCGGTGGGCTTGAAAGAATACAAAATTCCCTTGTTTTTGATGAAGTCCTACTCACCTTAACATCATCACACACATAAATCCCTAACCTTTTCTAGATCTGATCTTTACATAGCCACCTATCGGTATAAAATGAATTACTCCAGAAGAGAAGCTCTCCCCCTAAACTCCCTCCCTCCTACCCTTGAACTCCTTAACTACAATTGTTCATGAAAGCATAATAAAATAAAAAATCTAAGGGTATACTACACCCACATTTATTACAGTCAATACAAGGAGAATTTCCCTCAAGATCCATTAAATGGGACGTATTCAGAAGGCAGAAGCTGTTTATCTCCTGACTTGACAAAATTGTGGCCCTTAAAGTTAATATTCTGCCTTGACTACTTTACCTCTTCAGGACCCTCCCCATTGAAGTGCTCAGATGCATCTTGATCCAACTACACAAATAATTCATCCAATTCATTAACCCCAGATAGCCAGCTTTATAAACTTGAAATGGACAAGCTATCCAGATATCTGCCTTTACTATCCGAAGTCCTACATGAGCCGGACAATAACCTGGTTTGCAACCAATCTTGCTCCCAGATGGATATCTTTGGAGGCCGCCTACTTAAGCACGGTTGTCCTAGCTAGAGAAAGGCCCAACAGTTATCTTTTCCTGGCAAATTTGGGAACACTGTAAAAAAAAAAAAGCAAACGAAAAACTTTAGCACCATCTCGGCACCTTCTTCTCTTAACAGACTGTGGGACAATTTCAAGTGCAAGCCAAGCCAATCTTTCTATTTCTTTCATTGGTCCAAAACGGTACAATGGCAATTGCACTCTGTTGGAGATGAGTCATTAAGGAGAGCAAAAAAAAAAGGAGTAAGTTTGTTCCTGGACAAACCATAGGGTACAAATTAGTTTATTATTATGCACATAAGTTAAATACTGGCTGCTTTTTAATGTAGCACACAAATACTTGATAGCTTTATTTTTACACTGAAATGTAATGTTGATCTAGGACATGCCCTATTTCAACTATAAATCTATGCCTGCATTTTAAATTTACCACCCCTTCTAATATGGTTTTTAACCAGCTGCAAAGTTACTGCTTTTTTATGCTTTGCTCTCCTTAATGACTCAGGCCCTTCCCAAGACACACATTGCTAGACCCTGACTCTACTTGAGTCTTATTGCTATCAAGCTCCCCTTGCAAAAGATATGATTTCTCTTTACAACACTAAACAGCCTCCTATCACTAAACATGAAATTAGCTGGGTAAGGTATTTGGGCAGGCCTCCAGACAAAGATGCATGGTTAGCAGTCAAGGAAGGAGGAACCATATCAAAGGAAATCCCTGTAAAATGTACTATTGGTGGCATTTAGTACAATGTACAGCAATGTGGAATTAGTGGTGCTTTATAAATAGCTGATGATGATCCAGACTCCAGAGGATGGGTGGCACGTCTGTGTTAGCGGCATTGTGGTGAACTGGGTTCCTGCCTTCATGTCTGGTCGAAAAATTTGCCAAAATTTGGGACAATAATTGCCAAAATTTGGGACAATATAGCAACTGTCATATCCAATGTTACTCTAACATCACTAAAGACCCATAGTCCTTCCTCTTGGGCCTACAGATTGATGGCCTGGATAAATCCTCTGACAAACTGGCCACCAGATCCTCAGTGCGGCTAGATGGTTAATAGCAAATCAGTCGAAAAAGGCCCCCCCCACACCACCAGGCGAACAAAATGGTAACTTGCACCTATTATTGCGTTTCTCCTTCCTGGCCTAGCTGGGGTCCTGGGCAGTGGTCTCAGTTCCCTTTTCCTCATCTCCCTCATTATTAACCTTTTGTTCTCACTTTCAATGCACACCAGCATTTTCTTATACCTTTTGCACTCTTAGGTACCTGTTGATTGCATTGGACCTGCAATCTCACCATCTTGTTATGTTGACTGTCCTGTGTTTAAATGTTACACATCCAATGCATGCTACTATTTCAATCGTCGGAATAGAAAATAAAAGTAAAGTAAAAAAAATAAAAAATAAATATCTTTACCAATCTGTTATCAGTTTCAATATTTGCTAACATGATTTCCTTTTTTTTTTTTTATATTTTGCATATCCATGTATTAATGACATGTTTTAAATGTCCTCTCTTTTTTCTTAATACCTCCAATTCTTTCTTATTTAAGCGTATTGGTTGCATTTTATTCTTAGAAATGTTGTTCCCACATGGAATGTATTTGCTCCAGTATATTTTTAAACATTCCCCATTAGGTCTCTGTGGTTTGGTTTATCAGTCTACAACTGTCAATGTTTTTCCCAGCTGATTAAGCTTTGCCTTTCTGAATTGTATTAATTATGCAGTTCATTTTAAAAATATTTGATTTAAACTCAAGTCAAAAGTTACCATGTTGTGATCGACATTTTCTAAACGCCTCCAGTGTTCTCCCCAGCAACTATTTCCCAGGTGCTCCACCCGGCTGGTTTTACTTTCCACCCGGCTCTTGGGAGTCTATTAAAATAGACTAAAGCATTGTTTCTCCTACTAGGACAGGCACTATGTGAGCACTGCAGCCAGCAGTGTGTGTTAGACCACTGACCACCAGTCCTGGCAGGTGTGGGCAATAACCGCCAAAATGTTTCAATATTATTGCAAAATACTACAACTGTTCCCACCCGGGTAATTCTTAATGCCAAAATTTTCATATGAGAACATTGGCCTCACCTATTTATTAGATATCATATATGTTATTTTAGATAAAACCTAGCCAGCAGACTTCCTTCTCTTGGTTCTTCAATTAGTTATGAAAGGTAGTTTTAAAATAGATATAATTAGTTTCCTTTCCGAGTTTTATGGTCCTAGTTTAAATATAAACAGTTACAAATCACGCATGTGTAGAACCACAGTTTTCTTTGCTGCTCTTTCAATTGTACAACGTTGTGGTAATGTTGGAGCTATATAAATAAATGGTGATGATGAATTAGCAATAATAATTGAACAGTACAATTAGGCAACCTATAGCAAACAAGGACTCCAAATTATCATAATCTTCATCAATCTCATCCCTTCTATGTTTCCTTAACATGCTATATCCTTCGAAATTCATTAACCAGTCATGATTTTCATCCAGGCAAGTCTCAGCTATACCTAATAGTTTTTCTTCCAACATCATTCTAGTTCGTCTTTTTCTCAGGATGACATCTAGCATCTGTTACTATACATTAGATATATTACCTCTTCAAACGTACCCCCCATTTCCCTAGACTAAGCCCAGTTACCTGTCTACACTATATTGCACACTATTTTTATTTTCACCTCCTCCCGAGTTCCTACTTTCAAATCTCCACCCTTTTAATCCTAAATGTGAGGAGAAAAATGTAAACAAGGACAATGATGGCTAAAGTAAATGTTTTGATTAAACTGTAGTAATTGTCAGAAAAGGCCTTATATTATGATATAAGAGCTATTAAGATAACTCTGAAACTTTGTGTAAGGCCCATTAGCTTTGTAAACGTGAAATTAATCACAATACAAGTTGAAAATATCATGTTTGTGTAAATCACATACCAACATTAGTTTAATAATCTTACCTTTTGCTTTTTCTTAAACAAAGTGAAAATAATTCTGCCGATTATAATGACATAAAAAAAATCTATAATAAAGACCATTCTGAAATGAAAGGTACCCAGCCACATGATAATTGATTCCATATACAACATGAATTTAAATGGTCCTATGCAAACTGGGTGTCACCCAATTAACCCTGTCATGTAGTCAAAATGGGAGTCGAATATACTTTGAGGATTTTCCCCAACTGTTTACTAAATCCCAGTGTTCCTCAAATGCCTACAAGTTAGAGCAAGAGAAACCTATTCAGTATTGACAAATATATTCAGAAATGCAACAATAAAATCATCAACTGTCATTGATCAACATTTCACATATAACAGTTACTTTCTGTACAGTATACTATAATCAGTGCCGTAACTAGACATTTCAGTGCCCTGGGCGAGACAGGGCACCGGCGCCCCCCATCAAAGTGGGAGTGACATTTGCCAAGTGGGTGTGGCCAACCTAATGTGGGGGTGTGGCTAGCACTTTAAAGAATTCTGCTACACATATTTGCAAATGCATGATATATATATCTATCAGAGCCGGATTTACACCTCATGGGGCCCTAGGCAAGATATTGGTTTGCCCCCCCCCCTTCACACACACAGTGGCCCCTCACACACACACACAGTGGCCCCTCACATACACATAATACACACACACACAGTGGCCCCTCACACACACATAATACACACACACACACACACAGTGGCCCCTCACACACACATAATACCAGGGGCGGATTGGGAACTTAAAGTGGCCCTGGAAAAATTCTGAAAGTGGCCTCATGTAGGCGGGACCAATAAATGGTAGGCGGGGCAAATTGTAGGCGGAGTTAGCACTCCATTAGCTCGAGCCACATTGGTTTTTATACAAGGCAAATGCAATACGCTATGGTAAGCAGAGTCCGTCTATCACAGTTGACGAAGCTAACACACAAGTAGGCAAAGCATTGCACATGTAGGTGGAGCAGTCACAAGTAGACAGTCAACACACCAGTGGATGGTGTATACACATTAGTTATGTAAGTGGAGCAGCTTAATCCAGCAGCAGGGAGTTCACAGGGTTAGCATTAATGTAATAATAGTTGGGTCACCCACCGGATCAAAAAGTCTCAGTAACAATATCAAATTAAAGAAAATAAAAAGTAAATCACACTGCTTCTGCATACCTGTATGCAAAACTGTAGCATGTCGAAACCATGCTGGTGTGTGCCTTAACCCCGAAGAAGAGGTTCCAACCTCCCAATGTCCTCTATTCCTCCCAATCCCCTCTTCTTGGAGTTAGGGATTTCAAAGATAAAAACCACATACTTTTAAATAAAACTGTGATTACTTATACACACAAGCATGAACAATTAAAACATTTTTCTTTTTCAGATTAAATTAAAATACTCCCATGGATGCATCATACATATTGAATTGCAAGGTTTATACTGTTCTGCATGATAATTTAGCCAGTATTAGTGATACAAATACAATATAAACAGCCTCCTAGTGACCGCCATACAAAATAAACATCATCCTAGGGATCGCCATACAATACAAAGAGCATCCTAGTGACCGCCATACAATACATAAGTGAATTCTAGTGACCATCATACAATGCAAAGAGTATACTAGCAAACGTCATGCAATAGAGAGAGCATTCTTATGTCAGCCATACAATGCAGAGGGCATTCTTGTGTCTGCAATACAGAGAGCATCTTAATGACACTATATAAAGTGCCCTGTGTGTCTGCCCCTGGTATGAGTGCCGCCCTGTGTGTCTGCCCCTGTATGAGTGCCGCCCTGTGTGTCTGCCCCTGTATGAGTGCCGCCCTGTGTGTCTGCCCCTGGTATGAGTGCCGCCCTGTGTGTCTGCCCCTGTATGAGTGCGCCCTGTGTGTCTGCCCCTGTATGAGTGCGCCCTGTGTGTCTGCCCCTGTATGAGTGCGCCCTGTGTGTCTGCCCCTGTATGAGTGCGCCCTGTGTGTCTGCCCCTGTATGAGTGCGCCCTGTGTGTCTGCCCCTGTATGAGTGCGCCCTGTGTGTCTGCCCCTGTATGAGTGCCGCCCTGTGTGTCTGCCCCTGTATGAGTGCCCCCTGTGTGTCTGCCCCTGTATGAGTGCCGCCCTGTGTGTCTGCCCCTGTATGAGTGCCGCCCTGTGTGTCTGCCCCTGTATGAGTGCGCCCTGTGTGTCTGCCCCTGTATGAGTGCCGCCCTGTGTGTCTGCCCCTGTATGAGTGCCGCCCTGTGTGTCTGCCCCTGTATGAGTGCGCCCTGTGTGTCTGCCCCTGTATGAGTGCCGCCCTGTGTGTCTGCCCCTGTATGAGTGCCGCCCTGTGTGTCTGCCCCTGTATGAGTGCGCCCTGTGTGTCTGCCCCTGTATGAGTGCGCCCTGTGTGTCTGCCCCTGTATGAGTGCGCCCTGTGTGTTTACTCATCAACTATATGTTGAAGTACAGGACTAACAATTATTTTATTGAGGTAGAGAGAGCATAAAAGTCTGTATCTGCAACAGTTTGTGTAGTGACAATATTGGGGGTTTTTTTTTTCTTCACTTATCAAGTGATTACTTAGGCTGACACTGGATATTCAGAGAGGAAGTAGAGGTTTGTATATAATCTGCATTTATAGTGTACATATGGTGCTAGTGAATATGTGATTCTGTGAGTGTTAAAATACCTGCTATTTACTGCACAACTTCTTCATGTGAGTCAGTCAGGAAGTCAGAGGAGCTGTCCTCCACTCATCCCACCCCCCTGCGCTGTCACATTGGATCTGCAGCTGCGGTGATGTCATCACAGATGGACGCATAGCTCTCTCCCAGTCAGCAATAGGATTTGATCCTTCCATCACCACCTACCCCCCCCCCGCTCAAGTGCCAACCTCCCTCCCTTCTTACTCTACACCCCCCCCCCCCCCGCACGAGTCGCGGGGGGGTGCCGCGAGTCGGGGGAGGGGCCAAAAAAAAATATTATTTTTTTTTTCCCTTTTAATGTGCCACAAAGGGGAGAGTAGCGGGCGGCTGCTGCGCCCTCTCGGGCTTGCGCCCTGGGCGACGGCACCGCCCGCACCACCCTAGTTACGGCTCTGACTATAATATACACATTACACATCCAAAACATTGAGTTTAATGTGTAACAGACAGATGCCGCTGCCATATACCAGTGAGCAGGACTTATGATAACACATGACTGTGGCACATGCTGTAGGCAGATATTGCTTGAGCCTGATGCTCCCTGCATTTTCCCTTACCAGCAGCCTTCCAGCCATGCTATGTAGAGTGATACTAGCACATAATAAGCACAGACACTGAGTGTGGGCGCCGCATACCTGTGAGTAAGAGCCGGCTCAGGACCTGTGCTATACCGGAAGTAGGGCACCAACACTTCCACTACTGATAGACTCCACCTCCCACACGGCCAACCCACCAATCGTATCGCAGCTGCTAGCCTCTTAGACTGCAACGGAATATGAGAGAAGAGCTGTGATTGGTCACCCGAAGGACTGCGATAGATAACCTTCTCTATGAGGGTGATGGACAAGATGGGACATCTATGAGTTCTGTGGAGTTTATGGCATGAGACTGGTTGGCTAAGTGTCTGGTGCTAGTAGAAGTATTTTCAGATTCAGCCTTGTAGTTAGAAGAGAGTGGATTGGCCTTAAAACCAGTGAGGTGAAATAAATGTACATGCATTTGGGGGTGTCATCTGATAGATGGCAATTCATTGTGCATGTAATACATTTAGCTAGACTTCATGTTTATTTAGCAATACCACTATTTATTTTTCATTTAGAGATATTTGGTTATATTTGACTATATATATGCATATATGTGCAGATAAAGTGATAATATCATTTTAGGCCTGTTGGGTATTCAACATTAGACTTTATTATCTGACAGGAGACCTGAATTTTAGTCCACTTGGCCACTTTTAGTTATACTTTTCCTTCGGAATTCCTATCCAAGTAGTGACCTTTACTACTGAATTGTTTTCTGCACATTTTTTTTTGATCATTTTCTTTTCTATTAAATAAAAATAATTACTGATGAAATAAATATAGATAATTGAAGGAATAGATGATAAAAAAAGATGCAATGGAAGGAAACAAAAGTGTATGGGCAGCAGGTTGTAGATGGGGGGTATTTTTAGTTTGACATAAAACAAGATATTTGCATATGTGGAAATATGGCACATATCTACTTTCCCTGTTTTATCCCATTAGGGAAATTGTATGTAAAGCAATTGAAATCACCATGTTAGACATGCATTCCCATCACTGAGACGAGGGTTAAAGACAACTGCTATGCCTAAAATTGATTGGATCATTATTGGCCATGTTGGTAAATACAGTCGGCAGGTGACCACTATCCGCCTGTGTGTACGCTATTGTTTTCTGACTGCATTAACAAGCCCAATGATGCCTACATGTTTTGCAGAATTGGACATTTAGCAAATTAATTAGATCATTAACAAAATGATACACATACATGCTATGTCAGTGATGGCTAACCTGTGACACTCCAGGTGTTCTAAAACTACAAGACCTAGGGCTAGATTTACTAAGCTGCGGGTTTGAAAAAGTGGGGATTTTGCCTATAGCAACCAATCAGATTCTAGCTTTCATTTATTTAGTACCGTCTACAAAATGACAGCTAGAATCTGATTGGTTGCTATAGGCAACATCCCCACTTTTTCAAACCCGCAGCTTAGTAAATCTAGCCCCTAGCATGTTTTGCCAGTTATCAGCTAGTTATCTACTGATAAAGCATGCTGGGGCTTGTAGTTTCACAACACCTGGAGTGTCACAGGTTAGCCATCACTGTTCTATGTGCTACCTTTTATACTGAAGATTTCGACAACTAAAAATAATATCCCAAAAGTTTAAGGCTTGAAATTAATATGAAGTCCCAGGTGTTCCATGACACTTACTGCTGTAGCTATACCTTCTAATTTTGTCTATTGACAAAGAGAAACACTTAGATTTTGTTAGGAAAGATCAAATAGCCTTCTGTTCACTAGTACTGCTATGCACCTTATGCAGATTTTCCAATACATATTATAAAAACGCACCTTACTATACACAGCTGTAAATACTACAAAGTTCTATAGCACATACTATAATAATATATAGACGCACTCTATCATACATTTAGTACGTTATAAGAAATTCATTTTTTGTCAATTTTTATATAGTCCCTAAAATCTGAATATATTTATTGCAATATGTTCTGAAAAGAACCCTATTTGTTCCTGAGAATTATTATAAAATGAGCTTGAATAGATTAAAAAGTAGAACATTTATTACCAGTAAAAGCCATGCATCTTTAATGTAAAAGTGGTCTAGTCATTGTGGGGAAACTCCTCCAGTCATTAACGTTTAACTAGTGAGATATGTCAAAAAAGTAAATACTGTGCATAAAATGGTACAGTACTTCACCATGCCCAGACATAAAATGCCACAATATAGCCACATATCACCATATAGTTTAACTAAGAGGCCTGTATTGGCTCATTATGGGGCCTATTTATTAAACCTTCAATTGGCGTCTATTCCCTGAAACCAGCAGTTTTCGGGCAATAGACGCCAATTGAAGTATTTGCCTCATCTATCAACAGTGCTTTGCACTTTTTTTTTCGTAATACATAGCAGTCCCCATAGATGTCTATGCAATTTAACAATGAATAGAAATGGTTTAACACATACGGTAATGTGCGCCAGCTCAGACTGATGTCCAAAGAGCAGAGCTTTACAGCGCATGTGTAGAGGGATCACATGGATCCCTTCCTGTCACACACCGCTCTCTGCAACAGTGAAGTGCAGAGAAGTTTTCAGACGGAGCATGCGCACAAGACTTCTATGGATCGCACAGCAGCTTTGGGAATGAGACAGTGAAAAGGCAAGTTTTTAACTTAACAGGAACAGCATTTTTTCGTGACTGCTGCTCCTGTGGAGATTTTTTAATAAATTTGAGAAATAGTTAAATTCTTATCAATGCGATAAGGATTGAAAACTATTTTTCATTTTATGTGGCTGTTGATAAATGTGCCCCTATGCCTCTTACGTTTGCAAAGAGGTAGTCTGTGCCTTTCTACTAGGGATGTGCACCGGCCACTTTTTTACGTTTTGGGTTTTGGGTTCTGATTACCTTCAGGTTTTGGGTTCTAATGGGTTTTGCCAAAACACCCCCCTCAAGGTTTTGGGTTCTGATTTTTTTTTAAAAAAAGCATAAAAACTGCAAAAATCCAGATTTTTTTTTTTTTTTCACTCCTACGCTATTATTGGCAAGTTTACGTTTCTCCTCAGATTTAATTTCTTTTTTTTGATCATTTTAGTGAACTTTGGCTTTTTGGATTTTACATGCCCTCTACTATCACATTGGGCATCAGCCTTGGCAGACGACGTTGATGCCATTTCATCGTCTATGTCATGACTAGTGGCAGCAGCTTCAGCATTAGGAGGAAGTGGTTCTTGATCTTTCCCTACTTTATCCTCCAAATTTTTGTTCTCCATTTTATGCAGCACAAGAGAGCGTACCCCTAAACCACACACACTCGGCAAAGGCTTTAAAAATTATATGCGGCACAGGAGAGTACCACTGGACTGGAGTTATACAGCAGTACCACTGGACTTATACGGCAGGATCAGTGGACTTAAACAGCAGTACCACTGGACTTATATGGCAGGATCAGTGGACTTAAACAGCAGTACCACTGGACTTATACGGCAGGATCAGTGAACTTATATAGCAGTACCACTGGACTTATTCGGCAGGATCAGTGGACTTAAACATCAGTACCACTGGACTTATACGGCAGGATCAGTGGACTTATATAGCAGTACCACTGGACTTATACGGCAGGATCAGTGAACTTATATAGCAGTACCACTGGACTTATACGGCAGGATCAGTGGACTTATACAGCAGCACAGCACAGGACAGCACCACTGGATTTAAATGGCTGTACCACTGGACTGGACACAGGACAGCACCACTGGAATTACGGCAGCACCACCACTGGACTGAGCAGGACAGAGCACAGGACTGAGCAGGACAGAGCACAGGACACCACCACTGGACTGAGCAGGACAGAGCACAGGACAGCACCACTGGACTGAGCAGGACAGCACCACTGGACTGAGCAGGACAGCACCACTGGACTGAGCAGGACAGAGCACAGGACAGCACCACTGGGCTGAGCAGGACAGAGCACAGGACACCACCACTGGACTGAGCAGGACAGAGCACAGGACAGCACCACTAATGAGCAGGACAGAGGACACCACTAACACACCCTCCCTCTTCCCTCCAATGCCCGAGTGAAGATGGAGGCGGCAAGCGGGGGAATAATATGAATCCGGATCTCGCGAGATCCGACGGCGGGATGATGAGGTTTTGCCTCGTTCTGAGTTTTGCGATCGGCGGGAATACCCGAACAGTGCTCGGATCAGGCTCGGATCGGCACTGTTCGGGGGTGTTCTGATTTGCCAAATCTGGACCCGCTCATCTCTACTTTCTACTCAGTTTGACCACTGCACCTTCCAGTACTTGCCTTGTGTGCCCTACCCCTTGCATTACTCACTCCACCCCCGTCCACACTCCTTTGTTATGGCTAACGTTTTTCACTCCTCTGCTCTTATTTGCCCCTCTTCACTTCCATACCTCATTAGATGTCAAGTTCTGGGTGTATGGACCAGGTGGTATCTCCACCTATTACCAATACACCCTCCGTCAGTGCTGACACTTGTCATACCTGCTTATTTGTTCAGTGCCATTCTCTGTGGATCTCGTCTCCCTGACATCTTGTTTTGATAACTGTTTTTTCTTCTGTGGTATACATGAAACCGCCTTTTCAGCAGTCTTTCATAATACAGTGTCCTGTTGCCTGTCAGGATTCTGCATTATTTTCTGTTGTCACTAGATGGCAGCAGTTACTTGTACTACCTACCTAGGGCTCAATACTTAGCTGACTGGAACACCTAATGGCAATGAACTTTGTATTTACTTTTTACCTGCATGACACGCCCTTTACTGGCATACTGTGGTTGCTTCTTTATGCAACACTACCTAGGCTTTATCATCTACTCTCCTATATCTTTGAGCCATACTTGTCTGGCTCTAAAGTTGTTTCCTTAAACACTTGATTGTATGCCATTACTCACTGTATTGCTTCTGGACTGCTATTTTTATATTCATAACCATATTCATTCTGTTTAAGTCTTTATCATTTATTACTTTGTATTTTTTGTGGTGTGTACAGAGGATATCCAGTCATTTGGTTTCCTGTAGTTGAAAGGACAGTGCTTTGTTTTCTAGCTGTGTTTAATGCTAAAATATTGCTTATACCAAAATCAACTTCTAATCTCCAGTGGCCCTACTGTATTACACTCTAAAATTCATACTGATGACCTTTAGTTGAATAGTCCATGGACAAAATGAAATATATGTTCTCAATTAAAATTGATGTCAGCCAAAACACTTTATAATAACAAACTCCTTCCCACATCCCAGATTTGAGACCAGCAGTGGTCCTACTCCCAAGACAAGCAGTCGGCAACAGGCGGCCTGTCGAGCCTTCTCTTACGGCCCCCAGCCGGGTGCTCCCAAACTTCTTAGATCTTATGTACTTAGCAGCTTATTATGTGTCCAGATCAAAAATTGGTCAGTTCTCTGGTCACATTACAAGCCCATATGCCTTGGAAGCGCTGTATTTTAGAATTCTCCTGCCATTGATGATAGGAGAATTAAACGTTAGAGAGGCACTGACAGAGGCTGCTGTTGTAGAGTACTGGTTCATCCAAAGATTTATTTTTCTAGTGAACTCAGATTTGCTAGTGTTTACTTGGAGCAAAAAACTTAGATTCTAGCAATGACATTACTTCTCTGTTGCAGTGGCACCTGTCTCTGTGTACTGTATTTTTTTTTTGCTCAGTGAGGGGGAGCTTGCTAAATGATGACCATCCTTCACTGGGGTCTGTGTGACATGGTCCCAAATCATAGTGACATATGTGAGTTGGCAATTTCTGGGTTTTTTGAGTAACATATGTTTTTTTTTTTTATAGCTACTCTTACAAAGTAAAACAGGACAGTAAAGCATGATTACTTAGATGTATGTGACTTATTTTAGTGATGGCATACTTTTAATAAATTGTCTAACATGTTTTTGTTTTGTGAAGAACTCCTGTCTGGATACAAATAGAGCAGGATACAAATACAGAAAAATCGGAAAAGTATCCACTGGAAAGCTCAAATTGGTAGCTTATTTAAGGTGACACAGAAGGAAAAAAGTAACAAGATACTGCTTGTTAGTTCACACGTAATAAAATTTTCATGAAAAAGTGAAAATATGTCATAAAGATATGACATCCTTCTGGTTTATAATTTGCAAACCACTCAAACCCAGTATCAGAGGGGGTATAAGGAGCCTACTAGAAAAGGTAGTGATGGGTGGGCTCTAAAATAACTTCTTATTACTAGCATAACATGTTTATACTTTAAATACATATTGTAACATACAATAAAAAAAATTGTAGTGTTTGGGGGGCGTGATCTGGCAGCCATTCAAGCAGGACGGAGATTCTGGCTGCTCTACACGTACGGCTGTATTATTGGCGGCCATCGAGACTTAAAATCTTTTTGAGGGCTCTGAAACAGCACTGAAATAGAGGGCACACTACTCACGGTGGTGTGAGTGGTCTGCGCCCGAAGAAGGAATAGGAACTGGTAATCTAATTGCCGGAGCGTGGATAACTGTCGGGACCGGGCCCGTGAAGACCCGACGATCACCTCCACTGCCTACTTGATACGCAGGAGACCCCCTGCAATGCTTGATCGGCTGGTGAGTTGAAACATCGCGGATACTGTAAAGTGCTAAACTGGAAGTGCTGGGCCGACAGTCTGGCCGAACTTCCGGCCATCACTACCCACACGCAGCGGACTGCCGGAGCAAGTGTCAGGGGGGAAATCGGAGTGGCTTTTACCATCAGGCACAAAGGAGCCAGGTCAGTGCAGGAGGACCACTATATGTGGTGGGTTGGATACAGCCCCTACGTTACCTACCTGCTTTCTCCAGTCGTCCTGAGGAGGCCATTTTATCACTCCACTATAACCTCCTATCTGTAGGAGATGGCCCCAATGCTTTTGTTTTAAGATGCAGCCCTAGAGTTAAAATGACAGATTTAGAAGACAGATCTCGCCTAAAAAAATTTAAAATTCGGGGAATCCCAGATCAAGTTTCGAATGCAGAACTTTACTCTTTTGCTACCAATCTTTTCCAGAAGCTTCTACCAGCAGCATCTATGAAGGAGCTACTTATTGATCGCATTCATCGTTTACCCAGGGGAAGGAACACGTCTGATACCCTACCTAGATACTTTATTACGCATCCATTTCTTCCACATTAAAGAACGCATCCTGCGGGCGGCTAGAGAGACGGACGACTCAGGCCCTTTACAGGGTTATCAACTGTTACCAGACCTTTCTCAAGCTACAGTCACAAAACGCCGCTCATTTCATCCGGTAACAAAGCTTTTGAGAGATAACAATATCCCGTATAGATGGGGTTTCCCAGTAAAGCTTCTTGTCCATCGGAACAGTGTTCTACGTGTCATTTCTTTGGTGGAAGCAGGTACTAAGCTTCTGGTGACCTGGAGTATCCAGACCCCTAAACCTGACCCCAAATCTAGAGCTCATATTAAGAAGGACTGGTCTACACAGGGAAGTTCCGAAATCCGAGAGGCGACATCTTAGTATGAGAGGCTTGGATTCACAAGTTACGACTGGCTTTGGTCCTGACTGACTCTTCATCCAGGAAACACAGTCTGCATAAAGGCAAGGCTACTACCGCATAACTTTCAAGGTCTCTACTTTCACTCTTCTACATTCCTCTGAGTTACTGCTATGAAAAGTTGCAAGTATGAACCACCATATACCCAGTTTGGATATGATTTGCTGTCTCATTTAAGACTTGCTGAACTTATGTGGAAAGTTATATAGTTCGCATTATTTGGTTTCCGAGGAGTCTTGTACACTGCTGTACCTCTTTTCCCTTTCCAATCCCCTTTCCCCTTCCCCTCCTTTTACTCCCTCTGTTCCTCTTCAGCGCTTCAC
The DNA here is from genome assembly GCF_038048845.1 of Mixophyes fleayi. NCBI lineage: Eukaryota > Metazoa > Chordata > Amphibia > Anura > Limnodynastidae > Mixophyes > Mixophyes fleayi. The sequence continues at coordinate 305,925,142 of NC_134402.1, read as the reverse complement.
ACTGTTTAAGCTGATCCCAGGAAAAGAATGTATACAATTATTTGTTTAGATATTTCATTTGTCTTGTTAAAAGGTTTTATCGACATAATCTGGAGGATGCATGTATGTATCTGTTTTCTATATATTGAGGCACAGGAGAGGGTTATTCATCGGTCGTGGTTAAGTCTGCATATATTAAGCCAGTCTGGGTTTGGTTACCAGGCTGCTGGTTGTTAAATTAAGCTGATTTGGGTTCATCAGGTTATTCAGGTCACATCTTGTGGTTCTGTTAATTGGCTACTATGGGGACTTTCTCGTATTGGCCAATTTTACTGCCATTAAAATGGGTTGAAAACGTTTTGCCTTTACAGGTTTTCATTCAAGTTCTGTACTCATGTTTATCTTAGTTTTGGTTTCTGAGAGTTTGCATGTGGGTTGTCTTGTGGGGTGGCCCTGGCCATGCACCCCGCTTTAGGTATTTTGCCGACTCTTGTTCTTTCCGGCAAAAGCTTTAAGCCTATATATAGGGTTATTTTTGTTTCCCTACCCCTGGAGGGGAGCCACAGGTGCCCCTCCTCCCCTCCCTTTATTGCCTCCCCCCCCTTTCCCTGTAACACAACATCTCTAGCTCTATGTATTTTTTTTGTCTCTTGTAGGCATTTAACCTGTAATACTCTGAGTCATATTTGGTCCTCACTCTTTAAAGATGGTTAACTTCTTATCATTGAACGCCAGAGGCCTAAATTCCCCCAACAAGCGGAGAATGGCATTAACCTCCTTTCATAAGCCCAAGGCTGACACTGTGGCCCTCCAAGAAATCCATTTTGCTTCTAAAGCCCCCCCCCCCAGTTTTTAGAAATTACCAATATCCTAATTGTTACCGATAATGGTCCTCATAAAAAATGTGGGGTACAGCTCTAAATGCCCTTCCAATTCTCCACGAAAGTGGAAGACAAGAATGGTAGATTCCTGATTGTTATTGGCCAATTGGAAGGGAAGTGGGTCACACTGGTGTCATTATATGCCCCCAACTCTAGACAGATACTGTTCCTGAAATACACACTGGCCATAGTCGATAAAGTCAAAAGAGGTAGCGTAATCATAATGGGAGATTTTAACCTAGTGGTTGATCCAAGGTTTTCATAAATCAGTTAAATCTAGTACATTGCCTTATTTATTTGCCCATTCCTCATTGATCTTTGGAAGAACTCTTGGCAGAGCATGGTTTGCATGATATATGGAGGGTTGCTAATCCTAACGCAAGAGATTTTACTTACTTTTCATCAGTCCACAATACATATTCCCGGATCGACCTTATTCTTGCAGATAAGTGGGTATTACAGAACACTCATAGAGTTAAAATCCTTCCCATGATATGGTCGGACCATTCACCAGTGGTTGGACGTGGAGGCCCACTGGCCCGCCTCCTCCGTTAAGACCATGGCGTTTGCCTGACCATCTGCTGTCTTCTTTACAATTGAAGCTGGCAATTAAAGAGTCTCTTTGCTCATATGTACAAACTAATGATCCTAAAAATACCTCTATCTTCACATATTGGTGTGCTCTCAAAGCAATAGTTAGGGGGACGATAATCCAGATGGCCTCCAGATTGCGCAGAGCAAACTTGCATCAGCAATTGGAGTTAGAATCGAAGCTTAAAATTTTGCAAACTGAGAACAAAAAGAACCCTTCTAAGACTATGAGCACTGAGATCTCCTTAGTTAAAGCAGAACTGCAAAAATTGTTTATGGTTCGCACCTTTGTTGCTCTTTCAAAACTACGCCAAAAGTTTTATGTGGCGGGGAACAGAGCAGTTGGGCTGTTGGCAAGGAAATTAAGGGGAGTGCAGGCTCGCAACCGGATTAAATCAATTATAGACCCTAAGGGTTCCGAATGCTCCAACCCGAAGGGGATAGTAGACATCTTTCCGTCCTTTTATGCAAGCTTATATAATTTGCAGGCTGATCCTTCTATACACTATCTGAGTATGGGTGATGCTTTCTCCTTTCTGGAGGGACTCCCCTTCCCTTCTATAGACCCCGCCACTAGAGAAGTATTGAATGCCCCATGGTTCCAGGAAGAAATTAGACAGGTTATTAAACAGCTCCCCAGGGTTAAAGCGCCAGGTCCAGATGGTTCCATAAATAAAGTTTTTAGTTCCTTTCATGAGGAACTGTTACCCATACTAGAAAAACTTAACTATACTGGCACTGAACTGGGAAGTTTTCCATCCGAGATGTTGGAATCTCACATTTATAATAATTCCTAAACCTGGGAAAGACCCCTTGGATTGTAAGAACTACCGGCCCATAGCCTTATTAAATACAGATGGTAAGATTTTTGCGAAACTCATAGCTAATAGGCTTTCGTTGGTTATACCTAAATTGATCCATATGGATCAAATGGGTTTCGTAATAGGCAGACAGGCCCTGGACAATTTGAGATGTATTTTTCATCTTCTAGAACAGACCCATAAAACTAAAGAAGCTATGCTCTTGCTTTCATTGGACACTGAAAAAGCGTTCGGCAGACTGCATTGGCCTTATATGAAAGTGGTTCTCGAACAGTTTGGGTTTATTGGGGGATGTTCTGAAAGCCATTTTGGCACCTTATTCTAATCCTACAGCAAGGGTATTTAGTGATTGGTTCCTGTCTCAAATTTTTGCATCTCTGATGGTACACGTCAGGGGTGCCCCCTGTCCCCCCTAATATACCTCCTAGTGATAGAACCATTGGCTGCGTGGGTGAGGTCGGAGCAGAAATGTAGAGGTGTGGTTTTGGCGGAGTGGCTCATAAATTATGTCTGTTTGCTGACGACGTCGTGTTGTTTGTTACAGACCTGGAGACCTCACTGCCAGTGATTCATAATGTATTTTCCCAGTTTAGCAGGGCCTCTTTTTATAAACGTAACACCTCTAAAACAGAGTCACTTCCAATTAATATTGATAGATTGCAGAGCTTGAAAGAAAAATTTAAGTACACATGGAAAGCTACTGAGCTATCGTACCTCGGTATTCAGTTAACTCCACAGTTGGATACAGTCATTGATAAAAAAAAATTCTCTTTACTTCAAGCCCAACTGATATCACTAACAACTACATGGATGTGCTACGAAGTCTCCTGGTTGGGCAGAATCTCAGCATTCAAAATGAAGCTCCTCACAAAACTAATGTACCTGTTCCTCATGTTGCCGTTCTGCCTTCCTGGGTGCCTGATGAGTAAGCCAATTTCTATTATGAAGTCGTATATATGGAGAGCTAAGCCTCCACGTATGGCAATGCAACGTATGACCCGTGGGAAATTTCAAGGGGGTTTGGCTCTTCCCAACCTGAGAAATTATCATGAAGCATGTCTGCTATCCCAGGTGATAGATTGGTATCTTCCTAGGTGTGAGAAGCCATGGATGGACCTGGAGTCAGATTGCAATACTGATTTCCCCCTGGTAGATCTCCTGTGGGTGCCCAGGGAATGGAGACCCTCTGCTAACAGCTTGCCGGTTCTCACTAGAGATGCCCTAACAATATGGGACCGACTGTGTAGGGATACTGAGGGATTGGTTAAACAGATTGTAGATTTGAACTTGTCGACTTGGACAGCTAGAGGAATCCAGACACTGGGTCACTTATTTGAAGTGGGGAATCTCCCCTCTTTTACTCACCTTTGTGACTTATATCAACTACCTAGAGGAGACTTCTATAAATATTTACAAATTAGATATTGGCTAGCAACTCCGCCACTTAGGGATCTACCAATTGGCCCGCCCCCTGTATTGTACTACTCTAAACTGACGAAGGGGAGCAATAGAGCTAGCATAACTACTTGGCGTAATATCTTACAAATGCAAAATGACTCACCCAAGTCTAAAATGCAACTTCAGTGGGAAGCGGATCTCCAGGTGGAGCTTTTTGAATTCCTTTAATATGTCTTAATCATACAGAAATGTTGGTAAAACTCATAGATTGTATGCCACCCCAGAAAAGTTACATAGAATGTGGCCCTCCACTCTCCCAACATGTTGGCGCAATTGTCTAGAGAGAGGAGATATCCTTCATATGTTTTGATCATGTCCGGTGATACAGCCTCTGTGGAGCGAGGTCTTTATGTTATTAAGTAAGATTCTAGACCACCCAGTCCATACGCGCCCTGAATTGGCCCTTCTGCACCATTACACAGCTTCTATTCCGAAATGGGATAGATGGGATAGATATGTGATGGGGCAGGCCTTTATAGTACCTAGAGCCGCTATTGCCCAGGCATGGAAACAGCCTCTCCCACCTCTGTTAGCAAAGATTATCTCTAATTTAAACTTTAGTTTCGAAATGGAAACTCTTGGCGTGCCATACTCCACAGCAGTTGCCTCTCCATTGGTGAAGAGGCGTGCTTGGCATGTTTATGTGACTGAGGGAGAGGGGGCTCCAAGAGACACGCAACAGACTAATGGGAGTATGTCCCCAAATATATAGTTTTTGATCAATTTATAGAGTTCTAGATGGAGTAAAACTTTGGATTATGTGGGGGGAAACTTGCTGGGCCTCTCTGTACATTCCTTTGCCAGCTACACTATACTGTAATAGTTTTGAAGTGCTTCTTTTTGTCAAAAGTATGCATTTTATGACATGTTATTGTGTTCCTTACCCACTATGTACTCCCTCCCTAATTTGTTTTTATGTCCTTACCCTCCCTTTTTTTTCTGTACTCCTTAAAAATTCTTTAAAATGTAATAAAAAAAATTTGAAGGTAAAAAAAAAAATTGTAGTGTTTGGAGGCATTAAATTAAAACATCTCGGAACATAAACTCCGATACATGCCGTATTTTGCGTAACATTGATTTGATCATGCTCAGAAATTCAGGGGTGGAACGGTGGGGGAATGGGTGTATGTACATAGTCAATGTACAGTAAGGGTGTACCATGCTCGTGCCCCCGCAGCAGTGTCCGATTCAAGCTTTGGGCATCGCTAAAGTACGTTTTTCTGTGGTATCACATGTACCAGCTACAGGTGTAAGTGCTGAGTGATAGTGATGATGGTCGTGTATGCATGTTAGGACATCTGTTTGCCATCAGCAGCAGCTGTAAAATTGGATTTTATGGGAAAACAAAAATCTGAAATAATTAAATTTTTGTTTAATGTTTTGTCATTGATGACTATATTATTAACAGATGAAAATATTTCTTTTTTTCCTGTGCGTTTTTATGGGACTTTATACTCCATATAGGTATTGGACTTATCCTGCAGTGTGTTGTCTCACAGCAGAGTATACCTATAGCCGCATTCAACAAGAGATGTTTCTTCGGCTCTGCTCCTTACTGAATACGGATGCCTTATTTACGTACGTTTAAAAACAAAACAATAAAAAAAACAGCTGTTTATGTTTGTTTTGCGTCCCTTAATAAATTAGGCCCCTCGTTATTTTCTCCTGTACAACAGATGGCCCATTTTGGCTGTGAGTCCAATTCTAAAACCCCTGGTAACTTTAATGTCCAGTCTGGAGCTACCAAAACCCAATCTCCATCATATAAACTCAAAAAACTGCTTTCACTTTTATTTTTGCTCAAAATGAGGTATATTTTTAGAGAACTATATGTTTAAAACAAACATGAAAACCCTATGTTACCAATAAATATCAGTTTTTACATACAACCCCAAAATAAAACTATGCACAATCACATAAAAATAATTAACTGAATTTCTGAATAGATTTATTAACTGAATTAATACACAGATCCTTTGCTAATTTCCCACCTACAATGAAGTGTTGATAGTATAGTGGTCTCTCCTGTTAGAATAAAGGGGAGGGAGCGGGTTGGAGCTGGTCCCCTTGTTCAGTGCGCTGTCTCTATGTCGCCCCCTGTGGCCGCTCGGTGTAGTGCAGAGGGTGAGATGTTACAGCCCCGGCCTCTGCTTTGTCTCCTCCCAGCTCTGCAGCCGTGATCGCTCACTGACTCACGCTGAGGGAGGGGGATATTTCAGGCCATTCAATTCCCCTCCAGAAGCAGCCATCTTCACTTCCTTTTTCTCATTCCACCCTCTAGATAGCTCAAATAACTTCTTTATTCTCCGACGGAGTCTGTGGCTGGTTCTGCTCGGTTACTGATATTTGTCCCGGAAAGAAGGGAGGTGAGCTGGACAGAGGTGGGTTTCTGGAGGGAGAGAACCGGGAGTGGTGGAGGGAATCCCCCCCCACATCCATCACCAGCACAGGGGAGATACTGATCCCGGCCGGCTGAGGACAGGACCGCAGGAGACTGGTGAGTGCAGCATTTCCCTTAATGCTACTGAGCCTTTCCGAGCATTCTGTTAGTGAGGAGCTTCCCTGGGAATGCATCACCCAGCTCATCACTAGAATACTATGTACCAGCCGGTACTGGGGGCATGTCACTGCCTACAGCTGGCTGATGAGAACATGTTAGCGCGCACAGATTGACAGAATGCCTTTATTTTCTCTCTTATATATAGATTTTTTTCTCTTTAACCTACAAAGCTAAACCTATATAAAAAAAAGTAATAATTGCATAAGGTGATTGTCATTCTTTTTTTAAATGAAACAGTGCTGGGATTGCGGATTATGATCAAGTTATATGATATTTGCTAGCAGATTTGGTGGTATGTGTCAAAGTGGGTCATCCTTATGTCCCCCCACCATATCTAGTGAGATGAAAGATGGCTAGCAGGCAGATGAGAAATCATCCTACAGCACTGCAGAGAGATGTCATGTCTGGTGATACCGGATTTTTATTTATATAACATCATTGGGGTGCTTGATAGAAGAAGCCTGAGGGTATATCACTGCTTTATAACAAAACACCCATTGTAGTGGACTCTGGCTGTCAAAGTACACTTTGTGGATTCTCTAGTCTTGAAATATAAACGGGTGATATATTTGTTCAGTTTTTGGAATTTTATTCTGTATACAGTATATTTATTTTATTTACAATTTTCTGAAAGCAAATTGTGGTTTCCTGATGTTTCCACCTGCTGACTGTAGTGTGCTGATATGAGCCTCAGCTGAATTGTCTTGTATGTCACTATCTCTAGATCTACCACTTGTACATTTTCCAGCTGCTGCATACACAACCCCCATGCAGCCCTGTATTGTTACACACATCAGTAATACAAACCAATTACAGTATGTTGTGTAGGTGGTGTTTTTTTTTCTTAAGCATAGTCATTTTCTGCTGTAGACTGTGTACTGATCTCTAATGGATTGGTTATGTTGAGCTATTCTATTACCTAGTTGCATGTGATTTTTATATTGATATATGTAGCAATACACCAGTCACTCTAGTGCCTATTTTGAAGACTAACAATATGTTGATGCTATCATTTTTTTTTTATTTATAATATCCCCCCCCATAGAAATGGCAACTGCTCTTGCAACCACTAGTATATGCAATATGAGAATAAAATAAAAGACCATTTCAGGGCTATTTTGGTGCTTTGTTCAGGTGCAGTATCTCCACTGTGTAGCTATGCTGCATATGTATAGTAGTAAACCAGATTTGTGGGTGTAAGCATGGTAAATAGTTGTCATTGCTAAGTTGTGGGTGTGACATAATGTTCCCAACGAAACTATGGAAATTATATTGTCTTATTTTAATTTTCAGAATCTGCAGCTTGTAATATGCAAAGATGAATTTTAATTTCACGTAGTGTAGGCTGTCTGACTGTGGTATACATATGTATAAGGTGGCCGTATAGGAGGAATTGCCTGGTGTCGTGTTAAGACTGCTTTTGTGATTTGGACAGTGTTTGCTCAGTGTTTTATTTCTGTTCCCTTCTATTTCATCTACCCTGTTCCTTCTAAGGACACTTCAATTTCAAAGCTTCCCTTTTTGTAACTTTAAAATTTACCATAGGATCTTCACATTATTATTATTATTATTTATATAGCGCCACTAATTCCGCAGCGCTGTACAGAGAACTCGCTCACATCAGTCCCTGCCCCATTGGAGCTTACAGTCTAAATTCCCTAACACACACACACACACACACACACACACAGACTATGGTCAATTTGTTAGCAGCCAATTAACCTACTAGTATATTTTTGGAGTGTGGGAGGATACTGGAGCACCCGAAGGTAACCCACGCAAACACGGGAAGGACATACAAACTCCACTCAGAAAAGGCCATGGTCTGGAGTTGAACTCATGACCCCAGTGCTGTGAGGCAGAAGTGCTAACCACTAAGCCACCGTGCTGACCATCCCTCATGTTTTCTCTTATGCCACTACAGCACATCACATGAGCTGATATATTACTCCTAGTTGAGTTAGATATTTCCATATAACATATTAGTTAGCGGGCAAAGAAATGTATAAAGGGAATCAAATATAAGGACTTGGAGCAACATAAATTCTCCAAAGGTTACCAAATATAATTGTCCCAACTCTTCCTGTGGGACTTGGGAAGGCACCCATATATTATAGATAATAATCCACCACTTGTTGTGCCCTATAGTGTATATAAATAAAAGGATACAGAAAGTATGTTAAAAAAAATAAAATTTAAGATAGTAAATGCAAACAAAGTTCTTACAATTTTTTAAATACTTGAGGAATGTGCCTGAAAGGGATTGTGAGGTAGCAAATTTAAGACAGAATATTTTTCTTATTATTGATAAAGCACCACCACATAGATAAGCTAGTAGATGAAACTAACCTAAATTGATTTCAATACATGAGCATAATTTAAGGCACAGGAAATGAAGGTCCTTCTTTCAGTCTAAGAGCAGATGATACTGATGTTCTATGTTTTGAGCAATGGACCATCCAAAAATCAATATAATCTTTTATCAGTCTATATTAAGTTTATGGTGAGTACGAGAAATGAGTTTATCTGCATGTATTGAGAGTCTTGTCATAGTTCTGAATATCAAAATGTATTTCTTAAGGAAATTAATTTTAATAGTCCTGAGCAGTCAAGTGTTGGCTGATACTCTACTAATTTGTCTCCACAAAAAATCTTATTTGCACAGAATATTTTTGAAATGGCTGTATGTAAGTTTTACCCTATGATATATAGGGGCATATTTAACAAATAGTGATGGTGCACTATCGTGCACTTACCGTAAAATGTACGGCTCTCTGTGTGTCCCGTATATTTAAGAACGGTGCATCGCAGCAGATATCGTGGATATCTGCTGCTTTGCATTCTGCTTTGTTTTTGGGAGCAGTCACCATTCAATAGTATGGTGACTGCTCCCTTTCGCAATCTAACAAGTTCCGAAAAATAGTTTTTTTTTTTCGGAAACTTGTCATGTTAATGTACGCCAGCCGTACATTAACATAATTGAAAAATTTCAGTGCTGTCAGGTCTGCTCCGAAGAGCAGAGCTTCACAGCGCATGTGTGGTGGTATCACATGATCCCTCCCTGTCACTCACCGCTCTGTCTCTCCAACTATAGTTGCAGAGACAGAGCGAAGATCTTTGTTCTTCGAACTGCACATGCGCAATTGCAGCAAGAAGAGAAGGAGATCCGAAGACAGCGCATTCCGAAGAGGCGGGGTAAGTGTTTTTGTTTTTTTGTTTTTATAACAGAAACAGCAGTTTATTGGAACTGTTGTTTCTGTGTTGGGTTCTACAAAAATTTGAGAAATAGTTCAATCCTTATCAATGCGATAAGGATTGAAAACTATTTTTCACTTTATGTGAACATTGATAAATGTGCCCCATAGAAAAATATTTGCTTCTTCACTTCATACCTATGTCATTGTAACTTTGGATTCTGCTCCAACAGTGATGTCGCACAGTCTGCTTGCCTCTTAAAGGAAGTCCTGTGATACCCGGTAGCAGCGCATAAACAGTGTGGGGAGAGAATGACAGATTGGGAAGCTGTGTAGGTATCTAATTGTGTATACAAAATATCCACCCATGTTTAACGACGGAATATAGCGCCGCCAAATGCTTCCAGGGAGAAGCATGACATCGTGGGTCATCTAAAGCAGCCCCGTGAGACATGCTAATGAAAGTGAGTTGGTCTTGTGGTTAAAAAACTTTCTACAGACTCATGCACACAGGTGTTATTTTAGGCTTAAGGCATATTAGACACGTTTTGACTGATGGATCAAAAAAACGATGTAAGCAGATGGACCTGTATTTATACACTTTCTGGCAAACGTTCGCTTTGCTTCGAGTGAATTTGTTTGTCATCTACAGTGTTCAGGAGAGTTAATGCTCAGTAAAATACATTGGAGTGCTATAAGAAAGTGGTTCCTTACTTGTATTCTGTACTATGCCCGGTCACTGCCTGTCTGACTGAGTTGTTGGTTAGAAGCTGATTAGGTGACTCACAGCCCGTACAAGGATTCCTGTACGTTCTTCTGTTTAGTTAAAGGAGGGCGGTCCAAGACTGTTTTTGTTCTATTTATTTTTTTAAATGAAGTTATTCTGTAATGTTATATTTATGGTAAGTCTCTACTGATTTTCCACTCATACTTAGCACTAGTAATAGTGCAGTACGACACTCCCTCATTATAAATAGTAACCCTGACTTACACCCATGTGTTTGCTCTGCTCAAAGGGCATTGCAAATTAATTCCATTATATCTAGCCTTTTGTTTTTTAAATAAAGTAATGTTGCCAGTTTTGGTCTAAGCTGTAGGTATGAAGACAGTGCACTATAGTAGTGTATGCATTTTCTAGTAAGTGGGTGATAATACGACAGTGCATATAATAGGACAGATAATTTCTGCTCTAAATATTGTTACCATATTGCTTTTTTATATACAGGTATTGGATCTCTTATCCAGAAACACAGGATGTTTCAAAAACACATACTTTTTATATACACTGAGACTTAATCAGTCACTGTGAGGGGCACTGCTAAACAATTCTATTGGGTGGGAAATATCAGTGGAAGTTGGGTAGATTTTAAATGGATCTTATGCGGAAATTCCTTTGTACCAAACATTCTGAACAGATGATCCCAAACCTGTACAGTTAGGGTTTAGGAGTTAAGAATGGACCTGTAGAACTCTGCATTCCATCAGCTAGTCTGACAGTAGTAATCTTATTCTGGGCTCCATACCTATAAAGGAGTGTAGTATATTATATAGTAATTATAATTCTACTATAATGATAGTTTAACTCTGTACAAGTTCTGTAGGAAAGATCGTAACAGATCCTGTTTGCCTGGAATAAACAATAATCTGTGAATGTCTTATCTGGTAATAAAAAAAACTTGTCACTAGCTGGCAAGTTTAGTATTTGCCAATGTAAAAAAAAAAAAAAAAAGCAAATAGAAACCTGTTGTAAATAATGTCATAGGGTGTGGTTGCTGCTGTGTTTATGGGCATCCATTTACAACAGGGCCACAATACACTATGTATGAGTCAGAAACTGCAATGTATATACTCTATGCCATGCGAGCATCAGATGGGTGGATTGTTTCAACCTTTTGATATCCTTCTATAGCTAAAGTCTGTAATCTTTTTCATTCCAATACTGTACAAGTATTATATGACTCTATCACAAAAAAATGTAAACAAGTGAGATAATGGCATTTAATTGTTACTTACATATATGTATTGACGGGTTATGTATATGTAAATTACCAGTATGTAATATTAAGGTGGACTAGTTAGCATGACTATCATTTATTATAGAAATTCTTAAAATGTTCCTGTTTTGTACACACAATTTAGGTGGCTATTTTGTGAGCTGAATTAATATATATAAATATGCAGCTTATTAATTTGCTAGGAAAGCATAGTGCCCAATAGTTGTTTACCAGCAGACAAAAAAGGGCACAGCCAACTGCAAAACCACATTACTTCCAACCTCTAAAAGGATGCACATTACCTATTAATTTCAAAACCACTTTCGGCACCCCCATTTCACTCATCCCAAAATGCACCCCATGCCCACCTGCTCCAAAATATCACCACATTCTCTCAACCTCTTACTTTTCACAAAACGCCCCCACGTGACCCCATTGCCACTCGGATATCCCCACGGACCTCTACATACTTACCTGCACAGCCAGAGCCCACAGATGGATGGAGGGGATGTTGTCCAGAAGGCAGTGCAGTAACTCCTCCTCTGATCGGTTGTGCTACGTGACCTTCTTCATCCTCGTTTATTTATATAGCGCCAGCAAATTCCGTAGCGCTTTACAATTGGGGACGAACACAGTAATATACAATACTGGGTAATACAGACAAAGTTGTAAGAAGGCCCTGCTCGCAGGCTTACACTCTATGGGGGCGCAGTGCAGTGTGCAGAGGAGGTCGCATGACAGAGAAGCCAGCTGCTCATGCTCTTTGCTTGCTCTTTTGCTTTGCAAGTGAGATCGGGAGAAGCAGACTAGGGGCCGCAGGTGAAGACTCGATGCCCGGCTCACCACTTGTTGCCCACCACTGGTCTAGACAGATGAGATGTGGCCCATCCATGAATATTGTAAGGTGCCTCTTGTCTTGGTAATGTAATTTGTTCCTAATGAATCGAAGGTCAACATTTCAAAAATATTGGTTGATCCTATGAACTGGCTGCCCTCACTGTCTGTAGGGGAAACGGGACACCTTCCCTTCTGTATTTTACCACATCTGGTGCTAAAGCGTACTGAGTAGTAACATTCAGGAAGTGCTGTTCTGGGAGTGGCAGCTCAGCCAAGCAATTACTCAAAACTGATTAGCATACAAGAGTCTTTGCATGCAGTCCACTACCTCACCAGTACAACAGCCCTCCTTCATGTCCCTGCTCTCGGAGCTGCTTAGTGCCATTGGTGTGGGGAAGGGGGATCAACGAAGACTACGAAGAGGCAGATTGTGTCCCTTTTATCAATTGGCATATGGGGGTGGTTGTTATCAGTCGCTCTGTACTTTTATGATGGGTTAAATTTAAAAAAATGTACTAACGTGACAGGCCTACTTTAACAAAATATTAAGACAGGTGATTGAAATTGACTTGGTTGCACAGTGGTTAGCATTGTTGCCTCACAGCGCTAAGGTTATGGGTTTGATTCTGACCAGATCCCTGTCTGTGTTGTGCTTTTATTTTTTTTTGTTTCTCTACCCATGTTTCCATGGGTGTCCTCCGAGTGCTCTGGATTCCCCCTACAGTCCAAAAACATACCTGTAGGTTAGTTCACCTCTGACAAAATGGACCCTAGTGTGTGTGTGTGTGTGTGTGTGTGTGTGTGTGTGTGTGTGTGTTTTGTGTTTTTTAAATATGTGGTAGAAAATTAGACTGTAAACTTCACTGGGCAGCGACTGATATGAAACATATTCTTTGTACAACACTGTGTAATATCATTGGCACTGAAGAAACAAATCCTGTGCATATGATTCAGTACTGTTTACTTTATAGACTTTACATTAATATGTTAAATGCCTTTTGTAGGTAGGTCTGACCTTGCAGGGTGTGTATCACAACGCAATTACAACTTCACCTTGGTATGTAGAACACAGATGTATATCTTTCAGCCCTTTGTAAACTGGAAGGAAATTGAGATAAAGAAAATGTAATAATAATTTTAGTTTAATATTAATAGTGTAAATGAACATTATGGGGTCTCTTTATGACCCCAGTGCAGTAGCCATCAATATATATCGCTGCAAATCACAGCGTTGCGTAAAGAAGCACTGCTTCCATTTACTATGCTGGCTGTGTGAGCCCCCCCCTCAACATTTTCCCTCTTCACCTGCAGTCTATCGCTGCTGGCGACTAGAGAAAGTACTTTCCCCATGAGGAATCCAGCTGGATTGCATTGAGAGAGACCATCCTGATGTGACGTTACTAAAGCTCTTCACCGATTATTAAATAGAACCCTATGATTGAAGACAAATTATTCTATTGAGACTTTCATTACATTACCCTTGAATTTCAGTCTATGATAGTAAGGTTATATAGTTTTCTGTCATTTTTTGATTTGTTTTGTAACACGTCCTTCGTAGACCTATTATGGGCCTTTTGCATTGAATTATGAAACTGGTCTTATTTGATGCGTTCGTCTGGATTTCATTAAATTAAATGAATAGAAAAACCACTTGCAGAGATGACAAATGCAGCTTCAGGAAATTCACAATGAAACCCTCTTTTTCCTGAAAGAAACACAGGGATCATAACATAAGCATTATTTTTCGTTATTTTTCATCCATTTTTTTCAGTCTGTTTTATATGTATATTACACTCATGAAGAGTAGGTTAAAAACTTGAAATTGCTCCTAAGGTTTTGTAATTATTATTATACTGACCACGGTATGAAGACAGACAGGATATTGCAATACACGATACATAGAAACATGTTTTTGTTTTTTCCCCAAATTGAAGGCTTATTTAATAATGATTCACAATTAGTGTAAATAGTCTGGAAGCATTACAACCAAACAGCCATTAGCTTTGATGATTTTTTTACAAATTAGTCTAAAAGGCAAAGGTCTGAGTGGCTGGGTCACTGAATGTTTGGGTATCTTAACAAAATAACGTTTCAGTGCACTTGGGAATATCATTTTATCCAAGCGTGAGAATACTTTTGTATGATATCAGTAAACAGTCCATAACCAGAGGCCTATCTATGTTAACATCTAAAGTCAAATGCATTCAGTGCAAAATTACTCGAAGTTCCTGCTAATGCACTCTGTAAAAGTGATTGCCATCTTCCCTGTCATCTCTCAAACCATTTGTCCCATTTATAGACATGCGTATAAATACAATGGAAGGAATGCTGTACAGCACATTTTTATGAAACATATAATATGTTTCACATGTTTACAATGTCAAATGTCCTATTGGTTTGTAATTCCAGCAATGTATTTGGATATTTTAAAAATAGCTCTTGGTGCAGAACATTTTAATGTTCTTCAGAGAGTGAATATGGGGAATACAGTAGTTACTGGTCAGCAGGACTTGCATAGATATGATGTTTTTTTTCTTTGGCATCCATCCTGTGTTATGTGAAGACGCCTGTGTGCGGGGGTAGAACTTATAAGGATCCTTTGTTCCCAGTACATCAGTGGAATAAAACTTAACCTTAATACTAGATTTACAAAATTTACTATCAAAATCTGATATATCTCTACCATATATAGGCACAAAATTGCTATCTGCTAGCCACCTGCTTTCATGAATACACAAAAACAGGCATGGTCATTTATTCTTAGTGGAAATGCACTGCCTTCTATTTCCTGTATGATATTGCAGGGAGACATGGTACTTTAGTTGATGGTGTGTGCATGGCACAGAACTGATTAAGCTAGTCATGGCCAGTCCTGCTTCCCAAGTTGTTGCTTAACTCTCTTCTGTTCAGTCAGACAGGGTGATCGGAGTTCAGTTGAACTGAACAATTTAAAGTAGTCCGTTTTAGGTAATCTTAGGAGTTCCATGTCTTCCTTAGAAGTGTGGATCCTTGTTTAAAGCATTTAATAAACATGAACATAGCTCTTCAGCACAATGCTCCTTATTACACCGGGCATATCTTTTGGTTTGAGAGGCTCCTTTCAAAAGCTGAACATCTATTTGTGTCGTTCTAAACCTTAAGTTCTCACCACCCACACCAGTATTGGCAAATCATCTGATGGGGGCCTGGGCGGCTCAAAAATGGTAGAATCTTGGGCATGCCGGTAGATCAGATCATTTTCTGAAGACTGTTGTCTGCATTTATGAGATTATGTGACCACCCCCATACGATATGGCCACCTGGCCTGAGCCGCAAGCAGCCAAATTTGTCCAACTTTCCATCCATATATGTTACAAACTTGCACAATGATCATGCTACTCGATGCTTTCTGTGTTTGAAATCAACTAACAACTTGCAGTTTTAATAGGGATATTATTACTAAATCTAAAATAATTTCAACATTCCATAAATATTATCTATGCTTCATGTAAAAGTGAGATTGATGTTTTATAATCTAACTGAGCTTGTCTCATGGCTGTCTATCTACGTGGGCGGTACTGTGCTGTGTTTACTTAGCAAAGGGAATAATTTATTCTTGTTATTCATATAGTCTTATCAGGTAAAGTAGATTCGAAAGTGAACTGTACCAGACATTGCTGGTAAAATAGAATTTTAGTTACTAATCAATTTGTTACTTGGGATGTGGGACCAGTGGGTGGGTTCCATCCTATTCTCCCTTAGCCAAGCTGTTGGCTCCAATAATGGCATATATTCTTTGAATTGAAAATAGTAAGTTATAACTAATACATATATTGCTTTGCATATATACCTAATTAATAATTTTCATAAATAAATAAAAATCTAGATGCTGCCCAGAAGAGCGCCTGTAATAGGGACCTCAGTATATTATTATCGGACTTCAGGCTTCCAAGTCGGACTGTATCATCATCAGTTATTTATATAGCGCCACTAATTCCGCAGCACTGTACAGAGAACTCATTCACATCAGTCCCTGCCCCATTGGAGCTTACTGTCTAAATTCCCTAACACACACCCACACACACAGACTAGGGTCAATTTTGACAGCAGCCAATTAACTTACCAGTATGTTTCTGGAATGTGGGAGGAAATCTGAACACCCGGAGGAAACCCACGCAAACACAGGGAAAACATATAAATTCCACACAGATAAGGCCATGGTCAGAAATCTAACTCATGACCCCAGCGCTGTGAGGCAGAAGTGCTAACCACTAGGCTGTATACTCTCTCTTGGTTGGTGGTGGTGGCACACAGTGGGAAACCGCTTTTCATGAATCAATATGTGTATAGAACACAAAGCCTTATATGAAAAACCTCAATCTCCTATGTTCTCAGGTTCCCTTTTGCATTATGGGATCTCTACATTAGTTATTTTACATTGTATCTGTAGTAACAATTGCTCCAAAATAGGACCGCAGTTCTTTTTGTGCCCGGATAATATTTTCTATATTATGACTGAAAAATCCCTTGCTGACAGCACAGCTTGCCTGGAATGGAGATAAGCCTTGTGATTTACAGTGTGCGTTTTATGGCCTCCCAGCTCTATTTAGACATCACTGGCAGATCTCTTCATTAAAACATTCTATATGACCCCGAGGTCAGACTCATCTTATAACATTATATTAAGTGATTGAATTCTGAAAATGCCCGCAGAAATGCATTCACTAGAGAAATCTACTTCTGATTTGCAGACTTCTTACATTTAAATTGGGGTAGATATTGGATTTAAATTGCTGAGCTGAGTTATTAATTGCATGCATTTATTAAATAAGGTCATTTAAATCTGTTATGTAAGTCTGTTTTGTTTTTTGTTTGTTTATTTTTACAGTGTTTTTGTTCTATTTGCCTGCTAGTTATATTTAGCTCTTGGCTTAAATTTCACTATCCCATGAGTGACAATTTATGAGCTATAAAGAGCCAAGAAAGCATTCAGTGTAATCCAATATGTAATGTATTACTAATATTATTGTTTAACTCTATTACGCAGCGCTAGTCAGAGTATATGCAATCATTCATGTCAATCCCTGCCATGTTGGAGGTTACATTCTATATTATGTACATGTCATAACGCCTTTTCCGTATTGTCCACTGTTAGCTACCATTTAAGAAAGCCTCATGTGTAAACCAACAATACTCCACCCCACCCCAATGCGTAATCTCACATATTTACAGTTTTGATAATGTACCTCTGTTTATGAAAAGCAATTCATATTATGGGTTTAGGTGCCATTGCCCTTGGTATATCAGCGTTGCATAGCACATTATCACCAAATCCAAGTGGGAGATGATGTTGAAATCTATTTTCCCAGAGATGAAACATAAGATAATGTCTATTAAAAGAAAAAGGCTAAATGTTCTCGTATTGAACAGATAGGCAATATTTTCAGTATCTTCTTCAAACTGCTGGAATATGGTAAATGACACTTTTGAATGTGACAGCTCACTGAGGGGAAGTATGTCTGTGTGTTGTGAATTTTCCTAGTGCTAGATAAAGGAATTAATGTCGGCATATTTTATTATTAGATGATGCTGAAATGTCTGTGGGTGTTGGAGTATATATGCACAGTACAGTACTAAAATAAGGGCATGCCATATTTTAGTAATAAGAGAGAACAATTCTAAAGGCATGTGGTTAGCACTTCTGCCTCACAGCACTGGGGTCATGAGTTCGATTCCCGACCATGGCTTTATCTGTGTGGAGTTTGTATGTTCTCCCCGTGTTTGCGTGGGTTTCCTACAGGTGCTCCTGTTTCCTCCCACACTCCAAAAACATACTGGTAGGTTAATTGGCTGCTAACAAATTGACCCAAGTCTTTCCCTCTCTGTGTGTCTCCCTCTCTGTGAGTGTGTGTCTATATTAGTGAACTTAGACTGTAAGCTCCAATGGGGCAGGGACTGATGTGAATGAGTTCTCTGTACAGCGCTGCAAAATTACTGGCACTAAAAAAATTGATGATGATGATCAGATGAGTTTCTCACCTCTCTTGCTCCTGGTACATCTCTAGTACTTCAGTTTACCACGCTTTGCAGTAATTGATTGCAGGTAGAAGCCCTGTGTAAAGCTGGGTAGACATTATAGAAAAGTTCTCCCGATGAGATATCTGTAACGATTTTGCCAAAGACTGAAAGTCCCGATGAGCATTCAGATTTATGTGTACACACCTACACCATTTACCTTCAGATCTGTGATCTTCATCTCTCATAACCATCTGCTGAAAAGATTGTGACTCTGTAAACAGAGATCTGCCTACACTGCTGGTCGTGAGTGCGTACACACTTTCACATTTGCCCGACATTGATTGTGATTTTTAGGATGTTTTGAAAACCAAATCAACAAATGTGATGTGTTTTGGTGCACATGATCGTGGCATAGTACACACTAATTTTGTTGTCGTTTATCATGTGATCTGCACGATAATTGCATCAGTGTGTACCCAGCTTAACACACCAACTTCCTGCACTACTTCATGCAATCGCATTATAAGATACACTTTCACTTTTGCAATGTTACTTAATGATTGCAGCTAAAATTCCACATAGAGTGTGTGTGACAGCACTACAAGTCGCACTGAGAGTGTCATGTGCCTGTTTTTCTGAGGCTTGTCAATTTTAGCTGCATATACAGCTCATGTGTGAGTATGATCACATTTTGAACAATCCTGAAAATGTAATTTATGTATCTTATTAGATGGAATTTTTTTTTGTTTGTTGTTTTTTTTTCTGAACATTTTATTGCCAGGAATCATATGATAAAGGCTGCTTATCTTGTTCAGCCCTTCAATGTACCTACACACTGGAGTAGCAGCTGTTTTGAGGACTGGATCAATATTCATGGTAATGCTGGCTATCTGTTTATTAGAGAACAGTGGGAAATTCTTCAGTGTTTTACTTACTGATAGGCTGCAATAGTACCCGTCTTGGTTCAGTCCACAAAATGGCTGCCTCCACTATCTTTAGGTAAAAAGGACACTTTCGTGGTTTCTTAGAAGTTGCATTGACTGTCATGCTTTAAGTGTAAGCTCTGTTGAGTCCTGATGCTCCGGGCAGATATCATTACTGCTGGGAGTCAGCAGTGATCCATAGAACTCCGTTAGGTTCCAATCAAAACTGTATTAAAATTCCTTCATAAGTTGTATGCATTTTACAGTTCACCAATCGCTTTTCCAAAGGACACATACCTCCGTTGTATCATTTGCTGATTATGGTGATGTAATCACTTATTACTCTGTTAGCAGCCAACAATCTTGCAGTTAATGTCTTTATTACACTCCTAGTTTAATAAGTTCATAGAACTGTTGGCCCTTTTTTTGCTGTAGAGACTTGAACAACTGCTGAAGCTTTGCCAATGCCAAGCACATTTGTACTGGTTCCTGCCAAAAATCTCTGTAATATGCCCTAAAATGCTGAAGAATTTATGACTTCAGTACCACTGGTCGGCTATTGAACATTCTTGAAACAGGTTCATCCTTTTTTCTTTTTCTTTTTTTAAAATATATATTTGATCCTATTACATGTTCTTAACAGCAGAGCTTTTACTTTTGGGCATTGAAAAATGAGCATGTTCTTGGGGGTTTCTATTGCATTTATACTGTGTACATATGTACTGTTACATTGTAGTAGAATTTTGTCACTGCAGAAAAAATCTACAAGTTACTGGACAGCATTTGTTGCCTGGTTAAAATCTGCCATAACGTATGAAACAAACTGCATAATGCCTTCGCCACAGCTACAGGTACCATCAGATACTCTGCTACAGACTATTGTATAACCACAAAAATTACTGATTTGGGTTTATTCTGTGTAAGGGTGAAAAAAAAAAAATGGCCACAAAGGTGAATAATTGTAGTAATTTTATAAATCCTGTGTCCAGAATGTTTGCGTATTCCCACTGAACTACATGTTTCTCCGGAATGGTTATAGGGCAGGATAAAGAGGGTATTTCCTCTGGTCACTAGTTCCAAATAACAATATTGGTAATACTGTGAGGTCACTTTGCAGTCAGTGACAGTATCTTGGTCAACTTTTTTTTTTTTTTTTTTTTAAACAAAATCCTGACATTTCTTCTCAGATTTTCAATATTGCTCAGTCTTGTAATCTTGTCAAGCCAGTCACATGTCCATTGTGAGTTTATTGTAGCCTCTATTTGTATTTCCTTTACTCAAATAAAACTGAACTTAAGATGGTATTTTTATTTTTTATTTTTTTTTGTACTACTTTTAGAATCCTTGTGCTACATTCATAAAAAAACACTCTGGGAGTGCAGGCTTAAAGTTCCCAACAGGTGGTATCTCCTGCTGTTATTGGTGACAGTGGTTGGCGGAATCAGTCAGTCCAGTCCTGTTCAATAGACTAATATAGGGTGCTTCAAATCAGCTCTATTTAAAAAGGACTGGATGGACTGTGTCCTCCGGTGCTTTGACATGCACAATACAGGTAACCTGGACCCCAGGGAAAGACTTCTTGTTACATACGGGGGGGGGGGGGGGGGGGGGTGTAGACTTGGATAAGACACTGTAATAATAATATGAAATAACTTAAGGTTGCAGTGCTATAATACTGTACATTCAGATTTTTTCTTTGTTTTGTATCTAAGTATAATTAAGTGCGACAGATTAGCTGTATTTTCCTATCATTGTTTAAAGATCACTTGTTTTAATATCAGGGATACAAGGCATGAAAAGTAGCCCACATTTTCGATGTGCCTGTGATGTATTTTTGGGATGCCCATGCACTTTATACAAATTGTGTTTGGAAAATTGCAGTCTACTGCACTAGTAGCAGGTGTGAGAGAGGGGGGAGTGCATTCTCAAACTTTAAAATCGGTGTTAAAAGTTTAGAACACAGCTGTGGGCACCACCATAAGACACCAGACAATTTCTGATGCAATATTCAGGCTTTAACTGAAAATTTTGTTCGCCGTGGATAGGTGTTCATATTGTTTGAAATTGGGCTAGTGGATGTCCTACAATTGTACAAAACTCATTTCCTTAATGGAAAAATACTGTTTGTTTGTTTTTAGCAGTACACAGAATTTATAAACTTATTTAAGGTACAGCTTATTTCAAGAATAGAAGGCGTCAAAAATAATTTGTAAATGAATTAAGTTCCGCAGATATCTTAATGGAAAAAAAGTAAGACGAATGTTAATAAGAAAAAAAAAAATGGTTGCATGTGTGTTTTTACTAATTACAGTTGTGATAGATGATGCTGGGAGGAGGATTCCAGCATCAGTAGCTGCTGTGAAACATAATATAACTTGGTTGGAAAGGAATCTAGTTTGGCTGGATGAACAGTAGTCGGTGGAAGTAATTAAGAGCTTACTCTTTCAAGGCATGTGGGAAATTTGACTATAAAAATCAATTGCTCAATATATTAACTAGTTCTGGGTAACCTAATGAATGTCTCGTCAATGAGTTCACTCTTATGAGTATGACGGATGGTGCACGCTCACTACGAAATCAGTAGTAACTAATGTATGTGACATGCATGTTAGACTGCAGAACATACAGAAAAAGGCAGCCAACCATGGGAATTATATGTTCAGTAATTTTATTTTTTATTTTACCAATTTGATCAACCGTTATTGTACAATGTTTGAGCTCATTATACCTGATCAATACTCAATCTAATTGGAGCAGATTGTAGCACATGGACCCTTTGCTGAATCTCTGAGGTGTCTGTTCAACCTGGGAATACAAGGCGTCCCTTGAATCACCAAATAAGGCTGTAGACAATTAGCTCACTGATATGGTTGTTTGGCAGTTGTCAAGTAACCACATGATGGGGCTTTACAGCTTCTGAAGATACCGACCTATAAGCTTGTACCATTTAAAACCCTCACAGTTTCTCTTTTGCAGTTTCCTAGTTACTTTTGTACCTGCTTTTTCCCGACCACTGTTCTTTCATTTGTTCTTTAAAATGCTTTCTCACACACTTCTGTTCCTACCTCTCACCATTTTAATTGCACCAATATGTAAATTATTACAGGACTGGACATATATCTAGAGTCGGGTAGCAAAGTCACTATAAAAATGACAAATGCCTAACATTTTTGAGTCCTTTCTAGTTAGGCAGTAGATTCACATTTTCCATTTCCCTGGCTCATGAAATCTATATTATTTTGTCCACCTGGAATTCTTTTGAATATATGTCAATTATGTTTATTCAGTGAAGTACAATATTATCATAAATGTTTCTACAGTAAAGTATACTGTTAGGCTAGTTACACACTGGAGGTTTTTCGTCCGATCATCAGTGCAAAACTGCCAACATACCCCCGTTCGTTTGGATGACGGCTTAGTGTGTATAATTACACCATGGTCGAATGTTGCTCCAAAGTGCTGATTGTATGTTCATTTGGATGGTCGTACTGTTTAATAATCTCGTTCCAAACCCCTTCCGATTATGTAATGTGAAAATTGCGATCGATCCACGACCAACTGGCGTTAGTTCCTCGAGCTGCGACTCCTTTGGGGGTGTGTATGCAAATTTGTGTTGCCTCTATGTCTCCCAAGTGGTGCGGTGTCCACACGGCAATCAATTGGTTATTAGGTGCTTCTAACGGTAAAACAATAGCAGCTGTCTACTGCATTAATGTGTATATAGCATGTCTACTTGTTTATGTATTTTTGTCAGTAAAGCCTACAAGAAAGGTGCGTAGGTTTGTTTTCTTTGTGTATTGCATATGTCTGCCTCTATAATTATGCCCCTTAGTCACTGTAGAATTTGTGGCCAGACACAGTTTTAACGCCATCAAACCACAGACAGGCACCAACGTACACACTTCGGCCTACCCAAATTCAACATTCAAATATGGGAGGACAATGTATGCCAAAACCATACATCATCAACATTTATTTATATAGCGCCAGCAAATTCCATAGCACTTTACAATTGACTTCTACACCTATACCCAGCTCAAGCATGCAACACATTTATATTTCTTGGGGATATCGGTACAGGGACCACATATGTCGCTTCAGTGTGTACGAAATCCAAATCTTTTAGCACAACAATATGGCTGTTAAAAGTTGCTGCCTATCTGGTCGGTCTTTCGTTAATCGTTTAAAAGGTGTTTAGTGTGTACGCACGAATCGCCCGAGCGATCAGACCTTCAGTCGTAAAATCCTTGTAGATAACACGTCGGTCGTAAAATTCTTCAGTATCTACCTAGCCTTAATGGAATTGTGATATGTTTTTTTTTTATTTGTTCAAAGCCAAAATCCTCACAATGTCTTTCAGACGGTCACTTGACTTCAAATAGAAAATGTGTCCTTTGTACATAGATTGATTTCACCCATATTATTATACAGAGGAAAAGCAGACTTATGTCAGCACAGATATTATACATTTATAGCAAACTACATATAGTAAACTAAATATTTTCTTTCACCCAAGTATGTCCAGTCTCAGATTAGTCCCCATAGTTTAGGAATTCTTTATTTCTGTAGGTGGTGCACTTTACCCTATCCCTGCATCATCAACAGAGGAGACTTGCAAGGAAAAAACACTTCTTTTTTTCACTTCTAACACACCAGCTAATTGGACAGAGCCATAGATCCTCTTTTCTCTCACAAAGTGAAGAGTGCTCTGTGCAAAGCTGATAGCAGTATGTGCTTTAGCAGTCAGACATGCCATGTCTGCAGTTCTACGAACTAGGGGTGGAGGGGCTGGTGACTAAAAAATAATTAACAACTGCCCATATTATTTAAATTTACTGCAAATGTAGTTCAAGAAAAAACACGCATCCCTTCATTCCATCAACGCGAGCAGCAGGTGATATATAAATGCCTAGTAAATTCCAGGAAACCGGAACTCCTTTTTTAAAAGCATTTATTAAAATTATGTTTTTCAATAAATAGTAAAATTGTGAAGATATATAACTCATCTTAGGCAGTGGTGTGTATCAAAGTGTCCTATGGCCATTTTCGTGCCCTCAAAGCACTTTTTCAATTGCTGCCAGCTCTTGCCTGAAATGTGGGAGAGCTATATTGATTTGCTTCAATTGCAAATTAAATCACAGATCTATCAATGTTTCTCCTCAACAGCATGGTGTGAACTGAGAAATATTGATATCGATCCTTGTATACTTTATAAGGGGGGGGGACCCCCTTTGGGGTCAGCACTGGGTCTTGTTACTCCATTATTCCAAGTATTTCTTATTTGTGCTTATACACATGGAGTGATGGATGGATAGGGCCATAGCTATAATGTTGAAAACTATATATATTACTCACAAACTTCTATTTCACTGTTGGTTTACTATCTCGTGTTCTTTTTGCCTTGTTTCACATATTCATGTTCATGTAACTTTATTATGTACACAACCTTCTGTATATTATATGTAATGATGTTTCCTATTATATTGCTTTTGTTTCAGATGAGTAACAATAAAAATAGTTTTGAAGAAAAAAATATATACTACATACTTTCTTATTACAGTTTACTGGTGTTGTCGTCAGATGACAGGAATGAGGTTATTGTAGACTAATAAACTAGAGTTTGTCATAATCTTATTATAGTAGCTGTATAAATGATGACAAATTGTGTGATCACTTTTTGTTTGAACAACATTGGTGCTCCTAGCATGGATACATGTCTTCTTTGGTAGTTCTGGCTGGTGTAAACTGCTAAACTGTACACCTAAATATATATAGAGGGTGTTTTGTATGTACTGTCAGATAGGTGAGATTAGGGCTGTCCAATGACCCTGTGGGGGGGGGGGGATTCAATTGGCCTGTGCACTGTTACCGTTATTACAGTAATATTGAGTGTAAATACCGTTATTATGTTAGTTTTAACGTCTGCTTTCTGCTCGCAGCTCCCTGAGCTGCGAGCAGAAAGCCGGCTTAATATTACCGTAATAACGGTAATACATTTAACGCGGCGGTATTTCGGGGGGATTGAATTCCCCCGTGTGTCTTCAATTCAAATACTGATCAGTTATTTTTGTTATGTCACATGTGAGTGATCTTCCGGTCTCGTGACCTTTTCTAAGCACTAGACATAATGGGCTTTATTCAGATTAGGCATAAATCCAGCTAGAGGGTGCAATTTTTCACCCTGTAGAGCAGCGTGGTTTAGCCAAGAAGGTTGGGGTGAAGGGACACACTCTTCATCATTTAAATGGTAAACTTAGGCAGCTTTGCAGAAAATTATAACTAAAGAAGCACCCTACATGTTCCTGCTAATTCCAAACTGTTCTGGAAGTTTGTATTTCTGTTTTGCTGCTATTTTTCTCCATGTGGTACTTTAAATGGATCTCAAACCTATGTAATCTGTTTTCTAACTGGTGGTGAATTGTGATTGCCATTAAGTATAAACTGGTAATGTAATACAAAAAGACAAAGTGCTCAAATCTATACAAACTTCCTGATAATAACACCTTTCTACAAGATTACTTGAATATTTGTAGTTCATACACCCTCAGTTATCTCTGTGTATGTGTACATAGCACCAGCATAAAGAACACAAAAAATAAAATATAAAATATACTTATGTCATGGGTTCTTGGCATATGTTCTAGAAAATGCATAAAGTGTGTCAGTATTTCTATATTCTGGTTACCACTTTAATCATTATTGTGATTAGTTAATGCTAAAACGCATTTTTATTTGTTTATATCCTGTGAGAGTATTATGGGCTGGGGTACATCTGACATACATTTATTGACATCAAAGAGCCAGGCTGATCTTTTATATGGAGCCATGGATGGTCCTGTTTGACTACTGCTAGCAGTGCAGCTGTGTCTGGGTAGCTATGATTGCCTGG
Organism: Mixophyes fleayi; assembly: GCF_038048845.1. Classification (NCBI taxonomy): domain Eukaryota; kingdom Metazoa; phylum Chordata; class Amphibia; order Anura; family Limnodynastidae; genus Mixophyes; species Mixophyes fleayi. Next base: position 305,899,018 of record NC_134402.1, on the reverse strand, counting down.
GCTCTAGACCAGCTCTTGATGAGTTGGAGTGTGCTTGCATTAGTTACATTGCATTGACTATTGTTTCTATTTTTATACTCGCCATGTCACAGAAATGAGCAGGAGCCTAGATAGTGCTCTGAATTCAGATCAGCAGGACGTCACGTATCCATGGCAATGTGTGGTGTGGGAGGCAGTGAGGGGCAACACTAGAAGCCAGTATGAACGTTACAAACATTTATCGTTGGCACAAGCTATTCATGAAGAGCGCATGTCTTTGGTCTCTTGGCTGCAAATAACTGTTTCCTCTTTAAATTCAGACAGACACTAATTGAACAGAACATCTATGTATGACTTGTGCAGTAGGATTTACATTTATTTCTATAGCATATTACATGAATTGTCTTTGCTTTAACAGGAGAACAGTACATTTATTGTTGATTGCAAACAGAATGCTTCGTTCATGTTCTTCCCTAGAACATTCTTACTTACTAAGCCCATGCTGGCCAGTGTTATGCATGTGTTGCTCTAGTCTAGAACCACCAATGTGCTTATTACCCTGTCTGTCTTTTAGTCAATATTTACTTTATAAGCCTATATATAGCGCAATGCTTCTTTTTATAAATGCTCCTTTGTGGAATGCATGACTAAACCATTGAAGTGACTGCTCAAATATGAATACCAAATCCTATTACCCAGTACTGAAACTAGATGACTCGACAAGCTCTTAAATTCTCCCCGATGTTGATATATATCTCTATCAACCTTGTAAATGTATTCAGTTTTTCTAACCTATTAAAGCCCATTCATTTTTCTAGGTTTTGAAATTGTTTTGGGGTCAGGATTTTGAAGAAAAAAAAATGAAACCCACCTAAGGGGCATATTCAATTGTTAGCACTACTGGCAAAAGTAGCGCGGCGCGCGCACTATTACCGTCATTACGGTAATAGTGCACGTAGATACCGTTACTACGGTACCTTTCACGCTGGATTTCAGCTCGCGGCTCAGGGAGCTGCGAGCTGAAATCCGGCTTCGTATTACTGTAATAACGGTAATGCTTTTAACGCTGCGGGGAATTCAAACAATTGAATATGCCCCTAAATGTTTAACGTTTGCTGCATTGTGTTTCTATAATTTTTTACAGCGTAGGTGGATTAGAATCTTTATATTATGTCACATTGTGTTATTCCCTGTTTCAACTCATATGGAATGAAGTAGAAGCTTATTTTTATTGTTACTTCCTAGCTCATTGACAGGATATGAAACGTACTCTTTATCTGCTGTGCACATGTATTGCTGTGACGTGTCCAGAAATTAAAAACTTAAGTCTTCTTTGATTTATTTTACTTTTGTAACTGAGAAATATCTGCAGATTACATAAAGATTATAAGCAGGTTAGATGAAAGGGGACATGCCATGACTATTTAACTGTGATCTGTAATGGTAAGTGGATATACTATAATATGTTATGTTTAAATACTTCTTGGTTAACAGATTTTACATTTTTTCAAACTGGTACAGTCCTCCGTCATGTTTTTGTTTGTTTTTTGTTGTTCGGCTCTAGGGAGTTGACCTCTTAAGCATTGAGCCCAAGTTGATGTCCCAATTGTTGAACTGCAAATGTACTGGCACTATGTGTTTTTGACATGTTGAATTCAGCAAGTGCAGTCCAGCTGCAATTGTCAAAAACGTGCAAAAAAAGAAAAAAACACATCAAAAGCAAAAGTGCTGCTTTGATGAGCTGAGCACATCTCTATACATTGAACTGAATGGAGTCATGTGTATATACCCCTCCTCAATTGCTACTGAACTTTAATATATAGAGCCGTGCTACACACATGCCACAATATGGATTTCACATTCTTCACACATCCAACTTCTTCTGAAACATGTTACTACTATCTAATGTCTCTTTCAAAAGAAACCTTTAAAACCGAGGCCACAAGGTTTACCAGAATAAAAAGTGCAATTCCAGTGTAAGTAAAAGTTGGACTTTGTTTTACAAACAACGATGTCAGATTTGATAAAGGAGTCTGATTATTTGCCATAAGCAGAGACAGGTTGACTCCTACATATTTTGCCATAAACCAGATACACCTTTCAAAGTGGGCCAGAGTTTTTTTTGTTTTTGCCCTGTTTTGTAAGAGAGAGTGGACACAAATAGTATGAGCCTTTCTGACAACGATAAATGGCTTGATTCATTAAGGAACATAAATGCCGATAAGTGTCGTATTTTTTCTAAATTCGCTCTGCACGTGCCTAGAACCGGACCATATACCAGTGAACGCAGCAACGTCCAATTCATCTTTAAGCGCAAAGTAGCCTAACTACAGCCTACCTCCAAGGGGTACCAGCAGAACAGGGAGGGGAGTGGGCTTATGCACGTAGCCAATGTACAATAAGGGTGCGCCAAGCTTGAGCACACGCAGCAGCGCCCCATTCAAGGTTTGGGCATCTCAAAGGTACATATGTTTCTGTCTTATCACTTGCACCAGCTACAGGTCTGGTGTAAGAGTCGATTATTAGAGAAGACAATTGTGTATGCAAGCTAAAATATGTGTTTTCAGTCAGGAGCAACAGTAAAAATGCATTTTATGTACAGTAGATATAACATCTAATGTATTTTATTGAAGACAAAAAAATTTTAACAGGTGACATTAATTTAATTTTTTTTTCTGTGTGTTCTTTTAGGACTTTATATTTCACACATGTATTGGATGTATCCTGCAGTGTCTTGTCTTTTAGAGCAGAGCTGACTTAGACCCGTATTCATTAACATACGTATCTTTACATCCACTCCTTGTTGAATACGGATGTACGTAAACCAGATTTGCGTGTTTGTTTGTTTTTTTTAAAAAAAAGCACAATATGGTTTTTTTGCATGCTTTAATGAATCAAGCCCAAAGTCTCTTAAACTTATTGAAAGATTGTCTTCTAGCATGACAAGTATATACCCTCTTTCTCATCTTGAAATCTTGCTTTTTAAATAAGGTTTCTGATGAAGTGTTCCATGTCACCCTTGTTTGGACAGGGCCTGTGTAATCTTAAAGACACCCATGTGATCACCCTGCCCAACTATCCCACTTGCTATTATAGCTCTTTATGTTATAGGGGGTGTTCTGATCCAGATGCATGTTATCTGCACGTTATTTTTGAAGTGGAATGTACCAAGAGTAATTCAATACTATACCTGCAGTAATGATTGTGTCTGTAATTAGGGCTTAATACACTTATTTGTGCTCGTACCCCTTGGAGGTACGATTTAAGCCCTATTTTCAGACGTGATCAGTACCGCAGGTCTTGTAATTTAATTACTCTCGGTACATTCCACTCGGAAAAATAACGTGTGAGGCAACTTGCATCTAACTTCATTGCGCCCCTAGTTATTTAGCAAAGTATGTATAAATTACCCAGACTCTGCCCAGCTAAAATAAAGTTATTAGAGCAGCCCTTTAACCCATGGGTGTAATGTGGTTTGGGGTCTGCTATGTTCTCTGTACAGTAATAATTGCAACAATCAAACTACATTCCTACTCTTCTGCATTTGTTTCCATATCTCATACGTCCAGACAGATATACAACCACCCATCCTACATTATATAATAAATGAAGCTAAATTGAGTTTACTGGTAGATGATCCTTCTTTAAAAAAAACCCTACTACACTTGATGAGTAAGGGGCTATCGCTTCATCTTTGGGGCTATGCTTACTAGTCATCTCTAATGTCACTTTTGAATAGATGGAACACTGTTAAACTTGTGATAGTGCTACTCTAAATAGGTTTGTAGTTCACAAATCTACAATAAAGTTTTCAGTATATTGCTGTAGAAACATTGCAGAACATTTTTATTAGTCATCTTGCAAGACTTGTGTGGTAATGTTTATTTGCATATATATATTTTGTTTTTATGCAACACACATGGCCATGATTCTGGAATAGAAAATATTTGTAGTAGATCTGCACAACGTTTTGTGTCACACGTGTTGATTTTTTTTCTCTCTAGCAAACAAGGCTGTGTTTGTTTGTGAATGTGGTGTTCCTGTAAGATGTCCCAGCTTGTGACCACTACAGCATTATCACACAGAATTGGATTGTAATTTTTTTTGATCAGTTTATCTTTCATTGCAGCCTCTGTAATAGCATCTGTAGACTCTGTCACACATTTGGTCACTAAACGCAACCTGAAATGCTCTTCTGTGACAAATGCTGACTTGGTGTACTTTTATTTCCTTATTACTAAAGCAGGGTACACACTACAGAAATTTTGACCAACTTTTTATGCCGAGCGATTTTACATATGATCGATGGTCAGATCGCTCGGTCCATGGACTGCATACACACTAGCCTTGTTTAGGACGATAAAGGGAAGAGCGGACGTCCCTTTAGCGACTTTTTACAGCCATGTTGTTGTGAGCAATGACTGTAATTTCGTACTCACTGTTGTGGATCGGTCGGAAGTTTATACACACTACACAGCGGAAACGAGATTGGAACGAAAATATTAAACGGTACGACCAACCAAATGAGGTGACAGTCGTCCATTTGGGCAGACTTTCGACCAACGTGTCACTACACACACTGACCCGACTTGAACGAGCGGTCGTATATGTCGGCTGATTGAGCCGATTATTGGACGAAAACCGTGTAGTGTGTACCCAGCTTAAGGGGATCTGCTTTCTTAATTTCTCCTTCATAGTACAGAAGAAAGGTAAGTGTCACTTACCATTTGCTCTGTAATCCGTTATCACAGTTCCCAGCTGTTTCTCTGCAGGATCTAATGCTGGGTACACACTACAGAAATTTTCTCCCGATGCGACGACATCTTTAACAATTTTATCAACAGAAAAAAATAAGTCCTGATCAGCATGCTGATTCATGTGTACACACTATACACATTTTACACGATTCACCTTCAGATCTGTGATCTTCATCTGACATAACCATCTGCTGAAAAGATTGTGACTCCACACACTCCATAGAAATGTATGGACACTGACGGTCCTGAGTGTATGCACACTTTAGAATTGGAACGACTTTGTTCCATCGTTGAACGACATTTTAGTCCGGTTAAAAAACCCAATTAAACAATACGATGTGCTTTGGAACGATAATCACTCAATGTTGCAGTGTACACACTAATGCGATATTGGGCTGATTGGTCGCTTATCGTGTGATCTGATAACTGTCTGAAAACATTGTAGTGTGTACCCAGCCTAAGTCCTTGTCCTTTCTTTCCAAATTGTCCCTATTTTGAGTCTGAAGTAATTATCTGTGTGGTGGGATTAAACCATTGCTCATTTGGCTCACAAAAGTGGTTATGTTACATAACTAACATATAGGACACCTGTACCTGCACAATTGATGTTCAGAGTTTTCAACAGCAAGTGATAATAGAAGTCACAATGACAGGTTTAACTTAACCATCTGCTATAAAAGTCACTAGTTGAAATATGGCCTGATATTTCTACAGCCTCCTAAGTGATTACCACTTATCTGTAGCAGGGTCTTTACAGAAGAATACATCAGTTTGTGTCTGTGCTCCCCTGTGACTACATAAAGTCCCTTAACAAGTCACCCTCTAGCCATTTTCAGTGTTGGTGAGTGGGCTGTATGAATTATGTTGGTAGTAAATTTGAAAGCAGCGCTGCAAAGCACGTAAAATGTAGTTCCGTAACATCTGGACAGCCACCAGTTGCGTTAGAGGGTTGATATGTATTCTCTGCCCATAGGAAAGCTTGTAGTGAATGTAGTGTTTCTCCTGGGGAACTCTTTACAGCAGAAGAACAGCTTATTGCATTATTTCAAGTGACTTATCCATTACTGTGGAGAGCAGAAAGGATTTATTGTAAACCACACCGATAAATATAAGTGAATTTCTTGTCTCTGGTTTACTTCTGCAATTGTTCTTGTCCACAATGAGCATCATTCTCCAATGTGCACTTGTAATAACAATGAGTTGAATTTCTACACAATTTCAGCTAAGGAAACTGCAGACCATTTATCATTGTCTTATTCACAAATGTCACAATTGTTCTCTAACTTCTGTTTTACACTCTATATGAGCTAGACTTTGACTTAACTGTCTATGCTACAGTTTAAACTTAATGTTTTTTTCTGTAGTACTGCTATTTATTATCAGTGTATTTATTGTAGGTGTTTTCAGACCTATGTTCAGCGACCAGTCACGTTCCAAGGGTCACTAAGCCTGAACTGCAGATCAGAGAAGACATCTTGAAACTGAAACATTCACAAATCTTTATTTAAACGTTGCTATACCACTGCAGTAGTTGGCATGTTATTTAAACTTATTTACCTACATACAAGTAGCTATTTTTGCCGCAGTTAAGCTCTCTACAAATGAAAGTGATATGCTAGGAAAAAAATTCTTCCCCATGATCATTGCTTTAGCTCAAATGTCTTTTCACTGTGGTCAGCTGCATAATCTTAAATAAAAATATACAGTATGCTACTATTGCCAGCAGCATCTGTCTCCTGATGAATTCCGTTTTGATACTATTCCTCCCAAAGGTATTTGATGGGGTTAAGATAAGGGCTTTGTGATGTCCACTCAAGTTCTTCAAAACCAAACTAGGGAAACCATTTTTTGATGGACCTCCTTTTGTGCACGAGGGCATTGTCATGCTGAAACTGGAAATGATCTTCTCCAGACTGTTTTCACAAGATTTGAAGCACACAATTCAATAAAATGTAATTGTTTACTGTAGGATTAAGATTTTCCCTTCACTGGAACTAAGGGTCCCAGGTCAAACCATGTAAGATAGATCCAGACCATTATTCCTTCTCAATCAAACATTAGAGTTGGCAGTACACATCTAGGTAGTGTTCTCCTGGTACCCACCAAACCCAGATTTGTCTGTCTGTCACGGTTTGCCCCTGGCTGCAGTCCAACATCTCCCTAGATGCTGCTGTGCATGAGCTAAATCTGTTCTTGCCTGCAAGGGGTTAAGTTCTCATCATTGTATCTGGATCCTGCTCAGCTGTGTCTGGCCTTTATAAGACTGCCTTTCCATGCAAACTGGGCCAGATCATAAATTGTCACTGCTGCTGTTCTCCCTGTGAAAAACTCCTGTGTGGTGATCCCAACTTCCTGGTATTTTACGTCTGCTTGTTCTTATACCTACAGTCATCTGTCAAGCTTGGAAAAACCTGGGTCTCTAGCTTCCCAGCCAAATCTGCTTATTCTGACAAACCTGTACCTGCAATTGGCCTGTTGTGCCAGGCATCCAGTACTCCTGTTCCTCAGGTAACCTGGGTATGCTGAGTTTTTGTTTCTATGGACTTGTATTAATTGCCTTATTATTTACCGTATCTCCTTTTTACTTGTGTTTTAAAATAAACTACTTCCTTTCATTTATATCAGGGGTGTCCAACCTTTTAGCCTCCCTGGGCCACATTGGAAGACGACGAGTTGGTTTGGGCCGCACATAAGATACACTAACAATAACGATAGCCGATCATTCAAAAAACCATAGAAAACATAGTTAACACATATATATATATATGAGAGAAAAAAGTGATATATCTATATATAGATGTAGATATAGATATAGATATATATATATATATATCACTTTTTTTTCAAATCCCCCTATACTTACCTTTCAATCGCTCTGTTCAAAAAATCCTCTAGTTATTATACTAATAATCACTTTTTGTATTGTTTCGATGCAATATCAATAAAGTGCATTTACGCCAGGCATTGTATATCAGGGTGCCCTGACCAGGCCTGGGGTACCTGACATATACATCACTGTGACCCCAAATTGTGACCTGTTTTGCTAATTACACCACTATGTTAGTTAAGGGATAACCACTTATAATGGGCCAAAAAGAATAATATATAATGCCCCATTAGTATTACAAGTAGAAGTATGTAGCAGGGAGATAAGGTCCATGATGCTCCAGGACCAGGTGACTTTTATCCACTGGTCAGCGTCCCTTTAAATAATAAAAAAAATCCCCCTTAACTTACCTTTTAATCGGATTGTTCTCCTGTCCTCTTCTCTTCTTTTCTCCAATTCTGTGCTGCTGATTGTTTTTCTCGTGCGGGTGTCTCCTCTGTGCTGCGCTCCACAATGGATGTTGGGGGCGTGATGACATCACGCCCGACATTCACTGCGAGCACCGCACGGAGGAGGAGACAAGGGAGGGAGCCGGAGTACCAGCTGACGTGACCGCAAAGTAAGTATTTTCTTTTCTATTTTTTTGCAGGATTTTTTTTTTTCATTAACAGTGCTGCCCCCTTGCCACAACCAAAACTCCTTCTGGGCCACATTTACAGGCGTGCTGGGCCGCATGCGGCCCGCGGGCAGCGGGTTGGACAACCCTGATTTATATTCTCTCCATGATCTTCATATTGGGATTCCTGACCCTGTCAAACTGCCAGATGGTGAAGCATGCATCTGATCAGCGATGGAAACCCAATCCATAAAGCTCCAGTCGACACAGCATCAGCACATGAACTGTTTGAGTCATTTTGTAACTCTCTAGTGAGTGCTACAACCAAGGACAGACACGTACACGCTTCAGCACTCTGTGATTCAGTTCTGTAAGCTTTTGTGGCTGAGCTGTTGTTGCTCCTAGATGTTTCCATTTCACATTAGTAGTCCTTGGGGTTCACCAGGTCAGCTCTACCTGGTCAGAATTTTGACACACTAACTTATTGGAAAGGTGACATCATATGACAGTGTCGTGTTTAAAGTCAATGAGCTCTTCAGTACAACCCATTCTACTCCTAATGTCTGACTATGGAGATTGTATCTGTATGCTTGATTTTATGCACTTGTTAGCAATGGGTGTGGCTGAATGGACAAACACACTAACTAGAAGGAGTGTCCACACACTTTTGGCCATGCACTGTACTTTTATTACTGTTGCAACAAAACTCTTATAATATGCCAAATATGTGTTCTTTAATATTTGGTCCGACTGTTCATCTCTTTGGCTTCAAGGCTGGATTACTTCCAACTTCATTGCAGTCTGTCTGTACGCCCAGAAGATGACCACACACACACACAGGCTAATATCATCATCATCATCAAACTTTATTTATATAGCGCCAACAAATTCCATAGTGCTTTACAATTGGGAACAAACATTAATAAGACAATACTGGGTAATACATACAGACAGAGAGGTAAGAGAACCCTGCTCGCAAGCTTACAATCTATAGGACAATGGGAGTTTGAAACACAAGGGCATGTTCTAAATCATATTTCACAATGGATATAGCTAGAATGCAAAGGTAAAAGTATTGAGTGGGCTGTGTGTGGCATTGTTGGTCAGAGGGTTGTTGTCTTGTGTTAGCTGTGTAGAGGGTGGTAATAGGGTAATCTAGGGAGATTAAGATGGTGGTTGAGGAATATCATAAGCTTGTCTGAAGAGGTGGGTCTTCAGAGAACACTTGAAGGTTTGAAGACTAGAGGAAAGTCTTACTGTGCAAGGGAGGGAATTCCACAAAGTGGGTGCAATCCGGAAAAAGTCCTGTAACCGAGAATGGAAGGATGTGATGAGAGTGGAAGAGAGACGTAGATCTTGTGCAGAACGGAGGTGTCGAGTTGGGAGATATTTTGAGACAAGTGAGGAAATGTATGTCGGTGCAATTTTGTTGACGGCCTTGTATGTTAGTAGAAGAATTTTATATTTGATTTGTTGAAATACAGGCAGCCAGTGTAAAGACTGACAGAGTGGCTCAGAAGAGGAATAACGGTTTGCAAGGAAAATCAATCTAGCCGCTGTGTGCAAAATAGATTGTAGAGGTTCAAGTCTGACTTTGGGAAGACCAGTAAGGAGGGGATTGCAATAGTCGATGCGGGAGATGATTAGTGCATGAATTTGTTTTTGCGGTGTCTTGCGTGAGATATGTGCGTATTCTGGAAATGTTCTTTTAGGTGTATGTAACATGATTTAGATATAGAGTTGATGTGGGGAGTAAACAACAGTTGTGAGTCAAGGATTACAGCTAGGCAACGAACTTGCGGGGTGGGATTTATGGACATGTTATCAATAGAAATGTCAGGCAGGAAGCTTCTGTTTTTGGGTGGGAATATTCAGTTTTTGAAAGATTGAGTTTGAGATGGCGAGAAGACATCCAAGATGAAATGTCAGAAAGACAGTCAGTAAGCGAAACAACACAGATGGCTAAGTGGTTAGCACTTCTGCCTTACGGAACTGGGGACATGAGTTCAATTCCCGACCATGGCCTTATCTGTGAGGAGTTTGTATGTGTGGGTTTCCTCCGGGTGCTCCAGTTTCCTCCCACACTCCAAAAACATACTGGTAGGTTAATTGGCTGCTAACAAACTAACCCTAGTCTGTGTGTGTGTGTAAAAAGACACTATGCATACAGTGTGTGTATGTTATATCTAAAGTGCTAGTGCCGATGTATGAAATGCTTCATGCTTAGTCATTGTAAGTCCTCAATGCCTGCAAATACAAGATAAACTCCCAATGAGACAATGACTAACATAGTGTGTTATGAAAATACTGAGAACAGCGAAAATATGTGTGCTACATGGCACTTATATAAGATATGTGATTTTGCAGTGGTGCCGACTTTTATTTTTTCCCTTGCCTCTTTCTTAAATCTCTGCTCCCTCCAAAATCCTAACATGTTCACCCTGTAAGATTTAATGGTGTGTTTCTTGTTATTTTGTGCCCTCATATATGCACTTGGTTGTAAGTATGTGATATGTAACCCATTTTGATTTTGCAGACTGGTAGTGCTAGTCATAAGCATGGTAATGTGGTCGTCTCTGTGCTTTACTGTGTAACATTTGGTATTCCAGGGTGGATGCTACTGTGCAGACAGATTCCCTGTTAATACTGAAAAATATTTGGGTTCTTCAAATAGAACCTAGCAATTATATCATGGGGAGGAGTATCTAAAGAAAATAACTTTTAACATTTTTCGATTTCTTGTTTGCTGGATTAGAGCAGCACAGTAAATGCCCTGCCAAGGTAATATTTACTTTTGCATCGTTATATGGGTAGGGATCTTGCCAGATAACACAAGAGGTGCCCTATAAATCCAGCAGCACCTTGGGGCCTGGTAGAAAGGTTTCTCAGTTTATTTGGAGACTACTGTGGTGTCTGCATAAAGCTGCAATACAATGAAAGACTAAAAATTATATATATAATATATATATTTACTTATAATAGTGTGTGTGTGTGTGTGTGCGCGCGCGACAGGATGGGCTTTCTCTGCCACCCTGTCTTTACTCTCCTCTTGTCAGTTTTGTGGGTTTATAGCTTGTCTTGTTTTACTCAGTAACCTGCCATTACTCACCACTCCTGCTGGTGTTACACTGAGACCGCTTTCTTCTGTGTGTTGTGTATAGCTGCTGCAAAACCTCTTTACTGGTGTATGTGGCTGGATCCTCCTAACCCTCACTTAGGAGCAGTTCTGCAGGGTAGCAGTCATACACAATACAGCTACACATGCTCTTTATATAGAGCTAAAACCTCCACCTCAAATAAGTACTTGAAATATTGCTTTAATACTAGTGGATGTGTATACTCTATTTAAACAGATAAACTGGAGAATTATAATTATACTGTGCTATGAAGAGAGGTAACAAATTTTTATCATATATTTTGATGATTCAAAAGAACACATCGGGAACTGTTAAACTGAAGGGGGAAAGTGGAGAGTTGGGAGCCGTAGGGAATTGCTAGGAGAAAGGGAGGTATGAAGAGAACCTGGAGCCGCCTCAGAAATCCAAGCAGGGGCCAGTTCAATCTCCTAGAGACCAAGGGAGGACCTAGTCTAGGCGAGAGACATTTAAGGGTCATCTAGCGAATGTTATTTTTGGAGGCTATACAATGGAGACATCCCCCACCTCATGGTCAATTGCAGGGTTCAGTGTGGGTTCTGTCTGAAACAGGTGGTAGTGTGGGATCTGCTACCAGTAGTTGGGGTTTTTGGGCAACAAGTGCAGGCGGTTGGGAATGGTTTCTACAATAAGGTGGCTGACTGTATTTGGGGGGGTGGTCTCTGCAACAGGTATTGGCAGGTGTGGGGGGGTCTGCAATATATAGCTGTTAGTTGGGAAGGGTTTTTGTGCAACATTTAGGGCCTGCTTCATAAATGAACGTAAATGCTGATTTTGTGCGTATAATCCACAATTTTGATCTGCACATGCTCTGAACCGGACCATATGTGACTAACGCAGCAACGTTTAATTCGTCTTCATATGCAAAGGACACTTACTACAGCTTACGATTTCATGTTGGGAACGGGGCAGGGAAGGGTGTTTGCCCGTAGTCAATGTACAGTAAGGGCGTGCCAAACTCGGTAGACATTAACAACATTCTAATTTAAAAAAAAATTATAAAAAAATAATTGTAACTGTTTTATCACTAATGCCTATATTATTAACAGGTGACATTAATTTAATTTTTGGTGTGTGCGCGCGTTCTTTAGCAAATTTAGATTCCACATAGGTATTGGACGTATCCATCTGTGCTGAGCAGACTTGCACCCGAATCCACCTGCATTACGTGCGTTATGAGACAAACGCACTTTGGGCTCAGTATGTGTGCCTTGATGAATCAGGCCCGTAATGGTTATTTGGGTAGATTTACTGTGTAAAAGGTGGCTAGCAGCTGTGGAATTGCTGTATTATGTGGTTTGCAGTGGTTAGTGGTATATTTTTCTGCAATATGTGTCTGGCAATATATTTAGCCCTGTCTGATGGTGATGACCTATTTGTTGAATAAGAGAACGTGCAGGACATTTTTACGTTGGTGAGGCTTCAGGATCCCTATCCCCAATTAAATCTGTTTAAGTCATGAACCTCAAAATAACTGGTATTGTGAAATATTTGGCTCTTTGATCTCTCACTCAATGTAGTTTCCTTAATTAAACTTACAGGTATTTTACAGAACTGTTCAAATTTATTATCTGCAAGTACAGTTCGTGACAGACAGGCAGTATCATGACAATTGTACTTGGTAATATGAGGATGGAAACGTGTGTAGCACAACCTTGTAACAGACATATTTGGTTTTGCATATTGATATATAAATATATGAGAGATGTCTGGTACGTGTGATGTTTATATGACTATAAATGAGGCAAGCCGCTACCTACATGACACCTGAGATAAAGTTGTCACTATGAATTGCTTGCTTTGCTGTCTATGTCAGGCGTGTATCCCAGGAGAAACAGCATCTGGGACACACATCTGTGAAATGCTGGGATGCAATAGACTGGAAATGAAGTTTAGCGTTTTTGAAGTGTCTCTCAACTATATAATCAATAAAGATGCCAAGCGGTGTATTGTAGTGGAACTGTGCACGATGGAACACACTGGCTTTGGCTATTATACTCTAAAGAGCAGAGACCTCTGGTAAGTAGTTATATCTAGTTTATCTATATAGCACAACCAGTGTACTTAGCCCCTTACAAGTTACAGACCAGGCACAATGTGCATAGTGTGAGGGGATTTAACAGCATCAAGAGGAAATTGTTCCCAGCACCAAAGAGCTTGCAATCTAAATGGGAGAGTAACTTTGAACCAGAGCCACATGGAAGTCTGAGCTGTGACTGCTGTACATGTTCACAGCTAAACTGCAGCTAATGCTCCACGCTCCATCACACATGGGTGATAAAGGGCAAATCCAAATCCCTGTTGTGGGAAACCCCAGTGGGGGAAAAACATGAAAATGACTGAAGATTTTACAATAATCTTTATCTTGGGAGCAAATCTGTCCCACCGCAAGGAAAGCCAAGTTGGTACCTGCTGGGAGTCAAACAAACAGATGCAGAGGTTTCACACCAGAGCAGTGATATCGACCAAGAAGACCCTCAAACTTTATCAGAGGTACTCTCTCAGCTAAAAACCCTGATTTTCAATCGCTTGTCACACAGATCACAAAATCTGTCTCAGCACAATTAGGAGCCATCAAAGTAGATTAGACAAACTGAATTGACAGGCTTTACTGATATGGGGTTTTCACCCAAGTGTCCTGGTTGAAAAGGAAGACAGATTTCTTGTGCTTTATACTCCTGAGGACCTTCCAACAGTCCTGCAAAACCTGAACCTGTTGCCGATATCCCTTTTGACTGGGGTAATGTTGAGGGAATCCATCTCTTTTTGGAAACACTGCTAATTGATTCTTGACCGAAAAATACTATATAAACACAAATACAAAAGTGTCAGACTTTCTCTTAACTTTCCACGTGCAGTCAGCGTCACTGAAATCTGCTCCTTGAATCAATAGGGGGATTCAGTTATCTGTAATGAGTCGCCAGGCATCACTCATTCCGGCTGCACTCATCACAAGTTTTTCCTGCACACCTCAATGGGGTGCGAGGAAAAATCTGTTACATTGGCGCAGAGTGCATTCATGTACAATGCTGCATTCATGCACAATGCTGCACATTGTGGTGAATTGAACCCTTTTCTATGTTCTACTGGAATTGAGGTCTTACTTTTGCCGTTATGTAGCCTGGGTGTTGAAAAAAATCTCAACCTGAAAAGATTATAGTTCATAGTTTCCTCTACATAAACTATATGGACAAAAGTATTCAGGCATTTGACCATTACACCAACAGGGACTTTAATGACATTATATTCAAATACGTATACTTTTAGTATGGAGTTAGTCCCCCTTTTTGCAGTGATAACAGCTTCCACTCTACTTGGAGGGCTTTCCACAAGATATTGGAGTGTTTTGTGGGAATTTGTGCCCATTTATGATGTCAGGCACTGATGTTGGATGAGAAGACCTGGCTCTCTATCTCCGTTCCAGTTTATCCCAAAGGTGTACGATGGGGTTGAGGTCAGGGCTCTGTGCGGGCCAGTCAAGTTCTTCCACACCGAACTATTCAAACTAGGTCTTTGTAGTCCTTGCTTTGTGCACTGGGGCAGAGTTATGTTGGAATAGAAAAGGGCCTTCCCCAAACTGTTGCCACAAAGTTGGAAGCATAGCATTGTCCAAAATGACTCGGTATGCTGAAGCATTAAGATTGCCCTTCACTGGAGATAAGGGGCCTAGCCCAAATACTGAAAAATAGCCCTATATCAGTATCCCTTCTCCACCAAACTTCACAGTTGGCATAATACAGTCAGGCAGGTAACGTTATCCCGGGTTCTGCCAAACCCAGTCTCGCCCATCAGACTGCCAAACGGAGAAGTGTAATTCTTCACTCCACAGAACACGTTTCCACTGCTTCTCAGTCCAATAGCCGTGTGCTTTACACCATTCCATCCGACGCTTGCTATTGGTCTTGGTGATGTGAGGCTTGCATGCAGCTGCTAGGCCATGGAAACCTATTCCATTAAGCTCCCGCCACACAGTTTTTATGCTTACGTTAATGACCGTGGAAGTTCTGAACTCTTCAGCTATGGAATCAGCAGAGCGTTGATGACTTCTATGCACCATAATCCTTAGCAGTCGTTGACCTTGTTCTATAATTTTGCGTGGTCTCCCGCTTCGTGGCTGAGTTGCTGTTCTTCCTAAACGCTTCCACTTTTTAATATCACTTACAGTTGACCGTGGAATATCCAGCAGGGATAAAATTTCACGAACAGTCTTATTGCAAAGGTGACATCCTATCACAGTACCATGTTTGAAACCCCTGAGCTCTTTAGAACGCCCCATTCTGTATCACAAATGTTTGCATATGGAAATGCATGGCTAGGTGCTGATTGAAACACCTCAATTCAATAATTTACATGTGTGGCCAAATATTTTTGTCCATATAGTGTATAAGAATAGCTTTCAGTAAAGCTGTTCCCAGCTCTGAAATGAGATTTTAAGACCATTAAGGATAATGTTTATTCTGCGCTAATTTATGGAGATTGGTATATACTTGTTGTTTCACATTCTCAACCCTCCTGCTGCCTCCTTCCCACTTCAACGTCCCCATTCTTCAGTTGTCTATGTTTTGTCCTTCTTACTTAGTACGTCCAGTTTTTATTTTATTGTCATTGTACTTCTACCTTACATAAAAAGTTTCAGATGGGATAGTGCAGTGGTAATGAAAGTGCATAGAGGAGGCAGCTATAAGAGGAGTGGAGAACATGCCCAGGTAGAAATTAATAAAGTAATGTAGAGTGGAGCAGACCAATGTAAAACTTTGTATGTAGGTTACCCCAAGATTGACAGGAGACGATAAATAATTTTGAGAAGAGCGCGCACACAAAAAAAACTGAAAAAACAATGAATGTAGATAACCTGTTGGTGTCACCCATGGCTCAGACCACATCAAGCTATCTGGCTATCAGCTCAGGAAATCTTCTTCTAGCAGTAACTTGATATTAGCTGGGAGCAAAGTTACTGGTAGCAATTAGGAACATTTGTGACTCATGTTCTTTTGTCAGTAAGGCAAAGTACAGGTTAGCAAATATGTCACATCTTCTTTGGTATATTTTGGAGATTCATACATAAAGCATACCTTCCAGAAAGTACAAATAATTCTTCAATACAGTATTTAAAGTGCACGTAATCGCCATGTTCTGTTGCCTAAATTAATCAGCAATCTAGGATAATCCGTGCTGAAGATTCTCCTCCACCCGCTTCCTAGTGAAGCAGGTAGGCAGCTTTGGAGGAGCAGGCTGATATTGGGAGGGACAGGCCAGAGTAGCAGTGGGAAAGGCGTAGGACATTCTGCCACCTCAAATCAGCTGTGTGGTTGGGATAGGACTGGGGACACTTCAGGACAAACACAACTTTATAGGAAAATCTTTCACAGAATAGTTTTGAAAATGTTGCCAACTTCTACTACCATATAAAACATTTTATTATTAGGGGAGTAAGATAAATATACTACAATGAAAACCAGATAAGGGATATTCCTACATTTTGGTAAATGTTTGTTTAGTTTGATGATATATCCAGTAAACCTTGGTTCAGTTTGACTGTTTTCACCATGAAATAAATTACCATTTCTTATGTCTGTTGAAGAACAGATATGTTGCATAATAGGTACTTGTAGACTACACTCCACTGCATAGTAAATGTAATTACAAGGTCATTGTCAAGTTATGGGACCTTTCTCAAATACATTTTGTGAATATTATTTGAGGCAGCTTGTGTAAATTTAGTGGCCCTTAAAAGCCTTTTGATATGTGTGACTGCTCAAATTTACAGAGCCATGATGCAGGGCTGCTTGACCATGCTTATTTTCTATTTTGTTTCTTTTAAATGGGAGTGGTGTGCAGCAAAGTAATGGAGGGGAGTGTCATGGTGTCAGCGGTGAGTTTTTTGTACATTTACATAATGACTGTCTTTGTGCCTTTTATCAGGATATGCATTCTGGCAGCCACTGACCGTACAGCTGCATCCCTGGCAACAAGGCCTTGGGAAAAAGAAATAGGGCACACTTCCTAGCACAAAGCTTAGCTCCGCATCCAGCCAGGCACTTTAATCTGTTGGATTAACGCAAGACACACATTCTAACAATGACCGTGCCATATCCTACTTCTACATGAAAGGTAGGGAGGAGATTCTCTACTGCATGCTACAGTCTACAGTGAATATATTATGTCAATGATTAATGCCAATACAAAATACAGATTGCAGACTTGGTAAATGTAAACCCTGCTTCATTTCTAGTCATTTTATCATTTATCAATGTTTGTATTACACAAGCACACAGGTCCTTTAAACTTAACACTTTTATTATTCCTTTTTATGAAACCTGTTTATTGATATATTTGAAACTCCCGATTTATAAATACCTTTTAAATACTTTAATTGTCTTTGCTATGGTCTATCCATACATGTTTTTAAGTTGTATCTTCAGTGTAGTAAATTTGGCGGTCCATTTTAGGTAATGTTAAAAGTAATTTTGATTATTTCTTGCCAAGTGTACCTTAATCTGGAGAATACCACATTTCCTGTTTGTTATATTTACATCATCCATAAGAAAAACGGATTATAAAAGATGTATAAATGCAAAATCACAGTGATATGTTTGAATTGATGGTGCCCCACATTATCCAAGAGCAAAACACTTGTGATTTGCATCAGTACACCTACACAACAGTAAAGCGTTCCTGGAAACTTAATTAAAATGTTGGCAACTATGTGTTTAATACCCCCCACTTCCCTTCTTTTTCCTCTCCATTTCGGGTAATTTTAGAGTTCTTGTAGATGTGTTTTAAATTAATAAAGCAGAAATCTATCAATTGTGGAATTCATATCCTGTGTTAAATGCAAGCCAAGCCTTCTGATAGCCAATCAACGCATTTGTAGTATTTCTCAAGACTTGAATTGTATATTCTGCTACGCAGTAGTCAAAGAGCGTAAGCAGTGGGTGGATGGCAGAACAGGAGCAGAAGGGAACTGTCTTTTGCTCTCACTTACAAACTACAAATTAAAAATATGCCAAAACTATAGGGAAGGCAATTGTCAAGCAGATCCAAAATACTAGAAATCATGGCAGGCAGAGATCAAGCAAAACCAGGGATAAGCCCAGAGCCGTAAATTAGAATTCTAGCGCCCTGGGCGAGAAAGAAAAATGCCGCCCCCCTAGCCCTTAATTTTAACCAAATTAACCTAAAATATTCCAAAATTGCGCCCCCCCCTTCAGCGTTGCGCCCTGGGCGGCCGCCCCTTTCACACAGCCCTAGTTACGGCCCTGGATAAGCCACCAAGATACCAGAATGCAGGAAAATAGAAAGCTCAGATCAGGAGTATCGGTAAGCCTAGAATTTTGCAGTCACTCTTGATGTTTCAAAATTTCACTCTGTGGCTCCATCTCTAAAGGGTCAGTCCTCACCCAACAAGCAGCTACAGAAACAAGCAAGCTCAAATCGGGAAAATCACGAAGAACAGCTTAACAAACTGGAACATCGAAGCAGTAGACTGTTCTGAATGGCAACCTTAAATAACTCATGCAAATGTGCGCCTTATTTTGTTGTGAAAATTCATTCTTTGACTGGTGTGCGTCTTTTCAGAAATATAATATACACGCCTTTTGCCTAGTCATTAGCTGTGTTTTATTGTCCGTCAATAGACTTTCACTTGGACATGTTGAATGCATGCAGCACTTGGGAAGTCAGGCACATATATTGAGGGCTCTCCCTTGCCTGGTATCAAAGCATTGTAATTTTTAAAATGTAACTCCATGACAGGTAACAAGTCATTTTTGCTAGTAATTCCAGTAGAACAGCATTGGGGGAATCTACACTTGCTTCGGTCCTGTTTAGTAATTAGACATGTAAATTCCTGGTCTATATCTATATCTATCTATATATATATATATATATATATATATATATATATATATATATATATATATATATATATATATATATATATATATTCTTTAAACTTTCTATGGTTGATTAATTTTCTACTTAATTTAGAGGCTGATAGTGATTAATGTTCTGCAGTTTTTAGTCCTCAGACATATGTCCGCTTGCCTAGCGTATTTTGCGTGAAATAGCGCCGTGCATGCCCAGAAATGGACATTGTGCCAATGAACGCAGTCGCGTGCAATTAATGTCTGCATGCAGCTGAGTATACGTCTTGAGAGGCCCAACGGGGCGGACTAACATAACCCATGTACGATAAGGGTGTTCAGGCGCAGATGCAGCCGGTTCAAGTGCTGTGTTTGCCGTACCTTTTGTATCCACTATAGGACAAGTTTAAATGTTGGCCGATAGTGATGACTGTTACGGCACAGTCTTTGAATTAAACATTAAGTAACTAGCACAGAATAAATGTATAAAACTATGGTATACTATAAAAACATATTGTATGTACAGTACACATTGAAAGCCTCTATATGTAAATAAAACTATTAAAAAAACATCTGTTATTTTGTGAGCAAATAAATGTTTTATGCCTTCTGTTGTGACCTTTTTATTGTACATACACCGTCTATTCTGTTCTACGTACTGCAAGTACTGTCTAGGCAGAACGTACTTCCACTCAGTTTCAAATAGAAACTTATCTTGAGATACGCTTGGATTTGAATACGTCCAGAACTACGCTCACGTACCTGCTAGTTGCGTTCATACATTAGTGCATAACTAACACTAAGTGGCAATTGATGGAATACTTCTTGCAGGCAGCTGACAGACAAGCGTCATGAGCTGCTGTTCCCACTGATATCAGGGGTTTGCAGGAAACATATGTTGTAGGTTGTCTTTCTTCTGAATAAAAGAGAATATCAAAGACTGGTAAAAACTGAAACTGCATTTGGATATAGACTAGGTCAGTGGTTCCCAAACTTTTTCAGTTCAAGGCACCCTTAGGTCTCCATAATTTTTTTTCATGGCACCCCTAATCCAAAATAATTACCAAGTAGTCCCCCGCCTTACTTACCACATCCCTGGCTGAGGCACCCCTGTGAGAATGCCGAGGCACCCCAGGAAGCCTAAGCGCACAGTTTGGGAACCACTGTACTAGGTATAGGATGATTGAAAAACGTTCCATGTTATGATGTGTGTAGTTCCTGCCGTTTGCCCGCGGAGGTTGGTTGTCATTTATCAAATATTGTGTAGTTTATAAAATGTCGTTTATATATTACCCGCACAAAGTGTAAATACAGTAAAAACCTGAACACTGAAGGCTAATTTTGTGCTGTAAACCAGAAATAGCATAGTTTTCCTTTTACCATCTTACAAAGGCTGAAAATGTTTTTTCCGTTTGCAATAAATACAGACAAAAGGATTAGTAATGATATGTTGGAAAACGTGGATGTGGATATGGAGAAAATGTTTTTAGGCTGGCACTACTGTGAAGTAAGCGTCTGATTACTCAGAATGATCTGTCCGGCACAGTTAACAATTGCATTTGTCTTAATACATTCATGGAATATTTTAGCAGGATGGACTTTTCCACAAAAAAAACACATTTACCTGCTGATTTAATTTTTCGTAGCACAAAGTATGTTTTGGGAAGCATTTTAAGCATTGGAGTTGCATAATTATGGATTTTTAGATCAGTGCATCACTGATGTATCAACGTATGTATAATTAGTTGGAACATTTTTCAGTGTGCACCTAGCCTTACATTTTACTTTTTTGTCATTGTGGGATTGAGAAATGTTGTGATGCTGACGGAGATACGGGACGCCTATGGTTCTGCTAGATGGATATAGGAGGTGTTTGCTAAACATTAACTTTAGTGTCCAATTAGTCTCTAATGCTGCATTATACAGCATTAAGCCAAAGTAATTTTTGTAAAATGACAATCCCTATTTAAAGAAACAAATCCTTTAAAGAGCTATTTATTTGAGCACAAGCATGAAAAATGCTGGGTTTTGGCACTTAAAATTATCAAAGCAACTGAGGTGGCTGAATTAACATAGTGTGATATGGGGAAGGGGTTACACTGGTATTAGAGGGTCAATGTATTAAACCTGCTATAAAGGAAACGTGGAGGTGTTGCCAATAGCAACCAATCTGATTATGGCTTTCATTCTGTATAATGCACTAGATACATAAAAGCTAGAATCTGATTGGCTGCTATGTGATCTGTTCCAATGACAAGCCAGTTTCTATACTGATGGCACTTTATACAAAAATCTATGTATCATAGATTCAATGGGGGAAACAATACAGGGTGACTCATCATTAGTGGATGTATAAGTGCATAAAAATTCCAGTACCTTAATAGAACTTTGATATTTTATAAAAAATTGCTGTACAGTACAAGCTGACAGCATGATACGTTCTATCAGTAAAAGGTAGTGCTCTGCTTCTGTTTTTTCACACTACAGATGGCTTCACATTTGGAATTTTTTCATTGGGTATTTCATGTAATGTGTTACATTACCACATAGAGTACAGTTTTGCAAGCACACAAAGTATCAGCATTTTGTAGGCAAGAAAACATAATCAATATCTGCTTATCTCATTTGTCCCCAGGTAAGTTCTGATAACCTGCACTGTAGCAGTGCCACATGAACATTTTGCAGCTCTATATCTAGAAATGTAGAGTAAAAATATAAATTGACACTTGCGCCAAAATGCTAATGCTTTACGCCCCCACCTGACAACACTCTTGACCTGCATTGATGATGATGATTTCCCCCTCCTTTAGAAAAATGCAGGGTTCTTCAGTCAAAGTACTGACACATTACACTCAATAGGGACTACGTTTCTCCTTTACATTTTTAATTGCTAATTTATATTTTTGGTTTAGTTGTCCTTTGAGTTAAACTGAAGCTGAAAGCACGGTTTATACCAGTGCAGGAAAGGAAAGTCCTAGGGAGATGTTTCATTTAAAGACTGAACGGAATGTACCAACCTGCATAGTCTCTGCAGCACTTGTTACATCCTGTTCGAAAGTAAAACATGAACAAACTGCTGAAATGTAGGAAGTCTTGATAGAAGGTGGAGCAGCAGTCAATACATTTTCATGATGAGGTAACTGGACCTTGCTGAAGTGTGCCTGGTATATGCTGTGTATGGACCTTTTTTAAAGTGAGACTTACGGGCCTACTTGGCATTTTCTCCTCCGATCTAGGGAAAACTAATATTTTTTTATAAAAAATAAATGTTTTCTACACTATTTAAGAATGTAAGCTAGCTGGCACAGTGCCGAAGACAATTGCCTGTCCCGGCTCGTTGCATCTCCTGCAGAGATGATTTCCAGCCGGCATTATCGCTGCTCTGAAAGTTTTCTCTGTCCTTGTTAAACTCAGGTTCAAGTCATCTTTAACCCTTGACAGAAGGTGACAGATATATTCTAATAGCCCTGTCCCTGCTGGCAGTACAATGTTGATATTGTATTATAGTGATTTTAAAACCGCTTTACACGGCATTAGAGACGGCTATCAGTCTACTGCACATATGCTGTATTACACCGCACATGGTTCAACACAAACTGGTCCACTTCCATCATCTGCATGATGGGGTGTTCTCTGTTCCTTCCTTAATCCTGTCCGGTGGAAGTGCTCCATTTTCAGCTGCCCATTCCACTTGCGTGGGCAGGTTTAGGTTTATACTGGTGAATAAGTAGCCTCCTTAATGTTCCCTCTTCAATTTTGTGATTTCTCACCAATTAAACCTTTCAAGTGTGCTTGGTATACCGTGGTGGTGTATAACAACAAGAAATGTGAAAAATACAAGGCAAAGTGGGATTATAATATATAGTGATATTAACAAAAATCTACATTCATTTCTAATGGCGGCGTATTTTGTTTTTGTTTTTTAACTAATGGGATTTATGACCTAGTCTACAAGTAACCCTGGACTCAGAATTGTTCTGTAATAATTGAACAACTCTCCATTGGATGTAGCATAGGGGCATATTGATTGTCAATTTTTATATTTCGACCATATATTTTATTTACTTAATACTGAATAATATTGAAAAAATAGGTCTTTAGTGAATAGTTACTAGATATGATTGGACAGTAAGCAAGTTTGCCCTGTCTTCTATATGTTGCATGCTAGTGGAAGAACCACTCGGAGATATGAAATTGCCCGGACAGTTCATGTCTTGTGGGTTTTGATCGTTTACTGGCCCAGACATTTGTATAAATGCACTTGTGTAATTAGAGAAGAGTTGAAAATCATCTGATCTAGTCTATGGTGCAATCAGTATTCCACTCATTGGAAAGGTCAAGATCTGTTGTGGAAAATGTAGTTATAAACATGTAAATTACCATTTATCAGCAAGAATCCAATGTTGCTGCAATAAACACGTCTGGTTGAACTTTGGTCTGGCTTTCCATGATTATCTGCCACAATTTATACATAGATCTGTTCTAGCAAAATTACATTTCCCTTGTGCATGGATTTTTACAATAGGCAAGTGTATAGATTTCATTTTTGTGTCTATGTGAATTCTGTTTATGTATTTGCTGAACCATATTGAAGTATTTTGTTACTGGTCTGATTTCTCATTTGTAAGATTTTATGTTTTCTGGCATGTTAAACATGGACAGCAGGAGCATTGATAGGACAGAAATTATCTATACTGGGTTTGGAATCATGCAACAGGTGACTGAAGAACTCTTGGGAATATACAAGGTTCAATTAATATCATCCTCCCCTCCAAAGCCACAAGGTCCCTCCTCCAGAAATGCATTTAAAGCTATGTTCATTTTTAGTATTGTCCAGGAAGGGTTCCTGGAGTATGGAGGGAGCAGGTTTGCACCCGGGCCTAATATCTGCTAAACTGAAACCCCCTCGGTTGTATTAGGTTGGGGGAGGGAGGATTTTATAGAATACCTATATTTGGACAAGGGTTCTTCTTTTAGGGCATATGAAGTAAACTGCTATATATAAAAAAAATATTGTATTAAGCGACTTGACGCACTGTACTCGGAGCCCTTGGTGCATTGACCTGGAAATGCACATGATGAACATATATTAGTATTGACTACCCCTCTCTTTTGCCCCTCATATTCAATCACTTACCTAATCCTGTCGCTTCCAACTATGAAACATCGCCGACATCCGACCCTTTCTCTCTCAGGATGCCACCAATTCTAATATCCATGCACTCATCTCCCGTCTTCATTACTGTAACCTTCTCCTTACCGGCCTCCCCTGCTCCCACCTCGCCCCCCTTCATTCTATATTTAACGCGGCTGCAAGACTTAGCTTCCTTTCACGCCGCTTCGTTTTTGCCTCCCCTCTCTGCCTTGTTTTACACTGGCTCCACTTCCCCTACACTATCTTTTTCAAACTCCTCACCCTCACCTACAAGGCTGTCTCCCACTCAACTGCGCCCTATATCTCTAACCACCTCTCAATTCACATTCCCTACGCTCACCCGTAGGGAACGTAGGCAGTGTGAATGACCGTTGCCTCTCCTCCACTCTGATCACCTCATCCCACTCCAAAATCCAAGATTTCTCCCGTGCTGCTCCCCTTCACTGGAGTGACCTCCCTTGCTCCATTCGTCTGTCCCTTAACTTGTGATCCTTCAAACGGGCATTTAAAACTCATCTGGTCCTTAAAGCCTACCAGCCATCCACCTATACCTTTCTCGATCTCCTCTCTCCTCCTCTTTTTTTCACTCCTCCCACGCTATGTCCCCTTAACGGACTCCCTCCTGTGCCTGCTGTCTGTTTACCCTCCCTTAGGATGTAAGCTCTTATGACCAGGGCCCTCTTCCCTCCTGTCTCGATATCTATTCTTCTGCTCCAACTTCACTACAATAGCCAGATCTGGAGTTTCTGAAGTCTTGGTATTATTCGTTTATTGTTCTGTACTGCTTCACCCTGTATAGTTCCTGTTTTGTATTGTGTACAGCGCCTTGCAAAAATCTTGTTGCGCCTAATAAATAAAGGAGAATAATAATAATTGGCATCAAATAACTATTTATATGTCCTAAATATGAGCTGAACAGAGACTCCACTAACTGTATCTTTAGAGACTGATATTTCATGCAGGTATTACATGGGCAAATACCACTATATCTGCCTAGAATAATTACCTGTAAAATTGCCTCTAAGTGGAATATTAATTACAAAGGGTGGAACAATTATTTTACCAGCAGACTGAAATATCTTCTGTTCCACATTATTCCATGCTATTTAGACAATTTATTATAGGAAATTAAAAGACATTGCTTTGCTCAGCTATTTTTTCTCCTCGGTGGCTTGAGGCTTTAGGCAGATATGAGTAATCCTGCGCTTTATATTTTTAAGCTAGATGGATTCAGCTTTTCATTTAGAGTTGTGTATGTATGTGGCTTTGTATTTACTTATGACGGGATTGTTCGGTTATAGGTTGGCTGCTTCTGATATTGATGATTTTGTGAAATCAAAGACTCTTGTAGCAGCAAGGGTCATGAAGTTTTATATAGTTATTGTAATAAACACATTGGAAGCATGGTAATCAAATTTGGATTTGCACAGATATGAATATCATGTAATTGCGGAAAAATAGTTCTATCTGCTCTAATCCTTGGATTATGGTGCATACGTCAGGGTCTAAAACAGTCCTGCCTTGCAATATGCCAGTGCCTGGAAAGCTGACTAATGTTTTGCTGGATGTTCTGTATATTTTGTGGATCAGAGTGGGAGCGTGTGAACAATACTTGGCTGTAGTTACTTCAGATTTGTTTGTGTGACTCACCTGAACACATACATTTACAGACAGCTACAAGCCTAATGGGCTTCACTTCCAGTCTTTCTCTTTCTTTGGAGAATTTGCATATTCCTTTATTAGGTAATAGCGTAATGAACCCCAAATTTCTAAACAATAAGGCACTGACTGACAAGGACAGGGATTGGTTCATGGTACAGGAGGATGTCCTTTGTATTTGGTCATTTGCATTCTAACAGGCAGGACCTTTATTCAGAGCATCCATCTATAACCGTTGGTGAGGGACCAGCAACAGGTGAGACTCAGAATTAAATATGAACACACTTTAACAGGGCACCGTCTATGCCAGAAACTACATACTGACCACTAATAACTTTTACGTATTCCGTTTCAGTTAATAATAGACAACTTATTACATTTTTTGCTATACTTTTATATGCCTTTTGAATACTTAGTCACAGCATTCCTAATTCCATGTTACTAAGAGTATTATAGTTTCAGAGCTTTCAGGTTGCTTACTGAATTGTGTTGAACATCATCCTGAATCTTCATATGGAGCAGTGATATAAAGTATTACACGTTGTTCGGTTTGTGAGGCTTTTCTCTGCTTTCTTATATGCCGTTATTTAAGTAGAATGTACCATTTTGCGTGTACAGGCATATATCACAGCGGTATTATTTTAAGCTTAAAAAAGTGGGTACTTTTCATTGCTTGATGATCCAGTTAATCAGATTTGGAACATTTTTATTTTATTTTTATTATAATTTTTGCTTTTCTTACTCTTGTGTGTTTCATTACGTTGTCATCCTAAGATAGGAGCTATTACAGAACTGCAATCTTTTTAAAAGGAAAATATTTCAGTTCTAAAATCATGTTTGTTTAATCCTGATTCAGTTGCAACGATTTGATTCTGCAGCAGCAGTGTTGTAGTGTGAAAGTTGTGCTGATCATGAGACTTTCACTAATGTTCATAGTGGGCTTCCTAGCGGCACACTTTGTCCTCTTTTCCCCTGACTTAATTTAGTCTATGGTGGCAACATCCCCGGCCTGCTGGTATTTGAAACCTGGGACGTTAAATAGATTTGGAGTTTATTTATTTGAGTACATCAACATGTCATATGCTGCTTCCTTTACAGAAGAAACAGACCAAGGAAAAAGTTTCAAATACATAGTAATATAGTAGACAGGAACTTCACAGACCGCACACATTAGCTGTGATGTATTTTACAGTCTGTATTTGTAATAAGCATCAATTGTAACTGATGTGGGGAATGGATTTATGTAAATGTATATCAGAACTTGTCCATCTGGTATTTAGTTTAAGGCTGAACTGAATGCAGGGTGAGTTTTGTGCCACTTTGTTCCCTCTTTTAACTTTAATCCCTTCACCTCCAATGTTCACTCTCTTGTTTCTTTCTAATGTTTCTATTGTGCAGAACACTGATCTGCTTCAATCTAACTGCTGTTGACAATATTTCCAGCTGTTTGGTCTCTAGTTGTATTGGTTTTTACACGTCATCCTACCCCAGTGTTGTGTGAACTGATGATTTTCTTGGGTTGCGATGTATCTCTAATCTCTGACGCAGAACTGACTAAATACACATATAAAGATCTATTCCGTTTTTATGCAGGATGGGTCCCGGTGTCTTAGTGACCTAGTGTGCATGTGACCGTTATGTATTATGTGCAACTAGCACCCATACCCTGTACTAATGAGAAGCGTTTAGCATGGGGGGGACCATACAGCATTAAGGGAGAATCAGAACTCTGTCTTGGATGTCATGAGGCTTCTAAATAGTGTTAAATCTTTTTCTTTCTTTCTTTCTTTCTTTTTTTTTTTGTACATTAACAAAACTATTGGCTACACTGCAATAAACACCAAAATGAGCACATTTAACCTTGATAATCCAACACATTTTTATCAAAATCGTCGTATAGATTTGTATACATATCCACTGTTTCTACTACATAAAACAATGGTTATTCTCTCAGCACAGCTTCTATGCCGCACTTGTGTTGTGGCTTCTAGAACCATAAAATCAGATCTTGGTCGGTGGATGGAGTCTTCCACTTCCATTTACATTCTGTATTCAGTGCTGTTCTGTCAGAGATTAATAGTTAAACAATTCGGCCCTTTCCGATTCATACAACATTTTATGTTCTGAAGGAAAAATTATTCGGTAAATCAGCTGTAATTCATGTGAAGCAGATGCTTGTTCTATTTAATATATCATTGACTTAACACCACATTTTAGTCTCTGGCTTGGCTTTATAATTCTAATGCCACTATTCTAGCTAATGTCATATTTTTTCAGTCACTGGATCATGCCACTAGATACTCTAAAACAGCGATGGACAACCTGTTTTAGTTCAAGTCTGCGTATATGGACCTCCCGAAAATTATAAGAGTGCACATTAACTAATACTTAGCTCTTTGTCTGTTTTACCCAGTATTATTTATTACTGTTTGTCCCCAATTGTAAAGCGCTACGGAATTTGCTGGCGCTGCATAAATAAATGATGATGATGATGATGAAGATATATACCGTATATACTCGAGTATAAGTCGACCCGAATATAAGCTGAGGCACCTAATTTTACCACAAAAAACTGGGAAAATTTATTGACTCGAGTATAAGCCTAGGGTGGAAAATGCAGGGAGAGGAAGTGAGGAGAGAAAAAGCAGGGAGAGAGAAGAGGTGGGGGAGAGAAAACACAGACGATATTAAGAGGAATTGAAAACTAGCAGAGTCAATCTTCATAACAGTTACATTTATTAAAATCTGTTAAGTGTTTCGCCATGCTTTTTCAAGGCCTTTTTCAAGACTAAATAGATACTTATAGCATAACAGCTACAGATAATATACCTACCGGTATATTAGGATGTGCAGCTCCTTCAATTCCAAGACAGTCTGTCACGAATAGGAGGTAGTGGATTATTTAACCCCCGCATATTGTATTGCATGCATTAGAGGCAGTAGGTTTAGAAGCACAGCAGTTATTAATCTGGGAATCTCTATTCCTCCTCGTGCAGATAGATACCTTGGATTATCAGTTGAGATATTTAACTATTAGATTTACAAGAGGACAATCCCCCTGGAAATAACCTTTTAAACAAATGAAATTAGCGGTGTTTAGCCTTTTACTTACCTCCGCAGTGAAACGTATGTGTGTTCCACTGACAGGAAGTTCGGCATTTGGAACGCAAGTTTGCGTTCCAAATGCCGAACTTCCTGTCAGTGGAACGCACATGCGTTCCACTGTGGAACTTAAAAACTGAAGGACGGGAGAACAGAAGTTCACTCGTGTATAAGCCGAGGAGGGCTTTTTCAGCACAAAAAATGTGCTGAAAAACTCGGCTTATACACGAGTATATACGGTAATGCATATAAATAGTTCATATTATTTAACAACAGATGTAGGCATCTACTACCAGGCTTTAATTGGTCTCTGTCATGGTTTGTTTGCTGTGGGTTAAAGCTGAAATAACACCTAGGGAAAATATTTTTACTAGGTTCCCCCTCACCCTAACCGGAGCTCCACAGGACTGCTGCTTGCAACCACTGTACTCTGGGTCCAATTTAATTCACCAACCTTAAATGGTGAAGGAGTGAGAGGGCCGGTCACATGTTTCAGTTAACCCCCACACTGCCAGTTTGTCAGATTTTAAAAGAAAGAGAGGTACCCCAGGAAAAATGGCTACACTGGGGAGCAGCCACCAGAGCTCCGGCTAAAGGGAGGGGCATATCTGGTAAAATCTTTTACTATGTGGTAGTGCAGGTTTAAAGTACTTGTGTACTATTTAAACTTTATTAGTGTATAAACCTCTATAGTTTTACATTTGAACTGATATTGAATTAATTTTTGGCCACATACAAGGCAAAACATGTTTTATTCACATTTTATCATTAGAAGAAGTATGTAGGAAAAAAAAACCACACCTCAGCATTTTGCAAGTGAATACATTCCTTATTTAGTCCTGGAGGCAACAAAATCTAGATATCATCTGACATAAGAACAAGTAGATTAATTTCCTGTCTACCCTCTGACCTAGTTATGTTATATTCTGTCATTGGAGTTATTACTGCATCTTGGTATGCTGTCGTTCTGTTTCAGTTTGCGTACAGATATATTATTGAAGTATGAGAACACAAAACAAGATTGTTTGTAGATCTGCGATTGTTTGAGAAGTGATCTGTGCAAGAAACTGTCAGTCATACAGGTGCATGTTCTTGAAAAGATCACTTCCCCTTCCTCTGTACTAGTATATTTGCATAATAAGTTGAATTCACTTTGTATGAGGGGAAGTCGGTTTTGTGTTTATTTTGGCGTTATTTCAGTGTATGAATTGATTAATTTCAAGATATATAAATATCTGTAACATCACAGGGTAATCTGCTCGTCCCTTAAATGCCAAAGACATTAGATCACTTGCTTATTTTGCAGGATTCATCTGCTTGAAATAAAATAGTAGAAACTGCTACTAGGGCCTAGTGATATAAATTCCATATCAGGCCACTGGTCCTGTTCAATTGATGGGTGAAAAAAGGACACCATGTCCTGGGTCATGTGACACTCTGTAATAGGCGGCTGGCGATAGCTGAGCCAGGTGTGTTGTGTGTTCTGGTCAAATTGTAAATATTGGCTGTTTTTGTTTTAGCTTTCTTTTAAAGGGGATTGTGTCTTTTTATGCAATTACATATACTCCTTGGGCCTGATTCATTAAGGATCTTAACTTGAGAAACTTCTTATTTCAGTCTCCTGGACAAAACCATGTTACAATGCAAGGGGTGCAAATTAGTATTCTGTTTTGCACACAAGTTAAACACTGACTGTTTTTTCATGTAGCACACAAATACTTGATAGCTTATTTGTACACTGAAATGTAAAGTTGATATTTGTGTGCTACATGAGAAAACAGTCAGTATTTAACTTATGTGCAAAACAGAATACTAATTTGCACCCCTTGCATTGTAACATGGTTTTGTCCAGGAGACTGAAATAAGAAGTTTCTCAAGTTAAGATCCTTAATGAATCAGGCCCCTTATTCCTAGATACTACATGCTGTAAAGCATAAATGTAGTAATGAACTTTGTTTATATTAATCAAAGGAAATTTTTTAAATACAATAACATGACATTATGTTGCCTAGATTGCATCATATTTTAAGCCCAAGCTGTCTACGGCTGTCTACCTGATGAAAATGCCTTCAGTTTTTGTTAATACAAAGTATTCACCTCTCCTACTGGGGAAAATGTTTCTACATTAGGTGTACTGTGAACACTTCAGCCACAACTAGACTGAGCCATTCTAAAAAATAAAAACATTTCCTATATATTCCTACTGCATATTTCACCTTCTCGAGTATCACACTTGCTCAGGATGTTTTTTTTGCAGACAGACTTTGCCAGGCGCCTACTCACCTGGCACAGATACTTTAGTTTGAAAACACTTCACAAATCTTAACCAGCAATGCCTCCATTCTCGTCTTGCACTTTCTCTCGTGACGAGTTTCAGCTTTAGCAGTCCATGCGGAGCTTTGTCCGTATTGTGGGTGTGTTTTACCGTATAACATAATGCGCTCAATAAGAAACATAGATTAGTGATGGGCTCTATTGAAATGGTTCCAGTCACCGCATTTAGCTTTGCTGTGAAAGTGTAATAGCTGTGATCATTTAGATGTCCTCTTTTAATAAATGCTTTGTTGTTCTGTTATGTCTTATGTCTCGAAGTCTGCCATATATTTGAAAGGGACTGTTCCAGGAAATAAGTAAATAATTTATTTTGTTTAAGGTGCAAGTTACAAATCTAACTCTCTTACTGATTTTGATACTCATTACCAAGTATATAATATATATTATATATGATATAATAATATTATTATAAAACATATACAAAGTAATTGGTACTCCCCCACCTACCTTTAATTATGGGGGTACCTCACCCAACACGCCCTTGTCTGTACTGGTGGGGTTCAAGCTTCTATAGGCTCCAGGGTGAACCCACAATTGTTAGCTCCGTCTCCTGATTGTATTTAAGGTCCAAGAGCAATACCATTGGCGCCTGGATCTTGAATATCTACGGTCTGAACTGCTGCAATCCACAATCATGAAGGTGTGCAGAAAGAGGGACCCCCATCATTCATTTAAGGGGGAGCAGGATGTAACTTGAGCAACATTATCACTATAAAGGTGGAATTAGCTGTTTAGGCTATTGTCTAATGCAGTGTTGGCTAACCTGTGACACGCCAGGTGTTGTGAAACTACAAGTCCTAGCAATAAGCTGCTATATATTGGCAAAGCATGCTGGGACTTGTAGTTTCACAACACCTGGCGTGTCACAGATTAGCCAACACTGGTCTAATGGAATACATACAAAATATTTAATAATTTAACTAGTAAATATGCAATGCAAGTTCCCTGTACTGCTGCAAGTGCCATGAGCTACTTTGTTGAGTGCTGACTTGTCCCTCAACTATTTGTATTGGCTGCCTTCTGGAATGTGAAGGGTTATTATTATTATTTGCACATTAAATAATGGCAAGTGAGAAAGAGAATTAAAGATGAATTCTCCTTGGGAATAATCAATTGATTTCAACCTTGGTTTTTTTTGTATTATAAGAACTCATCTGTCTGTTACTAAGTGGAAAAACTTGGCTCAAAAAGTGAGGTTAGATAAGGTTGTTGCAGCTCTGCTCTATCCGCTCTGTGCCACATGCCTAAAAAGACAAAATCAGGCTCCTATGTCGGCTGGATCACAGTGAGAGTTTTTTTTTGTTCCTGAAATCAGCACATTGACATTTGAATGTGCAATTTGTAAACCTTTGCTTGGGTGCATATGTATAACTTTTATATAGGACATTCATAAATATTTAGGACTTAATAGAAGATCATTAGTATCATTTTCAGACTTTACAAAGTGCACACCTGGATCCAAAATAAGGAAAGGAAATTGCTCTGAATCTAACTTACCACCTAGGTTAGAAATGATTGAACTATTTCATTGAGTTCTGCAATTTTTAAATACATACAATAGTTTTTGTCTTCGCCAGAATTATTGACAACTGTATTAATTTATTTTTTTTTGTCTTTTTTTTTCAGATCTTCAATTGCATGGTCTGTACTGCGCTCTCCTCGATGCAGGCGCTACTCTCTGAGGATACACCTTCATTGAGCACCTGACATATCATTGGACATTTTACACCACATTTATTGGATTGAGAAAACTGTCCGCAGGGATTGTGTAGAGTGGGACGGTCACCATTTTGACTGCACTATAGCCTTTGGACTGTTAGCAATGAGTGAATTCTGGTTGTGTTTCAACTGCTGCATCGCAGAACAGCCGCAGCCTGTAAGTAACTTTTTAATGTTGTTTTTGTAGCATCTGCAATAGACGTGTTGCCCAACTCCAATTTCCTGATGAAGCAAATTGTGTTTTTGATTGGAATAGTTTTACCTTTTTATTTTCCAGTATGTTTCGTAAGCAAAGCGGTGGATGCTGCCTGTCAATAGTGAAAGTTATATTGAGAACACACAGCTGTTAGAGGAAGGAACAGAGCCAATCGCTGTTGCCTAATCCTGCATGTGCAGTGTGACAGCTCTCTGGCAAAGCATGGCTAGTTATGTTCTCCTATCAATCTTGCAAAAACAGTGTCATTTGGTAATAGAAACTCTTATGTAAAAGTATATCCTCTTATCTTTGGCAGCTGTGGTGATGTGTGGTCTCTTCTAGGAAAACCTCTGTCGGAGGAAGCACCTCTGCACAAGGTCAGCGGCACGTTGAGTTTTCTCACGTTACATTTTCTGGCCCATTTTCTGTTTTGCAAAGTACAAAAGAACATCCTATGTGCATGTTTTGTATCTTGTCTCCAGGACATGTTTGACCCATGGCATAATAAGGCTAACAGGCTCGCCTCTGGTGAAGATGTTTGCAATAGTCATACAGCTGGTGGAAATTTACAACAAATACCAGCTTTTATACAGTATTATATCACTGCTGCTACAACCCATGGTCTATGTGAGTTGCTTTTCACCTTGGATATGACTGTCTGACTATTCACAATATCCATCATTTTGAATATAGCAGCTTAAAGGGAAATAACTGAAAATGCTCCCCATTACTTTTTTTGTTCTCAATTTTTTGTTTATCCGATCTCGTAATTGACTTAAAGTTTTGTACGGGGATCTTTGCAGTTTGTGATACAGGAGAATAAATAGAGATCTGCACTAGTTGTTACCTTACAGCAATAGGAAGTTTGGGAAAGATCCTCAACATAGTTGTTAATTGAATACCCTACCTGATTCTTTTTGCTTTTCACTATTGAAAAACAATGCTTGCTTGTTAAAGCGTAGACAAAACCTTGTATGTTGTCCATGCATTAACAGAGTTCTAACACTTTCATTATCATGTCTCAAAGCTGCCCTGCAGCATGGTGTTCTATGTACTTAAATGAGCTTTTAATTACAATTCCATTGTATTTTTACCAAACATTACTGCTCCTGAGCGCTATGTCAGCAATAAAATTTACATTTCTAAAAACGTGTGTGATTACAGGCCCCATCACCTTAAACTGATTTGACACTTCTACTTTATTATATTTTACACATTCTTACATTATTTTTAAAGGTATATAGGATGGCTTATGGGAAGTACATAGTACACTATGCTGCAGGGAAGCTTTGAGACGTGTCGATGAACGCACTTCTATCACTCTTATTACAGTGAGGACAAAGTATAGGGTTTTGTATACACTTTTAACCAGCTTTGTTTTTCACCTCTTGTGTGTACGAGCCCTTAGACTAGCAATGTAATGAAAAAGGAAAAGGATGTTATGTTTAGGCGTTGGCTCTGAAATGAAAAGTAGCAGAAATGGAAAATTATAAAGCGCTTCATACACAACAGGCTTCTTTCAGTAAGTTCCTTTAAAGTATCAGAGATCTGCAATAGCAAATGCCAACCGATATAGTGAAAAAGCCAAAAGCTGTCAGTTTCTAGTATAGAAACATCTACAAGTGTGCAGACTGTTCTGGTTTCAGCAGCTGCTGACAGCTCCATCCTATCTTGACCTTTGCACCTCCACACTTTTACTGCCTCCTTGAGAGCACCTTAGCATGACACAGATAAGATGTCTGGACTTTTGGCACCAGTTTCCTGTGGAGTTACCCTCAATGGAAAGTCCCACTTCCCTTACATTTTGATTGTGCCTGTACTGTGAGCCCAAGAGGAATTAAAACCTATCCAATGGGAATGTTCTCTTAGAGTGGTACCTGGTTCTATCTTTTGTGAATTGACCACACTGTCTAGAACTCTTCTAGAGACTAGTGCGCGGAACGATGAACCTCTTGTCCTGTTTATGCCGAGCATGTCTTGGAGGAAGCCTCTGTCTCTCTGAAGGCATCTGTTCTTCTTGTGGAGCTTGCACTGAACCTCTGCTATGACCAAGTTATAAATCTTTCTTTCTCTGCCTATGTGTCCTGGCTTAAGCATATAGCACTGCCCATGGTTGGGTGATGTGCAACACGAGTCAATTGTAAGTAAAATAAAATAGCCCCAAGAGTATAGACTGGGACAAAAACTGCTCTGTGGGAGACCAAGTAACTGCAGTGATATAGTGTGTATATAGATAAATAATACTTTAGTTATCAATAGAAGCACCCATTATGGTGTTTTTACATGTTTTGTTACGCTAGTGCCCAGCAAATATTTTTCTCTTGTATATTGAAATATTTGGAGAGAGACTCTTTAGTAGACAGGACTAAACATTTGACTTACCCTGGGGAGATTGATGTACAGTACTGTGTATGAATTGCTTTGGAGACTGATTGCAACAGCTAACTTTGAGACACAAAAATGTATAAAATACTACTTGCCGATCAATGGTGTTTCCCTTGTTTAATTTAATTTGATTACTGTATGAAAATACATACAATGAATTTTGCGTAACACTCACTAAATGTATTTGCTATATTCACTATAAGATATCTACTGCATTTTGAACATGTCCAACCGTACATAACCATACAGTGAACCATAATACACCATGGGTACAAGAAGAAAATTAAATAAAGTACCTCTATAAACATTAACCAGAACTTCAACATAAAAATGTGTAAAAAGAAAATACTTTAAAAGCTAGTTCATTAACAAGCCACGGAGGGGGCTGGTTGGATAACTGTAATAAGTGGTCTTGATTAGTGATCATTTCTTATGATCCATTAAACATATCATAGGTTTTAGCTGAGTAATACACCAGGATATGTCTTTATTTACACCAGGATATGTATTTATTTCTGAGCGCAGTGGTATGGAGTCACTGTAACAATGTACTATGATCTAAGCTCATTATTATGGAAGTTTCCAGTCCTGGTGGGCCTCATCATATTGTATTTCATACAGCACATTACATTTACATATGTTTATTTATTCATTTAGGAAAGTTATGCATTTCATTGTCAGGAACAAAAAAATTGCTTGTTATTTTGTCCTTAGTATTTTTGTTATAGATTTTACAGCGTTTTAAATAATTAACAAAAAACCTGGTGTTTGATAGCAGATAAGAACCATTTGACCAATTTTTAGTCTGTCCATCATTTAATCTTGATAATACTAGACCCTATTTGAGCCCTAGTTTTTAGGGTGTTTTTATTTTTCAAATTTAGGATAGCCTTCCGTCTATGACACCCATGTTTAAATTCCCTGTTGTATTTTCCTCTAGAAACTTTCACAAATCCATTAACTTTACAGAGATGTGCTGTCCTCTAGTTTTAGTGCATGTTCTCTTGTTTTAATACTTGTCTTCCTCTGAAGCTTGCTTCCGTCCTGTACCTTGTTTAAAACCCTTGATATAGTCGAGAGCTTCTATATCTCCACTCTCGCTTCTCTGCTCCAAGCTATACATGTTTAGATCCTTTAATCTTTCCATGCACTATTTTAGTTGATCTTTTATGCACATTCTCTAATTTTATATATGTCCTTCTGGATATAATGGCTCCAGAACTGAGAACAATATTCTAGGTGTGGCCTCACCAATGACCTGTATTGTGGCATCACCACCTCTCATTCTGCTTCTGATTCCTCTCCCTGTGCAACCCAGCATCCGATTGGCCTCCACATTGCTTTGTTACATTGCTGGTCTACCTTTTTATGTTTTCTGCAATAGTGATTCCTAAATTCCCTTTCTCCTCCTTTATAAGTCTTTGTAATAAGTCAGAAATATGATGACAATACTCGCGCCGGTAAGATGTTTTACGTTCTTGTAATCAAGGATAGTCGTAACCGTTCCACTTACCATTTCTTCCTGGGTCAAGTAGGCCATGTAACAACCACCCATATCCACCTCAGAGTAATGAGAATGTATAGTAAATAAAAGCCATCGCTTGGCCTTCGCATACAGACCATTCGACCACTCAATATGCCTGCTAAGCCACCAAATCCTATCTCCAAGTGAGCAGGAGGAAATGTAGGCAGACTCCAGATCTTTGCTGATGTGTTCCAGCTCTATTTCTTTGTGCCTATTGAAACTTTTGGTTGCGGATACTTTTTTAATGAGTGTGCCCTGTTTGAAGGCTATGAAGGCATCCCATAAAAGTGCCGGATTACTTGCATGACTGTTGTTGCCGAAATAATTTTTCCACATAGATATACAGACAGAACCAGCAGTCATCAGATCTAGTCCAGCTAGATTCAACTTCCAAAAGCCCACATCCCTTATATGCAGCTATGTCAACCCAAACCAATAACTGAGAGTGATCAGAGATTCCCCTTGCAAGAGAGTCAATAGTAGAAAAAAGGGACACCAGTCAGGGAGACTTTAGGTTTCAATTTGTTCTGGAAAGGGAACTATAGGAAGTGGAATGGAATAAAAATTGCTGTGCATCTGGGTGATGAAGCCTCCAAACATGGCAAGACCCATTTCTTCAATGAGTCTGGAGAAGTTAGAGGGTCAAGAATATAATTGAATATTAGTTTCCCTTCACCTGTCAAGACTTGGGACTAAAACATTGTTTAAGTCTCCCATGCAGATGGCTGGGGTGTCAGGGGGGAGAGGGCAGCCTTTTCGAGTACCTCTAAATTATAGGGTTGTCAAATGTAAACAGCAAGTATTAGAATTGGGAAGGACTCGAGTATCGCTCATAAAAATATATATCTTTCATAAGGGTCAAGTTGTAAATGTTTTAGTGTGAAGTGTAATTGTTTTCTAATGAGCAGAGAGACTCCCCTGGAATGTGGGGAGTCTACTGAGTAATAGGCTCATCATCCAAGGCTGTTTGAGAGTGAATACCTTACCTCCATGTAAGTGGGTTTCAACTGGGCAAACAATATCAAGAGAGTATTTCTTGAGTTGAGAAAGTACTTAGAGGTGCTTAACCTTATAATTTAGGCCACAGATAAACCTACGGATCCTCTCCACAATAGGAATAGTTACTGCCAATTCGAGTTTAGGTAAAACTGGAAATAACTGGAGAATACAGGGGATGAAAGCTTCTGACTGGAAACAGGACCCCTGGAGCCTGCATCGCACACTATTAAAAGAAAATTCTTAACACTGGTAACACGTATAAATATGCAACATGGATAGTAAAAAGAAACATGCATCTAATGAATCGTGAAAATTGACAGATCTATTCATACTGTTTTGCATATATTTAAATAAGAGCAGTGGAGAGCGTTGCTCCTAATCTCAATTTTACGATCAGAAACTTTGACTGCAAGTTACCTGATCGCTGTAAAGAGGTCTGTACACGCTATTTTAGTCCTACGTCACTACAGAGGTATCGGGCATCTTTAGGACATGGTTTTTCTCAAAAATATGAGCAAAATGATTTATTTTATAATATATCAAAATGTATTTTTGGTAGAGTTCCACTTCAGTCTGCTTTTATTAGCCAAATCTGTCATTGGGTTGCAACAGTGAAAGACTTACACTCCTATGTAGAAAACATTTTTTTTTTTTTTTTATCAAGTAATTATCATTGAACTTTAAACAAACAGCGAACATAGAATTCATGTTAAATCTTAACTTGCATACATGAAATATTACAATAATAGGCGAGCAGGAGCAGACATTCCAGGAACCCAGCAGAATATACAAAGGAAAGAGTTAATGTCTAGAAGGAGACTGACTGACTGGAATCAGGGTCATCAGTGTTAAATCTTTTACATTAAGAATACCAATGAGACCATATTTCGTGATATTTGTAATATATTTCTCCTAGTATACATATATCGTTCATGGTTTTTGTGTCATTTACAGATACCCTCCAATTAAGAAAATCAGGACCTTCTACTGCAAGCTATGTATGGGCTATAATACATTTTTCGAGAGTAGTAAGAATGACAATCTATTGGTAGAGAGATGAATTCAAAGTGGCTTTTAGAGAGGAACCAATTAGACATATCTTATGGTTTAGAGGAGGGATACCAGTCACCGTATTACTGATACAAGTTCATAAATCTGTCCAGAAGGCATGCACCCTTCCACATTCCCATACTAGGTGCCAAAAAATACAGCCTGTCCAACCACATTTTCCCTTCACCTGTCAAAACTTGGAGCTAAAACATTGTTAGTCTCCCATGGAGATGGCTGGGGTGTCAGGGGAGAGGGCAGCCTTTTTAAGTACTTCTGAATTATAAGGTTGTCAAAAGTAAACCGTACGTATTCTAATTGGGAAGGACTTGAGTATCGCTCGTAAAGATATAAATTTCCCATAAGGGTCAAGTTGTAAATGTTCTAATGTGAAGCGTAATTGTTTTCTGGAATTTGGGGAGTGTAGTGAGTAATAGGCTCATCATTCAAAGCTGTTTTGAGAGTGAATACCATACCACCGTGTAAGTGGGCTTCAACTGGGCAAATAATATAAGAGTATTTCTTGATGTGAGCAGGTACTAAGGAGTGCTTAACCTGATCATCTAGGCCCCTAACATTCCAGATGAACAAGCAGATTCTCTAAGTGTGCAAAAATAGAGTGATGGTCTTCACACAAAGCTAATAAGTCAGTAATAAGTCAATGCCGTTTTAATGGC
This sequence comes from Mixophyes fleayi, assembly GCF_038048845.1. NCBI lineage: Eukaryota > Metazoa > Chordata > Amphibia > Anura > Limnodynastidae > Mixophyes > Mixophyes fleayi. The sequence continues at coordinate 305,859,021 of NC_134402.1, read as the reverse complement.
ATAGGTACATAAAATGGCAAGAGCTGATGTAAAGAGACTGGACAGATAAATGTTCACGACATTCTTGATCAAATTATCTTTGTTACTTTATTCTGTTCTACTTTATTCTTTTATCCCTTGGCCTTTCTGTGTATCTCATTCATTTCAGCAACGGTTTACTAGCATAAGACCCTCTGTCTCTCTCTATAGCCATGGGTGTCTCTCTGCCTCTGTGAGACCTCTGTCTCTCTCCCTCGATGCGTTTCTCCTCCACTTTGTGTGAGTCTCTCTATATTCGATAATACTTTTAGCTTTAGATTCTTGCCACATATCTCATGAGTGTTTATTTCCCTACAACACGTGAAGTAATTTTTTTTTTTTCTTTTTTTAATCCTCACCTTCTTCTCCATGTCACAGTTGGTCCAGCACTTCAGTGAGGGCCTGGCTCCAGCTGTTTACAGTATCAGGGCCCAACACTATTGCTTTTGTAAAACTGCCACTGGGAAAAAAGTTTTCATCTTGCCACAAAGTAGAAATGGACATTTTTATCTTGTATAGTAAGTCATTTTCTCCTAAAAGTGTGTGTGCTATACTTAAGAAGCATTTCTCGGTTTATCAGGCAGGTTATAATATCTTGCACAATGCAGAAATTGCAACTCTCTATGTCCCCAGCCAATTTATGTAATCTTGAACCACAGGACATCCTTATTCTCTTTTTTTGTTTTCTCATTATGCCTGAGCAGCCTGCTAGTGTGTACATATACCGTGTATTGTTCACCTTCACTAAAACGGTCACATTTTCCTGTGTCTGTGCAGCAATTCCTAGGACCTACCTTACCAGAATGTATCTATTTACACAGATGAGTATATAAAAATGTGATCACAAAGGGATACGAGCAGAATGTGTAATTGTTTTTTTTCCCTTTACTTCCAGAAAAGGCGGCGGCGGATCGACAGAACCATGATTGGAGAGCCAACAAACTTTGTTCACACTGCACATGTAGGATCAGGAGATGTATTTAGCGGAATGAATTCAGTAAGTACTACAGTATTCACAAAATTTACGAATCTGAATTAAAGGCTATGACTGTCAGCACTTGGGGCTACTCTCAATACAGATTAGATGATCTTTATATGAGCCTCCATCTATTCTCTGTTCACCTGTCAAAACTAACACAGAGGGGAGACAGATATAAATAGTTGTTGTCCATAATAGTCCATTTGTAATGTTGAATAAAGAAAATGCATAGTGCCTAACATTCTAAAAATGCTGATCAATCAATGCAGCAAATTATAAATACAGCATAACTATCCAAACCGTGGTAGGTTTGAATTATGTTTAAGACCTCTCCACAGGAAGACTGGATAAATGAAAAGGAGGAGATGCAGGATTATGTTGAGAAAGAAGATGTTTTCATTGTCTATCCTACAGCTACTACATATACACAGAGAACTATTGGATGTAGCCCCTGAGTTATCCATAGAACCTAATCCTGTGGTGGGCAACAGGACGCCCTCTGAGTCGTCACCTGCGGCCCACAGCTCCTTCCTGCTTTGTCTGATTTGTTTGTTATATCTTGAATCACATGTTTAAAATACCTGCTGATATGTTACTACAGATAGGTGTCTCTTTGATTAAATGTATTGTTTTAACTGATTGTTGAGATTAAGGGTAATGTGCGGCCCATTTGAAGGTTAGAGGGGCCTCCCCATGTGCCCCCTGAAGTCTTGTCATATTGCCTATCAATGTGACATTCTGGAAACTCGGCTACTGTCCAACCTGTGAACCATTTTCATTGTTGCGGGAGGAGATGGCTAAACTGCAGGCTGAGATATGTAGGATGTCTGTATCCTTGAGGCCACCACTGAATCAGGGAGCCCCCAGAAGACATTCTGCCTGGACTACTGTGAGCTCTTAAAATGGGAGATTTCCAGAGGGACACAGACACACCCCACAAGCTGTGACATTGCAAATTCATATGCTGCTCTTGCAGGGCCGGAATGTACTGTAAAAATATTATAGGTAATGAGGATATGGAGACTTCTATTAGCTAGGAAATCTCCAAAAAGGACTACACTTCTCTTGGGATATCCCATTATAAGAGACATACATCATCAGCATCGTCATCAACATTGATTTATAAAGCGCCAGCAAATTTCTAAGCTGTTTCAATTGGGAATAAAAACAGTTCTATACAATACTGGTTAATACATCTGGAAAAAGCTACTGAAGTAGAGATACAATGAATGTGCTTACCTGGAGCCACAGCGTCAAGGGATGAGGAAGTGGATGTCGTATACCTTGGGACAAATGTCCTGGCTAATGCTGAAGTCATGGCTGTAAAAGATGAATTTAGAAGTTAGGGACTGCTCTAAAGCAGATGGCAACCTATGTAATTTGTTCAACAGTATTGCCAGTGCATAGAGGTGAAGACAGAACTCATTATATCAGAAACTTCAATGGGTGGCTAAGGAAGTGGTGTTATGAGGAGAGATATTGGATTAATAGACCACAGTCATGCCATCTGTCAAGATAGGGGCTTATACAAAAGTGACGGCCCGCACCCATCTTCAAGGGGAACCAAAATATTACGTGAGCAGTTTGGAAGCTTTATCAGGAAATATGCGTGCAAATGCTAGAAGCTTAGGAAATACAATTCGGGAAGTGCGATAATGAGAAGGGATGATTTGGATATTGTGGCTATTACGGAGTCACGGTGCAATGAAAATCATGACCGGGACATAGCTGTACCGAGATATACTGTATTTAGGAAGGACAGAGTGGGAATAATTGGAGGAGGTGTAGCAATGTATGTGGGAAAAAAAGCATAAATACTAATTTATTTCAATATATTAAAGAAAAATCTGAGGCCCATTGGGTGACCATAGAAATGTGGAAAAGGCTATTCTTTGTACTGGGGAGATATATAGACCACCAGGTCAGGAAGAGGAACTGCACAGGAACCTATTGCAGAACAGTAGTAAAATTGCATTAAAAGGAGAGGTAACAATTCTGGAAGACTTATTTACTGTACCTGATGTGAACTGGGAAGGGTCTTTTGCAAGTTCCACTAGAAGTAGAGACATTCTGATTAGGGGTGTGCACCGGGCACTTTTAGTGTTTTGGGTTCTGATTTGTTTTGCCAAAACACCCGACGAAAGGTTTTGCTTCTGATTTAGGGTTTTGGGTTCTGATTTATTTTTAAAAAAGCGCTAAAATCCAGGTTTTTTTTACACTCCTGCGCTATTATTAACCTCAATAACATTCAATAACAATCATTTCCACTATTTTCCAGTCTATTCTGAACACCTCACACCTCACAATATTGTTTTTAGTCCAAAACGTTGCACCGAGGTAGCTTTCTGGACTGCGTAGTGGAGTGGCCCCGGTACCCAATACCTCCTCCAACTGGTCTGAATTCCACTGCACAGATGGCGGACACCGGATGCACGTCTAACACCAACATAGCTGTTAAGGCCGCAGTTATCCGCTTTGCCATGGGCTGACTACTGTCGTACTTTGTGCTCATGGCAAACGACTGTTGGACGGTCACATAATGCCAAAAAAAGAGGTGCAAGATGAAATTGTCCTTGGGCCCTCCCACCCACCCTTATGTTGTTGAAATAGGACATGCACACTTTAACAAACCAATCATTTCAGCGAAAGGGCCTACCAAACAACTGTGGCTGAAATGATTGGTTTGTTTGGGCCCCCACACCCAAAAAAGCTATTCATCTCTCCCTGTACAAACTAAACTGGGTCTACTGAGGCAAGATGTCATCCTCATCCTCTGATTCCTCTCCCCCTTCAGTGTGTACTTCCTCATCCTCACATATTATCAATTTGTCCCCGCTGGACTCCACAACCACAGGTCCCTCTGTAGTATCTGGAGGCCAGTGCTGTACTTGATTGAGGAATTGATAATTAATTTTTATGAACATCATTTTTTCAACGTTCTGCGGAAGCAACCTCCTTCGCCGCTCACTGACCAGGTTACCCGCTGCACTGAAAACTCTTTCTGAGTAAACACTGGAGGGGGACAACTCAGGTAACTTGGGACTGCACAAACAATGTACGTAGTAATAGAAATGGCAATTCCTCTTTTTTGGAACCACAGAAACAATGAACGTAGTAATAGAAATGGCAGTTCCTCTTTTTTGGAACTACAGAAACAATGAACGTAGTAATAGAAATGACAGTTCCTCTTTTTTGGGACTAAAGAATATATTGCTCTATAATATTTTTTATACTTTTTCAAATTTTTTTTATATTTTTTTTTTTAAAAAAATTGGTATTTTTAAAAAAATTTAAATGATTTTTGCCTAATTAACAAATTGCTATGGACTTATCAGAAACAAATACAGGACAAAAGCACCACTGGACTCGGCAGCACAGACACTGGCCAAAGCACCACTGGAATCAGCAGGACAGAGCACTGGAAAAAGTACTACTGGACTCAGCAGAACAAAGCACCACTTGACGAAAGTAATCAGCAGGACAGCGCACATCAACCTCCCTCTTCAGTAACCACAGGGAGAATGAAGATGGCGGCCGCGAGTGGGGCATTTATGAGATCCGAGTCTCGCGAGATCCGACGCGAGACTTGGATGCCATAGCCTCGTTTTGCATTCCTTGGGCGGCCGAAAGTACCCGAACAGTGCTCGGATCCCGTCGGATCCACACTGTTCAGGTGGGCTCGGAATAGCGAAATCCGAGCCCGCTCATATCTAATTCTGATATCCTTGCAGGGAGCATCCCTCAAGCAAATGGTAAGGGAGCGCACTCGCAAATACGCAATATTGGATTTAATTCTCACAAATGGTGACAGAATATCTGATGTAAATGTGGGTGAGAACCTAGGATACAGTGACCATCAAGCAGTATGGTTTAGTATAAAAACAGACCAACTCACACCACACAAAAACAATGGTGTTGGATTTTAGGAAGACTGACTTTGTAGAGACTGGAAAATGTGTAAGTGACTCTATGGCAGAGTGGAGGAATTTAAAAGGAGTGCAGGAATGGTGGGAAAAATTAAAAAGTGCAATACTACAAGCAACAGCCCTTTTGTATTTAAAGGGTTAGAAAAAGCACAAGGAAAAGGAAGCCATTGTGGTTTGCAAAAGATGTAGCAAGTAGAAAATTGCAGAAGCAAAAATGGTGGCCTTTAGGAAATATAAGCAGGTTCTATTTAGGTGATGTTTAGATTCAACAGGGCTGGAAGTAATAAAGTCTGATTGTGTCTAGTCTAATTGAACCCAATTATCAATTCAATATGGTTCATTGGTTGAATGAGTAACTAAGGAGGCAATTACTATTTCACACAGGACCATTTGTTGTTGGAAACTTTCCTTCAGTAAATTAAATTACCACTTAACCTGAGTAAACACAAAATACAGTTTTATCTGGGTCTTAAATATATATGTCTCCGCAATTTGCAGGTTATTTTGTAAAATGTATAGCATTATTTCAATAAAAAATAACATTAAATAACATTAAAGGGGCAGCACGGTGGCTCAGTGGTTAGCACTTCTGCCTCACAGCACTGAGGTCATGAGTTCGATTTCCGACCATGGCCTTATCTGTGTGAAGTTTGTATGTTCTCCCCGTGTTTGCGTGGGTTTCCTCCAGGTGCTCCGGTTTCCTCCCACACTCCAAAAACATACTGGTAGGTTAATTGGCTGCTATCAAATTGACCCTAGTCTCTCCCTCTATGTCTGTCTGTGTGTGTGGTTAGGAAATTTAGACTGTAAGCTCCAATGGGGCAGGGACTGATGTGAGTGAGTCCTCTGTACAGCGCTGCGGAATCAGTGGCGCTATATAAATAAATGGTGATGATGATGATGATGATTAAAAGTGTTGATCTTATATTTATACACATGTAGAAAAAAAAACTCGTGCTGACTCTGGAGATAGCACCCTCAGCTTTATCATTCCATCCTGAAAGTTTCTTTCACATGTTATACATTACTATTGTGACATTATTCTTGCTGATGTTGCAGGTGAGTTCTATCCAAAACCAAATGCAGTCAAAGGGTGGCTACAGTGGCAACATGTCAGCGAATGTCCAGATGCAGCTTGTGGATACAAAGGCTGGATAACCTTGGTATAATCTGGTAAGTACGTGTATTGTTGTCATCTCTTTATTTTATATGGAAAGTTGTTGGTTTTTTGTTGTGTGGTTTTTTTTTTTGTTTTTTTTTTTGTTTATTTCAGTATCTGTCCCTTTCTAAATAGTTAAATTCTTACAAGTTTACAGATGTAATTCTAAAGTCACCGTACCCTAGCTGAGACCTTCCATTGGAGAACTTTTTAAAACCCTGGCTCACAAATAAGGCCAAGGAGGGGCAGTCACACACACACATTTGTAACACGTCTCCTGGCACAGTTTCTAAAGTCTCATTTTGCTAACTGTGAAATGAAGGCTCACATTTGAATGTGCAAAGCTCACTATATTATTTCTAGACTCTGCTTTGGCTGCCAGGTAGAATTATTTGGCAAACGATTATTTTTCTATCTTGCTCTCCAATATCTTTTTACCTTCTCTTCCCATTCGGCATATACATTTTCATAAATATCTTTTCCCTTTAAAATATACTATTTGATAATACAGTGTCTTGCCGCTTGACCCGAAAGTCTAGCAACAGGACAGTCTTTCAATGACCAAATTGGACATGATCCGCTCCTCTGGCAGTGATCAGGATCACTTCTGGCTCCGTTGCAGCTTCAGTGTGGTTAAAAGATGACCGTACTCACAGGCTGACCTCATTTGATGTTGAGATTGGCCCACACACTATAAAATTTTGGGCCGATATATTGTATTTATCAGCGCTCAATCATTAGGAATAACAATGAATGATAATATGTACAAATGAAACATAAATTATGTAAATACTGTTAAAAATGCTTAAATATATAGTAAAGTCACTCATGTAATGAAGACAATATTATCAGTCTCATATTAACCAATGCTAAATCACAAGTGATTGATATGATTGATCATCCTAATGATTGAGCGCTGTGGGCTGAGAAGTACAATTTATTCATATAGAGGTAGGGGATATCTCTACCCTGAAGCAGCTCTTAGGGATAATAACTTAATAATCAGATTGTTTGTGCTGGCCCTTATTTTCTTGTTTCAATATCAGATATAGCAGCACACATGAACACCTTTTATTGGGATTTTGCATGGGAGTAGCAAAAATTTCTTTAGTACCAAATTACTTGGTAGAAAAACACATGATTTTACAGTACAATGATAAATATAGATCACACTTACATCATCATTTGTACAACTACCATGTACAAGACGTCTCTGGAAAATCTGTCCTAACACCATGTGAGGACATTAGACTTTTGTCTCATGGGATAAAAGTGCACCTGCTCTTCCCTTATGCTTCTGGACCGTGTCTCCATGGCTTACATACGCCTTTAGGAATGGATAGAAAACTGTTTTTTGGACCATAAGACACTATTGTGAACCCCATATTTGTTCTATCTATGACACTGCAAGGGGAGTTGGCCAGGACATATTGAGAAGCGGAGGGGGACTAGCACACAGGGAAAAAGACCGGGAAAATGTCAGTGTCTGTACAATATTTCTGTCTGTGAGCTTTTGTGCACCAGTGTATATTTTGTTAATTTTCTTTCCGCTGAAATATTAAGTGCGTGATTGAGAAAATACATGTATTTTTTTATTTATTGCGTATTACAACTTCTATTCTGTATGGTGGGTACTTTTCTCAGCATATGTTCTCAGCTCTTTGTTATATAAGTTAAGATTTATATTAAAGGAAAATTTTAGAAAATGAAATAAAAATTTGGTTAGCATTTATAAATGTGAGTTACTTATTTTGAGGGTTGCATTGTCCACTTAGCCTTTATCTTGCGTTATTGGCCAGCAGAGGGCAGAGTTCCCTGGAAACATTAAAATAAACTCTTAATATTTGCTCATACTTGCCAATTCTCCCTGAATGTCCGGGAGACTCCTGAAATTCGGGCCAGTCTCACGGACTCCCGGGAGAGCTGGCAAATCTCCCGCATCCCGCTACTGCCGTCGCAAAAAATGACGCGTCTGCCCGTGCCCCGCCCTCCCGCCACGCCCCTCTCCCGGAAAGAGCTTGCCCAAAGTAGGCAAGTATGTATTTGCTTCTCGCCTTTTTTACAGGTATGCTATTGACTCCTTGCAGTAACAGCCAATCGTAGCTTTTGACAATGCAATTAGCTTGAGAGGAGTTGAAAAAGGGGGTCTTTCTGATGCAGAGATGTCATGTGATTGCATGTGACCTGCAACCACCTATTACATGATGCCTTCTTTGGACAACCAGTCACATGATATTTCTGGCCTGGTTACTCCCCTCGTCCTTCCCTTTAAAACTCCTGTAAAAAAACTGCGATGAGCTGTTAACAAAAGGAAATTTACAATCATTATATATGTGTTATGTCTCAATATAAAGGTTTTTTTTTTTATTGTGCTGTAATTGTCATTTCATTTGCACTTTACTCATTGCTGTTGTACCAATAATCGAGTTTAGCAACTTGCCGTTTCTCTCCATTACTAATACATTCTCTCCTATCTTCCTAGGATCTCCTGGATGGATCATAACTTCTATTTTCCTTTCGTCTTTACCGCCCTCATTTTGCATCAGTGACCGCTTTTTGTGTTCTCCACCGTGTGCAAGATGATGCATTGTCCTCCCATGTGATGGAAAAGATGACCAGTGCCGACGATCTTGTTTTCAATATAGGCAGGACCATGCCTGCTCAGTGGAGCAGGGCATTGGTCTACAGGGCATTGGTCTATGCCAAAATGAGAATTTAAAACAAAATATTAGAAATAATCTTATTTTGCAGACCCACATGTTTTCATCCCTGCTTTTTTTTTTTGTGCTTTTCTTCCTTTTTAGATAATTGCTATTTGCAGGCCTTTCCTCCTGGTTTATGGGAAGGCCTAGGACTTTCAAGCACAAATTCTAATCGCGATTTGGACTGTTTAGTAGATGACTTGCATGTTATGTAATGTTGCTTTGTACAGAGGCCCTGTACTGGGCCAAGAAACACAAGTGTCTGTTGCTGACGATTGAGGATACTTGTATCTGCCAAAATGTCCTCCTAAAGCAACAGGAGTAAAAAAAAAAAAGAAGTGTAAAGACTTAATTCACTTTAGGTCTACCCCAAACTGATCTCGATAAGGATGATGATGATAATAATAATAATTATGATAAATAATAATAAAACGCTTCCATTAATAAGGAATTCTGTTGTAAATGTTCAATATATTTATTTGAAAGATCTGACCTCGAGATTGTAAACCAGTGTAGTAACCTATAAAGTGTTGTGTTGGTGCTTTTGTCTGTTAAAAAAAACAAAAAATTAAATAGAAACACCATTCCTGCTTTCTTACCCATTGACCTGCCTATACTTGTGGCTGGTAGTGCATGTCAGACTACCGGCAATAATCCCTTAACATGTAATACCGTACAGGCAGCGTTTCCCCTGAACTAAACTGATGCTATACAACTACCAGCATGCTCTGTCACCCATCAGGTGGCTCAGTTTGCAGACCCCTGATTATAAGCCGTGCCCTCTGGAAGTTAATTTTAATTATTACAATTTAATAGTAAGTATAATGCATTAGCCATGAGGCTGATTTGTGTACATATGCATTTTGCCCTCCCAGATGGAAATAGTTTATTTTTCACAAAATAATGCACAATGCCTATTAAGAAAACAGCAATATGTGAAAACAAGAGAACTGTGTTAAACATAATCTGTAGACATCCCAATTTCTGAAAAACAAAATAATATAACATCAAGCTTTGTGAGTAGCATTTTTCCAACTGTATGACCATAGAGAACTCTGCTATATTTTTTTGTTGTTTTAAGGATTAACCATCCTTCTCCCAAATGGCAGAACCATATGGGGGTGGGGATCTGTGCCCCCCCCCCCTCCCCCCACTGGAACCAATAACAGTCCCACCATGGGGAAGTTTAAAAGAGCACTCTGCATATTGCAGTAAGTCGGTAACACTGTTGATATGGATATAGTGGATCAGCAGCAGCCATTAAAATCTGCATTGTTGACCATTGTCTTTAAAAGGCTCCAAGATGTCTAGCGCTGGAGGAGGAGCTGTTAGCAAGGATAACTGTGGGCATCAAACACATGGGACCCCCAAGTTTCTGCCACTGTGGAGGAGGAAGAAGTTAATCATTTACAAAAAGAAAAATTATCTAATGGAATACAGTCTTTAGGGTCAGTTTCCTTACAGGCCATGAGGTTGTAGACTGCTGCTATCTGGATGAAAAAAATGAAAAAAAACATTCTAAGGCAAAAAAAGTGAAACGCAAAAACTGGCTTTTAACATGCAGGGTGACTTTTTACAGCGCCTTTAAAATAAGTGTTTATGCTCAGGTTCCAAAACATGTATGTCTATCACACATTGTAAAAAATAGTTATTTTAATTATTGCACTGTTTACAGATGTACATGTTGCTTGGTTCCCTTTTCAAATCCATGTAAGATGTGGTTCAGATGTTGCATGACTCCATTAAGTCAGACCGGTTTCAGTTCCATGTCAAACACAGTATTGAACAAATGGGATGTAAATGTTAGTCTTACTGAATGCCTTTGTCAATGTCAAGAACCGTTAAGCCAAAATGTACTGTATAACAATGACTCTACCTTGTAACAACCATACCCTATCCATAACATGTCAAACAGATAGCCGATCAGAGTGGGGGCAAAAGTACACACATTTATTGCAATACTAAACCAACTGACACCCACTAGATCAAAGTTCCTTATGAGTATGCATTGGTGGGAAAAAAAATTAAAATAACTGTTGCCTGGGGTCTACAACTTGAAGAAGCAGTCCTCAGCCAGCGGTAATGGTCAACCTGTTGCAATACATTCAGTGTGATGTTACTGTTCTTTGAAAGGTTAAAAACAAATCATCAGACTGTGCCAGGATTAGTTGCCATGCTTTTTATCATCCTACTACCAATCTGTCTGAAGAGCAGGTTTATCAAAAAATATTTTCACATTCTTTGATCGAGAATAAAAAAATAAATAATCAACATATTTTTATAACAAAGCATACTTTTTGTACATTGTGTTCATTCTTGAATAAAGTCAGTTCAGTGTTGGCTTGTAGATATTACAGAGAAGTATTGACATTGATTCAATAAATGTTTTCTTTCATCTCTGCGTTGATGTTTTATTTGATTTTTCTGAACATCAAATAAAGTTGGCAACTGAAAAGAGTCCTGAAATAAGGAGTGTATTTGTTGTGAGAAATGCCTGTCCTATATTGTTTACTTCACACAGTAGATTTCTGGGTTAACAAAGTTCTTTCATCCAATTGTGGACACCACCAGCAGTATGATAGTATAATTATGTTTGTGTGTATGTATACTATATATGTGTGTGTATATGTATGTGCGTGTGTGTATGTATACTATATATATGTGTGTGTGTGTGTGTGTATATATATATATATATAGATATAGATATAGATATAGATATAGATATAGATATATTTATTGTGAAAAGCATGCAAACAGATGGCTCCTCACACAGGTTTCTGCTGAACCACGTTGACGTTTACTTACGTGTTAGGATGGATAAACAGTCTTGACAGTGTCTTCAGCAATCAAATGAAGCATTCATAGAAATAAACATAGCCAGTGTTTAGGGCTATGGGACTATCATAGTTTGGTCCCTAACTGGTCACTGGCCACTTGTTGGCTTCAGTCTCCCACCCACAACACAAGATAGCTATTTATACCTCATTCCCAGTGCTGCTCTAACTGATTCCTCGATTGCTTAGACCCAGGTGCTCCCCCTGGTCTGGTGTGCTGTGTGTGTGTGCGCGTGCGCGTGTGTGTGCTGTGTGTGTGTGTATGTATTTGTGCAGATTTAACCCTCCACTAGAAAGTGGCAAAGTATCCCAATTGCCACATACCCCTACCCTTAGCTTCGTCCAGCTACACAAAGCGGACTCCGCGGGAAGCGCAAAACTGCCCTCTTTGTGTCACACACCTGTCTCTTTGTCTTTATCAACCCCAGTGAAGCAGATACTGTAGGGAGCGCATGTTTACAGGAGAGAGCATCCGCATTTTCATGTATAACTCCTGGCCTATGCTCTATACTGAAATGAAAGGGCTGCAATGTCAAGAACCAGCTGGTTACTATGGCATTGACCTCCTTATTTACCTGCATCCATTTTAATGGAGCATGGTCCGTTATTAACCTTAACTCCCAACCCAAAAGGTAATATCGGAGGTTTTCCACAGCGCCGAGGCAATCCTGTTTAACAGTCGCATATTTCTTTTCTCTTGGTAAGAATTTACAACTTAGATACAGGATGGGTTTTTCCTCTCCTACTTTTTGTGACAACACCGCACCCAGACCTACTCCTGAGGCATCGGTCTGCAGATAAAATCTTTGTGAAATCGGGTGCTTGTAACACTGGTGCAGTACACAAAGCCATCATTAGGTTTTCCCAAGCAGCTTCTGCAGCCTCAGACTAGCTTAGTCTGTCGGGACAGGCTTTCTTGAGAAGCTCTGTCAGTGTTGCAGCCCAAATAGCAAAGCTCTCTATAAATCGACGGTATTATCCTACCAATCCCAGAAATGTCCTCATCTTAGTTTTCCTCTCTGGCTTGGGCCAATTTTTTACGGACTCTACCTCGTCGATCTGGGCTTTTAACTTCCCACGTCCAACTATATATTCCAGGTATTTAGCCTCTGGCATGGGTAATGCACATTTTTCCGGATTGACCATAAGGCCATGTGCCTTCAAAAACTCCAACACCGCTTCCAGTTTGGGAAGATGTGACCTCCCATTCATGAGTATAGATATCATCCAAATACGCAGTGGCATATGCTCTATGTGGTTACATGAGTTTATCCATAGCCCTCTGGAATGTGGCAGGTGGCCCATGCAGCCCAAAAGGCAACACTTTGTACTGAAATAAGCCTTCAAGCTTAGAAAATATAGTTTTTGGGCTTGGTAGAGGGTGTTAGGGATACTTGCCAATAACCCTTATTGAAGTCTAATGTGGACAAATACATACTCCTGGCTAAATTCTCTACCAATTCATCTGTTCATGGCATGGGATACGTGTCAAATTGGGAGACCTTATTTAACTGTCTAAAGTCGTTGCAAAAACATATCATCCCATTGGGCTTCGGTACTAACAGTGTCGGACAATTCCACTCACTAGTGGATTCTTCCACAACACCCAATTGAAGCATGTTTTTCACTTCCTTCTTTAATGCAGCTCATCTGGCCTCGGGTATACGGTATGTTCATTGTTTAACTACCACCCCTGAGGGTGTGACTATATCATCTCTATCAGAACGGTACGCCCAGGGACAGGAGAAAAGACATCCCTGTTTCAATGTCAAGTGAGAAATATAACAAGAATGGGCGCTGATGTATTCCCCAAAGCCGCCTAAAATATACAAGAAAGGCCACCAACTTTTAAATATTGACATGCAAATAGAGAAAAAAATTCTATACCTTCCAACACTAAGTGGATCAACATAGACAAAAGTTCATCAGTACCACAGTCATATGGAATACTGTAACAAACAATAAAAAACACACATAAAGTAGTATTGTCCTAACAGTATTGAATATATATTATATGATGTCCCATAGGGATGTGCCCTTCTCCAGGTGTATTTTAATACATATAACCAGATGTGAATATGAACCACGTGAAGGGGTCCCCATAGGGGATCTGCTTACAGAATGGACTCTTGAAATCAAGCCATCTATTAACATCTGATGGCGGAGATGATCCTTATCCTCTAGAAACGCTCCAGCAAAAAACATATAATACCGGAAACCGAGTATTCATAGCATAATTCCATTTAATAATAAGTAAATAAATAACTTAATAAATAAAACTGTAAAAGGCAGGAACTGTTGTCCTCCTATACGCGTATCATTGTTTGTGTTTCATATTTATTGCTCCATGGTACGCATATACACTTAGCGCTGAAAGGTATACAAATTTTTTCTCTATCCCTGTTTCAAGCCATCATTTTTACCACCTGTTGCTTCTGAGGTGGCATCAGGGAGGTCTCAATGGGTACCTCACAGCCCTGTGTTTTAACAGCTAGCAACGAAGGTCCAGGATTATCCTCATGCCAAGGTTTTAGTAAATTGACATGGTAAATCTGTTCCTCTACCCAATGGGCCGACCCTATAGTTTAAGGGAAACCATCACTCCTTCCTCCACTAGAAAGTGGCAAAGTATCCCATTTGCCACAATATATGTATGTGTATATATGTATGTAAACCCCTGTTCTGGTGTGTAGTGTGAGGTGCACAGGTTAAGTAGTGTGTAAATTACTAGGGGGTTCCTGCCCATGCAGGTTATTTTGTTACAAAGTCTCTGTGAAGATGTTGGGACACAGGTCATGTACCTTTTGTGGTGCAGTGTAATCAAATGTTCAATAATTTGGGTGCCAGACCATCTCTATATTGCAAAATATAACATATAATATCTTTATTTACATTCCTCTTCACTCCAGCACCTTCTTCAACTGTTGCAATAGCAAATTAAATATATACTGTTCCTATATACATCTCCTGTCTGGATCTTCTCAACTGCCTCTGACCACCATTACTCTCCGCACAGCTTCCAACCGACTGTCACTTCCCTCACTCCCAGGCTCCTATTTTCTTATTATAACCTAGTCACTCTCTTTGTCTCCAGTTTCATGTCTCTCTGTCTCGTTGATCTTACTTCCCCATATCTAACCAGCCTCTCACTCTGATCCTGTCACTTCTCTCTCCAGCATGGGGGTCCTACCACTCTTCCAACATGCTTTGCTTCATGGTAGCTGTCACACTTCCCCTCTGTTAGTTTCAATATGGTGTTCTCTTGTGGTGGGTATCCTTCTAAGGACATGTCCCTAAGGGCTGAAATAATGGTGACCTTGAGGCAAGAGCTGCACAGCCCCTTCACTAGTAAAGGACCTGGGACCACCCTCCTACCCCCTGGCTTCTGGCTTACAAGAGGCCCCCCACTAAATCCCTACTGTCACACAGGTTCTGATCCTCCTAAACCAGCCTTGTTGCTAAGCAACCCTCCTGCTGTGTTTCCTCTGGGTTCCAGTGCCGAGCCACACACTCAGCCTCTGGGAGGCATCAACAATATGTTCAGGGAGGGTGTTACATAATATAATTTTGTTTTCCATACATTTCACACATATTTGCATATACATTCCCTGACATATTTGTTGACGGATGCCCATTTATCTACAGTGGCTTACGCCTCAAGTGTTTCCATTTTGGTGGGACAGTCCTGATTTGCGGAGTTCCCTTTCAAGCTCCGCAAATGGAGTGTCTCAGTGGGCGGAGCTTTATTAAAAGTGGGTGTGTTTGTTTGAAAAGTGGGGATGTTTTGGGAGATCAGGTACAGTGCTTATTTTATCCCAATTTTGCTTTTATAAAGGCAAATATTGTACACAGCTGCAATGACTGCTCACTCCCCATGGATCGGGCCAATCCCTCCAGTCTCTGCATCACTGATAACTACAAAATGTGCATGCATCTCGACTTAGAAATCCAGTGACCTAAAGATATGCAACAGGGTAGACACACCAGGAGAGTTAAAACAAATGATTCATGATATAGGTAGATTAGAGGAATGGTCAAGAGTGTGGCAACTGCAGTTTAATGTCAAAAAATGTAAAATCATGCACCTGGGTCTCAAAAACCCAAAGACTAAATACATTATTAACAGCATTATAATAGAAACTACTGAGAAGGAAAGGGATCTAGACGTCACTATTTCGTGACATATGTGCCTTTTTAATCTGGATTCGTGGTCTGTGATTAAAACTACTGCATGGATAAGGGGAAAAGGGTTTTGTACATAACATGCAGAATCTCAGTTACACACATTTGCTCTTTCACTGGCTCACAGCAGTGTTATTGGGGATTTTCTCTGTATTGCTTCCATATCAATAAAGATGGTAATTTGCGTCAGGTGCTGCTCATCAAGTACACCTTATTATTTAATCATCAAGTGTTGCCACCTCTATATTAAAGCAGGTCGATCTGAAGCATTTAGACTGCGTTTCACAAAATGCAATGAAGAAAAGCAAGACTTAATTTGTGCTGGAAAACAGCAGAATGTTGTTCCATTGCTTATTACCTGCAGCCCTGACTCTTGACTCTTGACACCAGAAAATGCTTGTCTTTAGGGTGGACAAGACCCACTTGGATTTTTATTATATGACATCCTATTCGATTTGCACCTTGCCTGGAAAAAAGCTACACTTTAATCTAATCTATTGTTTGTTAAGAACCGCGGCGATGCCAACCCGCCGCAGCTGCGTCCTAGCCATCATCATGACAACCAGGATGTTACTTCCAGTGACGTACACTTGACCAACTCCTGGGCAACTGTCAGAACACCAGGTTAGTTGTAGCACCACATCCCGGTGCTATTTAATTAGCCCTTAGGAGCTCATTAATTAGTTTGCTGCTGGTGGTGGATATCAGGGCCCGCCCCTAGGCTGCCATTGGTCAACCCCTGTATATAAGGCAGGGAGGGCTTAGCCTCCCTGCCGTTTATAGCGTTCAGTTTTGGATAGCTGACCTGCTCCTGCCCATTCTGCTGAAATTTTTGATTGAATTATCGTACATGATCTTTGGCTTGTTTATTGGACTTTGTTTGTATGCGATTGCCCTGACCTCTGCTTTGTTACTCGGATACGCTACTTGCCGCCAGCTTGACCTCTTGCTTGTGTTATGTGCGTATTGTCGCTAACCAATAACGATTGTCGAACCTCGAGTTGTGTTTCCAAAGCACAAAGATTTATTCGCAAATAGTAGAATAAATATGCTCAAGCGAAGTAATAATAAATACAGCCGTTACTTATCGCAGGCGCTCTGGATCCAGTGCAGTCATTCAATCCTGAAGTCTGGGGACAAGATGTCTGAACACTGGATCACAAGCTGCTGCTTATATACACACAGAAATACAGTAATACAATGAAGGTGGTATAGCTTGCATCTATTGGTCCAGGTTTCAGGAAAGTCTCAGGAGTCGTCATCATTGGCTAGTTCATACAAAAGAATCCAAAGTAGGGGGTCATCTCTGCAGGGGGTATGCTCTGCTCTTCCCGCCAAGATTCCTTAGTCTTAAGTAGTTCATAATTCCCTATCATTCATAACTTGTGTATGCACTCTGCGATTCCCTCGCAGAGTGAACCAAACAGTAGGATATGTAGCGAGGTTCATTATGATACCACTCATGATGTAATTCCTTCAACCTGTTCCGTGTATTTCACTAATATGCATGTAACTCTGATATAACATATAAATACTACTATATTTCGACATAACTACCATTAGTGTGTACTATTTTATAAGTATGCGTGTTTATGCGAATGTATGGTAAAAGACCAATTACTGTTGCTGCCACGTGTAGTGGATGCGTACGCCCTTTTACGCCGCAGCGTGCTCTTGTAGCCCTTGTACGTCGTAGCGTACCGTACGCATCTATTCAGACAAAGACAACCAAGTTCGCTAGACTTTAATTGAAATGACTTTATCCAATTTGCTGACTTCGACTGCTCCACCCTTTGATAGTGTACTAAACTATCACCCAATCACCGTTTCAAGTTCAGGATTATACAATACTTCTCCACAGACCATGATCTCGGTATCTGGTACCACCCTTTCAGACTCTTTCTCAGTGTTACTCCTATGAGACCGTTTTCCACACTTCAACACAGTAGGAACACATTTGACAACTAAACCAATTGCTAAGATGACACCCAGTATAAGGAGAAGGAGCTTACCTACACTAGCAACCATTTCCTGTACCCACTCCCCCAGACCGGAGAACCATTTCACAGGGTTCAACCACGAGAACCAACCCGCCACCTTTTCCCCGACCTCATATAACGAAGAATTATGGCTCTTTCGGAATTCCCATTTCAGCTGCAAAATTTCATCCATCTTCCGGTCTATAACCTCTTTAGGGTCATCCGTATTATTAGTAATGTACGTGCAACATTTGACACCGAACTGGGTGGCCAGTGTCACACAGTACCCACCAGTAATAGAGGTGAGATAATTTAGTACCAGTCTATGTTGCACCAACTCCTTCTTGTACGCTTGTAGCTCCCTTCCAGTATACCTGAAAGTGTCATCATACATCTCGGTGATATTATCTATTAATTTAGCTAGGTCTTGGATATATTTAAAGTTTAATGTTCCCCGAGCGGTCCTGGTGAGTTCTAGAGCAACCATAACTTGGAAACCAGCAGTTTCACTAATCAATTTTGTAGCTATGGGTTCCTCACCAGGAATCATATTTCTCTTGCCACGGTGTTCATACTGTGTGTGTATGTATGGTGGTGATGTAGTCTTGTGAATACCAACCATTTCTTCATGAGTAATAGTCATGATTTCAGGAACCAGTTTAGCTAAGAAACACAAGCCCTTGGAACTCGGAGTCACCCAGGAATAAGCTTTCCTCCCACAAACAAAATACACATCATCAGGGAGAACATAGGGAGCAGTATGCCCATGAATTATATCACACAGAGTTTTGATAAAACTACCCATGCCCAGTGTCTCCATTTGTTCTAGACACGTGTCGGCATTAATGACATTTTTACATTTATCTGTAGAGACTTTTCCAATGGATACCTTCTTATGTTTGGTTATACGCCCTAATCTGTGACTTCCATCAACATTCCTGCCTAGTAGTGACCTTGTGAGTCTCCCTCTAAAATGAGTGTGGCGAGCCATTGTCTGATCTGATAGGTCAGCCTCCCAATTCTCCAGGCGCTTTGCATGAGATATGATTAGGCACAGCAAAGATCTGCCTATGGAGTATTGTCGAAGCGTCAGACTAGGGGACCTAGTGTTATTGTACTTCCCGTCTATGGGCCTCCCACCCCTCAATTCGAGTACTTCAGATATGTTTAGAGGGAATGGCACTAGTCCTATATTATGCTGCCCTTGCGGCACGTGAGAGCACACCCAACACTCGGTTTGGTTTAGCACCTTACCCACCAGGGAGTGATAATCCTCCAAAGGATGCCCGCCTATATTTAGAGTACTGGGGGACTGGCATCGTTGGATGCATCTCTCTTCAACTAGGGAGTCGCAGAACTTGCAGATACAATACTCATCAGACAATAGCCCCTCCGAGTTCCTGAGCTAGCAGACCTTTTCATAACCCCTGGACCAAGTTTGATAATGGGCTGCTCTGAGTATCCTATTAACTTTTCTTCTGCCTCCATTTCATCCGTATCACTTCCAGAACTCTCCTCCGTCCTCCATCCTCCTTCACAAAAATAGAATGTCCTAGAAAGAGTAAAAACAAGGAAAATCCTGGAACAAAAGAAAAACAAAAACCGCCACTCCATCGCTGGAAAGATAGTTCTGAGGAACGTCTCTGGTTCAGGGGTCTCGACTGCAGGCTTTAGGTCTCCCGGAACAGGCTCACAAGTGACAGCTCTGTGTCGTCGGTCTTAATTTTATCTAGCACTTTCTCCGGATTATGGACTCTCCTGCAGTGGGTGGAATGGACCCAAGTGTCTCTCTCTGCAACCTTCAGTGATGTAGTAATGGTCAGCAGCACTTGGTACGGGCCTTCCCAATGGTCTGTTAAACAACCTGAACGTAAGAAATTGCGGATCATAACATAGTCTCCAGGTTCAACATCATGACAGTTCGTTTCTGGCATACCAGGTGACAGCATTTTTAGTTTTTGTTGTTGTTGTTTTAGCTGTCTACTCATTTTTATAAGATATTGTACAGTCACTTCATTATTACACTTCAAGTCGTCTTGTGAACTCACGATCAAATGAGGTTGTCGTCCGAACAGTATCTCAAAGGGGGACAGATTAAGAGGAGGTCTATGAGTGGTTCGAATGCTATGGAGGACCAATGGCAAAGCCTCAGGCCATGCCAACCCAGTTTCAGCCATTATCTTACCAAGCTTGTTCTTTATAGTACCGTTTACTCTCTCCACCTTACCACTGGCTTGTGGTCGGTAAGGGGTGTGAAGTCTGCTACCGATTCCCATGAGTTTACACATATTTTGGAAGATATCACCAGTAAAGTGGGTACCCCTATCACTTTCAATGATTCTAGGGATACCGAACCTACACACAAAGTCTTGTACAATTTTCTTTGCAGTGAACACAGCAGTATTAGTGGCTGCCGGATATGCTTCTACCCAACCGGAAAACACATCAATACACACTAACACATACTTTAAATTCCTGCACGGTGGTAATTGGATATAGTCAATTTGTATTACCTGAAAAGGTCCGTCTGTAGGAGGGATGTGGGATGGCTCAGTTGGAATAGTTTTCCCAATATTTTTCCTCAAACAAGTAAGACATGACATTGCTTTCTTACCAGCCTGAGAGGAAAATCCGGGAGCACACCTGTATGCTCTCACCAGTTTGCACATACCTTCTTTACCCAGGTGAGTCAGACCGTGTGCTGCTTCAGCCAGGCTTGGATAGTATGTTCGGGGAGCTACAGGCTTACCTTGTCCATCCCTCCAGAGTCCTGAGGACTCTTGACCACATCCCTTCGCCTTCCAGACCGCCTTTTCCTGCAGGGAACACAAATCTTGCATTTCAATTAATTTCTGCATGTCTAATGTCTGAAAAACCATCATAGTCTCGGTTGATACAGTCATAGGTTGCCCTGCTGCCCATTTAGCAGCTTCGTCTGCCCTGTTGTTGCCCAATGACACTGGGTCTTCTTCAAAGGTATGGGCTTTGCACTTTATGACGGCTACTGTTCTGGGTAACTGTATCGCTGTCAGAAGTCCTTTTATGTGTTGTGAGTGTGCCACTGGTGTACCTGCTGCTGTCGTAAAGTTTCTAAGACGCCAAAGGGCCCCAAAATCATGCACGTTCTGGTTTTGCGAAAGAGACTAGCTCCTGCAATGGTAATGCCAGAATAGAAAAACCTGGGATCCAGGATCTACAGTATCCACACATCCCCAAGAAAGTACGAATCTGCTTCTGGCTCTGCGGCAGAGTCATGTGTTGTATGGCCTCAATTCTGTCGGTTGTCAGGTGTCTTAGCCCCTTAGTGAGGCAGTGTCCTAAGTATTTGACCTTAGTCTGACATGGCTGTAATTTATCCTTTGCCACCTTGTGCCCTGTTTGTGAAAATAATTTAGTATCATGTAAACATGACATAAAAGAATCAGAGCACAACAACAAATCGTCCACATATTGAATTAGAACAGACCCATTGTGGGGTTGAAAGGATTGCAAACAGTCATGTAAGGCTTGGGAGAAAATACTGGGTCTGTCAATGAACCCCTGGGGTAGTCTGGTCCATTTGTATTGCACTCCCCTGTAGGAGAATGCAAAAAGGTATTGGCAGTCAGGGTGAAGAGGGACTGAGAAGAAAGCAGAACATAGATCAATGACAGTAAAATGACTGGCAGACGGTGGAATCTGCATGAGGATGACAGCTGGATTCGGCACTACGGGAAATTGGCTCTCAACAACTTTATTAATTCCCCTTAAGTCCTGGACTAATCTATAGCCCCTCCCCCCATTCTTCTTCACAGGGAAAATGGGACTATTTGCTGTACTGGCTGTATGAATTAAAATCCCTTGTTGTAACAGCCTCTCAATAACAGGATATACCCCTAGTTCCACCTCCGATTTTAATGGATACTGTGGGATTTTTGGAGCTATCCTACCACTTTTTAGATTGACCATGACAGGGGCTACGTTTGCCATCAGTCCAGTGTCCTGTCCATCTCTGGTCCATAGGGAACCTGGTATTTCCAGCAACATCCCCTTTACATGAGATGGACTGTGTTCTATAACAGTAGAGTGTAACATTAACCTTTGAGGGGTGTCCAATATATCCTGTACCTCATGTGCGACCTTCTCCGGTATATCTAAGAACACACCATCAGAAGTACAGTATATGACACATCCCATTTTACATAACAAGTCTCTCCCTAGCAAGTTAGTAGGAGCCGCTGCAGCTAAGAGAAACGAATGCTTAGTATGCAGAGGCCCGATAGTAACTTCAGCTAGAGGATAATGTAACACTTTTCCCGTTACCCCCATAGCTGGAATAGTTTTACTGGTCACCTGTAGATTGAAAGGAGAGGTTATCACAGATCGGGCCGCCCCTGTATCTACAAGAAAAGTTTGTTTCCTACCAGCTATGTCAACTATCATTGTTGGTTCTTCACTCTGACTCTCAGTTAACCTCACTGGCTGTAGACTACAGGTATGACCTGACCCCTAGCGCTGACTATTGATTTCCCGCGCAGCATTTGCTGCTGTAATATGCGCGGGTAGATGCGAGTCTTCTAGTCTATGTGAATCCCTCCTTGGAGGATATCTATGTGACCCTCCCCTTTGTGTATTGAGTCTTTCCTTTTTACAATCTCTCATGTAATGTCCTTCCTCTTTACAGTTGAAACACCTGATCACTTTAGGTTTCTTGTTATATGGGTTGTATGCTGGTGGTCGTGTATGCACCCCTTCTAGAGCCTGTATACTTACCGTCATTAACCTATCACTTTTCTCTTCCCTTTTTCTAAAAAGGTTTTTGTCATGCTCCACAGCAGACTCCCTAAGAGAATCTACCGTGACGCCTCTCCAATTGGGTAATGTGGTTTGTACTCTCGTCTTTAAATTTTCTCTAAGGCCATCCATCAGTACTCCTACAGCTACCTCTCTGTGATGTGGGTCCTCACTTATGTTGGATATCCCAGTAAACCGTGTTATCGCTGCTATAGCTCTAGTGAAGTAATCTGCTGCTGTTTCACTATCCTTTTGTTTAATGGTGAAAATCTTATTCCAATTTACTACTACTGGAAAATAGATGGCTAAGTGTTTGACAATTTGTTCTATATTCTTTTGGTTAATCTCATCAGTCAAGGTGTCATCTTCCTCCAACAAACAATCTTCAATGAATTTTTGTATGTTAGTATTGGGAGGAAGACACGCCCTCAACACTACACGCCAATCCTTATTGGTTGGTTCGTGGGCATTTCCTAAGTCTTTAACAAATTTCTGACACTTAGCCAACTCTTTTCTAGGATCTGGGAATTCAGTCATAATGGAACGTAATTCTGATCTAGTCCAGGGACAATGCATTGTAACATTTCTTAAAGGAACTACACCATCCTTATCCGGTTTCCCGTTGGGAACTGATATTGTGCAAACTGGGTACGCACCCTCTGGTACACTGACTTCAGGGGACACTACAGGATTTGCTGGTTCTAGATTTAGAACGCTTTCACTCCTAGTGATCACGCTACTCTCACCTATCTCAGCCATTTTCTCATACTTGCGCTGAGCCTCTAGTACACTAACAGCATGGGCAATGGCCGAAATCACTGTGGGTTCATCTTCATTTTCAGATACACTTGATTTAAACTGGCTTAAAACAGTATACAACTTAGCAATTTTTTCTATTTTCAGTTTTAACAACGGCTGTACTTACCCCTCCCGCCACATAAGGTGGCGGGGGCGCGTTTGCACTGAGTTCGCCACGCTTCTCAACGGTTACATCCGCCTTGCGTGCGCTTTTTGCCACGCCTACTTCCGCTTTGCATTCGCTGCTCTGCCACGTGTTACCTTCCATTTGCCACAATTTTAAACAATCATTATGTTTATTCCTCACTTTCGTTGAGGTAATCAACCATACTTTATCTTTTACAGTATTTAGTACCTCTGCATTAAAACTCCCTATTGTTGGGAAAGGCCTATCACAATCTTTGGTCATCTTAACCCACGTGTCACAATACACAGTTGCGTATGCACCATATTTCTTACACATGAGAAACCTCGCTGAACCAAAAGGGCCTTCCTTAGGCAGTACACTGACCATCTCTAGCGTATGCTTAGCACCCATGTTGAACAATATACCTTCTACCCGGAACACAGACACACCGCAATGCTCTGTTCCTTCCGGCTAACAATTCCAACTCTGTTGCTACAATCACAGCTAGAGATCTCTAATGCTCGGTGAACGTATTTCATTTAGCCGCGTTCACTCACTTTTCTCGCACCAGGCGAGGATCCCTAATACAGAAATATCACTGTGGGCCCCAAGGGCTATCAGCTCCTCGATACCCTGGCTCAACCACAAAAATCTGTTGAGTTTATTATAACTGGGAGAACAAAGTCGATACAATCAACCAGCTTTTCCAATATAATTCCTCCTAGCTGCTTCACCAATTCGCACTAAAGATGCGGTTAGATCGCACTGCCTACCAATACTAATTATTAGCAAACTTTGCGATCTATTGGTAGCGCTTTGCGAAAACCCGGTTTTCGCATTCGGTATACCTGCCCTGTATACCGTCCTTCAGTTGGGCAATCCGCCTCGTCAGACAGCAACTGAGTACAATGAATAATAACAGTGTATCTACGTTACAAATTCACATACTATACATCTTTTCTGCGCAGAAAATCAAAAGTTCCCAACAACAGTAATAATATCTCAGAGGCTTTCACAAGTAATTATATTATGCACATATAATAACTATCAAGACGATTGTTTAACCACGTGGCAAATCTACCGGAAGTTCGCGTACGCACTGCAGGAAATACACATACGCTAAGCAATGCAATACAGTTAAAACTAGAGATGAGCGGGCTCGGATATCTGAAATCCGAGCCCACCCGAACATTGCCGATCCGAGTCGGATCGGAGACAGATCCGGGTATTGGCGCCAAATTCAAATCTGAAACTGAGGCTCTGACTCATAATCCCGTTGTCGGATCTCGCGATACTCGGATCCTATAAATTCCCCGCTAGTCGCCGCCATCTTCACTCGGGCATTGATCAGGGTAGAGGGAGGGTGTGTTAGGTGGTCCTCTGTCCTGGTAGATCTCGTGCTGTGCTGTTTAGTTCTGTGCTGTGCTGTTTAGTTCTGTGCTGTGCTGTGCTGTGCTGTGCTGTGCTGTGCTGTGTTCTGCAGTATCAGTCCAGTGGTGCTGTGTGCTGTGCTCTGTCCTTCTGAGGTCAGTGGTGCTGCTGGGTCCAGTGCTGTGTCCTGTTCAGTCCAGTGGTGCTGTGTCCTGTGCTCTGTGCTTCTAAGGGCATAGTTATTTCCCCAATATTCCCCTGTGTTTAAAAAAATAAAAAAAAGTTATTTAAAAAAATACCAAAAACTAATTTAATTTTTTTTAATTACCACAAAATTTGCACAACCAATCCTGCAGTATAAGCCCATTGGACCTGCAATATTACCAAGTTCACACATTCAGCAGTAAAAGTCCAGTGGTACTGCAATATTACAAAGTTTACACATTCTGCAGTATCAGTCCAGTGGTGCTGTGTCCTGTGCTCTGTCCTGCTGAGTTCCGTAGTGCTGCTGGGTCCTGTGCCGTGTCCTGTTCAGTCCAGTGATGCTGTGTCCTGTGCTCTGTGCTTCTAAGGGCATAGTTATTTCCCCATTATTCCCAAGTTTTTAAAAAAAAAAAAAAAAAAAAAAAATTACAATTAAAAATTAAAAAAAAAAAATATATAATTATAACCAAATTTGCAAAACCAATCCAGCAGTATAAGTCCATTGGTACTGCAATATTACAAAGTTCACACATTCTGCAGTATCAGTCCAGTGGTGCTGTGTCCTGTGCTCTGTCCTGCTGAGTTCCGTAGTGCTGCTGGGTCCTGTGCCGTGTCCTGTTCAGTCCAGTGGTGCTGTGTCCTGTGCTCTGTGCTTCTAAGGGCATAGTTATTTCCCCATTATTCCCAAGTTTTTAAAAAATAAAAAAAAAGTAAAAAAAAATAAAAAATTAAAAAAAAAAAAAAATATATAATAATTATAACCAAATTTGCAAAACCAATCCAGCAGTATAAGTCCATTGGTACTGCAATATTACAAAGTTCACACATTCTGCAGTATCAGTCCAGTGGTGCTGTGTCCTGTGCTCTGTCCTGCTGAGTTCCGTAGTGCTGCTGGGTCCTGTGCCGTGTCCTGTTCAGTCCAGTGGTGCTGTGTCCTGTGCTCTGTGCTTCTAAGGGCATAGTTATTTCCCCATTATTCCCAAGTTTTTAAAAAATAAAAAAAAAGTAAAAAAAAATAAAAATTTTAAAAAAAAAATAAAATATAATAATTATAACCAAATTTGCAAAACCAATCCAGCAGTATAAGTCCATTGGTACTGCAATATTACCAAGTTCACACATTCTGCAGTATCTTGTGCTACATATAATGGAGACCAAAAATTTGGAGGATAAAGTAGGGAAAGATCAAGACCCACTTCCTCCTAATGCTGAAGCTGCTGCCACTAGTCATGACATAGACGATGAAATGCCATCAACGTCGTCTTCCAAGCCCGATGCCCAATCTCGTAGTACCGGGCATGTAAAATCCAAAAAGCCCAAGTTAAGAAAAAGTAGCAAAAAGAGAAACTTAAAATCATCTGAGGAGAAACGTAAAGTTGCCAATATGCCATTTACGACACGGAGTGGCAAGGAACGGCTTAGGCCCTGGCCCGTGTTCATGACTAGTGGTTCAGCTTCACCCACGGATCTTAGCCCTCCTCCTCCTCCCCCCCCTACAAAAAATTGAAGAGAGTTATGCTGTCAGCAACAAAACAGCAAACAACTCTGCCTTCTAAAGAGAAATTATCACAAATCCACAAGGCGAGTCCAAGGATGTTGGTGGTTGTCAAGCCTGACCTTCCCATCACTGTACGGGAAGAGGTGGCTCGGGAGGAGGCTATTGATGATGTAGCTGGCGCTGTGGAGGAACTTGATGATGAGGATGGTGATGTGGTTATTGTAAATGAGGCACCAGGGGGGGAAACAGCTGATGTCGATGGGATGAAAAAGCCCATCGTCATGCCTGGTCAGAAGACCAAAAAATGCACCTCTTCGGTCTGGAGTTATTTTTATCCAAATCCAGACAACCAATGTATGGCCATATGTAGCTTATGTAAAGCTCAAATAAGCAGGGGTAAGGATCTTGCCCACCTAGGAACATCCTCCCTTATACGTCACCTGAATAACCTTCATAGTTCAGTGGTTAGTTCAGGAACTGGGGCTAGGACCCTCAGGGACACCTAAATCCCGTGGTCCAGTTGGATACACACCAGCAACACCCTCCTCGTCAACTTCCTCCACAATCTCCATCAGATTCAGTCCTGCAGCCCAAGTCAGCAGCCAGACTGAGTCCTCCTCAATACGGGATTCATCCGAGGAATCCTGCAGCGGTACGCCTACTACTGCCACTGCTGCTGTTGCTGCTGTTAGTCGGTCATCTTCCCAGAGGGGAAGTCGTAAGACCGCTAAGTCTTTCACAAAACAATTGACCGTCCAACAGTCGTTTGCCATGACCACAAAATACGATAGTAGTCACCCTATTGCAAAGCGTATAACTGCGGCTGTAACTGCAATGTTGGTGTTAGACGTGCGCCCGGTGTCCGCCATCAGTGGAGTGGGATTTAGAGGGTTGATGGAGGTATTGTGTCCCCGGTACCAAATCCCGTCGAGATTCCACTTCACTAGGCAGGCGATACCAAAAATGTACAGAGAAGTACGATCAAGTGTCCTCAGTGCTCTAAAAAATGCGGTTGTACCCACTGTCCACTTAACCACGGACATGTGGACAAGTGGTTCTGGGCAAACGAAGGACTATATGACTGTGACAGCCCACTGGGTAGATGCATCCCCTTCCGCAGCAACAGCAACAGCTGCATCAGTAGCAGCAACTACAAAATGGCGGCTCGTGCAAAGGCAGGCAACATTGTGCATTACAGGCTTTAATAAGAGGCACAATGCTGACAACATATTAGAGAAAATGAGGGAAATTATCTCCCAGTGGCTTACCCCACTTAGACTCTCATGGGGATTTGTGGTGTCAGACAATGCCAGTAACATTGTGCGGGCATTAAATTATGGGCAATTTCCAGCACGTCCCATGTTTTGCCCACACCATTAATTTGGTGGTGCAGCATT
Source organism: Mixophyes fleayi (assembly GCF_038048845.1). Taxonomy (NCBI): domain Eukaryota; kingdom Metazoa; phylum Chordata; class Amphibia; order Anura; family Limnodynastidae; genus Mixophyes; species Mixophyes fleayi. The sequence goes on along the minus strand of NC_134402.1, from coordinate 305,831,074 downwards.
ACCTCAAGAGTGACAGGGGTGTGCAGGAGATGCTTGCGGTGGCGCGCAAAATTGCTGGACACTTTCGGCATTCAGCCAGTGCCTACCACAGACTAGAGGCACATCAAAAAAGCATGAACCTGCCCTGCCATCACCTCAAACAAGAGGTTGTGACGCGCTGGAACTCCACCCTCTATATGCTGCAGAGGATGGAGGAGCAGCAAAAGGCCATTCAGGCCTACACAGCCACCTACGACATAGGCAAAGGAGTGGGGATGCGCCTCAGTCAAGCGCAGTGGAGACTGATTTCCGTGTTGTGCAAGGTTCTGCAGCCATTTGAACTTGCCACACGAGAAGTCAGTTCCGACACTGCCAGCTTGAGTCAGGTCATTCCCCTGATCAGGCTGTTGCAGAAGCAGCTGGAGAAAGTGAGGGAGGAGCTGGTAAGCCATTGCGATTACACCAAGCATGTAGCTCTTGTGGATGTAGCCCTTCGTACGCTTTGCCAGGATCCGAGGGTGGTCACTCTTTTAAAGTCAGAGGAATACATTCTGGCCACCGTGCTCGATCCTCGGTTTAAAGCGTATGTTGTGTCTCTGTTTCCGGCGGACACAAGTCTACAGCGGTGCAAAGACCTGCTGGTCAGGAGATTGTCCTCTGAAGAGGACCGTGACATGCCAACAGCTCCACCCTCATTTTCTTCCACATCTATGGCTGCGAGGAAAAAGCTCAGTTTTCCCAAAAGAGGCGCTGGCGGGGATGCTGATAACATCTGGTCCGGACTGAAGGACCTGCCAACCATTGCAGACATGTCTACTGTCGCTGCATTGGATGCTGTCACAATAGAAAAAATTGTGGATGATTACTTTGCTGACACCATCCAAGTAGACATGTCAGACAGTCCATATTGTTACTGGCAGGAAAAAAAGGCAGTTTGGAAGCCCCTGTACAAACTGGCTCTATTTTACCTGAGTTGTCCCCCCTCCAGTGTGTACTCGGAAAGAGTTTTTAGTGCAGCGGGGAACCTGGTCAGTGAGCGGCGAAGGAGGTTGCTTCCTCAGAACGTTGAAAAAATGATGTTTATAAAAATGAATAATCAATTCCTCAATGAAGTACAGCACTGCCCTCCAGACAGTACAGAGGGACCTGTGGTTGTGGAGTCCAGCGGGGACGAATTGATAATGTGTGATGAGGAGGAAGTACACACTGTAGGGGGAGAGGAATCAGAGGTTGAGGATGAGGACGACATCTTGCCTCAGTAGAGCCTGTTTAGTCTGTACAGGGAGAGATGAATAGCTTTTTTGGTGTGGGGGCCCAAACAAACCAATCATTTCAGCCAAAGTTGTTTGGTAGGCCCTGTCGCTGAAATGATTGGTTTGTTAAAGTGTGCATGTCCTATTTCAACAACATAAGGGTGGGTGTGAGGGCCCAAGGACAATTCCATCTTGGACCTTTTTTTTTTGCATTATATGACCAATCAACAGTCGTTTGCCATGTTCAAAAAGTAAAACCAAATTTAAAAAAATACAAGAAATTAAACCAAAAGTAAAATGCCGTGTCATAATTTAAAACAAGAGGTATTGACGTGCTCTAAAACTACTGTATTGTTGTTTATATTTTATAAACACTACACTTGAAAGCTTGAGTCTTTCAATAAAAAAGTAACTGTCCATTGCACGAATATTTGCAACAGGGACAATTTTAGGGTTAAGAAAGTCAACTAATAACACTTCGACGCTGTCTGTCTTTATAAACACTACACTTGGAAGTTGGAGGAGGTATTGTGGCCCCGGCACCAAATTTACTACCGGGGCCACTCCACTGTGCAGTCCATATTTAGGTGTATCAGATATTAAACAACGGTGACAGTTGATGCCCAATTTTTTAATTATATTGTGGCCTCGGTACCAAATTGTGTACCGGGGCCACCACACTACGCAGTCCATACCCTTTTTTGGTGGAATTCTGACACGTGGAGGGTTTTTTAATTATATTGTGGCCTCGGTACCAAATTGTGTACCGGGGCCACCACACTACGCAGTCAAGATAGATAGATGCGTATCATAGATAAAGTTCATTCAGTGGTGTGGGGCAAATTGAAAAATATTCAAAATGCACTGACATTATCAAAAACAAGAGGTTGTCACACGCTAAAACTCCAACATGTATATGATGGAGAGGATGGAGGAGCAGCCGTATGTGTAGTGTAATGCAGACCTGTTGAAGGTTTTTTATATATTTTATTGTGGTGCCCAGTGCCCACTCCTCTAGGCAGTCCAGGTACATTTATTGGTGCGAATCATAAAAGTTCAGGGTTTTTAATATATATTGTGGTGACCCACTCCTCTACGCAGTCCAGGTACATTTATTGGTGCGATTCATAAAAGTTCAGGGTTTTTAATATATTGTGGTGACCCACTCCTCTACGCAGTCCAGGTACATTTATTGGTGCGATTCATAAAAGTTCAGGGTTTTTAAGATATATTGTGGTGACCCACTCCTCTACGCAGTCCAGGTACATTTATTGGTGCGATTCATAAAAGTTCAGGGTTTTTAAGATATATTGTGGTGACCCACTCCTCTACGCAGTCCAGGTACATTTATTGGTGCGATTCATAAAAGTTCAGGGTTTTTAAGATATTGTGGTGACCCACTCCTCTACGCAGTCCAGGTACATTTATTGGTGCGAATCATAAAAGTTCAGGGTTTTTAATATATCTTGTGGTGACCCACTCCTATACGCAGTCCAGGTACATTTATTGGTGCGAATCATAAAAGTTCAGGGTTTTTAAGATATATTGTGGTGACCCACTCCTCTACGCAGTCCAGGTACATTTATTGGTGCGAATCATAAAAGTTCAGGGTTTTTAATATATCTTGTGGTGACCCACTCCTATACGCAGTCCAGGTACATTTATTGGTGCGATTCATAAAAGTTCAGGGTTTTTAATAGATATTGTGGTGACCCACTCCTCTACGCAGTCCAGGTACATTTATTGGTGCGAATCATAAAAGTTCAGGGTTTTTAATATATCTTGTGGTGACCCACTCCTCTACGCAGTCCAGGTACATTTATTGGTGCGAATCATAAAAGTTCAGGGTTTTTAATATATCTTGTGGTGACCCACTCCTATACGCAGTCCAGGTACATTTATTGGTGCGATTCATAAAAGTTCAGGGTTTTTAATAGATATTGTGGTGACCCACTCCTCTACGCAGTCCAGGTACATTTATTGGTGCGAATCATAAAAGTTCAGGGTTTTTAATATATCTTGTGGTGACCCACTCCTCTACGCAGTCCAGGTACATTTATTGGTGCGAATCATAAAAGTTCAGGGTTTTTAATATATATTGTGGTGACCCACTCCTCTACGCAGTCCAGGTACATTTATTGGTGCGATTCATAAAAGTTCAGGGTTTTTAAGATATTGTGGTGACCCACTCCTCTACGCAGTCCAGGTGCATTTATTGGTGCGAATCATAAAAGTTCAGGGTTTTTAATATATCTTGTGGTGACCCACTCCTATACGCAGTCCAGGTACATTTATTGGTGCGATTCATAAAAGTTCAGGGTTTTTAATAGATATTGTGGTGACCCACTCCTCTACGCAGTCCAGGTACATTTATTGGTGCGAATCATAAAAGTTCAGGGTTTTTAATATATCTTGTGGTGACCCACTCCTCTACGCAGTCCAGGTACATTTATTGGTGCGAATCATAAAAGTTCAGGGTTTTTAATATATATTGTGGTGACCCACTCCTCTACGCAGTCCAGGTACATTTATTGGTGCGATTCATAAAAGTTCAGGGTTTTTAATAGATATTGTGGTGACCCACTCCTCTACGCAGTCCAGGTACATTTATTGGTGCGAATCATAAAAGTTCAGGGTTTTTAATATATCTTGTGGTGACCCACTCCTCTACGCAGTCCAGGTACATTTATTGGTGCGAATCATAAAAGTTCAGGGTTTTTAATATATATTGTGGTGACCCACTCCTCTACGCAGTCCAGGTACATTTATTGGTGCGAATCATAAAAGTTCAGGGTTTTTAATATATCTTGTGGTGACCCACTCCTATACGCAGTCCAGGTACATTTATTGGTGCGATTCATAAAAGTTCAGGGTTTTTAATAGATATTGTGGTGACCCACTCCTCTACGCAGTCCAGGTACATTTATTGGTGCGAATCATAAAAGTTCAGGGTTTTTAATATATCTTGTGGTGACCCACTCCTCTACGCAGTCCAGGTACATTTATTGGTGCGAATCATAAAAGTTCAGGGTTTTTAATATATATTGTGGTGACCCACTCCTCTACGCAGTCCAGGTACATTTATTGGTGCGATTCATAAAAGTTCAGGGTTTTTAAGATATTGTGGTGACCCACTCCTCTACGCAGTCCAGGTACATTTATTGGTGCGAATCATAAAAGTTCAGGGTTTTTAATATATCTTGTGGTGACCCACTCCTCTACGCAGTCCAGGTACATTTATTGGTGCGAATCATAAAAGTTCAGGGTTTTTAATATATATTGTGGTGACCCACTCCTCTACGCAGTCCAGGTACATTTATTGGTGCGATTCATAAAAGTTCAGGGTTTTTAAGATATTGTGGTGACCCACTCCTCTACGCAGTCCAGGTACATTTATTGGTGCGAATCATAAAAGTTCAGGGTTTTTAATATATCTTGTGGTGACCCACTCCTCTACGCAGTCCAGGTACATTTATTGGTGCGATTCATAAAAGTTCAGGGTTTTTAATATATATTGTGGTGACCCACTCCTCTACGCAGTCCAGAAAGATACCTTGTTGCAACATTTTGGACTAATAACTATATTGTGAGGTGTTCAGAATACACTGTAAATTAGTGGAAATGCTTGTTATTGAATGTTATTGAGGTTAATAATAGCCTAGGAGTGAAAATAAGCCCAAAAACTTGATTTTTAAACTTTTTATGTTTTTTTCCAAAAAAATCCGAATCCAAAACCTTAAATCCGAACCGAGACCTTTCGTCAAGTGTTTTGCGAGACAAATCCGAACCCCAAAAATAACGAAAATCCGGATCCAAAACACAAAACACGAGACCTCAAAAGTCGCCGGTGCACATCCCTAGTTAAAACGCACAATGACAGAAAAAAGAAACAGTTTTCTCTTTTGTCCCTAGGTTCTAGTTAGCGTGCCCTAGATAATGCAAAACGGACATTCGGTTTCACAACACAGAGTAAAATTCAGGTTTTGAACACAATGCGTTCTTACCCGTTTATGACGCGTCTCCACCCTTTGTTGAGGAACCGAAATCCGTTGGTCTTGCGTATCGTCGGCAACGAAACCTCCAAAGCTCACGAGCCCCCAAATTGTTATGTGCTTATTGTCGCTAACCAATAACGATTGTCGAACCTCGAGTTATGTTTCCAAAGCACAAAGATTTATTCGCAAATAGTAGAATAAATATGCTCAAGCGAAGTAATAATAAATACAGCCGTTACTTATCGCAGGCGCTCTGGATCCAGTGCAGTCATTCAATCCTGAAGTCTGGGGACAAGATGTCTGAACACTGGATGACAAGCTGCTGCTTATATACACACAGAAATACAGTAATACAATGAAGGTGGTATAGCTTGCATCTATTGGTCCAGGTTTCAGGAAGGTCTCAGTAGTCGTCATCATTGGCTAGTTCATCCTAAAGAATCCAAAGGAGGGGGTCATCTCTGCAGGGGGTATGCTCTGCTCTTCCCGCCAAGATTCCTTAGTCTTAAGTAGTTCATAATTCCCTATCATTCATAACTTGTGTATGCACTCTGCGATTCCCTCGCAGAGTGAACCAAACAGTAGGATATGTAGCGAGGTTCATTATGATACCACTCATGATGTAATTCCTTCAACCTGTTCCGTGTATTTCACTAATATGCATGTAACTCTGATATAACATATAAATACTACTATATTTCGACATAACTGACTATGTGTTGCAACTACCATAAGTGTGTACTATTTTATAAGTATGTTTGTGTTTGTGCGAATGTATGGTAAAAGACCAATTACTATTGCTGCCACGTGTAGTGGATGCGTACGCCCTTTCACGCCGCAGCGTGCCCTTGTAGCCCTTGTACGTCGTAGCGTACCGTACGCATCTATTCAGACAAAGACAACCAAGTTCGCTAGACTTTAATTGAAATGACTTTATCCAATTTGCTGACTTCGACACTTGTACCTGACCACACTAATTGCTTCAAACCTTAGACTGTCAGCCTGTTTCTGACCATCGCTATCTTCTGTTTCCACCTCCTACTCCGTGCTCCAGTGTAATTCATAAATTTACGCTACACTAGAGTTTAAGACCTGGGGGCATCTGTGTACCTGTGAGCGCAACTAGCTCTACGGGAAAGGCATCTGCTATAGGTGAAGACCACTACTTCTAGTTCTGCAAGTTTATGATATAGCTGTTAGTCTTAACATCGTTTTTATAAGCCATGGATACAGCAGATTTTTGATTGTGACACATTTATTGTGGGTAACCAAGTTTATGGATTGAAATTTGATCCATGATTGTAAAGTATCACCCATACACACATTGTCAAACTCAACATATTTCTACACAAGCTGTTGCAGTCTAAATTAAACACTTGCTGCCCCCACTAATCCTCACACATTACATTGTCTTCTCTCTCTCTCTCTCTCTCCTAGATCTGCATGGAAAAGATTGTATGCTGGAGGGTCATATGACTCATCCCCTCCTGAGTGACCAGGTGATTAGCAATGGATGAATCAGCTGCTCATACATCCTCATACTAGGCAATATCACGGGTGGTGAGATATACTGTGCAACTGTTCCTTATGGCCCCCAGGAACTTAAGTCTAGTCCATCTGCCTACCTATTGCCTCTAACACACCCCAGGATAATTGTAAATATCTGTTGGGTGTGGGTTAGTGGCAACAATAATACTGCTTGATTACAGTAGTGTGTGTGTATGTATACATTGAAAAAAAAATGTATATAAATATATATATAATGTATATATATATATATACAAACATACATACAGGCAATATTGGAAGGGATCATAAACCACTAGAACACCAAGGAACGTGGTACGTACTACACTACTCAGTTACCCCGGCTTGAAATAGTATTAGTTTCTAAAACACAATATTGCCAGCGGTACTGCAAGGGGTAGCAGAAATTAAAAAATACAAGCCAAATGTCAGGGCAGGTGGAGTACTAAGGCATAATCAAAAGACAGGCTGAAGACAGTTTGGCTGTGTTTAAGTAGAATAAATCCACAGTACAGAGTGAGGCCAGGATTGGCAGAGTTTAATGCATAAATCCGGTTAGCAGGTCAAGGACAGGACAAGAAAAGGACAAGAAAAGGTTCATGCAAATTCAGAAACAGGCAATGGTCAGGGGCAGGAGAAAATGGCGAAACAAAAAGACATCAAATCGATATAGAATTACTAAAGCATACTAGCTCTAGCAGAAACGAACATCAGCATATGATCAACAGGAAGGGGCTTAAATAGTGAGATGGACAAATGAGAGAAGTTTACACGTGGAGCGGCTTTAAATTAAGGAGATCAGCTAGGCAACTGCTGCTGTTTAGTAAAGAGAATAAATGCTGGCAGAGGAAGAGAAAGAGACACTGGTTGCGGTTACTTGACAATCAGCTCAGAACGAGGCGGTGAATGATAAGCTGGTTGCCGTTAGTAGGTAACCAACTTGGCAGACAGCGGCATATGCCGCTAATCTTAACATATGTACCAATTAGCCACAACATTAAAACCATTGAAAAGTGAAGTAAATAACAAAAATTATACTGTTACAATGGCATGGGTTGAATATATTAGGGAGCAAATGAACAGTCAGTTCTTGAAGTTGATGTGTTAGAAGCAGGAAAAATGAGCAAGCGTAAAGGATCTGAGCGATTTTGACCAAATTGTGATGGGTATATGACTGGGTCACAGCATCTCCAAAATGACAGGTCTTGTGGGGTGTTCCTGGTAGCCAGTGGTTTATATCTATCAAAAGTGGTTCAAGGAAGGTGAACTGGTGACAGGGTCATGGGCGCCCAAGGCTCATTGATGTGTATGGGGAGCGAAGGCTAGTCCATCCATTTCAATCCTACAGAAGAGCTAATGTAGCACAAGTTTCTGAAAAAGTTAAAGCTGGCTATGATAGAGAGGTGTCAGAACACACAGGGCATCGCAGCTTACTGCGTATGAGGCTGCGTAGCCACAGAGCAGTCAGACTACCCATGCTGATCCTAGTCCGCTGCCAACATGGCCTACAATGGGCATTTCAGTGCCAGAACTGGACAAAGGAGCAATCTAAGAAGGTGGCTTGGTCTAATAAATTATGTTTTCTTTTACATCATGTGGATGGCCGGGTGCATGTGTGCCATTTACCTGATGAAGAGATGGCACCAGGATGCATTGTGGGATGAAAGCAAGCCAGCAAAGGCAGTGTGATGCTCTGGACAATGTTCTGCTGGGAAACCTTGGGTCCTGGCATTCATGTGGATATTACTTTAACGTGTACCACCTACCTAAACATTGTTGCAGAACATGTACACCCCTTCATGCAATGGTATTCTCTCATGGCAGTTGCCTTTTTCAGCAGGATAATGCACATTGCCAAACTGCAAAAATTGTTCAGGAATGGTTTGAGGAACATAACAAAGACTGAAGGTGTTGATTTGTCCTCCAAATTCCCCAGATCTGGATCCGATCGAGCATCTGTGGAAGGTGCTGGAAAAACAAGTCCAAGTCATGGAGGCCCCACCTCTCAACTTACAGAATTTAAAGGATCTTCTGCTAAGTCTTGGAGCCAGAAATCACAGGACACATGCAAGGGTCTTGTGGAGTCCATGTCTCGAAGGGTCAGAGCTGCATGAGGGGGATTTACACAATATAAGACAGGTGCTTTTAATGTTGTAGCTGATCGGTATATAGATAGATATAGATAGCTACAGATATAGATATATAGATAGATGTTATAATATCCCAAACTTTTAAAACAGGTCAACTTTGTGTTAAAATTATTTTTCCACAAAAATATATCATCAATGAACTGTCACCAGGACATCAAGTTCTCTCCAGAAGAATGGGCCTTCCAATCAGAAGTATCCTCCCAAAAAATCATAAATAAATTCATATAACTCAGTACAAATGCAGTGCCCATAGCTATTCCAAATTTCTGTATATAAAATCAACCACTAAAATTAAAATAATTATTCTTTAAAATTAACTCTATTCCATCAATAATAAAACTTTAAAACCCATCCTCATAGAATTCTTTATCCAAAAAATGTTTAACTGAATTTATCACACCTGTATATTCAAGTATAAAGATATGTAATATTAACTATTCCTAGTATATAGTCATCTTCTCAAATCTCTTTTTTATGTCTTTAATATATGATATAGTACCTATTATTATTAATTATAGATGTTGGTCAATGAAAGTCGATAAATTCGTGGTCAAGGACTTTGTGCCAGTCACTATAGGTGTGCCAGGTAGTTTTTTCACCCTTTTATGCACTTTGGAAAGAGTATGTAGGACAACTACTGAGGGCTTAAGGACAGTCAAGAATTCAAATACAGTTTACTAAAACTGTCCACAAGACTTCACCATGTATGAGATTTATAAAAGGTAGACCTCTTTTTACACCAAAACATATTACTTGTTTCATTACTTATTTCATTTTGTTCCTGTTCACGTTCATTCTTATTTCTAGAGATGAAGTAATGAAGTAATTTTAATAGTTGATTTTCTATTGAACTTCCACAAATACGTGTAAGGTGTTCATTTTTATACTGGAGACAAATTTCAGACCCTTCTGTAATACAGATATTTCATCCTTAGTAAGTGAATAATTACTCTTATTAAAAACTTTTTTCCTGATTATAATCTTTAATATTGGATGTTAATGGGGATTCTTTATTTATTAATAATGCGATTTTTGATGATTTCTAAGGCACCAGACAGTGGGATAGAAAACGAAGCATACATGAACCAGGGACTTACCTTTAATCTTAAAGTGGGAGATCAGTCATACTACACTATATTACTAACAAGGAAGTGAATGTCTGGAATACATTTCCAGCAAGGGTCACAATGGCAGCTTTGCATATAGCCCAATTTATTAAAAACTGTTGAAGACAATGCTGTGGCATTTTGTTCTTAATACAGATAAATAATTAGGATGCTTAGTTTGTTTAAATTCCCAGTCAACCTATTATTCTCTGTTTGACTTGTGTTAGCGTTTGTGTAATGCATAAGTGTATATATTACATACTTTAATCTGTGTATGTGTGTGTATACATATATATATATATATATATATATATATATTAGTATTTTAAGAGTGCAATATATACTTCTCTACACTGCTAACAGAAAAAGGTCTTCTTGATAGGCAATAGGATAATAGTAGCAGGATTTAATCAATCTGCTGTGTATTTTCTACTTTTGCAGAGGCTTCATTGTAGGCTTAAGATTGGCCCACTGACCCGACCAAGGCCCCATGCTGCAGGGGTGCTCGTCTCCCCAAGGCACCGACTCCTTCTGTAAGTTTGGTCAGTCTACACTATTATTTTCTGTCAGATGAATGGGTGATAAAGTCATCTGGCATCTACAAAAAGGTGACAAAAAGAAAACAAAAGACCAAAAGTAATTATAAATTGTATTTTACATTATGTATTTCTATATAGTAAGAAGGAGGGCAGATAAAAGGATTATTGTTGGAATTATTTTTTTTAAAAAAAAACATTGCAGTCTTTCAGTAGTGATAAGTAAGCTCTTCTACTCTTGTCTTTAAGAACAAAGATGAAAATGAAAAGGAAAAAAAGCGTGTGGAAGAGAAACAAAAATCAAATTGGAGAAGTCCTTCTTCACAGTCCACTCTTCAGTCTAACATGGCTTGTGTTCTAAGACCTCAAATAGTGACAGCAAGGCAACACCTCCTTATCAAATGGATCAGAAGGTATTGTAATGGTCATTTGCAAATAAAGAAATAAATGCAGCAATCTTTGGTGGATGTTATTTAATAGCACTATAGCGAAATAATTTTGATTTCCCATGTGTAATTGTCTAGTGTAACTGCAAAAAGGATTTGTAACCCTGAATGTTTTTGTTCTGCTTTGTTTAAGTGTTATTTATACAGAAGAATGTACATTTTATATACAATATTGCTATATATATATATATATATATATATATATATATATATATACACTAATATATATATATATATATATATATATATATATATTTTTAAAAGGCTCCACAAAGGGTCAAACGGCACCATATAAAACTGTACAGCATTACATTAAATTATATTATAAAGTGTTATACAATAAAAGACAGCTATGAATTGCACAACAGACATTGCAGTGTGGTACAGGGGAGGGCACAGTATCACACTAATTATGAATGGGTCAAAAAGAAATGAGTTAACTTTTCAATAATCTCTAACTTCAAGGTCAACACGGCCAAGACGGATATTCTGGATCTTAATATCCCATTGAAGTTGATGCAGCTTCTGGAGCTAAATTTTCCATTTCACTGTAATTCTGATAGTATCAAATATCTGATTATAGCAATTACTAGAAAGGTAGAAGACCTCTACCAAGCAAACTACCCCCCATTGATAGCATGCCTTAAAAAAGATTTGATTTCTTGGGACAAATTGATAATCTCTTGGGTGGGCCAGATTACATCAGTGAAGATGAATTTGCTCCCCAGGCTGCTTTACCTTTTCCATACCCTCCCCATCAAAGTTCCTCCCTCTACTTTTAAAATGCTACAAACTTCTATCATGCGCTTCATTTGTTCAAATAAGAGACCCAGGATCTCTGCACATATCCTACAGCGCTCTCCCATGGCAGGTGGCCTCGGTATCCCTAATCTTCGCAATTATTACTATGCGGCACGTCTAGCTCAGTGTGTCCAATGGCACTCCCCGCCTGGGACCAGGGTCTGGGTTGATATAGAATCAGATCTATTAGGAGGCTCACCGATTTGTTCTATCCTCTGGCTCTCAGCTGCACAGCGTCCAGCCCCCTCTCAAACCCATCCAGTAATAGCTCTCTCCCTCTCACTCTGGTCTCGGTGTAGTAGAATGGCATCTCTATCCCCCGCACCCCAGGTACTTATACCTCTTTGGTTGAATCCAGCTTTCACACCAGTCCTAGCACGTCCTATGTACACAAAATGGGCAGGGGAAGGTAAATTGCTACTGCTAAACCACATAACAAGGACCCTAACGTTCCCCCAGTTCTCGGAATTGACTGAACGGTGCGGGTTCACGATGGGACAGTTCCACCAATACTTACAAATCAGACACTATTACCAGCAGGTCAAGGCTCAGTTATCTGCTAGACCCCTCACTGTGTTTGAGAACTTATGCCTATCGGGACCATCCTCAAAAGGCCTGATCTCAACGCTATACAATGCCCTACTTCCTACCTCCACGGAGGCCAAGGACCGTTTTCAGACACAGTAGGAGGCAGATTTGGGAACATCAATAGAACCAGAAAAATGGTCGGACATCTATAAGTGGACAGCACGTTGTTCCATAAATGTCCGTATCAAAGAAAACGCTAATAAGTTGCTGCATAGATGATATTACGTCCCCTCTAGGCTCCATATTATATACCCTCAAGCAAGCCCAGCGTGCTGGAGAGATTGTGGCCACACTGGCACCTTTATGCACACTTGGTGGGACTGTCCCAAACTGCGCCCATTCTGGACGGAAGTTCTTGCACTAGCAACAGCTATTCTCGATACTCCCGTACCCTCCGACCCTAAGCATGTATTACTGCCTCTACCTCTCCCAGACATTCCAACACACACCCATAAGCTTCTTCGGCATATAATCAGTGCAGCTACCTGCCAAATAGCTGCTCACTGGAAGAACCCCACGCCTCCAACTCTCCAAATGGTCTGTGGTCGAGTCTGGCACACCTATCAGATGGAATACATCACCAGCATGCTTAGGGGCTCCTCCGTGTCCTTCAACAAAGTTTGGTCTCCATGGACCTCATACTATAACCATCCCCTGCTTCAATTCTAGTCATATCCGATTTGCTGCTTGAAATCCCAGATTACCCTCTGCAAAAAACATAAAAGCGTGAATTCCTTCCCCCTTACCCTAACCTTCCCAATTTGTTCTTTCTCCTCCCCCATTTTGCCCTATACCCTCCCCTTTCATCTTTTTCCTTTTATTTGTATAATTTAAAACAAAATAACATCGTCATGTTATCATGCTCATATGAAGCTGAATTTGTTTTGTAAAAGCACTGTGAGAGAGTGTCATACACATTGTTAAATTTGTATCTGCATTTATCATCTCACTAATGTACCTTTCAAGAGTTTTATATTTTGTAATGCTGTTCAAGATCAGATGTTATTAATGAAACGTATTTAAAAAAAAAAAAAAAAGAAATGAGTTGTGTAGAACAGATATTGAGTACTAAAAAGTGAGGGGACAGAACAGGGAGCAGATTGAACCTGTTTCCAGAGAATTGTCTCAGCAAACAGGACCAGAGCCACTAATGGAGATTTGGGGACCATGGGCTATGAGTTCAGGGGGGAGATTTAGGACACAGGTGTGCTGGTGGCATGGATATTAAAAGGAGGAGGACACAAGAAAAGAGAGCATTGTTTGTGAGAGATGCCAAATCTAAAGAAATGAGACCACAAGAATATCTTAATATTAGTGAAAAAGGTCTACTACTGGTGTGGAAAAGGCTATAATCTATACTTCAAATAACCAAATTTGATTTATTCACTAGTGTAGGTGAGGTAACGCCGCATGAAAATAAAACAGTCAATGATGTACTGGTCGTAGCGCATGCCAGTAGCTGAGGCTGTTTACTTTTGATTGTGTTGTAGAACATAACGCATCATCCCACTGGTCACAATCAAACTGCTTCATAACTGCTAAGCTTCATGCAGTGATCAGACGTATGGACACAACCTCCTTGTCTACAGACATACGTATAGTCTGGTCCTCAGCTAAATTTACCTAAGAGTACACAGAGGCTAGATAATACCCATTCGCAAATCAATACGTATCTAAAAATACACATTTTCAGAGTAATTACAGGTAAGTCCTAGTAGGCATTTTAAGCTTTGTGGCGTGAAACTACTTGGTCTTATAGAGATTCTAAAATTATTAATTATAATTAAGTTTTATTAGATTGGTTTAAAAAAATAACATGAACTGAAATGTTATTGAAAGGGGCAACATATTTTATTGGTAGTTTACATACAGCTCTGGTTTAGCTACATTATAAATTGTATTGGTATAAATGTAAAATCTTAATTCTTTCTCAGTAATTTTCATAGTATCTTCTTTATACTCTTCTCTCTCTTTTAAGCTCCCACTGGTGGCTGCTGGTGTCAGGTGGTGGAGTGTTTCCAATGGGCCAAACCATAATTACCATTGTTTTGAGCCGATGGGCCAGCATTCCTGTTATAGGCTGTCAAAATTGGCCCGTGGGCTGTATGTTGTGCACCGCTACTTTCTTTCCACCAACAGCCCTCCTGTGAGTCTTAATCAGTTGTAAATATCCTCTATCAGCATAGCTTAAAAATAATAGAGAGTAAAGGGAAGATACAAACAACCCTTAAAATTTGTTCAGTGTCTGTATAGAGAGATGTATATGTTTGGACTATGTATTACCCTACACAATATACATTTGCACAAACACATTTTTGGTGTTTTGAAGCTGGTTTAAAATAATGTTTGCAATTTTTGGTGGTTACCTCCTCCTCTCCCTTTATTTTATATATGGGATAATGTACTTTCTGATATAACTTGTATAATGATATTAACAGTTCTGTTACCAAAAGGTCTACTACTGGTGTGGAAAATGCTATAATCTATACTTTAATTAACCAAATCTTGATTTATTCACTAGTGTAGGTGAGGTAACGCCGCATGGAAATAAAACAGTCAATGATGTACTGGTTTCTGCACATGCCAGTAGCTGAGGCTGTTTACTTTTGATTGTGTTCTAGATCATAACGCATCATCCCACTGGCCACACTCAAACTGCTTCATAACTGTTGAGCTTCATGCAGTGATCAGACGTATGGACACAACCTCCTTGTCTACAGACATACGTATAGTCTGGTCCACAGCTTAATTTACCTAAGAGTACACAGAGCCTAGATAATACCCATTCGCAAAACCAATCCATAACTAAAAGTACACATTTTCAGAATAAATACAGGTAAGTCCTAGTAGGCATTTTAAGCTTTGTGGGGTGAAACTACTTGGTCTTATAGAGATTGTAAAATTATTAATAATAATTAAAGTTTATTGGATTGGTTTAAAAAAATAACATGAACTGAAATGTTATTAAAAGTTGCAACATATTTTATTGCTACTTTACATACAGCTCTGGTTTAGCTACATTATAAATTGTATTGGTAAAAATGTGAACTCTTAATTCTTTCTAAGTAATTTTCATAGTATCTTCTTTATACTCTTCTCTCTCTTTTAAGCTCCCACTGGTGGCTGCTGGTGTCAGGTAGCGGAGTGTTTCCAATGGGCCAAACCATAATTACTATTGTTTTGAGCCGATGGGCCAGCATTCCTGTTATAGGGTGTCAAAATTGGCCCGTGGGCTGTATGTTGTGCACCGCTACTTTGTTTACACCAACAGCCCTCCTGTGAATCTTAATCAGTTGTAAATATCCTCTATCAGCATAGCTGAAAAATAATAGAGAGTAAAGGGAAGATACAAACAACCCTTAAAGTTTGTTCACTGTCTGTACAGAGAGATAAAATACAACTATGTTTGGACTATGTATTACCGTATACTATATACATTTGCACAAACACATTTTTGGTGTTTTGAAGCAGGTTTAAAATATTGTTTGCAATTTTTGGTGGTTACCGCCTCCTCTCCCTTTATTGTATATATGGGATTATGTACTTTCTAAAATACCTTATATAATGATATTAACAGTTCTGTGACCATATCACAGCATAAAGGCTGAAGGCAGACTGCTTTTATACAGATCACAGGAATCTGAGGCCACTTCTAATAAACAAAATTTACAGTACATGGAGGTGTTATCCCTTATAATAAATGCACTACAGTGATTAGATCAGAACTCACCACTCAAACAATGGTATCAAAACTCACAGATTTATAGAGGATATTTATATGAATGTATGCCTATAGTAATGTTTGATTGTTATAGCTTTAAAATGTTTTGGAATTTTACACTAATACTTACTTTGTAAACATTAGGAGCAGGTTGACAACCAACAAGAAGGATGTCAGGAGCATTTGATTCCGCTGGATGCTCTAATGGTAAGTTAAAACAACTGAGATTATGATATCAAGAACATTGTCAACTTTAAATACAAATGACATTAAAAAGGGCAACTATCCCCTTAAATCAGACAACACATAGGATTTAAGTAAATCCAGTTATTCTAATCTAAGCTCTTGAAGTTGAGGTGTTTTACTCTACCTCAATGGCTCCCTTAGAGGGACTGAGACACCAGATGTCAACTCTTATTAAGACATCATTTCAACAGCAGCAGACTATATCATTGTTGTAGCATTGCTGCCTACCCCTCAGACGGTTATACAACTAAAAATAACCACAATCATTATCTATTGTACATCTATCAACTTTATCTGGCACATAATGATGTTTTATGCTGTGGAGGGCAACTGGTTTCATAGTGATGCAATTCATATTTTTATTTTAATTCATAGAGGAATTGGATAATATGTCAAGCACAGAAAAAATTTGTTTCCTCCAAGAAAAACTAAAGGCGATTTGGAAGCGATACCACGATTTAAAATCTGAAGTGGCCGCAATCAACCGGAGGAGGACACAAATGAAAAGGAAAGGACAAGAAGGTGAGTATCATTTTATGATTTTTTTCCTCCTTTTAAGTGTTACAAATATGTATTGCATTTACGCACAAGTCATTTTTATTGTCGATTAGTTATTTTTTTCTATATCACACAATTTTCTCTTACTGCTCTCCAATCAGTGCAGACATCAGGGGTGTTAGTAGCAGCAGTTGTCCAAAATTGCTTCTACAGTTTATCTCTTAATTGCTCTTAACTGGGGGTAGCATTTAATTTCAAATGTAAATTTCTATGCTTTATTCCATATTAGACCATAAGCTTCCAACACCATCTAAGAGGCAGAAAGTTACAACAAAGAGGCCAAAGAAAAAGAATAATAAATCAAAAGATTGAGAAGAATGGAACAGGTGAGAAGCTCACACATGAGTCAATTTAATGTATTGGCATAAACATGTTAATACTATAAATTTCCAGTTGACCTGGGCCACAGAGAAAAAACGTTACTTGTCTAAGTCACTAGCAAATGACACTAGAGGCTAGATTTACTCTGGTACAAATCCTAGGGCTAGATTTACTAAGCTGTGGGTTTGAAAAAGTGGGGATGTTGTCTATAGCTGTCTTATTGTAGAAAGTACTAAATAAATGAAAGCTAGAATCTGATTGGTTGCTATAGGCAACATCCAGAGCCGTAACATAGAATGCTAGTGCTTGGGGCGAGAAAGACAAATGCCGCCCCCCTAGCCCTCAATTTTAACCAAATTAGCCTAAAGTATTCCCAAATTGCGCCCCCCCTAAGCGTTGCGCCCTGGGCGGTCGCCCCTGTCTGTGCGCAGCCCTAGTTACGGCCCTGGCAACATCCCCACTTTTTCAAACCCGCAGCTTAGTAAATCTAGCCCTAGGATTTGTACCAGAGTATCCTGTGGCATAATTCTATGTTTGTGATGCCTGTATCACTGATGTACTGTAACCTCTAAGATGTACCTTATCATTGTAATACAAAATAATATATTACAATAATCTTTACCTGCTGCTGGAGCTATGCATGTAAAGCATGCTAAACCTGTATCACTCAAACGGCCCTGATACAAATCCCACTTTATTTTCCAATTAACCAACTCCATGCAATGTAACCCCTTCACACACCTGAAAAACTTATATAAACATCATGTATTCTGATATCCCAACACAACATTATCTTCATAAATATCATATAAATGTGTCAGCTCTACATTCTCCTGTTTACTGTCATCACTGGTCCCAGCTGGTCCACTGTTTTGTTTTCTTCTTGGCCAACTATTCATCACATACAGCATTCACGCAGAATCAGGGATTGTTCGGGCTTAAAGGAAAACACATGGAGATGCAGGGAAGACCTTCTATAGATTGCAAACTGGCGAGTTGGGTGCTCTTACCGCTTAGTCTGTGTTATGCTGGGGAGTATGCTGGTGCCATATATATATATATATATATATATATATATATAAATGTTCATAAATAATCTCCTCTACATCTCATCCATAATAAACCAATTCTTTGTAACTGCTGGGTCCAACAATAATATGCCAAGACATAGTTTGTGTCATCCTGAATATGCCCAGCCACAGCTGGTGCCAACAATAATATACCAAGACATAATTTGTATCGTCAATAACATGCCCAGTCATAGCTGTGCCAACAATAATATGCCAAGCCATAGCTGGTACCAACAACAATATGCCAAACAATAGTTGGTACCAACAACAATATGCCAAACCATAGCTGGTACCAACAATAATATGCCAAACCATAGCTGGTACCAACAACAATATGCCAAGCCATAGCTGGTACCAACAACAATATGCCAAGCCATAGCTGGTACCAACAACAATATGCCCAGCCATAGCTGGTGCCAACAATAATATGCCGAGTTTATTAGATTAGAATTTTCAAACTGAAAGGTACTCCAATCCACAAATATTCTAAAAACAAATCATTATTTATTACTACTTAGGTAATATAATACTACATAATCAGACCTATTCTATTTTTCACTCTTTGTTCTTTTATTCTTTCAGGCAAAATATGATTAATGAATGAAGTTGATTGATCAAGAAGTTCCCTAATGAAGAAGAAAAAGAAATTGTGTTAAAACTTATTAAATATTGTGCCCTTGTCCCCCTCCTCCCCACCCTATTTTATCTTCTGTATGCCATATCCCATCCTTCTGCTTATTATTGTTTAATACAATGAAAAACAAAATCTTAAAAAATATATGCATATATAAAATGATTTATTACTTTCTGCAATCTTTTCTGCTGTTTTATTATATTGTTCCTCTTTGTCAAAGCCACACCGATTCATGGCTTGCCATACAATTATACAAACACTTGGCAACACAGGGCATTTTCATTTGTTCCATCATATCATTGAGATCTATTTATGATTTAAAAAAAAAAGTAGTATATTTAAGATAGGTTTTTGCAAACATTGTAATATACAATTTAATTTATAGCCTTATTTAGCAAAGGGTTCAAGCCATTTATCTAAAAAAAAAATACTCTGTTTTAAATAGTAAATCTTCTGTTGTAGTTTTGCACCATATTTACATAAGGGAAATGTATCATGAAATAAGCTTTGTATTTAGTGGGGTTGGACTACAGTGTCCAGCAGTGTCCAGCACACGCTCGCTTGTGATGTTACTAGCTACTAGCCTTTTCCGTCTGCAATTTCTAACCCCTATGGGAACGGCTACAGTACTATGTATACATTTCTCTTCTCCTTCCCCCCAAAATGTTTGACAAGGTGTGACTCCCAGCAGCTACCTAGTGACAGTGTCCTATACTCCAGCCTTTAGTTAATGCACATTTTATTGTGTGTGTTTTGTCACTGCACTTTTTGTCCATGGATATAAATACCTGGATGTTACTACCACGTGCAGTGTGCTTAATTTTCTCAATTTTAAGAACCACTGCTTTTAATAAAATCATCCTCATTTCTTTCCAATAAAAACATAATATCATCAATGAACTGTCACCAGGACTCCAGAAGAATCATATCATTTACCACATATTCTAATTATTTCTTTCTATGTATCACTACAATAATTATGTCTTTTTCTGCTATACAAGGATATCAAGTATATAATTAGTCACTGTGCATGAGTCCTGCTACGCATTGTGTGTGGAGAGTATAACCATTGTACAATAATGGACGGTGCTACTCACCCCTCCGGGCACCTTCCTGATAGCTGGCTGGTGACACTGTATTGATTTGTTTTCATTTAAAGGAAAATAAACAATTGGGATTATAATTTTTAAAGTAACAAAGAAAATTCAATATTTACATGGGATTGTGAATGCATTAAAGGACCTGTCTACTTTGGTGTATATTTTGTGTCCTCTGAATCAGAAGTGGCCCCTGCTGCATGATTACACAAATCACTCCCCCTCACACTTGTCCATTGGATCTAACCTCAGGGACCTTCCTCCTTATGTTACACATTTAGCAATATTCTTTGATCCAAATAAATTGGGTGTAAACATTGGAAAACAGCCCCATTTATTAGTGATTCGCCCAGTATAGCACATGTGTGGAGATAACACAAATAACTGCTGTCACTCAGCACAAAAGGAGAATCAGAATCCTTTCTATACTAGAGACTGGGTACAAAATGCAAACATCATCATAAGACAGAAGGTGAGTACTGAACGTGCTGCCTATTAGGACAAGAGTAGCCTAACCAGGTGCACATTCCATATACACCCCTACTCCCAGTGGCAGATCCAGGGCAGGGCTTGCTGCCGACAGCTGCACACTGTGCAGGTCCGCTCGGCAGTGACAGTGTACTGCCCGGCTGCTCTGATTGTGTTTTAAACTCAATCAGAGCAGCGGGACAGCACACTGCCACTGCCGAGCGGACCTGAACATACTGTGCAGCCACCGGCAGCCTTAGAAATCAGAAAGGGGGCCGGGTCTAAATCGCCCCCCCCCCCCCCCTAAAATCGCCCGGGGTATATCAATAGTCTGGATCCGCCCCTGCCTACTCCTGCCCATTCTGCTGAAATTTTGGATTGAATTATTGTGCATGACCTTTGGCTTGTTTATTGGACTTTGATTGTATGCTCCGTGCTCCAGTGTAATTCTTAAACTTATGCTGCGATAAAGTTTAAGACCTGGGGGCATCTGTGTACCTGTGAGCGCAACTAGCTCTACGGGAAAGGCGGCTGTTATAGGTGAAGACCTCTACTTCTAGTTCTGCACGTTTATGATATAGCCGTTTTAATAATGGGCCATGTGTACAGCAGGTTTTTAAATGTGACACATTTAATGTGGGTAACTAAGTTTATGGATTGAAATTTGATCCATGATTGTAAAGTATCACCCATACACACATCATCAAACCCAACATATTTCTACACAATCTGTTGCAGTCTCAATTAAACACTTACTGCTCCCACTAACCCTCACACATTACATTGTCTTCTCTCTCTCTCTCTCTCCTAGATCTGCATGGAAAAGATTGTATGCTGGAGGGTCATATGACTCATCCCCTCCTGAGTGACCAGGTGATTAGCAATGCATGGATCAGCTGATCATACATCCTCATACTAGGCAATATAAGGGGTGGTGAGATATACTGTCCAGCTGTCCCTATGCTCCCCAGGGACCCAAGACTAGTGCATCTGCCTACCCATTGCCTCTAACCCACCCCAAGATAATTGTAAATGTCTGTTGGGTGTGCAACAATAATACTGCTAATATATATATATATATATATATATATATATATATATATATATATATATGCAATATTGGAAAGGATCATAAACAACTAGAACACCAAGGAACGTGGTACGTACAACACTACTCAGTTACCCTGGCTTGAAATAGTATTCGTTTCTAAAACACAATATTGCCAGGGGTTTGGACAGAGCATGGAAGGCATAGCAGATTACTGCAAGGGGTAGCAGAAATTAAAAAATACAAGCCAAAGGTCAGGGCAGGCGGAGTACTAAGGCGTAATCAAAAGACAGGCTGAAGACAGTCTGGCTGTGTTTAAGTAGAATAAATCCATAGTACAGAGTGAGGTCAGGACTGGCAGAGTTTAATGCATAAATCTGGTTAGCAGGTCAAGGACAGGACAAGAAGAGGTTCATGCAAATTCAGAAACAGGCAATGGTCAGGGGCAGGAGAAAACGGCGAAACAAAAAGACATCAAATCGATATAGAATTACTAAAGCATACTAGCTCTAGCAGAAACGAACATCAGCATATGATCAACAGGAAGGGGCTTAAATAGTGAGATGGACAAATGAGAGAAGTTTACAAGTGGAGCGGCTTTAAATTAAGGAGATCAGCTAGGCAACTGCTGCTGTTTAGTAAAGAGGCTAGACGTCAGCAGAGGAAGAGAAAGAGACGCTGGTTGCGGTTACTTGACAACCAGCTAGAACGAGGCGGCGAATGATAAGCTGGTTGCCGTTAGTAACCAACTTGGCAGACAGCGGCATATGCTGCTGATCTTAACATATACACCAATTAGCTACAACATTAAAACCATTGAAAAGTGAAGTGAATAACAATAATTATATTGTTACAATGGCATGGGTTGAATCTATTAGGGAGCAAATGAACAGTCAGTTCTTGAAGTTGATGTGTTAGAAGCAGGAAAAATGAGCAAGCGTAAAGGATCTGAGCGACTTTGACCAAATTGTGATGGCTATATGACTGGGTCACAGCATCTCCAAAATGACAGGTCTTGTGGGGTGTTCCTGGTAGCCAGTGGTTTATATCTATCAAAAGTGGTTCAAGCAAGGTGAACTGATGACAGGGACATGGGCGCCTATGATGTGCATGGGGAGCGAAGGCTAGTCTATCTATTTCAATCCTACAGAAGAGCTAATGTAGAACGAGTTTCTGAAAAAGTTATTGTGGCTATGATAGAGAGGTGTCAGAACACACAGTGCATCGCAGCTTGCTGCGTATGAGGCTGCGTAGTCACAGACCAGTCAGACTACCCATGCTGATCCTAGTCCGTTTCCAACATGGCCTACAATGGGCATGTCAGCACCAGAGCTGGACAAAAGGAGCAATGGAAGAAGGTGGCCTGCTCTTATA